>NC_138131.1:61074425-61730031 GCF_964188305.1 Podarcis bocagei
TTTGTTTGCGTGTGTGGTTGTTTGTTGCTTTCTTAGGTTTACCGGCTGACTGCCTCTCTTAGCTGTTCTCCTGCTTTTCTCCCTCTTAGCGCTAGGTCCGCGTCTCCTTCTAACCCCCCCCCCCCCACTGTTTTCAGCCCCCCGGGTTCACATTGCATTTTGCTCGCGTTTCTGCTTTCCAACTCCGCTCGCTTGCCTTTTCTCACGGGATTGGTTTGCTGGGTTGCTTTGGCATCCGCCCACCTCCACTAAGGTGGGTTTTGAAGCTGAGGCTTCCATTTCTGTTAAGGGCTTTGTTAAGGGCAGAGAACCGGCGCCATCTTTGTGGGCACGCGTGGTAGTAGTGCGAGCAGCCATCTTTGTTGAGGTGAGGGGAAGAGACCACGGTCGCCATCTTGGGAAGGGACATTTGTGGAGGCACGGGCGGCCATTTTAGGTGTGGCGTTAGGAACATATTCTGAATGCAAGCAGAGTATTCTTTTTTTTAAAAAAGCGGAGGTAGCAGCATAAGCAAGCGGCGATTAGGCAAGCAAGGTTAGCACACAGTTCAATAACAAACATGTCACTCTGCAATTTTTGGTTGAATGTGCATTCTAACCCCAAAAACACCAATTTGAAATAAGCCCAATCAGAGCTTTATCATGTTCTTTTTATGTTGATGGAACCCGAAACACCTTTTTGCTTTGGTTGGGGGTGATTCTGGTGCACACCCAAAAAACACCATGCGAATTGAAATAAGTCCAATCAAAGCTTATTCGTCTTCTTTCTACGCATATGGAAGCGAAAAGACGGTGTTGTGTTATTTTGGTCTCATTACACACACTTTGCGATTTCTGTTTTTTTTTTAATAAATTTTTTATTGGTTTTACAGCATTTTTTAAACAATACAAACAAATAAAAAGACAAACAAACATGTATAATTTCATAACCTTTTTTTCATTACCCTCATTTCTCAGACTCCCCCATACCTCCCCTTTCTGCATCCCAATTTCCAAGATTATTTCAGCAGCTTCTAAATAATTTTATCAAATATATGTCCTCATAGTCTTTTCTTCAACTTATTCTTATGTCACTGTAATCCCTTTTTCTTTCTCAACACCTTGACATTTTAGCATTCATCAATTTTATAATAGTTTCTTCCAATCCTCTTCCGCCGTCTCTTTCCTCCGATCACGGATTCTGCCGGTCATCTCAGCCAATGTCATGTAGTCCATCACTTTCATCTGCCATTCTTCCAAGGTGGGTAGATCTTGTGTCTTCCAATACTTTGTGATAAGTATTCTTGCTGCTGTTGTAGCATACATAAAGAAAATTCTATCTTTCTTTAACACCAATTGGCCGACAATGCCGAAGAGAAAGGCCTCTGGTTTCTTAGGAAATGTACATTTAAGTACTTTTTTCATTTCATTATATATCATTTCCCAGAAGGCCTTAATCTTTGGGCACGTCCACCAAAGGTGGTAGAAAGTACCTTCAGTTTCTTTACATTTCCAGCACTTGTTATCAGGCAAATGATAAATCTTTGCTAGCTTGACTGGGGTCATGTACCACCTATAGATCATTTTCATAATATTTTCCTTTAAAGCATTACATGCCGTAAATTTTATCCCAGTGTTCCACAACCATTCCCAGTCAGCAAACATAATATTATGGCCAATGTCCTGTGCCCACTTAATCATAGCTGATTTAACTGTTTCATCTTGTGTATTCCATTTCAGCAGCAAATTATACATTCTTGACAAGTTCTTAGTATTGGGTTCTAACAATTCAGTTTCTAATTTTGATTTCTCCACCTGGAAGCCAATTTTCCTATCTTGTTTGTACACCTCCATTATTTGATAATAATGGAGCCAATCTCGTACTTTGGGTTTCAATTTCTCATGACTCTGTAACTTCAATTTATCTCCGTCTTGTTCCAAGATTTCCCAATACTTTGGCCATTCGGCCTCCATATTGAGCTTTTTCAATGCCTTAGCCTCCAAGGGTGGCAACCATCTAGGGGTTTTGTTTTCCAGTAAGTCTTTATATCTTATCCAGACATTAGATAATGCTTTTCTGACAATATGGTTTTTAAAGGCCCTATGCACTTTAATTTTATCATACCATAAGTGTCAGGGAACTGCCATCGGAGGAACAGGTGGTGGAAGGGCTCACGGAGGCTGGGAGAGACCCAGCAGCTGAAGCAGGAACCAGCAGGGGGAGAGGTGGGTCTCTGAGGGAAAGCGAGCAAGAGGGAGGGCTCAGGGACACGCCCAGCGAGAACAGTGGGGAGGTTTCTGAACCTCCCATAGGGAGACCCACTCCTCGCCGGAAACTGTCACGCTGCGAGTCCAGAAGACGTGTTTCCGTTAAGGAGCTTTTATGCTGGAAGCGATTCCGAAAGCAACCACTGTCGGAATCTGCAAGTGACTAGAGCAGCCATGTCTGAGGGGCTCCGTCACAGACAGAGGTTTGTGGACTTGAACAAACTTTGAGGGACTACGATTTTTACGCACAAGCAGCTCATCATCCCATCACAGCATTCCGACAGTCTCTGTAAGCAGTTTGTGCAGGAGAAGGCATCATGAGCGACCCAGCCGGAACCGGAGAAGCAGGAGTTGGAGCGGGTCCAAGCCTGGAGGAAAGGTACCGGGCGTTGGAGATCCAGCTAGCGCTGCAGACGGCGAGGCTTGAGGAGAGAAGGGCTCAGGATGCAGACATAAAGGGGAAAGCCACCCAGTTCACCAGAAAGGTACCAGGATTGGTGCAGAAGTTTGGGGGGGACCCCAAGGACTACCATGCCTTTAGGACAGAGATGCAATATGCCCTCAATGTGCAGTTTGATGAATTCCCTGACGAGGAATCGCGAGTGGCTTTCGTGATTGGGCATCTTGAGAAGGGGGCGAGAGACTGGGTTAGACCCCTGATGGCAACGAAAAATGACGTCCTAAAGGACACAATGAAGTTCTTTCGTGCCATGGATCTGATGTTTTCCAGCGATATTGAGCAGGGAGTGGTGTGCAGACAGCTAATGGCTTGCAAACAGGGGAGCTGATCTGTCCGTGAGTACTGGACTGAGTTCACCATGCTGGTTCACAGATTGGGGTGGGACTTATCGGCGGAACCCATTCAAATGGTATTTGAAGAAGGGCTTGCTTCGGCTGTGAAAGACGAACTTTCCCGGGGTCCCAGGGCGGATTCTATGGATCAGCTGACCAAATCTGCGCTGACCATAGGAGCGCGCCAGGAGGCGAGAGCCTTGGAGAGGCGGGAAGGGAAGGGGGAACGTTGGAAGGAGTTCCGCATTCCAGACATTCCAGAGCCAACTTTCCCGCCGGCAGAGCCGATGGAAATCGGAACAGCGCGCTCGCTCGCAGTTTCAAAGCCCAGTGAGGGGGGAAAGAAGGAGGGAAAAGGCGCCCGGAAATGCTATCTCTGCCAACAGCCAGGTCACTTTGCCAGAGTCTGCCCCCAGAGGAAGGAATGGCAAGGGATGGTGGGAGCTGTTGAGGGGAGAGAGGAGGAAATACCGGAGCAAGTAAAAGCCAACGCCTGGCTGCCACCGTCGGGACACAGCAGCCAGGCCAAAGAGCAGTGAAAGTGCCCACGCCAGAACCTCCTAAACCTGCCCTAGTGATAGAAGTGTCGCTAGAGCTGCAAAACGGACACCCTCTAAAGATAAAGGCGCTGTTGGACTCAGGCAGCTCCTGCAATCTCATGAGCAAAGAGTTTGCAGCTGAACACCAGATACAGACGATCCCTTTAACCAACCCCCTGCAGGTGACCACGATCGATGGCAGGGAGCTGTTGGGAGGAGAAGTCAGCTTGCAGACCGTCCCAATGATAACGAAGGTGGCAAGGCACACCGAACTGATAGCGTTTAATGTGGCCAGCTTGGGAGGGGCTCCTATTATTTTGGGGATGAGCTGGCTAGCGTTACATGATCCGCTGGTGGGCTGGCATCAGAGAGTGGTTTCCTTTGGTTCAGCACATTGCTTAGAACACTGCAAAGAGGGAAAGGGTTCAGCAGGGGCCCAAGCCACCCTAGCAGGGACGGAAGTAACGGAGAAAGTGAAGGTACCACGACAATACGCAGATCTCAGCGACGTGTTCAGCGAAAGGGAAGCTGACCAACTACCCCCGCATAGACCCTTTGACTGTCAAATCAATTTACTCCCTGGGGCACAGCTCCCTGTAGGCAAGTTGTACGCCATGTCAGACAGAGAGATGCAGAAGCTAAGAGAGTTCATTGACAAGAACCTGAAGAGAGGTTTCATCAGAGAGTCCAGAGCGGTGGGAGGTAGCCCAGTGTTTTTTGTGGATAAAAAAACACACGGACAAGCCGAGGCTTGTGTGTGACTTCAGGGCTTTAAACGCAGTGTCAGAACCAGTGGCCTTCCCTATGCCCAGGATTGACGACATTTTGACCAGGGTGCGGAAGGGAGAGATTTTTACAAAGCTGGACCTAAGGGGGGCGTACAACCTGATACGTATAAGGAAAGGGGATGAATGGAAAACCACCATGTTCACCCCTTTGGGGGCATTTGAATATTTAGTTATGCCCTTCGGTCTACAAGCAGGCTCGGCGTGCTTCCAATCGTTTATGAACCACGTACTGGGGCCTTTGCTTTACAAGAATTGTGTGGCCTTCCTAGATGACGTGTTGGTGCATTCTGAGAATGAGGAGCAGCATGTGAGAGACGTCAGAGAAGTGTTGAGCAGGCTGCAAGCCAACCGGCTGTGGGTGAAACTGGAGAAGTGTCAGTTTCATACCAAGGAGGTGAAATTCCTGGGGTACCGCCTGTCAGACAAGGGATTGGCCATGGATCCCGGCAAGGTCCAGGCAGTGCTGGAATGGAAAACACCCAAAACAAAGAAGGATGTGCAGAGGTTCCTAGGGTTTGGGAACTTTTATCGTAAGTTCATCCGAAACTTTGCTCACCTGACGGCGCCCATTACGGACTGTCTCAGCAGTAAGAAGAAATTCGTTTGGACTGAGGAGGCGGAGCGAGCATTTGAGGAACTAAAAAGGGCCTTCGCCTCTGAAGAACAACTTCTGCATGTGGATTTACAAAAAAAGATGAGAGTCGAAACTGACGCATCAGACAGAGCTATAGGGGCGGTGCTTCTGCAGCCAGGGAAGGAGGAGTCAGAGTGGAGACCGTGTGCTTTTTTTTCGCGAAAGCTGAACAAATCCGAGAGGAACTACATGGTGTACGACCGAGAACTACTTGCCATTCATGAGGCTTTCCGGAGATGGAGGCACCTGCTAATTGGCGCACAACATAAGGTGCAAGTGTGCACTGACCACAAGAACCTAGAGTATTGGAGAACGGCCCGAGTGCTCAACCAACGGCTAGTGAGATGGGCCCAGGAGTTCTCCAAATTTAACTTTGAGATTTGTTACGTGCCAGGCCCAGAGAACATTAGGGCGGATGCTCTCTCACGCAAACCTGAATATTTGGAGGGGGAGGGAGCACCCGAAGAAAGACATGTCATTCCAGAGGACCGCTGGGTGTGTGTGGGGGCATTGGTGGGGCAAAGAGAACTGGTAGAGGGAACGGAGAATGATGAATACGCCCAGGACAAACTCAGGGGTCTCAGGAGGGAGGGAGATAAACCCGGAGGTTTTGAGGAGAGAAACGGGGCGTTGTATTACAAGGGAGCATTATATATACCTGAAGGAGAGTTGAGGGGGAAGGTACTCAAGCAGCTGCACGATAGCCCCACAGCGGGGCATTTTGGGCAACACAAAACCATGTGGCTGGTTACCAGGGAATTTTGGTGGCCCAAGGTCAGGGAAGATGTGCGGGAGTATGTGAGAGGTTGTGACCAATGCCAGCGAGCCAAAGGGGAGAGGCGGGCGCCGGCAGGGTTATTAGAACCGCTACCCACACCTGAAAGACCATGGGAAGCAGTGGCAATAGATTTCATGACTGATCTGCCAAAGTCCAGAGGGAAAACAGCCATCATGGCTGTGGTAGACCTGTTAACCAAAATGGCCCACTTTATAGCCTGCTCACATGCTGTCACGGCAGAAGAAACAGCTAAATTGTTTGTAGAAAATGTGTTTAGGTTGCATGGCGCCCCCTTGAGGGTGGTTTCAGACCGAGGGAAACAATTTACTTCCAGGTTCTGGAGGAAGCTCATGAGCTTACTGCATGTAGAGGTCAATTTTTCGACTGCCCGGCATCCTGAAACCAACGGGCAGGCGGAAAGAGCCAATGGCATCCTCCAGCAATATTTGAGGTGTTATGTGAATGACAGAGAGAATGATTGGGTGGAGAAGCTGGCGTTGGCGGAATTTGCCTACAACAATGCGGAGAACGTGTCCACAGGGATGAGCCCCTTTTTGGCTAATTACGGGTGCCATCCCAGGGCTTTCCCAGGGGGGGAAGGGGAGAGATGGAGCGTCCCGGCTGCCGAACAGTTCGTAGAAGAAATGGAAGCGATCCATCGTCAGCTCCAACTTAACTTAGACAGGGCCAAGGAGGCGTATAAGAGGCAGGCAGACAAAAACAGAAGGGAAGGTGAAACCATTAGGGTGGGGGACCAGGTGTGGCTGTCAACCCAAGGGTTACCATTCAAAGGGGGTTGTAAGAAGTTAAGACCCAAAAGACTGGGCCCATTTGAAGTCACGCAACAGGTCAACCCAGTGGCTTTCAGACTCCGGTTACCGAACCACATGAAGCTGCACCCAGTTTTCCACAGGTCGTTGCTGTCACCGTATAAAGGGGACAGAGAAGGGAGGTTCACCCGGGGACCAGCAATGGAGGAAAGGGAACACAGCAACCATGTGGCGGAGATCCTCGATTCCAGGTGGAGGGGAGATCAAGTGGAGTATTTGGTAATGTGGGAAGGGGAACCGGAGTCGGAAAACACCTGGGTCATGGCAGAGGATGTCAATGACGAGGTCTGAATAGAAACTTTTCATCAGAGGTTCCCACGTAAACCTCAGCCTGTAGCGAGGTTCCGGAGGGAATACTTTGCTACCACAGATGAGGAAGAGGAGTTGGAGGGGTTCACAGATTCCGAGGAGGAGGAGGATTCAGCGACCCGGAACGGCGACCGATGGAGGGAAATGTTCGAGACGTCTGAAGATGAAGAGGACTCTTTTAGGGGTTTTACCTCCTCACCGCCCGGAGGAGAGGGAACGGGAGGGGGTGAAGGGGGTCCTGGAGGGGAGGTGGATGTCAGGGAACTGCCATCGGAGGGACAGGTGGTGGAAGGGCTCATGGAGGCTGGGAGAGACCCAGCAGCTGAAGCAGGGGCCAGCAGGGGGAGACGTGGGTCTCTGAGGGAAAGCGAGCAAGAGGGAGGGCTCAGGGACACGTCTAGCGAGAACAGTGGGGAGGTTTCTGAACCTCCCATAGGGAGACCCACTCCTCGCCGGAAACTGTCACGCCGCGAGTCCAGAAGACGTGTTTCCGTTAAGGAGCTTTTATGCTGGAAGCGATTCCGAAAGCAACCACTGTCGGAATCTGCAAGTGACTAGAGCAGCCATGTCTGAGGGGCTCCGTCACAGACAGAGGCTTGTGGACTTGAACAAACTCTGAGGGACTACGATTTTTACGCACAAGCAGCTCATCATCCCATCACAATAAGTATGCATGCCAACCAAATGCATTATTGAAACCTTCTAAATCCAAGATATCTGTATTCTCGAGGAGCATCCACTCTTTCAGCCAGCAAAACGCTGCTGCTTCATAGTACAATTTTAAGTCCGGCAGGGCAAACCCCCCTCTTTCTTTTACATCTGTCAATATTTTAAATTTTATTCTGGGCTTTTTGCCCTGCCAGACAAATTTCGAAATGTCTTTCTGCCACCTCTTGAAACAGTCCATCTTGTCAAGAACCTGCAAAGTTTGAAACAAGAATAACATTCTAGGCAATACATTCATCTTAATAACTGCAATTCGGCCTAACATTGACAGTTTCAAATTTGACCATATTTCTAGATCTTTTTTGATTTCTGACCAACATTTTTCATAATTGTCTTTATACAAATTCAGATTTTTAGATGTCAGATGAACCCCTAGGTATTTCACCTTCTTAACCACTGTCAAACCTGTTTCATTCTGGAATTTCTCCCTCTCCATACCTGTTTAATTTTTCTCTAAAACTTTAGTCTTTTGTTTGTTCAGTTTGAATCCGGCCACCTGACCAAATTCTTGAATTATCTCCAACACCCTCTTTGTACTAGTATCTGGCTCTTGTAAAGTAAGTACCAAATCATCTGCAAAGGCCCTTAACTTATAATGTTTAGCTCTGACCTGTACACCTTTAACCTGCTGGTCATCCCTAATCATATTTAGCAAAACCTCCAGGACTGATATAAAAAGTAATGGGGAAATTGGGCACCCTGGTCGTGTCCCAGGGCTTTATCATCTTCTTTTTATGTAGGTGGAAAACAAAACCCCTTTTTGCTTAGGTCGGGGGAGATTCCGGTGCAAGTAATTTGTGATAATAAGAGGCAGAATTTTATTTTTGTTTTGTTTTGGTGTAAATTAATAAAAATTATGTTTGAAAAAAGAAAAAAATGGGTTTGGGTTAGGGTTAGGGTTAGGGTTAGGGTTAGGATTGGGGTTGGGGTTAACCCATTCGAATTGAAATAAGACCAATCAAAGCTTATTCGTCTTCTTTCTACGCATACGGAAGCAAAAAGACGGTGTTGTGTTATTTTGGTTTCATTACACACACTTTGCGATTTCTGGGTCAATGTGCATTAACACCAAAGAACACGACTTGAAATAAGTGAAGTCCAATATTCTTCTTTCTATGTAGCTGGAACACAAAACAACCTGCTTGGCTTTATTTAGGCTTATTACACTTCGCTTTGCTAGGGACAGGGTTAAGGTTAGGGTTAGGGTTAGGGTTAGGGTTAGGGTTAGGGTTAGGGTTAGGGTTAGGGTCGGGGTGAATGACCACAGAAAGAACAATCCAAGCTTATTCGTCCTCTTTCTATTGAGATGGAACCAAAACACATATTGTCAGAGCTGCCCAAGGTCCCAGCTCACAAAGGACCAACGCCAGTCCGTTGTTATATACAAAAGTCTTTATTGAAGTTCAGTTTGTCTTTCACATCAGCAGCGCGCAGCTCTACGTCTGAAACTCTAGACCGCTGAAGCTCCGTCTGAGTCTCCTCCCCCCAGACACCAGTTTAAGACCCTAGCCTTGCTCCACCTCTTCCTTTGCTCTTTCCTCCTCTGGGTCCGCCTGTCAGCTGGGGTCTCGCCCTTCCTAGACTCTTCTGACGCTGAGTCCCCTGAGTCTTCCCCCTGCCTCCGATGGGCTTTAGGACCTTGTTCCCCATCCGGGTTTTCTGCTGTCCCGCGCGCCTGTACATTCGAACTTGGCACGCAAGCCCATCCGGCAACCCTCCTCCTGACTGTTACACTGCTCCTGTCACTGCTTCCCCCTTCGGGGAGGCCAGCTGGGCCTGACCTCCCCTCCGTTCCCCCACTCTCCGACGGAGGCGTGGTCAGTCCCGACTCTTCTTCTCTCCCTGCTGGAGGAGACGCTGCCCCTGACACCTGGGACTCTTCCCCCCCACTATGCTCTGGTGGGGAAGCTGGTCCTGATCTCCAGCTGCTGCTTTGGGAGTCCCCGCTGGCCCCTTGTTTCTGGTGTGTCTCCCCTGGGACCCCCCTTGCCCTGACCATCGGCGCCTCCTTCTGGGAATCTTCTGATTCGCTGGAGAAGCTCATGGAATCTCTCAGGTCACTGCCGTACTCCCCTACGCTGCCCTCAGATCCTTCCCCTTCGCTCTCCACCTCCTCTCTCCCCTGTACCTCTGCTCCTGAGCCCCTGACATCCACCCCCCCTCGAAGCCCCCCTTCCCCCCTCCCCCTCTTCTGGGGCGGGTTCCGGGTGCTCCAGTGCTGTGGGGGTGAGTGCGGGATACAGTTCCTTCCCCCTGGCGTGCGGCCGACCAGTTGGATCCGGCCAGCCCGTAATGGGCTCGTCGACGTCGATCTCCTCTGCTTCCATCTCTCTGCATTCGTGTTCGAACCCAAGGTCCTCCCCCAACACGTCCATGTCCGTCTCTCCCCCTGTTACCTCGGGTGATGCTGTGTGCCAGGGCCCCCTTAGCAGTTCCCTGCTCCACCCCACCTCCGGTTGAGTGTCCCACCAATAAGAGCGATCCATGGCAGACCCCGAGAGTGATCCCTCCGGGGAGCTTGTGTCTTGCGCCGTTTCCTCAGCGGATGAGAACCCCTGGAACATGCTGGCTGAAAGTGTGGGTGTGAAAAGCCAGTCGTCGAAATAATCTGCCGGCATAGGTCTGTGCGGGAAGAGTGCATGGAACTCGTCTTTGAGGTAGTGCTCCTCCAAGGCATAGTCCGGCACCCACCTGTTGGCGCTGGCCGGGGTACCTTCCCTGGCGAGGAGCTATTCAACTCCCTCTTCCCCCCATCTCGAATCTAAAATCTCCGTGACCTCGTTGAGTGGCGCCGCCCTCGGTGACCCCTCCCCCGTTGGCGACTTTCTAAGTGGGCGAGGTGCGGTCCCTGGCGCCTGAAACCTGTGGGGTTCCTTGTAGGGTGTGAGGACTGACCTATGAAATACTGGGAGCATTCTGGAACCCTCCGGGAGTGTCAACCGGAAGGCCACTGGGTTGATTTGTGCCTCGACTTGCTAAGGCCCTAACTGCTTGTGTTTGAGCTTCTTCTTAGCTAACGTTCTGGCCGGCACTGCCTGGGCCGCTAACCAGACCCAGTCCCCCACCTGGATGTCTTCCCCGACTCTCCTGTGCCTGTCTGCCTGCACTTTGTAGGCGTGTTTTGCTAGTTCCAAGGTCCTTCGGAGTTGGTCGTGGACCTCCTGCAACTCTGCTGCCAAGTGCTCTGCACGCCGTGGCTCCCCCTCCCCCTTCGTCTCTAACCCCGGGAAGGTTCTGGGATGCCGCCCATTGTTGGCGAAGAACGGTGTCACCCCTGTAGACCCGTGCTTCGTGTTGTTGTAGGCGAACTCGGCCAGCGGTAGGTAGTCCACCCAGGTCGAGGGCTGTTGATTCGCGTAGCATCGCAGGTACTGCTGCATGATGGCGTTGACCCTCTCCGCTTGTCCGTTGGTCTGCGGGTGTCGTGCCGAAGCTAAGTTGATCTTGACATTCAGGATACCCAGCAGCTTCTGCCAGAAGCTCGAGACGAATTGGCGACCCCGGTCGGACAGGATGGACCGCGGTAAGCCGTGAACTTTGAACACGTGGTCTATCAACAGCTTGGCGGTCTGTTCCGCTGTGGCCACCTTCACGCAAGGAATGAAGTGCGCCATCTTGGTGAACAGGTCTACGACCACGAGTACCGCTGTTTTGCTTCGCGAACTGGGCAGATCTGTGACAAAGTCCAGGGCCACCCTCTCCCACGGTTCGAGCGGCGTCTGTAGCGTTTCCAGCAGTCCCGCCGGCTTCCTGTGCACTGGTTTGGCCCTTTGGCATGTGTCACACCTAGAGACGTAATCCGCGACTTCTCCCCTCATCTGGGGCCACCAAAAGTCTCTGGCCACCAATTCCGCCATCTTGTCCTTGCCGAAGTGCCCAGCACTGGGCGCGTCGTGTAACTGCTGCAGGACTTTATCTCGGAGGTTGTCCCCAGGCACGTAGAGAGCCCCTTTGAGGGTGAGCAGTCCGTCGCGTATCTGGAACTCGTCGTCCTTCGCTGTGCCGCTTCGCACATCCTCCATCTTGGATTGTGCGAAGGCATCCGTCTGCAGCGCGCGACGCACTGCGTCCAGGTCCACGGTGGCTGAAGTGCATGCCCACGCTTTCGGTGCGAAAATGTGTTTGGCCGCCACCGGTGCCGCTTCCTCGAGATACTGCGGTTTCCTGGATAGTGCCATGACGTTGTTGTCTCCCGGGATGTATTCCATCCGGAAGTCGAAATCCGTGAAGAACTGAGTTTGCAGGGCAGCAGTTGAAGAAGGAGCAAAAAGGGTTTTCTTGTGTGTGTGTGTTTCTTTGTGGCTGATTAGCTGTTTTCCCTGTGTAAAGGTCAGAGGGGGCAGGGTTTCTGTTGAGGCAGGGAATTAGCTGTGGGAGGAGCTTATCAGAGTTTGCAGGGCAGCAGTTGAAGAAGGAGCAAAAAGGGTTTTCTTGTGTGTGTGTGTTTCTTTGTGGCTGATTAGCTGTTTTCCCTGTGTAAAGGTCAGAGGGGGCAGGGTTTCTGTTGAGGCAGGGGATTAGCTGTGGGAGGAGCTTATCAGAGTTTGCAGGGCAGCAGTTGAAGAAGGAGCAAAAAGGGTTTTCTTGTGTGTGTGTGTGTTTCTTTGTGGCTGATTAGCTGTTTTCCCTGTGTAAAGGTCAGAGGGGGCAGGGTTTCTGTTGAGGCAGGGGATTAGCTGTGGGAGGAGCTTATCAGAGTTTGCAGGGCAGCAGTTGAAGAAAGAGCAAAAAGGGTTTTCTTGTGTGTGTGTGTTTCTTTGTGGCTGATTAGCTGTTTTCCCTGTGTAAAGGTCAGAGGGGGCAGGGTTTCTAGCGGCGCACGCACTTATACCCATCTTTTAGATTTAGATTTTAAATCTAAATGTGCAGGGAATGTGCAGGCGACCTTGGAACGGACAGCTCACGGAAGAACCCCGACCAAACCCAAGAGGAGGCGTGTAGTGGTGATAGGGGATTCCCTACGGAGGGGAACAGAAGCAGTGATCTGTGGGCCTGACAAGATGTCACGGGAACTGTGCTGTCTCCCCGGGGCTAAGATCCAAGATGTAACTGAACGACTGCAAGGAATCATAAAACCCACTGACAAATACCCCTTCCTCTTGGTTCATGTGGGAACCAATGACACTGCAAGCAATAGCCTCCAGAAGATCAAAAGAGACTACGAGGCTCTCGGCAGGAAATTGAAGCAACTAAATGCACAAATTGTCATCTCATCTGTCCTCCCTGTTGAACGACGTGGCCCAGGGGGAGAGGGGAAAATAGTGGAAGTGAACAGCTGGCTTCGCAAATGGTGTAAACAGGAACGGTTTGGATTCTTAGATCACGGACTGCAGTTTCTTGAGGATGGACTTCTGGCAAGTGATGGGCTGCACCTCACAACGGTTGGGAGAAATGTTTTTGCCAAAAATCTCAGAAACCTCATCAGGAGGGCTTTAAACTGACTAATGTGGGGGAGGGAGACAGTGCTCCTGAAGGTAGGAGTCTATCAATTAATGAAGATGATCATACAAATGTCATAGACCAAATGGAGCAAACAGCACGCGGACCTTGTGGTGGGAGGAAAAAATCCTTAAATAAGAGACACGGGGGAATGATTAATGGACTTCAATGTCTGTACACTAATGCGCAAAGCATGGGAAATAAACAAGATGAGCTTGAGCTCTTGGTACAGCAAACTAAATATGACATAATAGGTATCACTGAAACCTGGTGGGATAAGTCCCACGATTGGAATGTAATAATGGGGGGATACAATCTATTTCAGAGAAACAGACCAGACAAGAAAGGAGGAGGAGTGGCGTTATATGTCAGGGATGTGTATACCTGTGAAGAGATCCAAGATTTAGAACCTCAAAACCAAAGTGAGAGCATTTGGGTCAAAATTAAGGGAGAGAAGAATAACAGAGATCTCATTGTGGGAGTTTACTATAGATCCCCAAGCCAAACGGAGGACATAGATGATGCCTTCCTGGAACAGATGGCCAAGCATGCAAAAGGAAGGGAGATAGTAGTAATGGGGGACTTCAATTACCCGGATATTTGTTGGATGTCAAACTCAGCCAAGAGCATAAGGTCAACAGATTCCTCACTGGCCTTGCAGACAACTTCATTGTCCAGAAAGTGGGAGAAGCAACAAGAGGAACAGCCATTTTAGATCTGGTCCTAACCAATGTTGATGACCTGGTTAGTGGGGTAGAAGTGGAAGGATCATTAGGCGCGAGTGATCATGCTCTTCTGAAGTTTACTATACAGCGGAAAGGAGCAGCCAAGCATACTAGGCCTCAATTTCTTGACTTTAAGAAAGCCGACTTCATAAAACTTAGGGAAGTGCTGGGTGAGATCCCATGGACAGCAATACTAAAAGGAAAGGGAGTTCATGATGGCTGGGAGTTTGTTAAGAGCGAGATAGTAAAAGCACAACGTCAGGCAATACCAATGAGACGGAAACATGGAAGGTGCCTAAAGAAGCCAGGGTGGCTATCTAAAGAACTTTTAACTGAATTAAGATTAAAAAAGGATGTGTACAAAAAATGGAAAAGGGGGGAAACCACCAAAGAGGAATTCAAACAAATAGCCAGCACGTGTAGACACAAAGTCAGAAAAGCTAAAGCACAGAATGAACTCAAGCTTGCTAGAGAGGTTAAAAGCAACAAAAAAGGCTTTTATGGGTATGTTCGTAGCAAAAGGAAGAACAAAGAAACAGTGGGGTCACTCAGAGGAGAAGATGGTGAAATGCAAACAGGGGACACAGAAAGGGCTGAACTCCTCAATGCCTTCTTTGCCTCAGTCTTCTCCGATAAAGAAAACAATGCCCGACCTGAAGAATTTGGAGCAAATGATTCAGCAAAGGAAACACAGCCCAGAATAACTAAGGAGATAGTACAAGAATATTTGGCTAGCTTAGATATATTCAAGTTTTCAGGGCCAGATGAACTGCATCCAAGAGTATTAAAAGAACTGGCAGATGTGATCTCAGAACCACTGGCAGTCATCTTTGAGAATTCCTGGAGAACAGGCGAAGTCCCGGGAGACTGGAGGAGGGCAAATGTTGTCCCTATTTTCAAAAAGGGGAAAAGAGAGGACCCAAATAATTACCGCCCAGTCAGTCTGACATCAATACCAGGGAAGATTCTGTTTTTTGTTTTTTTTAATAAAAAATTTTTATTGCTTTTTTCCAGGGTAAAAGAAAGGTATGTCATCCATAGCACATCAAAAGCAGTTTTACAGAAAAGAAAAGAAGTTATAAAGGAAGAAAAGGAAAAGATTCACTTTTTCACATCCATTTTCATGATCGATCAGACTTCCCCACGTCCCCCATCCCCTGTTTTCTTTACAAAAAAAATAAACAGCAAATTAATACCTTATTTCATATGTTTTTGTGTTTTCATTTAGTTATATGGTCCATATTTTATACATTTCAAGATCTTAACTTAATTTTCAACGTTTACCAAATTCAATACTGAAGCATGTTTTTCCAGAACATTTAGCAAATTCTCAACATTCATATAGCTTATAATATTTTTGTAAATAGTCCTTAAATTTTTTCCAGTCCTCTTCCACGGCGTCTTCTCCCAGGTCTCGGATTCTGCCTGTCATTTCAGCTAATTCCATATAGTCCATCAGCTGCGAATGCCATTCTTCCAGCGTGGGTAACTCCTGTGCCTTCCAGTGTTTAGCAATAAGAATTCTTGCTGCTGTGGTTGCATATAGAAAGAAAGTTCTATCTTTTTTTAACACTCTCTGGCCCACAATGCCCAGGAGGAAGGCCTCTGGTTTCTTATAAAAGGTGTATTTAAACACCTTTTTCAACTCGTTATAGATCATTTCCCAGAAGGCCTTCACCCTCGGGCATGCCCACCAGAGGTGAAAAAAGGTTCCCTCAGCTTCCTTACATTTCCAACATTTATTGTCAGACAAATGATATATCTTTGCAAGTTTGACTGGGGTCATGTACCACCTGTATACCATTTTCATAATGTTTTCCTTTAAGGCAGTACATGCCGTAAATTTCATACCGGTGGTCCATAACCTTTCCCAGTCTTCAGACATAATGTTGTGCCCAATGTCTTGTGCCCATTTAATCATAGCTGATTTAACTATCTCATCTTGGGTGTTCCACTTAAGCAGCAAATTATACATTCTTGAAAGCACTTTCGTCTTAGGTTCAAGTAATTCTGTCTCTAATTTTGATTTTTCCACCTGGAAACCAATTTTTTTGTCTTTTTTAAAAGTCTCTAAAATTTGGGCATAATGAAACCAATCTCGCACCTTTCCTTTCAGTTTTTCAAAACTCTGCAACCTCCAAGTGTCACCATCTCTTTCAATTATCTCACAATATTTCAACCAGCCAGTCTCCATATTACGAAATTTTACGGCCTTAGCCTCCACCGGTGATAGCCACCTCGGAGTCTTACTTTCAAATAAGTCTTTGTATTTAGTCCAGACAATGAGTAGGGCTTTCCTGACAATATGGTTTTTAAACAGTTTATGAGACTTTGCCTTGTCGTACCAGAGATACGCATGCCATCCAAAAGCATTGCTATGCCCTTCCAGATCTAGGACATCAGTGTTTTCTAACAAGAACCAATCTCTCAACCAGCAGAGGGATGCAGCTTCATAGTACAGTCTTAAGTCCGGCAGGGCAAACCCCCCTCTTTCCTTTGCATCTGTTAATATTTTAAATTTTATTCGGGGCTTTTTGCCCTGCCAGACAAACTTCACAATGTCCCTCTGCCACTTTCCAAAACATTCCACTCTGTCCACGATCTGAAGGGTTTGAAACAGAAACAACATTCTTGGCAATACATTCATCTTGACTGCAGCTATTCTGCCCGACAAGGTAAGTCTCAATCTTGACCATATTTCTAAATCCTTTTTAATTTCCGACCAGCATTTTTCATAATTGTCTTTAAACAAATTCAAGTTTCTCCCAGTCAGATTAACCCCCAGGTATTTCACTTTTGGAACAACATTTAATTCTGTTTCCTTCTGAAACCCATCTATTTCTGAAGGTGTCAGATTTTTAGCCAAAACCTTGGTTTTTTGTTTGTTCAGCTTAAATCCCGCCACCCGACCAAATTCAGAAATTAGTTCTAAGGCTCTTTTTGTACTAGCTTCTGGCTCCTGTAATGTCAAAACCAAGTCATCTGCAAAAGCCTTCAATTTGTATTGTTTTTCTCCGACCTGTATTCCTTCCACCCGCTGGTCCTTCCTAATCATATTCAGCAACACCTCCAGGACAGAAATAAATAACAAGGGTGATAACGGAGTAAAGGCAATTTACACAGAACAAAAAGCAAAACTGATTATAAACAATGTGGTATCAGAAGAAATAAAGATAGCAAAAGGAACAAGACAGGGATGCCCACTTTCCCCATTGTTGTTTATAACGGTGTTGGAAGTCCTCCTGAATTCAATAAGACAAAATAAGAAGATAAAAGGAATAACAATTGGCCAAAATGAATATAAAGTCAAAGCGTTCGCAGATGATTTGGTAATAACGATAGAAGACCCGACGAGTTCAATAAATGAGGTACTGGAAGAATTCGAACAATTTGGTAAAGTGGCAGGCTTCAAATTAAATAAGAAAAAGACTAAAATAATGACGAAGAATACAGACTTAAGTGTAATTGAAGAAGTGCAACAACAAACAGAGATAGAGGTGGTCAAAAAGGTGAAATATTTAGGAATATGGATAACCCCGAAAAATATAGATTTATTCAAGAATAACTACGAGCCGGCATGGAAAGGAATAAGAAAGGACCTCGAGGTGTGGGGAAAGTTGAAACTGTCATTTTGGGGTAGGATATCTACAATTAAGATGAATGTGCTCCCAAAAATGTTGTTTTTATTTCAGACTATCCCTGTAATTAAGGGAACTAAGATATTCAAAGAATGGCAAAGAGAAATCTCAAAATATATCTGGCAGGGCAAAAGGCCGAGAATTCAGTTTAAGCTTTTAACAGACGCAAAAGAAAGAGGAGGTTTTGCCCTGCCAGATTTGAAACTATATTATGAGGCTTCGTGCCTTTGCTGGTTGAAAGCATGGATAAAATTGGAAAAGAAGGAACTGTTAGACCTGGAGGGATTCGACAACAGGTTTGGGTGGCATGCGTACTTATGGCATGAGAAGAAGAAAATCCATAAGGGTTTCGAAAGCCACATCTTTAGAGGTCCCCTGATTGAAGTGTGGAAAAGGAATAGATATTTATTAGAACCTAAAATTCCACACTGGCTATCCCCACTAGAAGTTATGAGCGTCAAGAAGATCAATATGAGAGGCAACTGGATTACTTACGATCAATTGTTATTCAAAGAAGGGGGGAAATGGAAAATGAAACCGTACGAACAGGTTAAAGAAAATGTGTTTGATTGTCCCTATGTTCAAAAAGGGGAAAAGAGAGGACCCAAATAATTACCGCCCAGTCAGTCTGACATCAATACCAGGGAAGATTCTGGAGCAGATCATTAAGTAAACAGTCTGTGAGCACCTAGAAAGGAATGCTGTGATCACCAATAGTCAGCATGGATTTCTGAAAAATAAGTCATGTCAGACTAACCTGATCTCCTTTTTTGACAGAATTACAAGCCTGGTAGATGAAGGGAACACAGTGGATGTAGCCTACCTTGATTTCAGCAAGGCATTTGACAAGGTGCCCCATGATATTCTTGTAAAGAAGCTGGTAAAATGCGGTCTTGACTATGCTACCACTCAGTGGATTTGTAACTGGCTGACTCACCGAACCCAAAGGGTGCTCATCAATGGTTCCTCTTCATCCTGGAGAAGAGTGACTAGTGGGGTGCCACAGGGTTCTGTCTTGGGCCCAGTCTTATTCAACATCTTTATCAACGACTTGGATGATGGACTCAAGGGCATCCTGATCAAATTTGCAGATGACACCAAACTGGGAGGGGTGGCTAACACCCCAGAGGATAGGATGACACTTCAAAACGACCTTGACAGATTAGAGAACTGGGCAAAAACAAACAAGATGAATTTTAACAGGGAGAAATGTAAAGTATTGCACTTGGGCAAAAAAAATGAGAGGCACAAATACAAGATGGGGGACACCTGGCTTGAGAGCAGTACATGTGAAAAGGATCTAGGAGTCTTGGTTGACCACAAACTTGACATGAGCCAACAGTGTGACGCGGCAGCTAAAAAAGCCAATGCAATTCTGGGCTGCATCAATAGGAGTATAGCATCTAGATCAAGGGAAGTAATAGTGCCACTGTATTCTGCTCTGGTCAGACCTCACCTGGAGTACTGTGTCCAGTTCTGGGCACCACAATTCAAGAAGGACACTGACAAACTGGAACGTGTCCAAAGGAGGGCAACCAAAATGGTCAAAGGCCTGGAAACGATGCCTTATGAGGAACGGCTAAGGGAGCTGGGCATGTTTAGCCTGGAGAAGAGGAGGTTAAGGGGTGATATGATAGCCATGTTCAAATATATAAAAGGATGTCACATAGAGGAGGGAGAAAGGTTGTTTTCTGCTGCTCCAGAGAAGCGGACACGGAGCAATGGATCCAAACTACAAGAAAGAAGATTCCACCTAAACATTAGGAAGAACTTCCTGACAGTAAGAGCTGTTCGACAGTGGAATTTGCTGCCAAGGAGTGTGGTGGAGTCTCCTACTTTGGAGGTCTTTAAGCAGAGGCTTGACAACAATATGTCAGGAGTGCTCTGATGGTGTTTCCTGCTTGGCAGGGGGTTGGACTCGATGGCCCTTGTGGTCTCTTCCAACTCTATGATTCTATGATTCTATGATTTATTCGTCCTCCTTCTATTGAAATGGAAACAAAACACCTATGCTTGATTTGGGCTGATAACAAAAATGTCACTCTGCGATTTTTGAGTGAACGTGCTTTCTAACTCCCAAAACACCAATTTGAAATAAACCCCCAAAACACCAATTTGAAATAAACCCAATCAGAGCTGTTTGGCTTTTTTTTACCTTATTGATAAAGCTCTGATTGGGCTAATTTCAAATCCAAGATTCTTCTTTCTATGTAGCTGGAACCCAAAACAACCTGTTTGGCTTTGTTTAGGATTATTACACTTCTCTTTGCTAGGGTTGGGGTTATGCTTAGGGTTAGGGTTACTTTTTTTGTTAGGGTTAGGGTTAAGGTTAAGGTTAAGGTTAAGGTTAAGGTTAAGGTTAAGGTTAAGGTTAAGGTTAAGGTTAAGGTTAGGGTTCGGGTACTGGTTCGGTTTCGGGTACGGGTACGGGTTCAGGTTTGGGTTTGGGTTTGGGTGAATTACCACCGAAAAAACAATCCAAGTTTATTCGTTCTCCTTCAATTGAGATAGAACCGAAACACCTATGGTTGATTTCGGCTGATAATAAACATGTCACTCTGCGCTTTTTCAGTGAATGTGCATTCTAACCCCAAAAACACCAATTTGAAATAAGCCCAATCAGGGCTTTATCATCATCTTTTTATATACGTGGAACCCAAAACACCTTTTTGCTTTGGTTGGGGGTGATTTTGGTGCACACCCAAAAAACACCATGCGAATTGTAATAAGCCCAAAGAAAGCTTATTTGTCTTCTTTCTACGCATATGGAAGCAAAAAGACGGTGTTGTGTTATTTTGGTTTCATTACACACACTTTGCGATTTCTGGGTCAATGTGCATTAACACCAAAGAAAACGACTTGAAATAAGTGAAATCCAATATCAATCAATCAATCTCTTTATTCGACCGATAGTCAGAATTAAAACATTACACAATAATTATAAACTATAACATCATAGGAGATACATAAGTAAGGTAGGGCCACAGAAATAGACCTCTCACAGATAACCCACATCAAAGCATTCAGTTATACGTTTCCGACACTTGAGTGCCAGGAAAAGAAATTTAGCCACTGACAAGGTTGTTTTCCCAGAAGACTGATTTAGCAGATATGCTGTCTGCTTTCCTCTTTGTCGGGAACTGAGCTGGGGTAAGTATGGTGTTATAAGATACTGTCTTAAATCGTTGTAGAAGGGACAGCTCAATAAAATGTGCTCTGTGGAGTCTACCTCACCCAATGCACAGTGGCATAATCTCTGGTCATATGGAACTCCTCCATATCTTCCCTTCAGGACCGCCGAGTCAAGAACATTCAGCCTAGCCGCAGTAAATAGTCTGCGGTATTCCACGTAGTGGATATCCGCCAGGTAGCAAGCTGGAGCAGCCCGATACAACTGCTCCCCCAGAAACAACCCAGGTTTCACACGGGCTATGTCCTCCTGTCTGGCAATATCCCTTAATCTTTGCGCGATCACCGCCTTTGCGTGACTATACGTCATGGACTCTATATAAAGGGAGGACAACCCACACTTCTGCACTTCCTCCACTATCTCCCCTTCCCATGGAGATTTAAAGTTATCCCTCAGAATCAAGGGGGCCAAACCCACCGGTCTGAAACAGAGCTTGAGCCATAGCCATAGCTTCGCTTTCAGGGCCACATACCTAAAGGCTTGGCAACCGGTTTCCAATCTCATGATCGCGCCTGCCACGGAGGGGGGGATCCTGAGTATGGCCCTGAGGAATTGGGTTTGGATAGATTCCAATTTTTCAAAATCCCTACGTGAGCCCAAGGCAATGCCCACCAGCAGGAGAGGGAGGACTTTCATTTTAAAGAGACGTAAGGCAACATTGACAGTTTGTGCCTGTTTCTTGGAGTACAGGGTTCTAATCACCAGGGCTGCTTTGGATGCGTTCGAGGCTATGTATTCTCTGTGCGCCAGGAAGGACCTATTTGATCTTACAACCTGACCCAGGTACTTGAAGCAACTGACCTGCTCTAAAGGAATACCATTAATTGACCATAAATTAGGTTTCGGTCGAGCAGCAAAGACCATTATTTTGGTCTTGGCATAATTTAATTGGAGCTCGTGTTGGGTCTCATATTCATGAAGAGCTCGAAGCATCCTCCTTAATCCGATGGGGGAGGTAGCTAATAGGGCGGCATCGTCCGCATACAGTAGGACATTTAAGGCTCGTCCTGCCAGTTTTGGTGGATGGAAATCAGCATTTGCCATATGTGCCACTAGCGAATTAATATAGAAGTTAAACAGAGCAGGGGCAAGCAAACAGCCCTGTCTTACCCCCCTAGTGGTGGCAACCGGATTGGAGACTAGCCCCTTACTATCTATCCTAATCCTCAAGAGGGTATTTGTATGCAAATTAATAATCAGCAAGAGAAGGCGACGGTCGATAGATGTCGCTGCCAATTTTGTCCATAGCTGGTTCCTGGGAATTAGATCAAAGGCCTGCTTAAAGTCTATAAAGGCGACGTGGAGGGCTTTTAGGCCATTGCCAGCGTACTTGGTGGCCAAGTGATTTAGGATTAAGATTTGGTCTGTTGTTGATCTTCCGGGGCGGAAACCCGCCTGCTCCTCTGCGATGATATTGTTGCTTTCCATCCAGGTCGTTAATTTGTTAAGTAGAAATCTTGAATAGATCTTCCCAATAACATTTAGCAGGCTAATTGGTCTAAAATTGGCCGGGTCTGTGCGCGGCCCTTTCTTGTGAATTAACACAATCAGTGCAGAGTTCCAGCTTGGAGGAAATTGTGCTGTTTTGTTTATATAAGTAAAAAGAGCTGCTAGGGGTGGACACCACCAATCCTTATTGGCTTTAATAACATCTATGGAAATAAGATCGTCTCCGGGTGCCTTGCCCGCCTCAAATTGGCCTATAAGTGTTTCCACTTCAGAGCAGGTAACAGGATCCCACTCTGGCAAGGGGGCCAAATCTAACCTTACTCCGCTGGCTGCGTGAGCTGCATATAAAACGGAGAAGAAGCTTTCCCAGGTGTCAGCTGAAATTTGGGGTTCTATCCTTGACAACGGTCTACCCAGATATCTGGAAATTTGATGCCAAAAGGAGGAGGGATTTCTATTTTCTGCAGCTTTTAGAAGGTTCTTCCAATCATTTCTTTCTGCCGCAAGCTTCTTTTCCTTTAATAGTGCTTTATACCTTCTCTTGAGGTTCATAAGGTGACTGCTAGGTGCGGAGTCATTTGATGCCCTATATGCCAAGAATTCATTATATAGGTTGTTCTTGAAGTGCCTACATTCCTCGTCAAACCACTTTTTATGAGAGAAATGGTTACTATTCATTACCAGGGTCTTAGCCAACGAAGGTTTTACTAAATTGTCATATATTGGCAGTGGCTCAACTGCCTGGATAAGGGAGTCCCTTGTCTCTTGCAGTTGGTCAGACCAAAGGAGTTCATTTATCCGTTGAGCCATATTGTCGGTCCATTTTAAGGCCGTGGGCCTCATCTGAAGCTGGTTATTTGTAATAGGCACACAGGAATAGGTAGCCAATTCTCCATCCAGGGTCAGAGAAAGTTCTAATGGAAAATGGTCACTTTCCAGCCTCGTTACCACCCTAAAGTTGGAAATTTTGGGAATTAGGTCTACTGATGTCCAAATAAAGTCTATGGTAGAGGCTCGGGAGCCTGACCAGAAAGTAAATTCGGCAGGGTAATCAGAACTGAGAGCTCCGTTTAAAAGGTGAAAATTAAGAGCCATCAAGGTTTGTCTACATTTAAAACCTGCATATGTAGCAACACTGTCTTTAAAATTCCTGGGTAAAAGGTCTGAGGTTAAAATGGGTAGTGAGGGATATTTATTATACTTAGCAAATAATGATTTATCAGAGTGAGACAATCGGCCATTGAAATCTCCTGCAACTAGGAAGGTGGCTTCAGGATATTTCTCTAGGAGAGTTTCAAGAGTCTGTTGAATTTCCCTCCATCTTTGGTCCACCAGGTTTTTCTTATAGATTGGGTGCAAATAAACATTAATCACCACAAACACTTCCTCCGCTGTTTGTAGCTTTACACCCAGCATGGATGACGACTGGATGTCGATTTGTTCCACCTGCAGGTTTAAGGCCAAAGAAACTAGGGTAGCCAACCCACCTTGTGGTCTGCCAGATGATAGTAAATTCTGTTGTGCATTCAGGTAGAAGCCCTTATACCCTGATAGGGAGAAGCCCTCACAAGCCCAGGTCTCTTGCAGCAAAAGAATATGGCTGCCTTTTATGTAGGCGACAAAGGATGGATCCATCAGCTTAGGTTTAATGCCAGCTACATTCCAGGATAAGAAAGTTAGTAATCTCCTGGTCACCCCTTCGAGTCATGCTGGGCCTTGCGGAACCAGCACGGCAGAATCCACCTGGGAATGCATGCGGCGAGGGGGGGCAATAGGCTGGAAGAAGGAAGTAATTGTAGCTTGCTTACCAGGCAATTTCCGAGCACCACTTACCGCAGCAGCAGCCATGGTTTGAGGCTTAATTATTGGTAGCTGCAGGGATGGATTCTGGTGCACAGGAGTATCACTTAACGACAGGTCCATAGACTCTACATTTAAAGTATGCTCTAAGATTGAGGGGGGTGGGCCTTTTGGATCTGCGGATGCTGTAGGGAACATGCAGTGTAAGGCAGGTGGAAGGCATCCTTTTCGGTTTGCCTCCAAAAGAGCATCCAGTCTTGCCACAGCTTCCGAGTTTGACCAGAGGGTTGTCGAATCTTCCACTGTATCCTGCCCGGGCTTGACATCCCGAGGCCGTGTACAGCCAGGTTGCAGATCAAAGGTCGTTAAAGCAGGTACCACTTGGGCTTGTGTAGACTGATCTACAATTGGTGAGGAATTCATCTTATTTACATGAGCATGATCTTCTGAGTTACGGAGACAGAGTAGCAACTCGTCCAATCTGTCTGTTATCTCTGTCCGCTCCAGTTTTGGCAATTGGCAATTGGGAGAAGGATAGAAGTAACTCACGCTCCGTAGAATTCTCCAGATGTATAGCCTTTGTCAGTGGAGGCAGGGGGGCGTCAATCCAGCTGATTAGATCTGCGGCCAGGGGAGTTGGGGTCGTGGCAATTGGCGGACCCTCAGACTTATCTGCTTTCTTTTTGAACGAGCAGTTTGGTAAGAGGGGGCAGATCTTGGTATTGGTAAAGACTCTTGTAGCAAGGATTCCATAGTTAATTAGAAGGCTTCTTGAGGACATAATAAGTGCAGGGAGCTTTTTGGTTTTAAAGGAGAGCAGCACTCTCTGCCTCTGAGGTCTGCTGCTAATATGATCAATATGCCTCAGGTCAATAGAGCTAGGGATTACCCTCAGAAGCTCCGCTAGGTGTCTCCTTATATCACTCTTATAATGCCAGTTTATTACCTTGCCTCTAAAGGGGCAAACCGTTAGAAGAGTTTGGATTTGATATCCCGCTTTATCACTCCCCTTCAGGAGTCTCAAAGCGGCTAACATTCTCCTTTCCCTTCCTCCCCCACAACAAACACTCTGTGAGGTGAGTGGGGCTGAGAGACTTCAAAGAAGCGTGACTGGCCCAAGGTCACCCAGCAGCTGCATGTGGAGGAGCGGAGACGCGAACCGGGTTCCCCAGATTACGAGACTACCGCTCTTAACCACTACACCACACTGGCTCTCAGTTAGGCAGATTTTGGTAGCTTGCAGCAGCAGTTTGTGAGGAGGTGCAGACTGTTGTTCCTTCTTATTTTGCTCACCTTGCTCACTTTTCTGATTGCCAGCAGCTTGAGGAATTATACAGGAGGTATGAGGTAAAACGGGTGCTCTGGGCATTTGTAAGGGCTTCATCTCAGGTGGTACATCAGGGGAACTGTCTTTACCTGTTAGGGATACAAGCGAGATAATCTTCTCCAAGGATCCTCGGATGTCTTTTATGTATTTAAAGATGTAGTCCACTGTTCTAGCAACCAGGTCTAAAGTAGTTGAGTGTTCAAATAGTATCTCATCAATGCAGCTTTCATGGGCTCTAGTGCAAACATTCGAGTGGATGCCAGTATTATTATTGCTTGAAGGTTTAGTAGGCAGGTTATCAAAATGTTCTTTCACACTGGTTTCTTCGTCATTCATCTCTGCTAGCAGCGTGAAAGAGTTTGAAACCGGGATATTAAAAATATCCTTTGTACCTTCAGATTCGCTAATTTTTGTTTGTTTAGCAAGAGGCAGGCATCTCAGTTCCTCTGTGTCGTCTATATCTCTGGAATCTCTGGTACGTTTCCCAGTTCCTCTCCCACAAGCAGGGCTGTATAGTTGCTTAGTCATTTCTCTCTTCATGCAACCGCCCCAGTTTCAAGGTTAATGGTTGTCTCCCCGATAGAAAAAGGCGTCCTCCTACTTACTAATTTAAAACTAAGACTAAAAACTAAAAACTAAAGTTAAAAGTTAAAAGGTTAAAAGGTTGCTATGCTCATTAAAACAATGTTAAAAGATAAATCAGGGAGCTCACACTCACGCTGACTAAGTGCCGTTCGCCATCTTCAACCTCTATTTATTCAGATAGAACCATATCCTACGCATATGGAAGTGAAAAGACGGTGTTGCGTTATTTTCGTTTCATTACACACATTTTGCAATTTCTGGGTCAAAGTGCATTAACACCAAAGAACAAGACTTGAAATAAGCGAAATCCAATATTCTTCTTTCTATGTAGCTGGAACACAAAACAACCTGTTTGGCTTTGTTTAGGCTTATTACACTTCGCTTAGCTAGGGCTTGGGTTAGGTTTAGGGTTAGGGTTGGGGTTGGGGTTGGGGTTAGGGTTAGGGTTAGGGTTAGGGTTAGGGTTAGGGTTAGGGTTGGGGTTGGGGTTGGGGTTGGGGTTGGGGTTAGGGTTAGGGTTAGGTTTAGGGTTGGGGTTAGGGTTAGGGTTAGGGTTAGGGTTAGGGTTAGGGTTGGGGTTGGGGTTGGGGTTGGGGTTGGGGTTGGGGTTGGGGTTAGAGTTAGGGTTAGGGTTAGGGTTAGGCTGAGGGTTGGGGTTAAGGTTAGGGTTAGGGTTAGGGTTAGGGTTAGGGTTTATGACCACGAAAGAACAATCCAAGTTTATTCGTCCTCCTTCTATTGACATAGAACCGAAACAACTATGTTTGATCTCGGCTGATAACAATCATGTCACTCTGTGATTTTTGAGTGAATGTGCATTCTAACCGCAAAAGCACCAATTTGAAATAAACCCAATCAGGGCTTTATCATCTTTTTCTGTAGAATCATAGAATCATAGAATCATAGAGTTGGAAGAGACCACAAGGGACATCAAGTCCAACCCCATGCCAAGCAGGAAACACCATCAGAGCACTCCTGACATATGGTTGTCAAGCCTCTGCTTAAAGACCTCCAAAGTAGGAGACTCCACCACACTCCTTGGCAGCAAATTCCACTGTCGAACAGCTCTTACTGTCAGGAAGTTCTTCCTAATGTTTAGGTGGAATCTTCTTTCTTGTAGTTTGGATCCATTGCTCCGTGTCCGCTTCTCTGGAGCAGCAGAAAACAACCTTTCTCCCTCCTCTATGTGACATCCTTTTCTATATTTGAACATGGCTATCATATCACCCCTTAACCTCCTCTTCTCCAGGCTAAACATGCCCAGCTCCCTTAGCTGTTCCTCATAAGGCATCGTTTCCAGGCCTTTGACCATTTTGGTTGCCCTCCTCTGGACACGTTCCAGTTTGTCAGTGTCCTTCTTGAACTGTGGTGCCCAGAACTGGACACAGTACTCCATGTGAGGTCTGACCAGAGCAGAATACAGTGGCACTATTACTTCCCTTGATCTAGATGCTATACTCCTATTGATGCAGCCCAGAATTGCATTGGCTTTTTTAGCTGCCGCGTCACACTGTTGGCTCATGTCAAGTTTATGGTCAACCAAGACTCCTAGATCCTTTTCACATGTACTGCTCTCAAGCCAGGCGTCACCCATCTTGTATTTGTGCCTCTCATTTTTTTTGCCCAAGTGCAATACTTTACATTTCTCCCTGTTAAAGTTCATCTTGTTTGTTTTGGCCCAGTTCTCTAATCTGTCAAGGTCGTTTTGAAGTGTGATCCTGTCCTCTGGGGTGTTAGCCACCCCTCCCAGTTTGGTGTCATCTGCAAATTTGATCAGGATGCCCTTGAGTCCATCATCCAAGTCGTTGATAAAGATGTTGAATAAGACTGGGCCCAAGACAGAACCCTGTGGCACCCCACTAGTCACTCTTCTCCAGGATGAAGAGGAACCATTGATGAGCACTCTTTGGGTTCGGTCAGTCAGCCAGTTACAAATCCACTGAGTGGTAGCACAGTCAAGACCGCATTTTACCAGCTTCTTTACAAGAATATCATGGGGCACCTTGTCAAATGCCTTGCTGAAATCAAGGTAGGCTACATCCACTGCGTTCCCTTCATCTACCAGGCTTGTAATTCTGTCAAAAAAGGAGATCAGGTTAGTCTGACATGACTTATTTTTCAGAAATCCATGCTGACTATTGGTGATCACAGCATTCCTTTCTAGGTGCTCACAGACTGTTTGCTTAATGATCTGCTCCAGAATCTTCCCAGGTATTGATGTCAGACTGACTGGGCGGTAATTATTTGGGTTCTCTCTTTTCCCCTTTTTGAAAATAGGGACAACATTTGCCCTCCTCCAGTCTCCCGGGACTTCGCCTGTTCTCCAGGAATTCTCAAAGATGACTGCCAGTGGTTCTGAGATCACATCTGCCAGTTCTTTTAATACTCTTGGATGCAGTTCATCTGGCCCTGGAGACTTGAATACATCTAAACTAGCCAAGTATTCTTGTACTATCTCCTTAGTTATCCTGGGCTGTGTTTCCTTTGCTGAATCATTTGCTCCAAATTCTTCAGGTCGGGCATTGTTTTCTTTATCGGAGAAGACTGAGGCAAAGAAGGCATTGAGGAGTTCAGCCCTTTCTGTGTCCCCTGTTTGCATTTCACCATCTTCTCCTCTGAGTGACCCCACTGTTTCTTTGTTCTTCCTTTTGCTACGAACATACCCATAAAAGCCTTTTTTGTTGCTTTTAACCTCTCTAGCCAGCTTGAGTTCATTCTGTGCTTTAGCTTTTCTGACTTTGTGTCTACACGTGCTGGCTATTTGTTTGAATTCCTCTTTGGTGGTTTCCCCCCTTTTCCATTTTTTGTACACATCCTTTTTTAATCTTAACTCAGTTAAAAGTTCTTTAGATAGCCACCCTGGCTTCTTTAAGCACCTTCCATGTTTCTGTCTCATTGGTATTGCCTGACGTTGTGCTTTTACTATCTCCCTCTTAACAAACTCCCAGCCATCATGAACTCCCTTTCCTTTTAGTATTACTGTCCATGGGATCTCACCCAGCACTTCCCTAAGTTTTATGAAGTCGGCTTTCTTAAAGTCAAGAAATTGAGTCCTAGTATGCTTGGCTGCTCCTTTCTGCTGTATAGTAAACTTCAGAAGAGCATGATCACTCGCGCCTAATGATCCTTCCACTTCTACCCCACTAACCAGGTCATCAACATTGGTTAGGACCAGATCTAAAATGGCTGTTCCTCTTGTTGCTTCTCCCACTTTCTGGACAATGAAGTTGTCTGCAAGGCCAGTGAGGAATCTGTTTGACCTTATGCTCTTGGCTGAGTTTGACATCCAACAAATATCCGGGTAATTGAAGTCCCCCATTACTACTATCTCCCTTCCTTTTGCATGCTTGGCCATCTGTTCCAGGAAGGCATCATCTATGTCCTCCGTTTGGCTTGGGGATCTATAGTAAACTCCCACAATGAGATCTCTGTTATTCTTCTCTCCCTTAATTTTGACCCAAATGCTCTCACTTTGGCTTTGAGGTTCTAAATCTTGGATCTCTTCACAGGTATACACATCCCTGACATATAACGCCACTCCTCCTCCTTTCTTGTCTAGTCTGTTTCTCTGAAATAGTTTGTATCCCCCCATTATTACATTCCAATCGTGGGACTTATCCCACCAGGTTTCAGTGATGCCTATTATGTCATATTTAGTTTGCTGTACCAAGAGCTCAAGCTCATCTTGTTTATTTCCCATGCTTTGTGCATTAGTGTACAGACATTGAAGTCCATTAATCATTCCCCCGTGTCTCTTATTTAAGGATTTTTTTTCTCCCACCACTAGGTCTGCGTGCTGTTTGCTCCATTTGGTCTATGACATTTGGATGATCATCTTCATCAATTGATAGACTCCTACCTTCAGGAGCACTGTCTCCCTCCCCCACATTAGTCAGTTTAAAGCCCTCCTGATTAGGTTTCTGAGATTTTTGGCAAAAACATTTCTCCCAACCGTTGTGAGGTGCAGCCCATCGCTTGCCAGAAGTCCATCTTCAAGAAACTGCAGTCTGTGATCTAAGAATCCAAACCGTTCCTGTTTACACCATTTACGAAGTCAGCTGTTCACTTCCACTATTTTTCCCTCTCTCCCTGGGCCACGTCTTTCAACTGGGAGGAGAGATGAGATGACAATTTGTGCATTTAGTTGCTTCAATTTCCTGCCGAGAGCCTCGTAGTCTCTTTTGATCTTCTGGGGGCTATTGCTTGCAGTGTCATTGGTTCCCACATGAACCAAGAGGAAGGGGTATTTGTCAGTGGGTTTTATGATTCCTTGCAGTCGTTCAGTTACATCTTGGATCTTAGCCCCGGGGAGACAGCACAGTTCCCGTGACATCTTGTCAGGCCCACAGATCACTGCTTCTGTTCCCCTCAGTAGGGAATCCCCTATCACCACTACACGCCTCCTCTTGGGTTTGGTCGGGGTTCTTCCGTGAGCTGTCCGTTCCAAGGTCGCCTGCACATTCCCTGAGGACTGACTTTGCTGCTCGTCTTCATATACCTGATCGACTGTAATGAGGGAGAGATCCTCAAATGGAGTCTGCTCTTCGTCTTCCATGCTAGGGGAGAGGACCTCAAAGCGACTGTGTATTTCTAAACAATCAGAGCGAACCCTGGGCCTCCTACTTCTTTGAGTCACGTTTCTCCATATATCTGGCTCCTGTGTTGGTGAACTAGCCTCCTTCTCAGGGGAGTCCCCTGTCTCCTCCTTGGTGGAGACGGTGTGCTCTGTTGCTTCCAAGAAGAGCTCCAGCTCTCTAATTCTTTGGAGCGTAGCTACACGTTCCCCCAGTTGCTGGACTTTGTCTTTTAAGAGGGCAATCAACATGCAATTGCTGCAGGTAACGCTGCCTGCAACCTTTGGCAAGATGGCAAACATTGTGCAGGAACTGCAGGCGACTGCAGCTGTTCCCTCCCCCTCCATTCTGAGAACGTGTCGTTGGGGGTGGCTACAGCGGTCCTCCATCATAAAAAGCGTGAACACAGGACAAATAACTCCCCCCACAAGAAAAAAAACAACCTAGGTCTCCCCCAACAAACGTTTGAGACTAGCTCCCCTAAATCTAAAAGCTAATCAGCCACAAAGAAACACACACACACACACACACACACACACACACACACAAGAAAACCTTTTTTGCTCCTTCTTCAACTGCTGCCCTGCTAGGTCTGATAAGCTCCTCCCACAGCTAATCCCCTGCCTCAACAGAAACCCTGCCCCCTCTGACCTTTGCACAGGGAGAACAGCTAATCAGCCACAAAGAAACACACACACACACAGAAGAAAACCTTTTTTGCTCCTTCTTCAACTGCTGCCCTGCTAGGTCTGATAAGCTCCTCCCACAGCTAATCCCCTGCCTCAACAGAAACCCTGCCCCCTCTGACCTTTGCACAGGGAGAACAGCTAATCAGCCACAAAGAAACACACACACACAAGAAAACCCTTTTTGCTCCTTCTTCAACTGCTGAGATTCAGACGGAGCTTCAGTGGTCTAGAGTTTCAGACGTAGAGCTGTGCGCTGCGGTTGTGAAAGCAAAACTGAACTTCAATAAAGACTTTTGTATATAACAACGAACCGGCGTTGGTCCTTTGTGAGCTAGGACCTCGGGCAGCTCTGACACTTACGGTTAGGGTTAGGGTTAGGGTTAGGGTTAGGGTTAGGGTTAGGGCTAGGGCTAGGGCTAGGGCTAGGGTTAAGGTTAAGGTTAAGGTTAAGGTTAAGGTTAAGGTTAAGGTTAAGGTTAAGGTTAAGGTTAGGGTTAGGGTTAGGGTTAGGGTTAGGGTTAGGGTTAGGGTTAGGGTGAATGACCACGAAAGAACAATCCAAGTTTATTCGTCCTCCTTCTATTGACATAGAACCGAAACACTTATGCTTGATTTGGGCTGATAACAAAAATGTCACTCTGCTATTTTTGAGTGAACGTGCTTTCTAATCCCCAAAACACCAATTTGAAATAAAACCAATCAGAGCTTTATCGTCTTTTTTTTATGTAGATGGCACCCAAAACACCCTTTGGCTTAGGTCGGTGGTGATTCCGGTGCACACCCAAAAAACACCATGCGAATTGTAATAAGCCCAATCAAAGCTTATTCGTCTTCTTTCAACGCATATGGAAACAAAAAGATGGTTGTCAGAGCTGCCCGAGGTCCCAGCTCACAAAGGACCAACGCCAGTTCGTTGTTATATACAAAAGTCTTTATTGAAGTTCAGTTTCACCTTCACAACCGTAGCGCGCAGCTCTACGTCTGAAACTCTAGACCGTCGAAGCTCCGTCTGAATCTCCTCCCCCCAGACACCAGTTTAAGACTCTAGCCTTGCTCCACCTCGTCCTTTGCTCTTTCCTCCTCTGGCTCCGCCTGTCAGCTGGGGTCTCGCCCTTCCTAGACTCATCTGACGCTGAGTCCCCTGAGTCTTCCCCCTGTCTCTGGCGGGCTTTAGGACCTGCCTCCCAATCCGGGTTTTCTGCTGTCCCCCGCGCCTGTACATTTGAACTTGGCGCTCGCGCCCAGCCGGCAACCTTCCTCCTGACCGTTACACTGCTCCTGTCACTGCTTCCCCCTTCTGGGAGGCTAGCTGGACCTGACCTCCCCTCCGTTCCCCCACTCTCCGATAGAGGCGTGGTCAGCCCTGACTCATCTTCTCTCCCTGCTGGAGGAGACGCTGGTCCGGACACCTGAGACTCTTCCCCCCCACTACGCTCTGGTTGGGAAGCTGGTCCTGATCTCCCGCTGCTGCTTTGGGAGTCCCCGCTGGCCCCTTGTTTCTGGTGTGTTCCCCCTGGGACCCCCCTTGCCCTGACCATCGGCACCTCCTTCTGGGAATCTTCTGATTCGCTGGAGAAGCTCATGAAATCTCTCGGGTCGCTGTCATACTCCCCTACGCTGCCCTCAGATTCTTCCCCTTCGCTCTCCATTTCCTCTCTCCCCTGTACCTCTGTTCCTGAGCCCCTGACAACAGTGTTGTGTTATTTTGGTTTCATTACACACACTTTGCGATTTCTGGGTCAATGTGCATTAACACCAAAGAAAACGATTTGAAATAAGTGAAAACCAAGATTTTTCTTTCTATGTAGCTGTAACACAAAACAACCTGTTTGGCTTTGTTTAGGCTTATTAAACTTTGGTTAGGGTTAGGTTTAGGGTTGGGGTTGGGGTTAGGGTTCGGGTTAGGGTTAGCGTTAGGGTTAGCGTTAGGGTTAGGGTTAGGGTTAGGGTTAGCGTTAGGGTTAGGGTTAGGATCAGGGTGAATGACCACCGAAAGAACAATCCAAGCTTATTTGTCCTCCTTCTATTGAAATGGAAACAAAACACCTATGCTTGATTTGGGCTGATAACAAAAATGTCACTCTGCGATTTTTGAGTGAACGTGCTTTCTAACCCCCAAAACACCAATTTGAAATATGCTTGGCAGGGGGTTGGACTCGATGGACCTTGTGGTCTCTTCCAACTCTATGATTCTATGAAATAAACCCAATCAGAGCTTTATCATCTTTTTTTTATGTAGATGGCACCCAAAACACCCTTTTGCTTAGGTCGGGGGTGATTCCGGTGCACACCCACAAAACACCATGCGAATTGAAATAAGACCAAGCAAAGCTTATTCGTCTTCTTTCTACGCATATGTAAGCGTTATTTTAGTCTCATTACACACTTTGCGATTTCTGGGTCAATGCACATTAACACCGAAGAAAACGACTTGAAATAAGGGAAATCCAAGATTCTTCTTTCTATGTAGCTGTAACACAAAACAACCTGTTTGGCTTTGTTTAGGCTTATTACACTTTGCTTTGCTGTGATTAGGGTTAAGGTTAGGGTTAGGGTGACAGTTAGGGTTAGGGTTGGGGTTATGGTTAGGGTTAGGGTTGGGGTTAGGGTTAGGGTTAGGGTTAGGGTTAGGGTTAGGGTTGGGGTTGGGGTTAGGGTTAGGGTTAGGGTTAGGGTTAGGGTTAGGGTTAGGGTTAGGGTTAGGGTTAGTGTTTGGGTTAGGGTTAGGGTTAGGGTGAATGACCACCGAAAGAACAATCCAAGTTGCTGTGCTTAGGGTTAAGGTTAGGGTTAGGGTGACAGTTAGGGTTAGCGTTGGGGTTAGGGTTAAGGTTAGGGTTGGGGTTAGGGTTAGGATTAGGATTAGGATTAGGATTAGGATTAGGATTAGGATTAGGATTAGGATTAGGATTAGGATTAGGGTTAGGGTTAGGGTTAGGGTTAGGGTAGGTTTAGGGTTAGGGTTAGCGTTTGGGTTAGGGTTAGTGTTAGGTTTTGGGTTCGGGTTCGGGTTCGGCTTAGGGTTCGGGTTAGGGTTTAGGTTAGGATTAGGGTTAGGGTTAGGGTTAGGGTTAGGGTTAGGGTTAGGGTTAGCGTTTGGGTTGGGGTTAGCGTTAGGTTTTGGGTTCGGGTTCGGGTTCGGCTTAGGGTTAGGGTTAGGGTTTAGGTTAGGGTTAGGGTTAGGGTTAGGGTTAGGGTTAGGGTTAGGGTTAGGGTTAGGGTTAGGGTTAGGGTTAGGGTTAGGGTTAGGGTTAGGGTTCTTGTGATTGACCACTGAAAGAACAATAGAAATTTTTTCAACCTCTATTTATTCAGATAGAACCATATCCTACGCATATGGAAGTGAAAAGACGGTGTTGCGTTATTTTCGTTTCATTACACACATTTTGCAATTTCTGGGTCAAAGTGCATTAACACCAAAGAACAAGACTTGAAATAAGCGAAATCCAAGATTCTTCTTTCTATGTAGCTCGAACACAAAACAACCTGTTTGGCTTTGTTTAGGCTTATTACACTTCGCTTTGCTATGGTTAGGGTTAGGATTAGGATTAGGATTAGGATTAAGATTAGGATTAGGATTAGGATTAGGGTTAGGGATAGGGTTAGCGTTAGGGTAGGGTTAGCGTTTGGGTTCGGGTTCGGGTTCGGGTTCGGGTTCAGGTTCGGGTTCGGGTTCGGGTTAGGGTTAGGGTTAGGGTGAATGACAACCAAAAGAACAATCCAAGTTTATTCGTCCTCTTTCTATTGAGATCTAACCAAAACACCTATGCTTGATTTCGGCTGATAATAAACATGTCACTCTGCGATTTCTCAGTGAATGTGCATTCTAACCCCAAAAACACCAATTTGAAATAAGCCCAATCAGAGCTTTATCATCTTCTTTTTATGTAGATGGAACCCAAAAAACCTTTTTGCTTTGGTCGGGGGTGATTCCGGTGCACACCCAAAAAACACCATGCGAATTGAAATAAGCCCAATCAAAGCTTATTCGTCTTCTTTCTACGCATATTGAAGCGAAAAGAGGGTGTTGTGTTATTTTCGTTTCATTACACACATTTTGCAATTTCTGGGTCAATGTGCATTAACACCAAAGAACACGACTTGAAATAAGCGAAAACCAAAATTCTTCTTTCTAAGTAGCTGGAACACAAAACAACCTGTTTGGCTTTATTTAGGCTTATTACACTACGCTTTGCTGGGGTTAAGGTTAGGGTTAGGATAGGGTGAGGGTGAGGGTGAGGGTGAGGGTGAGGGTGAGGGTGAGGGTGAGGGTTAGGGTTAGGGTTAGGGTTAGGGTTAGGGTTAGGGTTAGGGTTAGGGTTAGGGTTGGGTTGAATGACCACCCACAGAACAATCCAAGCTTATTCGTCCTCTTTCTATTCAGATGGAACCAAAACACCTATGCTTGATTTGCGCTGATAAAAAACATGTCACTCTGCGATTTTGGGTGAATGTGCATTCTAACCCCAAAAACATCAATTTGAAATTACCCCAATCAGAGCTTTATCATCTTTTTTTTATGTTGATGGAACCCAAAACACCTTTTTGCTTTGGTTGCGGGTGATTCTGGTGCACACCCAAAAAACACCATGCGAATTGAAATAAGTCCAATCAAAGCTTACTCGTCTTCTTTGTATGCACATGGAAGCGAGAAGACGGTGTTGTGTTATATTGGTCTCATTACACACACTTTGCGATTTCTGGGTCAATGTGCATGAACACCATAGAAGATGACATCAAATAAGCGCAATCCAAGATTCTTCTTTCTATATAGCTGGAACCCAAAACAACCTGTTTGGCTTTGTTTAGGCTTATTACACCGCTTTGCTATTTGTGGGTGAATGAACACCGAAAGAGCAAGCGAAGCTTATTCGTCCTTTTTCTACTGAGAGTGAAGCAAAACACCTATGCTTGATGTGGGCTGGTAACAAACATTTCTGAGATTTTGGGGTGAATGTGCATTCTATCCCCGAAAACACCAATTCGAAATAAGCACAATCAGAGCTTTATCATCTTCTTTTTATGTAGATGGAACCCAAAATACCTTTTTGCTTTGGTTTTTGGTGATTCTGCCGCACACCCAAATAACACCATGTGAATTGAAAAAAACCCAATCAAAGCTTATATGTCTTCTTTCTATGCATATGGAAGCGAAAAGATGGAGAAGAGTGACTAGTGGGGTGCCACAGGGTTCTGTCTTGGGCCCGGTCTTATTCAACATCTTTATCAACGACTTGGATGATGGACTCAAGGGCATCCTGATCAAATTTGCAGATGACACCAAACTGGGAGGGGTGGCTAACACCCCAGAGGACAGGATCACACTTCAAAACGACCTTGACAGATTAGAGAACTGGGCCAAAACAAACAAGATGAATTTTAACAGGGAGAAATGTAAAGTATTGCACTTGGGCAAAAAAAATGAGAGGCACAAATACAAGATGGGGGACACCTGGCTTGAGAGCAGTACATGTGAAAAGGATCTAGGAGTCTTGGTTGACCACAAACTTGACATGAGCCAACAGTGTGACGCGGCAGCTAAAAAAGCCAATGCAATTCTGGGCTGCATCAATAGGAGTATAGCATCTAGATCAAGGGAAGTAATAGTGCCACTGTATTCTGCTCTGGTCAGACCACACCTGGAGTACTGTGTCCAGTTCTGGGCACCACAGTTCAAGAAGGACACTGACAAACTGGAACGTGTTCAGAGGAGGGCAACCAAAATGGTCAAAGGCCTGGAAACGATGCCTTATGAGGAACGGCACCCATCACCGATTGTCTCAGTAGCAAAAGGAAGTTCGTCTGGACAGAAGAGGCACAGCAATCTTTCGAAAAGCTAAAAAAGGCGTTTGCTTCGGAAGAGCACCTATTGCACGTGGATCTGCAGAAGCCAATGAGGTTGGAGACAGACGCGTCAGACAGAGCGGTAGGGGCGGTGCTTCTCCAGCCGGGAGACAAGTCCAGCTGGAGGCCGTGCGCATTCTTCTCGAGGAAGCTGAGCAAGTCTGAGCAAAACTACACAGTGTATGATCAAGAACTGCTGGCTATTTATGAAGCCTTTAGGCGCTGGAGACATTTGTTAATAGGGGCGCAGCACAAGATCCAGGTGTGCACGGACCATAAGAACCTAGAGTACTGGAGGACTGCACGAGTACTCAACCAAGGACAGGTGCGGTGGGCTCAAGAATTCTCCAAGTTTTTCTTTGAGATTCGATACGTGCCGGGAGAGGAAAACGTCAGAGCAGACGCCCTCTCCCGGAAGCCGGAGTATCTGGAAGGAGAAGGACCTCCAGAAGCACGACATGTGATTCCCGAGAACCGATGGGTGTGGGGGGGAGTGTTAGTTGAGACACGAGAACTAGTAGGACTGACGAGGGACGACGAGTTCGCCCAAACGAAAATCCGGGAACTCAGAGGCACGGGGGGAAACCATGGGGGGTTTGAGGAGAAAGATGGGGTACTATATTACAGGGGAGCACTATATGTACCAGGGGATGACTTGAGGAGAAGGGTACTCAAACAACTCCATGATAACCCGACGGCGGGGCATTTCGGTCAACACAAGACCATGTTGCTGGTCACCAGGCAGTTCTGGTGGCCAAGGGTGAGGGAAGATGTACGGGAGTACGTACGAGGGTGTGACTGCTACCAGCGAGCAAAGGGGGAGAGGGGGGCGCCCGCAGGACTACTGGAACCTTGACCCACACCGGGAAAACCATGGGAGGTGGTGTCCATAGATTTTATGACAGATTTGCCCAAATCGAGAAGGAAAACAGCTGTCATGATGGTTGTTGACCTGTTAACAAAAATGTGCCATTTTATCGCTTGCTCGCATGCGGTGACGGCAGAGGAAACTGCCGGGCTGTTTGTGGATCACATCTTCAGACTGCATGGTGCCCCCTTGAGGGTTTTGTCCGACCGAGGGAAGCAATTTACTTCCCAGTTCTGGAGGAAGCTCATGAGCTTGCTGGAAGTCGAGGTGAGCTTCTTGACGGCCAGACACCCAGAGACCAACGGGCAAGCGGAAAGAGCGAACAGTATACTCCAACAATATCTACGCTCCTATGTCAGCGAGAGGCAGAACGACTGGGTGGATAAACTGGGGCTGGCAGAATTTGCGTACAATAACGCGGAACACGTGTCCACGGGGATGAGCCCGTTCATGGCCAATTACGGGTGTCATCCCAGGGCTTTCCCAGGGGGTGGGGAGGAGAGGTGGAGTGTGCCAGCAGCAGAGCAGTTTGTGGAAGAAATGGAAGCCTTACACCAACAACTTAAAATGAACTTGGAAAGGGCCAAGGAAGTGTATAAGAGGCAGGCAGACAAGCACCGCAGGGAAGGAGAAACCAGGTGTGGTTGTCAACCCAGGGGTTACCTTTCAAGGGAGGGTGCAAGAAGGTGCAAGAAGTTGCGGCCCAGGCGGCTGGTACCTTTCGAGGTAACCCAGCAGGTCAATCAAGCTCAAGTTGCCGACCAGTATGAAACTACACCCGGTGTTCCATAGGTCCCTACTCTCTCTGTACAGGGAGGGGCTGGAATTTCCAGGGCAAGAGAGAGAGGTCCCCACTCACCCACGCATAGAGGAGAGGGAACTCAGCAGTCAAGCCACGGAAATACTTGATTCAAGATTGAGAGGAGGGGAAGTGGAGTATTTGGTGGCTTGGGAGGGGGAACCTGAGTCGGAAAACACATGGGTTCCTGCGGAGACCATCAGGGATGAGGATCTCAGGGGAGAGTTTCACAGCAGGTTCCCAAGGAAGCCCAAACCGGTAGCGAGGTTCTGGGAGGAGCAATTTGGCACTACAGATGAGGAAGAAAAGTTTGTGGGGTTTCCGGCCTCCGACAAGGAGGAAGGAGAGGAATCGGAGGGTGAGGAATCGGACTGGGAGGGTGATCTGGTACGAAGAGATAGCAGCAGGTGGAGAGCTATGTTTGAATCTTCAGAGGATGGGGGTAGCTCCTTCCGGGGATTTCCCACATCGCCGTCAGAGGGAAGGGAGGAACTTAGGCCAAAGGAACGGGACGGAGGTGAGGGGGGTTCTGGGGGGGGAGGTGGATGTCAGGGAACTGCCATCGGAGCCTAGAGTGGAGGTAAGGCTCCCCGACCATGCAGGAGAAGGGACCAGCAGAGGGAGAGAGAACACTCCCTTTGGGGAAGGTTATCAGCGTGACACTGGGGAGGAAGGGGACCAGGGAAGGACTTCGGAGAGAGGGCTCCAAGACTCTTCCACAGAGACCAGCGGGGAGAGTCCAGTACCTCCGCTGGCTACGCCTACTCTGCGCAGAAATCTTCCGCGCAGGGAGGCTAGGCGGAGACTGGGCGTCAAGGAATTTTTATGTTGGAAGAAATTCAGGAAACGCCCACTGACGGATTCTGCCAGCGACTGACAAAGCCATGGAGGAAGGGCTGTCCAGCCAGGGAAAGGTTTAGCCAGGCAACGTTGCCTAGAACTTCAACATCCTTTACGCACGAGCAACCCCAATTCCCATTACACACACACTTTGCGATTTCTGTGTCAATGTGCATTAACAGCAAAGAACACGACATGAAGTAAGCGCAATCCAAGATTCTTCTTTCTATGTAGTTGGAAACCAAAACAACCTGTTCAGCTTTCTTTAGGCTTATTACACTTCGCTTTGCTATTTGTGAAGAGAATCAGAACTTACAGGGTTAAACAGTTCTGAGTGACGTCTCACATTCTGAGGCGTGGTTATGTTCACATACGGGAGTGGTTTCTCTGTGTGTGATTCTTGTTTCGGTTTGACCGAGAGGCGAAAGATATGCCCTCTTTCGCCTGGCTGATTTATGATGTTTTTGCTACACGATTAAAGACTGTTGGAGATAAGCAACAAGGCTGCGTACAGTCTGATTTATTACACACACATTGCAACAGTTTTCTACCACTGCGGAGACTCTGCTGAAGGAAGCTGACAGTGAGCTACCCACGGGAGTCCAGTGTGGCGCAGGGAAACGTGCCGGACTCCATCATCAAGCCACAGGTTATGGAAGTCAGCCAAGCTTTTGAAGCTGTTGCCAGGTCGTGCTGGTGTGTGTGAAAGCCAGCTAGAGTCCTGCCTAACGTTTGAGGCAGATCGGAGGAGGCTGATGGAGTGGGAGCTGAGGAGCCACGTCGTCCGGAGTGCCCAGTTTGGCTGCTGAGTGAGTACCTTTGGAAAAGCCAACAGAAGGGAGGCAATGTCTCAGTTCCAGGAACATGGCTTTGAGCTTAAGCTGCCATGTCAGAAACTGACTAGCCAAACTTGGTTGGAGTGGAGCTTTCAAGCAGAGCTGCTGTTAGTTGGGGAGCGGCTGTGGGATGTTGTCCAGCCGATACCGAAGGCAGCTGGGAAAGCAGAGGCTAAGAGAGCTGCAAAGCAAAGTGAAGTTGAGAAGAGTGTGCTTGCTTTTTTGGCAGAAAATGTGGATGCTCATCTGGTGCCTGTTGTCCTGGGTGCAAGAAGGCCAGAGGCCGCTTGGCTAGCACTCCAAGAAGCTTGTGGAGCTGGAGTGGGAAGCAAGGGCCGAGAAGTGGCTGCATCCGGAGGGGAGAGGCAAGATGGCGCCGGCCATTTTCTTGAGAGCCGATACACAGCTGGGAGGAGCTGGGAGGCCCCACAGGGGGGCGAAGGGACTGTTACTGTTACTGTTGCTGCTGTTGCTGCTGCTGCTACTGTTGCTTTTGCAGAGTCTGGGGGCTGTGTGGATGCTGCAACGTGTCTGTGTGAGGAGCCTGGAAAGAGGCCAAGTGCTGGGAGCCCTTTACCCACCAGAGGGGGTGCAGGAAAGCGTCCTGGGAGTCCCGTGAGAAGAGAGGGCCAAACTGGCACAGAGAGCCCTGCAAGTTGTAAGAGAAGGGGGGCCAAGCCAGCAGAAGACATGGTTCAGGCTTTTCCCATTCGTCGATGTTTTGTCTGTGAGTCTGTTGACCATCTGCGTCGTTCCTGTCCGCAGAGAGCCAGAGAGGCCGGGCAGGATGTCTCCAAGGTCGTTTCCCATGGCAGTCAGCCAGGTTTCCATGGCAGCCAGTCCAGGAGAGGAGGCCAGCGTGGGAAAGCGAAGGGAGGACGTGACTCAGGGAGTGAAGACGGTTCTTATCACCTAACTGCCTCCATGGCAACGCTATGGAACAACTCCAGTGAGGACAAAGTGATGCGCTGGGTCATCGACTCAGGAGCCAGCCATCACCTGAAGCCACCACCTAGTGGCGGAATGCGGAACTGCAGAGCTGTTTCAGCTGGGAAAACTGTTATTTTTGCTGATGGGTCACAGAGGCCTTTGTCTAACGTGGGAAATGTTTTTGTTTCTTTTTTACAGGCGGAGCTGGAAGTCTACGTTGTGCCAGAGATGCATTGTTGTCTTTTATCTGTACCTGCTCTTGTAAAGGAGGGTTATAAGGTTTGCTTTGAAAATGATGTCTGTTCCATTTCCAGGGGTGGGAGACAACTGGTCAGTGTTGCATGTCAGAACAACCTATTTGTTCTGGAGACACCTCTGGAGGGTAAGGGAGACGCCGAGACAGCACAGGCGAAGTGTGCTAGTGTTCCCATTCATGATTCTTGTGTTCACTTGTGGCACAGGAGAATGTCGCACAGCAGTTTGGAAGATGTCCAGAAGTTGCTCAGATGCACGAAAGGTTGCAAACTGAAAGCATGTGGTAAATCCCTAGATTGTAGGGCATGCAGAAGGGCAAAGGTACAAAGGTGCAGTTATCTCAGAAGTAAGAGGGTAACCACAAAACCTTTTGAGCTTGTGCACATAGACCTTTGTGGTCCCATGCAAAGTCTGAGTCTGGGCGGGGCCAGGTTTGTGCTGACGCTGACAGATGATTTTAGCCAAAATGGCTGGTCTTTCTCGTTGAAGCGGCATGGCGAGGCAGCACAACTGATTAAAGACTGGGTTGCGGAAGTGGAACTACGGTTCTCCAACAAGGTTCAGGGGTTCAAGAGCGACCGAGGGGCAGAGTTTACTGGGTCTGCTCTGCAGAGGTTTTTCAGCCAGAAGGGAATACGTCACAGGGTGACGGGTGCTACTTCTCCCAAGGAGAGGGGCGTGGCAGTGCACAAGAGTAGAGCTCTCGCTCAAGCTGCTGAGGTTCTACTGTGTGACTCCGGTTTGCCTCAGAGCTTTTGGAGCGAGGCTTGGAGGGCTGCCAACTTTACGATGAATAGGTCCTATAACTCGGTTATAGGTGACACACCGTTTTTCTTGTTGCACCGGAAAAAACCGCAGGTGCATTTCTTCCGTGTGTTTGGTTGCGAAGCCTGGGTGCTTGTGCCAAAGGCCCAACAGAAGGAAGGTGATCCGAGGTTCCAGAAAATGATCTTCTGTGGATATGAGCCTGCGACAAAGGGGTGGAGGTTTGCATATCAAGAAGGTGATCAGACCAAGCTTCTGATCAGCAAACATGCTGAGTTCTGTGAGCAGAATGGTTGGTCAAGACTCAATGAGGGTCCTGATGTTCTCTCAGAATGTCTGTCTGATTCTGAGGAGGAGGGAGAGCCAGAGGCTGAACCTGTTGCTGAGGACCAGGTCTCTGAACAGGGTCAAGAACAGGGTTGGGTTTCTCCACAGGTTGTTAAAAGAGAGCCCAAGAGTGAGCCTTCATCTCCTGTTAGCAAAGTGCAGAAGGCCCGAAGACGCAGTAAGTCAGAGGGGGAGTCTTCAGATGTAGAAGACACACTTGCTGGTCCCAGTGGGTCAGGAGGAGCACCTGAGACTGTGCTCAGACGATCCGCACGCACAACAAAGGGGGTGCCACCTGAGAGGTTTCAGGTCACCAGGGCATGGGTTGGTTTCGCGCAGTGCGAACCTGGGAGTTTTGAGGAGGTTCAACAGTTGCCTGAGACAGATGCCAGAAGGGGGCAAGAGGCAATGGGAAGGGAGTTGAACTCAAAGAGGTCTGTAGATGTGTGTTCACAGTTTCCCTCAGGATGCGAGACGAGAGGGGGTGTGAAGAGAATCAGAACTTACAGGGTTAAACAGTTCTGAGTGACGTCTCACATTCTGAGGCGTGGTTATGTTCACATACGGGAGTGGTTTCTCTGTGTGTGATTCTTGTTTCGGGAGTCCAGTGTGGCGCAGGGAAACGTGCCGGACTGCATCATCAAGCCACACTATTTGTGGGTGAATGAACACCGAAAGAGCAATCGAAGCTTATTCATCCTTTTTCTATTGAGATGTTACCATATGTTTACCTATGCTTGATTTGGGCTGGTAACAAACATTTCTGCGATTTTTGGTTGAATGTGCATTCTAACCCCCAAAACACCAATTTGAAATAGGGACAACCAGAGCTTTATCATCTTCTTTTTATGTAGATGGAACCCAAAACACCTATTTGCTTTCGTTTGGGGTGATTCTGGCGCACACCCAAATAATACCATGCGTATTGAAAAAAGCCCAGTCAAACCTTATTCGCCGTCTTCCTACGCATATGGAAGCGAAAAGATGGTGTTGTGTTATTTTGGTCTCATTGCACACACTTTGCGATTTCTGTGTCAATGTGCATTAACAGCAAAGAACACAACATGAAGTAAGCGCAATCCAAGATTCTTCTTTCTATGTAGTTGGAAACCAAAATAACCTGTTTGGCTTTCTTTAGGCTTATTACACTTCGCTTTGCTATTTGTGGGTGAATGAACACCGAAAGAGCAATCGAAGCTTATTCGTCCTTTTTCTATTGAGATGGAACCAAAACACCTATGCTTGATTTGGGCTGATAATAAACATGTCACTCTGCGATTTTTGGGTGAATGTGCATTCTAACTCCCAAAACACCAATTTGAAATAAGCCCAATCAGAGCTTTATCATCTTCTTTTTATGTAGATGGAAACAAAAGGCATTTTTGCTTTGGTTGGGGGTGATTCTGGTGCACACCGAAACAACACCATGCGAATTGAAAAAAGCCCAATCTTTTTCTTTTCTTTTTTTTTAATTTTAAAACCTTTATTTTTATTCCAACAACTTAAAAACACATATACATCGTTCACTAAAACAACATCATCAAGAAGGTAAAAAAAAAGAAAAAGAAAATTAAATAGATCCAAAATCAAATTCCATATTGTTCAGGTACTAAATCCTTATACACATCTGTTACATTGTTAGACTTCCCACCACCACAACATGAGCTGTAATTCAATAATATATTCGGCAGTGTCTTTTGTTAACCAATATTACTACCTCGCAGTTTTTATATTATACCTACTGTGATTTTGATATTTCCTAAAATCATCTCCATGTATGAGAGGAATTTGTTCCAATCGTTAATAAATTTGGTGTTTTTCTGTTGCCTGATTTTCAATGTCATTATTGCTAAATCAATATACTCAATTAGTTTGGTTTGCCATTCTCTGATTGTTGGGACGTTGGGTGTTTTCCAATTCTGTGCCAACAGTATCCTAGCGGATACTGTTGCGTACTGGAATAGGGTTTGGTCGTCTTTCTTGATTTCATCCCCGACCATTGTTCTTCCTTTTGCTACGAACATACCCATAAAAGCCTTTTTTGTTGCTTTTAACCTCTCTAGCCAGCTTGAGTTCATTCTGTGCTTTAGCTTTTCTGACTGTGTGTCTACACGTGCTGGCTATTTGTTTGAATTCCTCTTTGGTGGTTTCCCCCCTTTTCCATTTTTTGTACACATCCTTTTTTAATCTTAACTCAGTTAAAAGTTCTTTAGATAGCCACCCTGGCTTCTTTAAGCACCTTCCATGTTTCTGTCTCATTGGTATTGCCTGACGTTGTGCTTTTACTATCTCCCTCTTAACAAACTCCCAGCCATCATGAACTCCCTTTCCTTTTAGTATTACTGTCCATGGGATCTCACCCAGCACTTCCCTAAGTTTTATGAAGTCGGCTTTCTTAAAGTCAAGAAATTGAGTCCTAGTATGCTTGGCTGCTCCTTTCTGCTGTATAGTAAACTTCAGAAGAGCATGATCACTCGCGCCTAATGATCCTTCCACTTCTACCCCACTAACCAGGTCATCAACATTGGTTAGGACCAGATCTAAAATGGCTGTTCCTCTTGTTGCTTCTCCCACTTTCTGGACAATGAAGTTGTCTGCAAGGCCAGTGAGGAATCTGTTTGACCTTATGCTCTTGGCTGAGTTTGACATCCAACAAATATCCGGGTAATTGAAGTCCCCCATTACTACTATCTCCCTTCCTTTTGCATGCTTGGCCATCTGTTCCAGGAAGGCATCATCTATGTCCTCCGTTTGGCTTGGGGATCTATAGTAAACTCCCACAATGAGATCTCTGTTATTCTTCTCTCCCTTAATTTTGACCCAAATGCTCTCACTTTGGCTTTGAGGTTCTAAATCTTGGATCTCTTCACAGGTATACACATCCCTGACATATAACGCCACTCCTCCTCCTTTCTTGTCTAGTCTGTTTCTCTGAAATAGTTTGTATCCCCCCATTATTACATTCCAATCGTGGGACTTATCCCACCAGGTTTCAGTGATGCCTATTATGTCATATTTAGTTTGCTGTACCAAGAGCTCAAGCTCATCTTGTTTATTTCCCATGCTTTGTGCATTAGTGTACAGACATTGAAGTCCATTAATCATTCCCCCGTGTCTCTTATTTAAGGATTTTTTTTCTCCCACCACTAGGTCTGCGTGCTGTTTGCTCCATTTGGTCTATGACATTTGGATGATCATCTTCATCAATTGATAGACTCCTACCTTCAGGAGCACTGTCTCCCTCCCCCACATTAGTCAGTTTAAAGCCCTCCTGATGAGGTTTCTGAGATTTTTGGCAAAAACATTTCTCCCAACCGTTGTGAGGTGCAGCCCATCGCTTGCCAGAAGTCCATCTTCAAGAAACTGCAGTCTGTGATCTAAGAATCCAAACCGTTCCTGTTTACACCATTTACGAAGTCAGCTGTTCACTTCCACTATTTTTCCCTCTCTCCCTGGGCCACGTCTTTCAACTGGGAGGAGAGATGAGATGACAATTTGTGCATTTAGTTGCTTCAATTTCCTGCCGAGAGCCTCGTAGTCTCTTTTGATCTTCTGGGGGCTATTGCTTGCAGTGTCATTGGTTCCCACATGAACCAAGAGGAAGGGGTATTTGTCAGTGGGTTTTATGATTCCTTGCAGTCGTTCAGTTACATCTTGGATCTTAGCCCCGGGGAGACAGCACAGTTCCCGTGACATCTTGTCAGGCCCACAGATCACTGCTTCTGTTCCCCTCAGTAGGGAATCCCCTATCACCACTACACGCCTCCTCTTGGGTTTGGTCGGGGTTCTTCCGTGAGCTGTCCGTTCCAAGGTCGCCTGCACATTCCCTGAGGACTGACTTTGCTGCTCGTCTTCATATACCTGATCGACTGTAATGAGGGAGAGATCCTCAAATGGAGTCTGCTCTTCGTCTTCCATGCTAGGGGAGAGGACCTCAAAGCGACTGTGTATTTCTAAACAATCAGAGCGAACCCTGGGCCTCCTACTTCTTTGAGTCACGTTTCTCCATATATCTGGCTCCTGTGTTGGTGAACTAGCCTCCTTCTCAGGGGAGTCCCCTGTCTCCTCCTTGGTGGAGACGGTGTGCTCTGTTGCTTCCAAGAAGAGCTCCAGCTCTCTAATTCTTTGGAGCGTAGCTACACGTTCCCCCAGTTGCTGGACTTTGTCTTTTAAGAGGGCAATCAACATGCAATTGCTGCAGGTAACGCTGCCTGCAACCTTTGGCAAGATGGCAAACATTGTGCAGGAACTGCAGGCGACTGCAGCTGTTCCCTCCCCCTCCATTCTGAGAACGTGTCGTTGGGGGTGGCTACAGCGGTCCTCCATCATAAAAAGCGTGAACACAGGACAAATAACTCCCCCCACAAGAAAAAAAACAACCTAGGTCTCCCCCAACAAACGTTTGAGACTAGCTCCCCTAAATCTAAAAGCTAATCAGCCACAAAGAAACACACACACACACACACACACACACACACACAAGAAAACCTTTTTTGCTCCTTCTTCAACTGCTGCCCTGCTAGGTCTGATAAGCTCCTCCCACAGCTAATCCCCTGCCTCAACAGAAACCCTGCCCCCTCTGACCTTTGCACAGGGAGAACAGCTAATCAGCCACAAAGAAACACACACACACACAAGAAAACCTTTTTTGCTCCTTCTTCAACTGCTGCCCTGCTAGGTCTGATAAGCTCCTCCCACAGCTAATCCCCTGCCTCAACAGAAACCCTGCCCCCTCTGACCTTTGCACAGGGAGAACAGCTAATCAGCCACAAAGAAACACACACACACAAGAAAACCCTTTTTGCTCCTTCTTCAACTGCTGAGATTCAGACGGAGCTTCAGTGGTCTAGAGTTTCAGACGTAGAGCTGTGCGCTGCGGTTGTGAAAGCAAAACTGAACTTCAATAAAGACTTTTGTATATAACAACGAACCGGCGTTGGTCCTTTGTGAGCTAGGACCTCGGGCAGCTCTGACACTTACGGTTAGGGTTAGGGTTAGGGTTAGGGTTAGGGTTAGGGTTAGGGTTAGGGTTAGGGCTAGGGCTAGGGCTAGGGCTAGGGTTAAGGTTAAGGTTAAGGTTAAGGTTAAGGTTAAGGTTAAGGTTAAGGTTAGGGTTAGGGTTAGGGTTAGGGTTAGGGTTAGGGTTAGGGTTAGGGTGAATGACCACGAAAGAACAATTCAAGTTTATTCGTCCTCCTTCTATTGACATAGAACCGAAACACTTATGCTTGATTTGGGCTGATAACAAAAATGTCACTCTGCTATTTTTGAGTGAACGTGCTTTCTAATCCCCAAAACACCAATTTGAAATAAAACCAATCAGAGCTTTATCGTCTTTTTTTTATGTAGATGGCACCCAAAACACCCTTTGGCTTAGGTCGGTGGTGATTCCGGTGCACACCCAAAAAACACCATGCGAATTGTAATAAGCCCAATCAAAGCTTATTCGTCTTCTTTCAACGCATATGGAAACAAAAAGATGGTTGTCAGAGCTGCCCGAGGTCCCAGCTCACAAAGGACCAACGCCAGTTCGTTGTTATATACAAAAGTCTTTATTGAAGTTCAGTTTCACCTTCACAACCGTAGCGCGCAGCTCTACGTCTGAAACTCTAGACCGTCGAAGCTCCGTCTGAATCTCCTCCCCCCAGACACCAGTTTAAGACTCTAGCCTTGCTCCACCTCGTCCTTTGCTCTTTCCTCCTCTGGCTCCGCCTGTCAGCTGGGGTCTCGCCCTTCCTAGACTCATCTGACGCTGAGTCCCCTGAGTCTTCCCCCTGTCTCTGGCGGGCTTTAGGACCTGCCTCCCAATCCGGGTTTTCTGCTGTCCCCCGCGCCTGTACATTCGAACTTGGCGCTCGCGCCCAGCCGGCAACCTTCCTCCTGACCGTTACACTGCTCCTGTCACTGCTTCCCCCTTCTGGGAGGCTAGCTGGACCTGACCTCCCCTCCGTTCCCCCACTCTCCGATAGAGGCGTGGTCAGCCCTGACTCATCTTCTCTCCCTGCTGGAGGAGACGCTGGTCCGGACACCTGAGACTCTTCCCCCCCACTACGCTCTGGTTGGGAAGCTGGTCCTGATCTCCCGCTGCTGCTTTGGGAGTCCCCGCTGGCCCCTTGTTTCTGGTGTGTTCCCCCTGGGACCCCCCTTGCCCTGACCATCGGCACCTCCTTCTGGGAATCTTCTGATTCGCTGGAGAAGCTCATGAAATCTCTCGGGTCGCTGTCATACTCCCCTACGCTGCCCTCAGATTCTTCCCCTTCGCTCTCCATTTCCTCTCTCCCCTGTACCTCTGTTCCTGAGCCCCTGACAACAGTGTTGTGTTATTTTGGTTTCATTACACACACTTTGCGATTTCTGGGTCAATGTGCATTAACACCAAAGAAAACGATTTGAAATAAGTGAAAACCAAGATTTTTCTTTCTATGTAGCTGTAACACAAAACAACCTGTTTGGCTTTGTTTAGGCTTATTAAACTTTGGTTAGGGTTAGGTTTAGGGTTGGGGTTGGGGTTAGGGTTCGGGTTAGGGTTAGCGTTAGGGTTAGCGTTAGGGTTAGGGTTAGGGTTAGGGTTAGGGTTAGCGTTAGGGTTAGGGTTAGGATCAGGGTGAATGACCACCGAAAGAACAATCCAAGCTTATTTGTCCTCCTTCTATTGAAATGGAAACAAAACACCTATGCTTGATTTGGGCTGATAACAAAAATGTCACTCTGCGATTTTTGAGTGAACGTGCTTTCTAACCCCCAAAACACCAATTTGAAATATGCTTGGCAGGGGGTTGGACTCGATGGACCTTGTGGTCTCTTCCAACTCTATGATTCTATGAAATAAACCCAATCAGAGCTTTATCATCTTTTTTTTATGTAGATGGCACCCAAAACACCCTTTTGCTTAGGTCGGGGGTGATTCCGGTGCACACCCACAAAACACCATGCGAATTGAAATAAGACCAAGCAAAGCTTATTCGTCTTCTTTCTACGCATATGTAAGCGTTATTTTAGTCTCATTACACACTTTGCGATTTCTGGGTCAATGCACATTAACACCGAAGAAAACGACTTGAAATAAGGGAAATCCAAGATTCTTCTTTCTATGTAGCTGTAACACAAAACAACCTGTTTGGCTTTGTTTAGGCTTATTACACTTTGCTTTGCTGTGATTAGGGTTAAGGTTAGGGTTAGGGTGACAGTTAGGGTTAGGGTTGGGGTTATGGTTAGGGTTAGGGTTGGGGTTAGGGTTAGGGTTAGGGTTAGGGTTAGGGTTAGGGTTAGGGTTGGGGTTGGGGTTAGGGTTAGGGTTAGGGTTAGGGTTAGGGTTAGGGTTAGGGTTAGTGTTTGGGTTAGGGTTAGGGTTAGGGTGAATGACCACCGAAAGAACAATCCAAGTTGCTGTGCTTAGGGTTAAGGTTAGGGTTAGGGTGACAGTTAGGGTTAGCGTTGGGGTTAGGGTTAAGGTTAGGGTTGGGGTTAGGGTTAGGATTAGGATTAGGATTAGGATTAGGATTAGGATTAGGGTTAGGGTTAGGGTTAGGGTTAGGGTTAGGGTAGGTTTAGGGTTAGGGTTAGCGTTTGGGTTAGGGTTAGCGTTAGGTTTTGGGTTCGGGTTCGGGTTCGGCTTAGGGTTAGGGTTAGGGTTTAGGTTAGGATTAGGGTTAGGGTTAGGGTTAGGGTTAGGGTTAGCGTTTGGGTTGGGGTTAGCGTTAGGTTTTGGGTTCGGGTTCGGGTTCGGCTTAGGGTTAGGGTTTAGGTTAGGGTTAGGGTTAGGGTTAGGGTTAGGGTTAGGGTTAGGGTTAGGGTTAGGGTTAGGGTTAGGGTTAGGGTTAGGGTTCTTGTGATTGACCACTGAAAGAACAATAGAAATTTTTTCAACCTCTATTTATTCAGATAGAACCATATCCTACGCATATGGAAGTGAAAAGACGGTGTTGCGTTATTTTCGTTTCATTACACACATTTTGCAATTTCTGGGTCAAAGTGCATTAACACCAAAGAACAAGACTTGAAATAAGCGAAATCCAAGATTCTTCTTTCTATGTAGCTCGAACACAAAACAACCTGTTTGGCTTTGTTTAGGCTTATTACACTTCGCTTTGCTATGGTTAGGGTTAGGATTAGGATTAGGATTAGGATTAAGATTAGGATTAGGATTAGGATTAGGATTAGGGTTAGGGATAGGGTTAGCGTTAGGGTAGGGTTAGCGTTTGGGTTCGGGTTCGGGTTCGGGTTCGGGTTCAGGTTCGGGTTCGGGTTCGGGTTAGGGTTAGGGTTAGGGTGAATGACAACCAAAAGAACAATCCAAGTTTATTCGTCCTCTTTCTATTGAGATCTAACCAAAACACCTATGCTTGATTTCGGCTGATAATAAACATGTCACTCTGCGATTTCTCAGTGAATGTGCATTCTAACCCCAAAAACACCAATTTGAAATAAGCCCAATCAGAGCTTTATCATCTTCTTTTTATGTAGATGGAACCCAAAAAACCTTTTTGCTTTGGTCGGGGGTGATTCCGGTGCACACCCAAAAAACACCATGCGAATTGAAATAAGCCCAATCAAAGCTTATTCGTCTTCTTTCTACGCATATTGAAGCGAAAAGAGGGTGTTGTGTTATTTTCGTTTCATTACACACATTTTGCAATTTCTGGGTCAATGTGCATTAACACCAAAGAACACGACTTGAAATAAGCGAAAACCAAAATTCTTCTTTCTAAGTAGCTGGAACACAAAACAACCTGTTTGGCTTTATTTAGGCTTATTACACTACGCTTTGCTGGGGTTAAGGTTAGGGTTAGGATAGGGTGAGGGTGAGGGTGAGGGTGAGGGTGAGGGTTAGGGTTAGGGTTAGGGTTAGGGTTAGGGTTAGGGTTAGGGTTAGGGTTAGGGTTGGGTTGAATGACCACCCACAGAACAATCCAAGCTTATTCGTCCTCTTTCTATTCAGATGGAACCAAAACACCTATGCTTGATTTGCGCTGATAAAAAACATGTCACTCTGCGATTTTGGGTGAATGTGCATTCTAACCCCAAAAACATCAATTTGAAATTACCCCAATCAGAGCTTTATCATCTTTTTTTTATGTTGATGGAACCCAAAACACCTTTTTGCTTTGGTTGCGGGTGATTCTGGTGCACACCCAAAAAACACCATGCGAATTGAAATAAGTCCAATCAAAGCTTACTCGTCTTCTTTGTATGCACATGGAAGCGAGAAGACGGTGTTGTGTTATATTGGTCTCATTACACACACTTTGCGATTTCTGGGTCAATGTGCATGAACACCATAGAAGATGACATCAAATAAGCGCAATCCAAGATTCTTCTTTCTATATAGCTGGAACCCAAAACAACCTGTTTGGCTTTGTTTAGGCTTATTACACCGCTTTGCTATTTGTGGGTGAATGAACACCGAAAGAGCAAGCGAAGCTTATTCGTCCTTTTTCTACTGAGAGTGAAGCAAAACACCTATGCTTGATGTGGGCTGGTAACAAACATTTCTGAGATTTTGGGGTGAATGTGCATTCTATCCCCGAAAACACCAATTCGAAATAAGCACAATCAGAGCTTTATCATCTTCTTTTTATGTAGATGGAACCCAAAATACCTTTTTGCTTTGGTTTTTGGTGATTCTGCCGCACACCCAAATAACACCATGTGAATTGAAAAAAACCCAATCAAAGCTTATATGTCTTCTTTCTATGCATATGGAAGCGAAAAGATGGAGAAGAGTGACTAGTGGGGTGCCACAGGGTTCTGTCTTGGGCCCGGTCTTATTCAACATCTTTATCAACGACTTGGATGATGGACTCAAGGGCATCCTGATCAAATTTGCAGATGACACCAAACTGGGAGGGGTGGCTAACACCCCAGAGGACAGGATCACACTTCAAAACGACCTTGACAGATTAGAGAACTGGGCCAAAACAAACAAGATGAATTTTAACAGGGAGAAATGTAAAGTATTGCACTTGGGCAAAAAAAATGAGAGGCACAAATACAAGATGGGGGACACCTGGCTTGAGAGCAGTACATGTGAAAAGGATCTAGGAGTCTTGGTTGACCACAAGCTTGACATGAGCCAACAGTGTGACGCGGCAGCTAAAAAAGCCAATGCAATTCTGGGCTGCATCAATAGGAGTATAGCATCTAGATCAAGGGAAGTAATAGTGCCACTGTATTCTGCTCTGGTCAGACCACACCTGGAGTACTGTGTCCAGTTCTGGGCACCACAGTTCAAGAAGGACACTGACAAACTGGAACGTGTTCAGAGGAGGGCAACCAAAATGGTCAAAGGCCTGGAAACGATGCCTTATGAGGAACGGCACCCATCACCGATTGTCTCAGTAGCAAAAGGAAGTTCGTCTGGACAGAAGAGGCACAGCAATCTTTCGAAAAGCTAAAAAAGGCGTTTGCTTCGGAAGAGCACCTATTGCACGTGGATCTGCAGAAGCCAATGAGGTTGGAGACAGACGCGTCAGACAGAGCGGTAGGGGCGGTGCTTCTCCAGCCGGGAGACAAGTCCAGCTGGAGGCCGTGCGCATTCTTCTCGAGGAAGCTGAGCAAGTCTGAGCAAAACTACACAGTGTATGATCAAGAACTGCTGGCTATTTATGAAGCCTTTAGGCGCTGGAGACATTTGTTAATAGGGGCGCAGCACAAGATCCAGGTGTGCACGGACCATAAGAACCTAGAGTACTGGAGGACTGCACGAGTACTCAACCAAGGACAGGTGCGGTGGGCTCAAGAATTCTCCAAGTTTTTCTTTGAGATTCGATACGTGCCGGGAGAGGAAAACGTCAGAGCAGACGCCCTCTCCCGGAAGCCGGAGTATCTGGAAGGAGAAGGACCTCCAGAAGCACGACATGTGATTCCCGAGAACCGATGGGTGTGGGGGGGAGTGTTAGTTGAGACACGAGAACTAGTAGGACTGACGAGGGACGACGAGTTCGCCCAAACGAAAATCCGGGAACTCAGAGGCACGGGGGGAAACCATGGGGGGTTTGAGGAGAAAGATGGGGTACTATATTACAGGGGAGCACTATATGTACCAGGGGATGACTTGAGGAGAAGGGTACTCAAACAACTCCATGATAACCCGACGGCGGGGCATTTCGGTCAACACAAGACCATGTTGCTGGTCACCAGGCAGTTCTGGTGGCCAAGGGTGAGGGAAGATGTACGGGAGTACGTACGAGGGTGTGACTGCTACCAGCGAGCAAAGGGGGAGAGGGGGGCGCCTGCAGGACTACTGGAACCTTGACCCACACCGGGAAAACCATGGGAGGTGGTGTCCATAGATTTTATGACAGATTTGCCCAAATCGAGAAGGAAAACAGCTGTCATGATGGTTGTTGACCTGTTAACAAAAATGTGCCATTTTATCGCTTGCTCGCATGCGGTGACGGCAGAGGAAACTGCCGGGCTGTTTGTGGATCACATCTTCAGACTGCATGGTGCCCCCTTGAGGGTTTTGTCCGACCGAGGGAAGCAATTTACTTCCCAGTTCTGGAGGAAGCTCATGAGCTTGCTGGAAGTCGAGGTGAGCTTCTTGACGGCCAGACACCCAGAGACCAACGGGCAAGCGGAAAGAGCGAACAGTATACTCCAACAATATCTACGCTCCTATGTCAGCGAGAGGCAGAACGACTGGGTGGATAAACTGGGGCTGGCAGAATTTGCGTACAATAACGCGGAACACGTGTCCACGGGGATGAGCCCGTTCATGGCCAATTACGGGTGTCATCCCAGGGCTTTCCCAGGGGGTGGGGAGGAGAGGTGGAGTGTGCCAGCAGCAGAGCAGTTTGTGGAAGAAATGGAAGCCTTACACCAACAACTTAAAATGAACTTGGAAAGGGCCAAGGAAGTGTATAAGAGGCAGGCAGACAAGCACCGCAGGGAAGGAGAAACCAGGTGTGGTTGTCAACCCAGGGGTTACCTTTCAAGGGAGGGTGCAAGAAGGTGCAAGAAGTTGCGGCCCAGGCGGCTGGTACCTTTCGAGGTAACCCAGCAGGTCAATCAAGCTCAAGTTGCCGACCAGTATGAAACTACACCCGGTGTTCCATAGGTCCCTACTCTCTCTGTACAGGGAGGGGCTGGAATTTCCAGGGCAAGAGAGAGAGGTCCCCACTCACCCACGCATAGAGGAGAGGGAACTCAGCAGTCAAGCCACGGAAATACTTGATTCAAGATTGAGAGGAGGGGAAGTGGAGTATTTGGTGGCTTGGGAGGGGGAACCTGAGTCGGAAAACACATGGGTTCCTGCGGAGACCATCAGGGATGAGGATCTCAGGGGAGAGTTTCACAGCAGGTTCCCAAGGAAGCCCAAACCGGTAGCGAGGTTCTGGGAGGAGCAATTTGGCACTACAGATGAGGAAGAAAAGTTTGTGGGGTTTCCGGCCTCCGACAAGGAGGAAGGAGAGGAATCGGAGGGTGAGGAATCGGACTGGGAGGGTGATCTGGTACGAAGAGATAGCAGCAGGTGGAGAGCTATGTTTGAATCTTCAGAGGATGGGGGTAGCTCCTTCCGGGGATTTCCCACATCGCCGTCAGAGGGAAGGGAGGAACTTAGGCCAAAGGAACGGGACGGAGGTGAGGGGGGTTCTGGGGGGGGAGGTGGATGTCAGGGAACTGCCATCGGAGCCTAGAGTGGAGGTAAGGCTCCCCGACCATGCAGGAGAAGGGACCAGCAGAGGGAGAGAGAACACTCCCTTTGGGGAAGGTTATCAGCGTGACACTGGGGAGGAAGGGGACCAGGGAAGGACTTCGGAGAGAGGGCTCCAAGACTCTTCCACAGAGACCAGCGGGGAGAGTCCAGTACCTCCGCTGGCTACGCCTACTCTGCGCAGAAATCTTCCGCGCAGGGAGGCTAGGCGGAGACTGGGCGTCAAGGAATTTTTATGTTGGAAGAAATTCAGGAAACGCCCACTGACGGATTCTGCCAGCGACTGACAAAGCCATGGAGGAAGGGCTGTCCAGCCAGGGAAAGGTTTAGCCAGGCAACGTTGCCTAGAACTTCAACATCCTTTACGCACGAGCAACCCCAATTCCCATTACACACACACTTTGCGATTTCTGTGTCAATGTGCATTAACAGCAAAGAACACGACATGAAGTAAGCGCAATCCAAGATTCTTCTTTCTATGTAGTTGGAAACCAAAACAACCTGTTCAGCTTTCTTTAGGCTTATTACACTTCGCTTTGCTATTTGTGAAGAGAATCAGAACTTACAGGGTTAAACAGTTCTGAGTGACGTCTCACATTCTGAGGCGTGGTTATGTTCACATACGGGAGTGGTTTCTCTGTGTGTGATTCTTGTTTCGGTTTGACCGAGAGGCGAAAGATATGCCCTCTTTCGCCTGGCTGATTTATGATGTTTTTGCTACACGATTAAAGACTGTTGGAGATAAGCAACAAGGCTGCGTACAGTCTGATTTATTACACACACATTGCAACAGTTTTCTACCACTGCGGAGACTCTGCTGAAGGAAGCTGACAGTGAGCTACCCACGGGAGTCCAGTGTGGCGCAGGGAAACGTGCCGGACTCCATCATCAAGCCACAGGTTATGGAAGTCAGCCAAGCTTTTGAAGCTGTTGCCAGGTCGTGCTGGTGTGTGTGAAAGCCAGCTAGAGTCCTGCCTAACGTTTGAGGCAGATCGGAGGAGGCTGATGGAGTGGGAGCTGAGGAGCCACGTCGTCCGGAGTGCCCAGTTTGGCTGCTGAGTGAGTACCTTTGGAAAAGCCAACAGAAGGGAGGCAATGTCTCAGTTCCAGGAACATGGCTTTGAGCTTAAGCTGCCATGTCAGAAACTGACTAGCCAAACTTGGTTGGAGTGGAGCTTTCAAGCAGAGCTGCTGTTAGTTGGGGAGCGGCTGTGGGATGTTGTCCAGCCGATACCGAAGGCAGCTGGGAAAGCAGAGGCTAAGAGAGCTGCAAAGCAAAGTGAAGTTGAGAAGAGTGTGCTTGCTTTTTTGGCAGAAAATGTGGATGCTCATCTGGTGCCTGTTGTCCTGGGTGCAAGAAGGCCAGAGGCCGCTTGGCTAGCACTCCAAGAAGCTTGTGGAGCTGGAGTGGGAAGCAAGGGCCGAGAAGTGGCTGCATCCGGAGGGGAGAGGCAAGATGGCGCCGGCCATTTTCTTGAGAGCCGATACACAGCTGGGAGGAGCTGGGAGGCCCCACAGGGGGGCGAAGGGACTGTTACTGTTACTGTTGCTGCTGTTGCTGCTGCTGCTACTGTTGCTTTTGCAGAGTCTGGGGGCTGTGTGGATGCTGCAACGTGTCTGTGTGAGGAGCCTGGAAAGAGGCCAAGTGCTGGGAGCCCTTTACCCACCAGAGGGGGTGCAGGAAAGCGTCCTGGGAGTCCCGTGAGAAGAGAGGGCCAAACTGGCACAGAGAGCCCTGCAAGTTGTAAGAGAAGGGGGGCCAAGCCAGCAGAAGACATGGTTCAGGCTTTTCCCATTCGTCGATGTTTTGTCTGTGAGTCTGTTGACCATCTGCGTCGTTCCTGTCCGCAGAGAGCCAGAGAGGCCGGGCAGGATGTCTCCAAGGTCGTTTCCCATGGCAGTCAGCCAGGTTTCCATGGCAGCCAGTCCAGGAGAGGAGGCCAGCGTGGGAAAGCGAAGGGAGGACGTGACTCAGGGAGTGAAGACGGTTCTTATCACCTAACTGCCTCCATGGCAACGCTATGGAACAACTCCAGTGAGGACAAAGTGATGCGCTGGGTCATCGACTCAGGAGCCAGCCATCACCTGAAGCCACCACCTAGTGGCGGAATGCGGAACTGCAGAGCTGTTTCAGCTGGGAAAACTGTTATTTTTGCTGATGGGTCACAGAGGCCTTTGTCTAACGTGGGAAATGTTTTTGTTTCTTTTTTACAGGCGGAGCTGGAAGTCTACATTGTGCCAGAGATGCATTGTTGTCTTTTATCTGTACCTGCTCTTGTAAAGGAGGGTTATAAGGTTTGCTTTGAAAATGATGTCTGTTCCATTTCCAGGGGTGGGAGACAACTGGTCAGTGTTGCATGTCAGAACAACCTATTTGTTCTGGAGACACCTCTGGAGGGTAAGGGAGACGCCGAGACAGCACAGGCGAAGTGTGCTAGTGTTCCCATTCATGATTCTTGTGTTCACTTGTGGCACAGGAGAATGTCGCACAGCAGTTTGGAAGATGTCCAGAAGTTGCTCAGATGCACGAAAGGTTGCAAACTGAAAGCATGTGGTAAATCCCTAGATTGTAGGGCATGCAGAAGGGCAAAGGTACAAAGGTGCAGTTATCTCAGAAGTAAGAGGGTAACCACAAAACCTTTTGAGCTTGTGGTCCCATGCAAAGTCTGAGTCTGGGCGGGGCCAGGTTTGTGCTGACGCTGACAGATGATTTTAGCCAAAATGGCTGGTCTTTCTCGTTGAAGCGGCATGGCGAGGCAGCACAACTGATTAAAGACTGGGTTGCGGAAGTGGAACTACGGTTCTCCAACAAGGTTCAGGGGTTCAAGAGCGACCGAGGGGCAGAGTTTACTGGGTCTGCTCTGCAGAGGTTTTTCAGCCAGAAGGGAATACGTCACAGGGTGACGGGTGCTACTTCTCCCAAGGAGAGGGGCGTGGCAGTGCACAAGAGTAGAGCTCTCGCTCAAGCTGCTGAGGTTCTACTGTGTGACTCCGGTTTGCCTCAGAGCTTTTGGAGCGAGGCTTGGAGGGCTGCCAACTTTACGATGAATAGGTCCTATAACTCGGTTATAGGTGACACACCGTTTTTCTTGTTGCACCGGAAAAAACCGCAGGTGCATTTCTTCCGTGTGTTTGGTTGCGAAGCCTGGGTGCTTGTGCCAAAGGCCCAACAGAAGGAAGGTGATCCGAGGTTCCAGAAAATGATCTTCTGTGGATATGAGCCTGCGACAAAGGGGTGGAGGTTTGCATATCAAGAAGGTGATCAGACCAAGCTTCTGATCAGCAAACATGCTGAGTTCTGTGAGCAGAATGGTTGGTCAAGACTCAATGAGGGTCCTGATGTTCTCTCAGAATGTCTGTCTGATTCTGAGGAGGAGGGAGAGCCAGAGGCTGAACCTGTTGCTGAGGACCAGGTCTCTGAACAGGGTCAAGAACAGGGTTGGGTTTCTCCACAGGTTGTTAAAAGAGAGCCCAAGAGTGAGCCTTCATCTCCTGTTAGCAAAGTGCAGAAGGCCCGAAGACGCAGTAAGTCAGAGGGGGAGTCTTCAGATGTAGAAGACACACTTGCTGGTCCCAGTGGGTCAGGAGGAGCACCTGAGACTGTGCTCAGACGATCCGCACGCACAACAAAGGGGGTGCCACCTGAGAGGTTTCAGGTCACCAGGGCATGGGTTGGTTTCGCGCAGTGCGAACCTGGGAGTTTTGAGGAGGTTCAACAGTTGCCTGAGACAGATGCCAGAAGGGGGCAAGAGGCAATGGGAAGGGAGTTGAACTCAAAGAGGTCTGTAGATGTGTGTTCACAGTTTCCCTCAGGATGCGAGACGAGAGGGGGTGTGAAGAGAATCAGAACTTACAGGGTTAAACAGTTCTGAGTGACGTCTCACATTCTGAGGCGTGGTTATGTTCACATACGGGAGTGGTTTCTCTGTGTGTGATTCTTGTTTCGGGAGTCCAGTGTGGCGCAGGGAAACGTGCCGGACTGCATCATCAAGCCACACTATTTGTGGGTGAATGAACACCGAAAGAGCAATCGAAGCTTATTCATCCTTTTTCTATTGAGATGTTACCATATGTTTACCTATGCTTGATTTGGGCTGGTAACAAACATTTCTGCGATTTTTGGTTGAATGTGCATTCTAACCCCCAAAACACCAATTTGAAATAGGGACAACCAGAGCTTTATCATCTTCTTTTTATGTAGATGGAACCCAAAACACCTATTTGCTTTCGTTTGGGGTGATTCTGGCGCACACCCAAATAATACCATGCGTATTGAAAAAAGCCCAGTCAAACCTTATTCGCCGTCTTCCTACGCATATGGAAGCGAAAAGATGGTGTTGTGTTATTTTGGTCTCATTGCACACACTTTGCGATTTCTGTGTCAATGTGCATTAACAGCAAAGAACACAACATGAAGTAAGCGCAATCCAAGATTCTTCTTTCTATGTAGTTGGAAACCAAAATAACCTGTTTGGCTTTCTTTAGGCTTATTACACTTCGCTTTGCTATTTGTGGGTGAATGAACACCGAAAGAGCAATCGAAGCTTATTCGTCCTTTTTCTATTGAGATGGAACCAAAACACCTATGCTTGATTTGGGCTGATAATAAACATGTCACTCTGCGATTTTTGGGTGAATGTGCATTCTAACTCCCAAAACACCAATTTGAAATAAGCCCAATCAGAGCTTTATCATCTTCTTTTTATGTAGATGGAAACAAAAGGCATTTTTGCTTTGGTTGGGGGTGATTCTGGTGCACACCGAAACAACACCATGCGAATTGAAAAAAGCCCAATCTTTTTCTTTTCTTTTTTTTTTAATTTTAAAACCTTTATTTTTATTCCAACAACTTAAAAACACATATACATCGTTCACTAAAACAACATCATCAAGAAGGTAAAAAAAAAGAAAAAGAAAATTAAATAGATCCAAAATCAAATTCCATATTGTTCAGGTACTAAATCCTTATACACATCTGTTACATTGTTAGACTTCCCACCACCACAACATGAGCTGTAATTCAATAATATATTCGGCAGTGTCTTTTGTTAACCAATATTACTACCTCGCAGTTTTTATATTATACCTACTGTGATTTTGATATTTCCTAAAATCATCTCCATGTATGAGAGGAATTTGTTCCAATCGTTAATAAATTTGGTGTTTTTCTGTTGCCTGATTTTCAATGTCATTATTGCTAAATCAATATACTCAATTAGTTTGGTTTGCCATTCTCTGATTGTTGGGACGTTGGGTGTTTTCCAATTCTGTGCCAACAGTATCCTAGCGGATACTGTTGCGTACTGGAATAGGGTTTGGTCGTCTTTCTTGATTTCATCCCCGACCATTCCTAAAAGGAATGCCTCGGGCTTTTTAGGGAAGGTATACTTTAGGATCTTTTTTAATTCCTCATAAACTGAGGTCCAGAATTTCTTTACCACCTCACAGGTCCACCACATGTGATGGAAGTCTCCCTCCTTCGTCTTACATTTCCAACAGGTCTTGTCTCCGGTTTTATACATTTTAGCTAATTTTGTTGGTGTGATGTACCAACGGTACATCATCTTTTCCATATTTTCTCGGAGACCGACACAGGCTGAAAATTTCATATCCTTATTCCATAGTTTTGTCCATCTTTCGTATTCTAGGGGGTATCCTAAGTCTATGGCCCATTTAATCATAACCTCTTTGACCTCCTCATCCATGGTGTCCCAGTCTAGTAGTTGGTTGTACATTTTGGTTAAGAGTTTTGACTTCCCTTCTATTATTTCTAGTTGGAACTTAGATTTATTCTTGCTCATTCCGACTTTTTTGTGCTCATTCCATAGGGCATTGATTTGATTTGGTGGAAAAAAGCCCAATCAAAGCTTATTCGTTGTCACGGGATTTGGGGTTGCTTGTGTGTAAACCTCTAGCTGTTCCAAACTGCTTAGGGTCGGTTGTGTCTTTCCCTGACTGAGCAGCCTTGGCGCTGCTGCTCAGTCGCTAGCAGAATCCGTGAATGGGTGTCTCCTAAATTTCCTCCAGCATAAGAATTCCTTAACGGACAATCTCCGCCTCACCTCCTCCACCCTCCTCACTGACTTCACTGGAAGAGTCTCGGAGCCTCACCTCCGAGCTGCTCTCCGCCTCTCCCTTCTTCCTGGTGTCCCCTGGACTTCCTTCCCCAGATGACGTTCTCTCTCTTCCCTTACTCGTCCCCTCTCCTGCAGAGTCCCGGAGCCTCGCTTCTCCCCTCTGCTCCGATGTCAGTTCCCTGACATCCACCTCCCTCCCAGGGCCCTCCCACCCCCCCGTCCTTTCCTCGGACGGTGATGCAGGAAACCCCCGGAAGGAACTCTCCCCTCCATCTGATGATTCAAACACCCCTCTCCATTTGCTGCTGTCTCTTCTCTCTCCCCAATCTCCCCAGTCGGATTCTTCTTCTGACACTTCCCCTTCCTCCTCTTCGGAGGCGGGAAAACCCTCAAAATCTTCCTCTTCATCGGTGGTGCCCAATTGCTCCCCCCAGAACCTCTCGGAAACCTTTCTCGGAAACCTGCTATGAAACTCCTCCTGCAGATACTCATTCCTAATCTCTTCTGCTGGGACCCATGCATTTTCCTCTGCTGGCTCCCCCTCCCACGCCACCAAATACTCCACTCGCCCCCCTTTCCACCTGGAATCGAGAATTTCAGCTGCATGGTCACTGAGTTCCCTTTCCTCCATCTGTGGATGCAAGGGTGTTTCACTTCGCTGACCCAGAAATTCCCTCCCTTCCCTGAACGGTGAGAGTAAGGACCTGTGGAACACGGGGTGCAGTTTCATGTGAGATGGCAATTTGAGTCTAAAGGCCACCGGGTTAACTTGCTGGGATACTTCGAACGGTCCCAGTCTCTTTGGCCGTAGCTTCTTGCACCCTCCTTTGAACGGTAACCCTTTGGTAGACAACCACACCTGGTCTCCCACTCTTATGGTTTCTCCCTCCCTGCGGTGCTTGTCAGCCTGCCTCTTGTACTCTTCCTTGGCCCTTTCCAGGTTTAACTTAAGCTGTTGGTGTAAAGCCTCCATCTCTTCCACAAATTTTTCAGCTGCGGGAACACTCCAACTTCCCTCCCCTTCCCCTGGGAAAGCCCTGGGGTGACACCCGTAATTCGCCATAAACGGACTCATCCCTGTAGACACATGTTCTGCGTTATTGTATGCAAACTCAGCCAGCGCTAAGTTGTCCACCCAATCCTTCTCCCTCTCGCTGTCGTAGCAGCGTAGATATTGTTGAAGTACGCTGTTCGCTCTCTCTGCTTGTCCGTTGGTTTTGGGATGTCTGGCCGTTGAGAACCCAACCTCGACGTCCAGCAGACTCATAAGCTTCCTCCAGAATCTGGTCGTGAATTGCCGTCCTCTGTCGGATAAAATCCTCAAGGGGGCGCCATGCAACCTGAAAACATGCTCTACAAACAGCTTTGCTGTTTCTTCTGCAGTCACCGCATGCGAGCACGCAATAAAATGGCACATTTTGGTCATCAAGTCAACTACCACCATTACTGCCGTTCTCCCCCTAGCTTTGGGTAAATCCGTCATAAAATCAATTGCTACCACCTCCCGTGGTCTCTCTGGTGTGGGTAAGGGCTCCAGTAACCCTGCAGGTGCTGTCCTCTCCCCCTTCGCTCTCTGGCAGCACTGGCACCCGCATACATATTCCTTCACATCTTCCCTCACCCGTGGCCACCAAAACTGCCTGGTGACCAGTAGCATTGTCTTATGTTGGCCAAAATGTCCTGCCGTGGGGTTGTCATGCAGTTGTTTGAGTATTCTGCTCCTCAAATCCCCCTCAGGTATGTACAATGGACCCTTATAGTACAGTGCCCCGTCCTTTACTTCGAAACCCCCCCCCCCCTGAGTTTCCCCAGTGATACCAATTTCCCGGATCTTGGTTTGTGCATCCTGATCATCCCTCGTCAGACCGGCCAGCTCTTGCCTCCCGACGAACACTCCCCCACACACCCATCTGTCCTCGGGAATGACATGTCGTGCTTCTGGTCCTCCCTCCCCTTCCTCGTATTCAGGCTTGCGAGAGAGGGCGTCTGCTCTGACATTTTCCTTCCCAGGCACGTACCTAATCTCAAAATTAAACTTGGAAATCTCTTGAGCCCACCGCACTTGTCGTTGGTTGATCACTCTTGCCGTTCTCCAATATTCCAGGTTCTTGTGGTCAGTACACACCTTGACTTTGTGCTGTGCACCTATGAGAAAATGTCTCCATCGTCGAAAGGCCTCGTGAATTGCCAGTAGTTCCCGATCGTACACTGTATAGTTTTGCTCTGACTTGTTCAGCTTCCTGGAAAAGAAGGCACACGGCTTCCACTGTTCCCCATTTTCCTGCTGGAGCAATATGCCCCCCACAGCTCTGTCTGGCGCGTCCGTCTCTAGCCTCATCGGCTTCTGCAGATCCACATGTAGGAGCTGCTCTTCCGACGCGAAAGCCCTCTTAAGCTTTTCAAAGGAACGCTGTGCCTCTTCTGTCCATTCGAACTTCTTCTTACTGCTGAGACAATCCGTTATGGGTGCCGTTAGATGGGCGAAGTTCTTGATGAACTTCCTGTAGAAATTTGCAAACCCCAAGAACCTCTGCACGTCCTTCCTGTTCTTGGGGGGCTTCCATTCTAGCACGGCCTGCACCTTGCCTGGGTCCATGGCCAAGCCCTTGTCTGACAACCTGTAGCCCAGGAACTCCACCTCTCGTGCATGGAATTGGCATTTCTCCAGTTTGACCCACAGCTGATGCTCCTGCAGCCTTTTCAGCACTTCCCTGACATCTTTCACATGCTGCTCCTCGTTCTCTGAGTAGATAAGTACGTCGTCCAGGAAGGCCACACAATTCACAATTGGAGTCCGAAGGGCATAACTAAGTACTCAAAGGCTCCCAGAGGGGTGAACATGGTGGTTTTCCTTTCATCCCCCTCCCTCATCCTTATCAAGTTGTACGCCCCCCGAAGGTCCAGCTTGGTAAAAATCTTCCCCTTCCTTACCCTGGCCAAGATTTCATCAGTTCTGGGCACTGGGAAGGTCACTGCTTCCGACACCCTGTTCAACCCACGGTAGTCCACTACGAACCTGGGCTCATGGGAGTCTCGCTTGTCCACAAAGAACACTGGACTACCCCCCACCGCCCTCGATTCCCTTATGAACCCTCGCTTCAGGTTCTTGTCAATAAACTTCCGCAATTCCTGCATCTCCCTATCTGACATGGCGTACATGCCCATGACATGCCCACTGGCAGCTGAGCGTCTGGGAGCAAGTTGATCTGGCAGTCAAAGGGCTTGTGGGGGGGTAGCCGATCCGCCTCCTTCTCGCTGAAGACTTCTTCCAAGTCCGCATACTGAGGTGGTATCTTCCCTTTTTCCCCTACTGCCATCCCTGCCACCCTGGCTACTGCCATCCTCGAGGTTTCCCCTCCGTGGCAATGCTCTACGCAGTGGGCCGACCCAAAGGTGACTGTCCGCTGATGCCACCCTACTACTGGGTCGTGCAGTGCCAGCCAACTCATTCCCAGTATGATAGGTGGTCCTGCTAAGGTGGCTACGTGAAAGGCAATGGTCTCAGTGTGTCTGGAAACTGTCATTTTCATGGGCGGGGTCTGGTGGGTCACTTCCCCTCCCAAAAGTTCTCTCCCATCAATCGTGGTTACTTGCAGGGGATGTTCTAGAGGCACCACCTGTAGCTGGTGTTCTAGCGCAAAATCCTTGCTAAAGAAGTTGCAAGAGCTGCCTGAATCCAGCAGCGCCTTCACTTTGATGGGGTGTCCGTTTGGGAGTTCTAGCACCACCTCTATGACGATGGCTGCTCGGGGAGGGTCTGGTTTGGGCACTTCTACTGGTTGCTCGCCTGGCTGCTGTGCCCTCCTTCCTGCAGCCAAGCACGGCCGTTTCCCGGAGCCTCTTTTTTTTCCTCCTCACTCCCCACTGCCCCCACCATTCCTTGCCACGCCTTCTTCTGAGGGCATACTCTGGCAAAATGTCCCAGCTGCTGGCATAGGAAACACCTCTTACTGGTTTTCCCCTCCTTCTTACGCACCTCGCTGGAGTTTGAAAACCCGCACACGCGCGCTCCTCCAATCTCCATTGGCTCCTCGGGTGGCACAGTAGACACTGGTATGTCTGGAATGCGGTTGTCATGCCAACGCTCTGCTCTCCCTTCCCGCCTTTCCAGCGTGCGCGTCTGTCAGGGGCTCAGGGACAGAGGCACAGGGGAGAGAGGAGATGGAGAGCGAAGGGGAAGAATCTGAGGGCAGCATAGGGGAGTATGACAGTGACCCGAGAGATTCCATGAGCTTCTCCAGCGAATCAGAAGATGCCCAGAAGGAGGCGCCGATGGTCAGGGCGAGGGAGGTCCCAGGGGGGACACACCAGAGACAGGGGGCCAGCGGGGACTCCCAAAGCAGCAGCTGGAGATCAGGACCAGCTTCCTCACCAGAGCAGAGTGGGGGGGGAAGAGTCACAGGTGTCAGGTCCAGCTAGCCCCCCCCCCCGAAGGGGGAAGCAGTGACAGGAGCAGTGAAACGGTCAGGAGGAAGGTTGCCGGCTGGGCGCGCGCGCCAAGTTCAAATGTACAGGCGCGCGGGACAGCAGAAAGCCCAGATCGGGAACCAGGTCCTAAAGCCCGCCGGAGGCAGGGGGAAGACTCAGGGGATTCAGCGTCAGAAGAGTCTAGGAAGGGAGAAAACCCAGCTGACAGGCGGAGCCAGCGGAGGAAAGAGCAAAGGAAGAGGTGGAGCAAGGCTAGGGTCTTATACTGGTGTATGGGGGGAGGAGACTCAGATGGAGCTTCAGCGGTCTAGAGTCTCAGACGTAGAGCTGCACGCTGCTGATGTGAAAGGGAAACTGAACTTCAATAAAGACTTTTGTATATAACAACGGACTGGCGTTGGTCCTTTGTGAGCTGGGACCTCGGGCAGCTCTGACAGCGTCTCTTGTCGGACTCCTACAGCGAGTGCCAACTTGGTCAGCTGGTCCATCGATTCCGGGTGGGGTGAGCGGGAAAGTTCGTCTCTCACCCAAGGGGATAAGCCCTCCTCAAATAACATTTGTACTGGTTCCGAACTCAGGTCCCACCCAAGTTTATGGATCAGCATAGCAAATCTCAACCAGTACTCTCTCACTGACTGGTTTCCTTGTTTGCACCCCATCAGTTCTTTGCACGTCACGCTCAGTTCAACATCGCTCGAGAACATGTGATCCATCGCGCTAAAAAACTTTCTCAGGTCCTTCAAGGCCGCGTTCTCCGCTGCCATTAAGGGTCGAACCCAATCTCTGGCCCGCCCCTCCAGGTGCCCCACCACGAAAGCGACTCTTCCCCCATCGTGGGCAAAGTCATCGTACTACAGCTCCAGCGCATACTGCACTTCTGTCTTAAAAACGTTATAATCTCTGGGGTTGCCCCCAAACTTCTGCACAAGTCCCGGTACCTTTCTTGCGATGGGGGTAATCTTCCCCTGGGCATCATGTGTCCTCCTTTCATCCAGCCGCGCCGCTAGTAGAGCCAGTTACTGCTCCAAGTCTCGGTTTCTCTCCTCCAGACTCTGTCCGCCTTTGGCCCCCTCTCCTGCGCCGGCTCCTCCGGTTTGACTCATGATTGTATCCCGGTCCTCTTGCACACAAGCAACGTAAGGGACTCACGGATTGCTGTCACGGGAATTGGGGTTGCTTGTGTGTAAACCTCTAGCTGTTCCAAACTGCTTAGTGTCGGTTGTGTCTTTCCCTTACTGAGCAGCCTTGGCGCTGCTGCTCAGTTGCTAGCAGAATCCGTGAGTGGGCGTCTCCTAAATTTCCTCCAGCATAAGAATTCCTTAACGGACAACATTCGCCTCGCCTCTCTGCACGGAAGCCTTCTGCGCAGAGTGGGCGTGCCGAGTGGTGGTCCTCCACCCTCCCCACTGACTTCACTGGAAGAGTCTCGGAGCCTCGCCTCCGAGCTGCTCTCCGCCTCTCCCTTCTTCCTGGTGTCCCCTGGACTTCCTTCCCCAAATGACGTTCTCTCTCTTCCCTTACTAGTCCCCTCTCCTGCAGAATCTGGGAGCCTCGCCTCTCCACTATGCTCTGATGTCAGTTCCCTGACACACACACTTTGCGATTTCTGTGTCAATGTGCATTAACAGCAAAGAACACGACTTGAAGTAAGCGAAATCCAAGATTCTTCTCTCTATGTAGCTGGAACCCAAAACAACCTGTTTGGCTTTGTTTGGGGTTATTACACTTCGCTTTGCTATTTGTGGGTGAATGCACACCGAAAGGGCAATCGAAGCTTATTCGACCTTTTTCTATTGAGATGGAACCAAAACACCTATGCTTGATTTGGGCTGATAACAAATATGTCATCTGCGATTTTTGGTTGAATGTGCATTCTAACCCCCAAAACACCAATTTGAAATAAGCCCAATCAGAGCTTTATCATCTTCTTTTTATGTAGATGGAACCCAAAACACCTTTTTGCTTTCGTTTGGGGTGACTCTAGCGCACACCCAAATAACACCATGCGAATTGAAAAAAGCCCAATCAAAGCTTATTCGTCTTCTTACTATGCATATGGAAGCGAAAAGATGGTGTTGTGTTCTTTTGGTCTCATTGCACACTGTCAGTGGCTCAGGAACAGAGGTGCAGGGGAGAGAGGAAATGGAGAGCGAAGGGGAAGAATCTGAGGGCAGCGTAGGGGAGTATGACAGCGACCCGAGAGATTCATAGAATCATAGAATCATAGAATAATAGAGTTGGAAGAGACCACAAGGGCCATCGAGTCCAACCCCCTGCCAAGCAGGAAACACCATCAGAGCACTCCTGACATATGGTTGTCAAGCCTCTGCTTAAAGACCTCCAAAGAAGGAGACTCCACCACACTCCTTGGCAGCAAATTCCACTGTCGAACAGCTCTTACTGTCAGGAAGTTCTTCCGAATGTTTAGGTGGAATCTTCTTTCTTGTAGTTTGGATCCATCGTAGTTTGGCTCCGTGTCTGCTTCTCTGGAGCAGCAGAAAACAACCTTTCTCCCTCCTCTATGTGACATCCTTTTATATATTTTAACATGGCTATCATATCACCCCTTAACCTCCTCTTCTCCAGGCTAAACATGCCCAACTCCCTTAGCCGTTCCTCATAAGGCATCGTTTCCAGACCTTAGACCATTTTGGTTGCCCTCCTCTGGACACGTTCCAGTTTGTCAGTGTCCTTCTTGAATTGTGGTGCCTAGAACTGGACACAGTACTCCAGGTGAGGTCTGACTAGAGCAGAATACAGTGGCACTATTACTTCCCTTGATCTAGATGCTATACTCCTATTGATGCAGCCCAGAATTGCATTGGCTTTTTTAGCTGCCGCGTCACACTGTTGGCTCATGTCAAGTTTGTGGTCAACCAAGACTCCTAGATCCTTTTCACATGTACTGCTCTCAAGCCAGGTGTCACCCATCTTGTATTTGTGCCTCTCATTTTTTTTGCCCAAGTGCAATACTTTACATTTCTCCCTGTTAAAATTCATCTTGTTTGTTTTGGCCCAGTTCTCTAATCTGTCAAGGTCATTTTGAAGTGTGATCCTGTCCTCTGGGGTGTTAGCCACCCCTCCCAGTTTGGTGTCATCTGCAAATTTGATCAGGATGCCCTTGAGTCCATCATCCAAGTCGTTGATAAAAATGTTGAATAAGACCGGGCCCAAGACAGAACCCTGTGGTACCCCACTAGTCACTCTTCTCCAGGATGAAGAGGAACCATTGATGAGCACTCTTTGGGTTCGGTCAGTCAGATTCCATGAGCTTCTCCAGCGAATCAGAAGATTCCCAGAAGGAGGCGCCGATGGTCAGGGCAAGGGGGGTCCCAGGGGGAACACACCATAAACAAGGGGCCAGCGGGGACTCCCAAAGCAGCAGCGGGAGATCAGGACCAGCTTCCCCACCAGAGCGTAGTGGGGGGAAGAGTCCCAGGTGTCAGGACCAGCGTCTCCCCCAGCAGGGAGAGAAGATGAGTCAGGGCTGACCATGCCTCTATCGGAGAGTGGGGGAACGGAGGGGAGGTCAGGTCCAGCTAGCCTCCCAGAAGGGGGAAGCAGTGACAGGTGGGAACGTTTGGGCAAAGAGGGGCTGCCAGGACCCAAGCCGGAGGGAGTTGGCCTCGGGAAGAGGGGGGGCAGCATCGTAGCCCACTTCGACGGGGACCTGCAGCAGTATCCTAACTTCAGGGCAGACATAGCTTTCACGCTCAATTTGCTTCGGAAAGACTTTAGAGATGAGGAGGAAAAAGTAGGGTTCATAATCACTCATCTGCATGGGGAAGCTAAATCGTGGCTGCGCAATTTATGGCGTGAAAATGATCCCGCCCTCCAGGATTCAAACGCATTTATCAAAGCTATGGACGCTTGTCTTAAATCAACGGTAGATGTGGATGTGGCCAGGAGGGAAATGCACGGGCTGACGCAGGGCAAAGCCACGGTTAGACAATATCACTCCCGCTTTTTTGCGTTAGTAAATGTGCTGGGCTGGGAGAAGGACTCAGCTGACGTGAGGGATCTGTTCTGGGAGGAGCTAAATGGAGCCGTGAAAGATGAGCTGGCGAGGGGAGAGAGACCTACCAATACCACAGAAGTCGTCCAGAGGGCGCTGGCGATAGGGGTGCGCCTGGAAGAACGCCCTTGGAGCAGGGATGACGGACGGATGGCACGCATGCCAGCCAAACAACTCCCTTCCTTCCCAGAGAGCCAGGGCGCGCACAATCCACGCCACCACTGGGGGGGGAGAAGAGCCGATGGAGATAGGTGATGCCAGGGCTCAGACAGCGACCAGAGCCCAAAAACCGGGAGCAGTCAAGACGAAGGCTCCTAGAGGGAGCAGGAAGTGTTATATCTGCAACAGTGCACTGCACATGACCAAAGAGTGTCCCCAGAGGATCCAGAAGCACACTGCAGCCTTAGCAACAGTACGGGGAGCAGTTCAGCAGGGGGAACAGCTGCAGGGAAACGACGAAGCCTGGCTGGAGGCAGAGGCACTGGGACCCAGCCAGGCGAGTCAGTGAAGCAGTCCCCAGAGATTTTGCAGCCCACAGACCCCCTCCCACCCAAACCAGTGGTGCAACTCACCGCATCACTCCAGCTGCCAAATGGAATCACCCTGGAAGTCCCTATTACCATTGACTCTGGTAGTAATGCAGACTTTATAGGAGTGGACTTCATCAGGCTACATTGCATAGCGCTCCTACCAGCCACGATGCCCCTAAACGTCGTCACGGTCGATGGCAGGAAGCTGCTGGGTGGACAGGTGGTGCAGCAAACACCGCCTCTGGTAATGCAAATTGGAAATCACCGGGAAGTCATCAGCTTCAATGTCACCCACCTGTCGGACACGCCCATAGTGTTGGGCATGAGTTGGCTGGATAGACACAGCCCGGCATTAGCATGGTACCAGCGAAAATTAACCTTCTGCTCCTCCTACTGCGCAGAACACTGCATCCGAACCAGCCAGGAAGAGGAGGGACAAGGGGATGAACCACAGCTACACCTAGGCATGGTGCAGGCGGTACCCAACAAGTACAAGGCGTTTTTGGAGGTCTTCTGCGAGAAGGAAGCGGACAAGCTGCCTCCCCACCGGCCCTACGACTGCGCGATTGACCTCCTACCGGGGGCGACGCTGCCGACTGGAAAACTGTATTCCATGTCTGAAGACGTACTGCCGGTCACCAAGATGGCGCACTTCATTCCTTGCGCGAAGGTGGCCACAGCGAAACAGACTGCCAAACTGTTCATAGACCACGAGTTCAAAGTTCACGGCTTACCACGGTCCATCCTGTCCGACCGGGGTCGCCAATTCGTCTCGAGCTTCTGGCAGAAGCTGCTGGGCATCCTGAACGTCAAGATCAAGTTAGCGTCGGCACGACACCCGCAGACCAACGGGCAGGCGGAGAGGGTCAACGCCATCATGCAGCAGTACCTGCGATGCTACGCGAATCAACAGCCCTTGACCTGGGTGGACTACCTACCGCTGGCCGAGTTTGCCTACAACAACACGAAGCACGGGTCTACAGGGGTGACACCGTTCTTCGCCAACAATGGGCGGCATCCCAGAACCTTCCCGGGGTTAGAGACGAAGGGGGAGGGGGAGCCACGGGGTGCAGAGCACTTGGCAGCAGAGTTGCAGGAGGTCCACGACCAACTCCGAAGGCACTTGGAACTAGCAAAACACGCCTACAAAATGCAGGCAGACAGGCACAGGAGAGTCGGGGAAGACATCCAGGTGGGGGACTGGGTCTGGTTAGCGGCCCAGGCAGTGCCGGCCAGAACGTTAGCTAAGAAGAAGCTCAGACACAAGCAGCTAGGGCCTTACCAAGTCGAGGCACAAATCAACCCAGTGGCCTTCCGGTTAACACTCCCGGAGGGCTCCAGAATGCACCCGGTATTTCATAGGTCAGTGCTCACACCCTACAAAGAACCCCACAGGTTTCAGGCGCCAGGGACCGCACCACATCCACTCAGAAAATCACCAACGGGGGAGGAGTCCACGAGGGCGGCGCCACTCAACGAGGTCACGGAGATTTTAGACTCGAGATGGGGGGAAGAGGGAGTTGAATATCTCCTCGCCAGGGAAGGTACCCCGGCCAGCGCCAACAGGTGGGTACCGGACTATGCCTTGGAGGAGCACTACCTCAAAGACGACTTCCATGCACTCTTCCCACACAGACCTATGCCGGCAGATTATTTCGATGACTGGCTTTTCACACCCACACTTTCAGCCAGCACGTTCCAGGGGTTCTCATCAGCTGAGGAAACGGCGCCAGACACAAGCTCCCCGGAGGGATGACTCTCGGGGTCTGCCACGGACCGCTCTTATTGGTGGGACAATCAACCGGAGGTGGGGTGGAGCAGGGAACTGCTAAGGGGGCCCTGGCACGCAGCATCACCCGAGGTAACAGGGGGAGAGACGGACATGGACGTGTTGGGGGAGGACCTTGGGTTCGAACACGAATGCAGAGAGATGGAAGCAGAGGAGATCGACGTCGACGAGCCCATTACGGGCTGGCCGGCTACACACCAGGGGGAAGGAACGGTATCCCGCACTCACCCCCACAGCACTGGAGCACCCGGAACCCGCACCCGAAGGGGAGGAGGGGGGAAGGGGGGCTTCGAGGGGGGGATGGATGTCAGGGGCTCAGGAACAGAGGTACAGGGGAGAGAGGAAATGGAGAGCGAAGGGGAAGAATCTGAGGGCAGCGTAGGGGAGTATGACAGCGACCCGAGAGATTCCATGAGCTTCTCCAGCGAATCAGAAGATTCCCAGAAGGAGGCGCCGATGGTCAGGGCAAGGGGGGGTCCCAGGGGGAACACACCAGAAACAAAGGGCCAGCGGGGACTCCCAAAGCAGCAGCGGGAGATCAGGACCAGCTTCCCCACCAGAGCGTAGTGGGGGGGAAGAGTCCCAGGTGTCAGGACCAGCGTCTCCTCCAGCAGGGATAGAAGATGAGTCAGGGCTGACCATGCCTCTATCGGAGAGTGGGGGAACGGAGGGGAGGTCAGGTCCAGCTAGCCTCCCAGAAGGGGGAAGCAGTGACAGGAGCAGTGTAACGGTCAGGAGGAAGGTTGCCGGCTGTGCGCGCGCGCCAAGTTCGAATGTACAGGCGCGGGGGACAGCAGAAAACCCGGATTGGGAGGCAGGTCCTAAAGCCCGCCGGAGGCAGGGGGAAGACTCAGGGGACTCAGCGTCAGATGAGTCTAGGAAGGGCGAGACCCCAGCTGACATGCGGAGCCAGAGGAGGAAAGAGCAAAGGAAGAGGTGGAGCAAGGCTAGAGTCTTAAACTGGTGTCTGGGGGGAGGAGATTCAGACGGAGCTTCGACGGTCTAGAGTTTCAGACGTAGAGCTGCGCGCTACGGTTGTGAAGATGAAACTGAACTTCAATAAAGACTTTTGTATATAACAACGGACTGGTGTTGGTCCTTTGTGAGCTGGGACCTCGGGCAGCTCTGACACACACACTTTGCGATTTCTGTGTCAATGTGCATTAACAGCAAAGAACACGACATGAAGTAAGCGCAAAGCCATTTCCGAGCTAGAGAGGAGAGGGGGTTGCGGGCTAACCCCTCCCACACACTCCACTCGCAGGTGCTTGCCTTTTGCCCCCGCGAGAACAGGGGAATCCCCGGGCGTGCCGGCAACTTTTAGCAGCGTCTTCACAGGCATTAGGGTGATTTATGCAAGGTGCCTGGCGCTCCAGGGCACTTTAATCCGGAAATCTAATTAATCAACAGATCTATTTAAACTAAAGCCCTGGATAAAACAAATTTAATTGAAGGTCACGTATAAATGAAAATATAATTAATTAACAGATCTATTAAGTGCCTGCCTTCGATCAGACAAAATTTAATTGAAGTGCTTTATTTTATTTTATTTTATAAAATTTTTATTGGTTTTACAAAATTTTTAAAGACAAACAAACACGTAAAAAGACATACAAACACGTATAATTTCGTAACATTTTTTCATAAACTTCTTTTCCGGGACTCCCCCATACCCCCCCTTTCTGCATCCCAATGTCCAAAATATTTTTTTAGCAACTTCTAAATATTCCTTTCCAACCTCTGTCGTCTTAATCTTTTCTATAATCTTATCTCATAACACTGTATCCCTTTCTTCCTGAAAATTTCAACATTCTAACATTCATCAAGTTTATAATAGTCCTTAAGGTAACTTTTAAATTTTCTCCATTCTTCTTCCGCCGTCTCTTTTCCCTGATCACGGATTCTGCTTGTCATCTCAGCCAATGTCATATAGTCCATCACCTTCATCTGCCATTCTTCTAGAGTGGGTAGATCTTGTGTCTTCCAATACTTTGCGATGAGTATTCTTGCTGCTGTTGTAGCATACATAAAGAAAGTTCTGTCCTTCCTTGACACCAATTGACCGACGATGCCCAAGAGGAAGGCCTCTGGTTTTTTAGGGAAAGTACATTTAAGTACCTATTTCATTTCATTATAAATCATTTCCCAGAAGGCCTTAATCTTCGGGCATGTCCACCAAAGGTGATAGAAGGTACCTTCAGTCTCTTTACATTTCCAACACTTATTATCAGGCAAATGATAAATTTTTGCCAGCTTGACTGGGGTCATGTACCACCTGTAAACCATTTTCATAATGTTTTCCTTTAAGGCATTGCATGCCGTAAATTTTATACCGGTGTTCCACAACCATTCCCAGTCAGCAGACATAATGTTTTGGCCAATGTCCTGTGCCCACTTAATCATAGCAGATTTAACTGTTTCGTCCTGTGTATTCCATTTCAGCAGCAAGTTATACATTCTTGATAAATTCTTAGTATTGGGTTCTAACAATTCAGTCTCTAATTTTGATTTTTCCACCTGAAAGCCAATTTTCCTATCCTGTTTGAAAAATTCCATTATTTGGTGATATTGAAACCAATTTTGTACTTTATGTTTCATTTTCTCATGACTTTGTAATTTCAATTTATCTCCCTCCTGTTCCAAAATTTCCCAATACTTCGGCCATCCGACCTCCATATTGAGTTTCTTCACTGCCTTAGCCTCCACTGGTGACACCCATCTGGGGGTTTTGTTTTCCAACAGATCTTTATATCTTATCCAAACATTAAACAGTGCTTTTCTGACAATATGATTTTTAAAGGCGCTATGCAGCTTAATTTTATCATACCATAGATATGCATGCTGTCAGAGGCTGCCTCAGGTCTCAGCTCACAAAAGACCAACGCCAAGCTCTTCTTATATACAAGGATGTTTATTGCAGTTCATTATTGGTTCCACAACCGAGGCGCGCAGCCCCGCGTCTCTAACGTCAGACATTTGAAGTCCCCTCTGAGTCGGTCCCGCCTCTACACCAACTTAAGAGGCTTGTGCTAGACCACCTCTTCCTGTCTTTCCTTTTCCGCAGGGTCTTTCTGCCCCCCCTGGGTTCCTTCCCTCCTGCTCTCTCCTGAAGCGGATTCCTCAGATGCCTGTTCCCCCCTCCTTCGTGCTTTGGGGCTAGGCTCCTCCTCCGGGCTTTCTCCATTTCCGCGCGCCTCCACATTTTGAACTTGGCGCGCGTTCGCTACCCCTGACCTTCCTCTTGACACTTACACTACTCCCTGTACTACTCTCCGCCTCTTCTGGCAGGACGTCCTGCCCCGATCTCCTTCCCCTGTCTCTTTCCTGCTCCGCTCCGTGTGTCACACTGGGAACTCCCCTCTCTTCCCTTCGTTCCTGCTGGGAAGCCGGCCCCGATCTCCCACTCCCACTCGGGGTTTCCCTGCTGCTTCCCTGCTCCTGGCAGGTCCCCCCTGTGACCCCCCTTGTCCTGACTAGGGGCGCCCCCTCCTGAGAAGCCTCCGATTCACTTGAGAGACTCATGGAAGATCTCAAGTCATTGTCATCCTCTTCCTCACTGTCCTGGGATTCTTCCTCGTCGCTCTCCATCTCCTCCCTCACCTGTGCCTCTGTCTCTGAACCCCTGACATCCATCCCCCCTCGAAGCCCCCCCTTCCCCCCTCCCGCTGCTCGGGCGCAGGTTCCGGGGGCTCCGTCGTTGCGGAGGTCGCTGCCGGACACAGGTCGTCGACGTCGATCTCCTCTGCTTCCAGTTCATTGTTTGTGTACTCGAACCCATTGTCCTCTCCGAACATGTTCACGTCCTCCCCTCCCCCTGTTGCCTGGGTGGGGTCTGCTTGCCAAGGACCGATCCGCCACCTCGTGCGCCAGTCCTCTTCTGGTTGGTCGTCCCACCAGTAAGAAGGGTCGGTGTCCACCCCCGAACACGATCCCCTTGGAGGGCTCGACTCTGGCGTTGTCTCCTCTGCGGAGGAGAACCCTCGGAAGGTGCTGGCGGAAAGTGTGGGCGTAAAAAGCCAATCGTCGAAAAACTGTGCTGGCATGGGCCTGTGTGGGAAAAGGGCATGGAACTCGTCCTTGAGGAGGGGTTCGTCCAAAGCGTAGTCCGGCACCCAACTGTTGGCGCTGGCCGGGGCGCCCTCCCTGGCGAGAAAATATTCTACTCCCTCTTCCCCCCATCTCGAGTCCAGAATCTCTGTGACCTCGTTGACTGGTTCGTCCTTAGGTGACCTCCCCCTCTTGGGCGACTCCCTGCTTGGTTCTGGTGCCGTCCCTGACTCCTGAAATCTGTGTGGGGCCTTGTAGGGGGTGAGCACCGACCTATGAAAGACCGGGTGCATTCTGGAACCCTCGGGGAGGGCCAATCGAAACGCTACGGGATTGATCCTGGCCTCAACTTGGTACGGCCCTAGTTGCCTGTGTCCTAGCTTCTTTTTAGCTAACGACTTGGCCGGCACCGCTTGGGCCGCTAACCATACCCAGTCTCCCACCTGGATGTCTTCCCCCTCCCTCCTGTGTTTGTCCGCCTGCACCTTATAGGCTTGTTTAGCTAGCTCTAAATGTCTCCGTAGCTCGTCGTGCACTTCTTGCAATTCTGCTGCGAAATGGTCGGCTTCCTGTGGCGCCCCCTCCCCCTTCGTTACGAGCCCCGGGAAGGTTCTGGGATGCCTTCCATTGTTAGCGAAGAACGGCGTCACCCCCGTCGACGCGTGCTTCGTGTTGTTGTAGGCAAACTCAGCCATCGGCAGGTAATCCACCCAAGCCGCGGGTCGCTGATTGGCGTAACATCTCAGGTACTGCTGCATGATCGCGTTGACCCTCTCTGCTTGGCCGTTGGTCTGCGGATGTCTCGCCGACGACAGGTTGATTTTGACGTGCAGGATCCCTAGGAGCTTCTGCCAGAAGCTGGACACAAACTGGCGCCCCCTGTCGGACAGAATGGACCGTGGCAACCCATGCACCTTGAACACGTGGTTGATGAACAGTTTGGCTGTTTGCTCCGCTGTCGCCACCTTCGCGCAAGGAATGAAATGCGCCATCTTGGTGAACAGGTCTACAACCACAAGCACCGCCGTCTTGCCTCGCGAACTGGGCAGATCAGTGACAAAGTCCAGCGCCACCCTCTCCCATGGTTGCAGTGGCGTTCCCAGCGGTTCCAGCAGTCCCGCTGGCTTCTGGTGCACTGGCTTGGACCTTTGACACGTGTCACACCTGGCGACGTACTCCGCGACCTCCCCTCGCATCTGGGGCCACCAAAAGTCTCTGGCCACTAATTCCGTCGTCTTTTCCTTGCCGAAGTGGCCAGCGCTGGGTGCGTCGTGCAACTGCTGCAGAACCTTCGCGCGGAGATCGTCTCCCGGAACGTAGAGAGCACCTTTACGGGTCAGCAGGCCGTCGCGTATCTGGAACTCGTCGTCCTTCGCTGTGCCCCTCCGCACCTCTTCCATCTTGGACTGTGCGAACGGATCCGCCTGCAACGCGCGACGCACCGCCTCCAGGTCCACGGCGGCTGAAGCGCACGCCCACGCCTGCGGTGCAAAAATGTGCTTGGCTGCCACCGGTGCCGCTGCCTCGAGATACTGCGGTTTCCTGGAGAGCGCATCTGCTATGACATTGTTGTCGCCTGGGATGTACTCTATCCTGAAATCGAAATCCGCAAAGAACTCCGCCCAGCGTATGTGCCTCTGGCTCTGTAGCTTCGCCGTGCGCCAGTACTCTAGGTTCTTGTGGTCCGTGCGGACCTGCACGGTGTGCTTGGCTCCGATGAGGAAGTGCCTCCACGCCTTGAAAGCTGCGTGGATGGCCAGCAACTCCCTGTCCCAGATGGTGTAGTTCTGCTCCGACTTGCTGAGCTTCCGGGAGTAGAAAGCACAGGGCCTCCAGTTCCCCTGCGGGTCTTCCTGTAAGAGGACGGCCCCCACCGCTCTGTCAGATGCGTCAGTCTCAACCCTCATGGGCCTGCCAGGATTCACGTGTAGCAGCTGTTCTTCGGACGCGAAGAGACTCTTAAGTCTCCTGAAGGACTGCTCCGCTTGGTCCGTCCAGGTGAACTTCTTCTTCTTGGAGCTGAGAGTGTCCGTGATAGCTGCCGTCTCCCTGGCGAAACCCCTGATGAACTTGCGGTAAAAGTTGGCGAAGCCGACGAACCTCTGGACCTCTTTCCGATTTCGCGGGCTCTTCCAGTCCAACACCGCGCGGACCTTGGCGCTGTCCATGGCTAGTCCCCTGTCGGACAGCCTATAGCCCAGAAAATCCACCTCCGTCACGTCAAATTGGCACTTCTCCAGCTTGGCGTAGAGCCTGTGCTCCCGTAGCCTCTGCAGGACCTCCTTCACGTCGCTCTCGTGAGCCTCCGGCGATTCTGAGAAGATCAGAATGTCGTCGAGGAAACATACGCACTTCTTGTAGAGGAGTCCCGCTAGCACGTGATGCATAAAAGCTTGGAAAAAGTGGGAGCCATTTTGGAGACCAAACGGCATAACTCTGTATTCGTAGGTGCCCAACGGCGTGAACATGGCCGTCTTCCACTCATCACCCTCTCGCACGCGTATGAGATTGTAAGCTCCGCGGAGATCCAACTTGGTGAAGATCTTCCCTTTCCGCACCGTCGCGAGCAGGTCGTCAATCTTGGGCATGGGAAAGGCCGCGGGCTTTGTCTTTGAGTTTATGAATCTAAAGTCTACGATCAGCCTCTTTTGGGGCGTGTCCTTCTTCACAAAAAACACAGGACTGCCCCCTACAGCCTTCGATTCTCGGATGAATCCCCGCTGCAGGTTGTGATCTATGAACTCCCTGAGCTCCTGCAGCTCCTCCTCGGACATGGAATACAGCTTCACAGGCGGCAGCGTTGTCCCTGGCAAGAGGTCAATAGCGCAATCGTAGGGCCGGTGAGGTGGCAACTGGTCAGCCTCCTTTTCGCAGAAAACCTCCAAAAACCCCTTGTACTTGAGGGGTACTGCTTGCGCCATGCTGAGACGTAGCTGCTGCCCCTCCTCTTGGCCCTCCTCCTCCTGACCGGTCTGGATGCAATGCTGCGCGCAATAGGACGAGCCGAAGGTGAGCTGCCGCTGGTACCACGCCATGGTCGGGCTGTGCCTATCCAGCCAACTCATGCCTAACACTATAGGCGTGTCTGACAGGCGGGTGACGTTGAAACTGATGACTTCTCGGTGATTGCCAATCTGCATCACCATGGGCGGCGTCTGTTGTACCACTTGCCCCCCCAGCAGCTTCCTGCCATCCACTGTGACGACGTTCAATGGCAGCGTGGCTGGCAGAAGCTCTATGCGATGCTGCTTGACGAACTGCACCCCCACGAAGTCTGCGTTGCTCCCACTGTCAATTGTGATGGGGACCTCCAGGGTGCGTCCATTAGGTAGCTGGAGAGTTGCAGTGAGCTGCACTACAGGCTTGGGTGGCAGGGGGTCTGTAGGCTGCAAAAGCGCTGGGGACTGCTCTACTGACTCGCCTGGCTGTGCCCCAACATTGCTGATTCCAGCCAGGCATTGTCGTTTCCCTGAGACTGCTCTTCATGCTGTGCTGCTGCAGTTACTGTTGCCAAGGCTGCAGTGTGCTGCCGGAGCCTCTGGGGACACTCTTTCGCCATGTGCGTTGCACTGTCACAGATGTAACACTTCCTGTTCCCTCTAGGAGGCTTCTTCTTGACTGTTCCGGACGCTGGGGCTCCGGCCACTGACTGAGCCTTTGCACTCCCCAGTTCCATAGGCTCCTCCCCTGCCTGCAGCTGAGGTGAGAGACGCGGACGTCCTGGATCTCTGGGAAACAAAGGAGGCACTCTAGACGGTGCGTGAAGCTGGCTACCCCCTTCATTGCGCCAAGGGCGTTCTTCCTGGCGCACTCCAATGGCAAGCGCTCGCTGCACCACGTCTGCCAGGGTTTTAGGTCTGTCCCCCCTTGCCAGCTCGTCTTTCACAGGGCCAGAGAGCCCCTCCCAAAATAAGTCTCTGACAGCCAGAGAATCTTTCTCCCATCGCAGCACATTCAGCAAGGCGAAAAAGCGAGCATGGTACTGACGTACTGAAGCCTTGCCTTGCCTTAAACCATGGATCTGCTGGCGTGCTACATCCACATCCACGGTAGACTGGAAGCAAGCGTCCATGCATTTGATAAATTCATCAGAGTCCCTTCGAGCAGGGCAATCCTCGCGCCACAGATTGCGCAGCCAAGCCCTCGCTTCCCCATGCAAGTGGGACACAATGAAACCCACCTTCTCCTCCTCATCTTTAAAGTCGTCGCGAAGCAAATGCAGCGCATATTCTACGTCTGCTTTAAAACTGGGGTATTGCTGCAGGTTCCCATCGAAGTGGGCTACCAAGTTGCCCCCTCTTCTGCCCAGTGCTACTCCAGCAGCTTTGGTCCCCGGGAACCCCACTTGGCATGCATGATCCCACCTGGCTTGCAGATCTTGGCACCGCTTTTCCGCCTCTTCCCCCTTCTTCTGGGAGACCACTACCTCAGTGGTAAGCCGGGAGACTGCGTTGCGTAGCTCAGCTATCTGCTGCTCCATACTCATGGCTGCCAAACTTCGTGAGCTTTGCAAAAAAAAAAAAAAAATTGCGTATTTTTGGAGGGGACTTACTGTCAGAGGCTGCCTCAGGTCTCAGCTCACAAAAGACCAACGCCAAGCTCTTCTTATATACAAGGATGTTTATTGCAGTTCATTATTGGTTCCACAACCGAGGCGCGCAGCCCCGCGTCTCTAACGTCAGACATTTGAAGTCCCCTCTGAGTCGGTCCCGCCTCTACACCAACTTAAGAGGCTTGTGCTAGACCACCTCTTCCTGTCTTTCCTTTTCCGCAGGGTCTTTCTGCCCCCCTGGGTTCCTTCCCTCCTGCTCTCTCCTGAAGCGGATTCCTCAGATGCCTGTTCCCCCCTCCTTCGTGCTTTGGGGCTAGGCTCCTCCTCCGGGCTTTCTCCATTTCCGCGCGCCTCCACATTTGAACTTGGCGCGCGTTCGCTACCCCTGACCTTCCTCTTGACACTTACACTACTCCCTGTACTACTCAGAGAGCCAGTGTGGTGTAGTGGTTAAGAGCGGTAGTCTCCTAATCTGGGGAACCGGGTTCGAGTCTCCGCTCCTCCACATGCAGCTGCTGGGTGACCTTGGGCTAGTCACACTTCTCTGAAGTCTCTCAGCCCCACTCACCTCACAGAGTGTTTGTTGTGGGGGAGGAAGGGAAAGGAGAATGTTAGCCGCTTTGAGACTCCTTAAAGGGAGTGAAAGGCGGGATATCAAATCCAAACTCTTCTTCTTCTTCTTCTCTCCGCCTCTTCCGGCAGGACGTCCTGCCCCGATCTCCTTCCCCTGTCTCTTTCCTGCTCCGCTCCGTGTGTCACACTGGGAACTCCCCTCTCTTCCCTTCGTTCCTGCTGGGAAGCCGGCCCCGATCTCCCACTCCCACTCGGGGTTTCCCTGCTGCTTCCCTGCTCCTGGCAGGTCCCCCCTGTGACCCCCCTTGTCCTGACTAGGGGCGCCCCCTCCTGAGAATCCTCCGATTCACTTGAGAGACTCATGGAAGATCTCAAGTCATTGTCATCCTCTTCCTCACTGTCCTGGGATTCTTCCTCGTCGCTCTCCGTCTCCTCCCTCACCTGTGCCTCTATCTCTGAACCCCTGACACATGCCAACCAAATGCATTATTGAAACCTTCCAAATCCAAAATGTCTGTGTTCTCGAGGAGCATCCACTCTTTCAGCCAGCAAAACGCTGCTGCTTCATAGTACAATTTTAAGTCCGGCAGGGCAAAACCCCCTCTTTCTTTAGCATCTGTTAATATTTTAAATTTGATTCTGGGTTTTTTGCCCTGCCAAACAAATTTCGAGATATCTTTCTGCCACCTCTTAAAACATTCCATCTTATCAAGAATCTGCAAGGTTTGAAACAAAAATAACATTCTAGGCAATACATTCATCTTAATCACTGCAATTCGGCCTAACAATGACAGTTTCAAATTTGACCATATTTCTAGATCTTTTTCAATTTCTGACCAACTTTTTTCATAGTTATCCTTATACAAATTCAAATTTTTAGATGTCAAATAAACCCCCAGGTATTTCACCTTCTTAACCACCGTCAAGCCTGTCTCCTCTTGGAATTTCTCCTTCTCCATATCTGTTAAATTTTTTCCTAGAACTTTAGTTTTTTGTTTATTCAACTTAAATCCGGCTACCTGGCCAAACTGTTGGATTATTTCTAGAACCTTTTTCGTACTAGTGTTTGGCTCTTGCAAAGTCAATACTAGGTCATCTGCCAATGCTCTTAACTTATAATGTTTAGCTCCGACCTGTACACCTTTAACCTGCTGGTCATTTCTGATCATATTCAGCAACACCTCCAGAACCGAAATGAAAAGCAATGGGGAAATTGGGCACCCCTGTCGTGTTCCTTTTTCTATCTTGAATTCCTCAGTTATTACATTATTTACAATCAACTTAGCTTTTTGCTCAGAGTATATTGCACCCATACCATTCTCAAAACCTTGCCCTACCCCCATCCCATGAAGATTCTTTCTCATAAAACTCCAAGAAATATTGTCAAAGGCTTTCTCCGCGTCCACAAAAATCAATACTGCTTTAGAGTTTATATCCACCTCTAACTTTTCCAAAATATCTATTATGTTCCTTACATTGTCTGCTAGGTGCCTTTTTGGGAGAAAGCCTGCTTGGTCCTTATGAATCTTCTCCATCAACACTTTTTTAAGTCTTTTTGCCAAAATGTCTGCAAAAATTTTGTAATCCACATTAAGTAGTGATATTGGGCGGTAGTTCTTCAATTGAGTCTTTTCAGTCTCTGTCTTTGGTATGAGTGAAATGAACGCTTCTTTCCACGATTCAGGTGCCTTTTTCCCCCTCTAAAATCTCATTACAGACTTCTTTTAATGGTTGAATCAACCACTCCTTCAGAGATTTGTAATATCTGGAGGTCAGTCCATCTGGTCCTGGAGATTTGCCCAATTGCATATTCTGAATGGCAGCCTCTATCTCTTGCTCTGTTATTCTCTGATTCAGATCCATCTTACTTTGATGAGAGATTTTTTGTAATCCATATTTGTCAAGGAATTTGTCTATTTCTTCTTCATTTTGCGGTCCTTGAGTATAAAGTTTTTTGAAATAACTCAAAAAGCAATTTCTAATCTCATTGGGTTTAGATATGTTTTTTCCATCCACTTCTAGGCTTGTAACTGTATTTAGTTTCTGTCTTTTCTTCAATTGCCATGCCAGAAGTTTACCACATTTATCTGCCGATTCAAATGTCTTTTGTTTCATTTGCTTTATCTTCCATTCAATGTCTTGGTTCATCAATTCCATGTATTGTGTTTGGTATAACTTAATCTCTCTCAAAATCTCCTGGGACTTTGGCTTTGCTCTTAATTTTTTCTCTCCTTCCTTTATCTTTTCCAAAATCTTTTCCTTTTTCTCATTCTGTTTCTTCTTCTTTATTGAATTTTGTTGAATTAAGAAACCTCGCATCACAGCTTTACTTGCGTCCCAGATCACTCTTTTTTCTACCTCGGCCCTTAAATTTATTTCAAAGTAGTCCTTTAAGGTTTTTTGGGCCTTCATATGAATCTCCTTATCTCTAAAGAGGGTGTCATTCATCCTCCATGAAGTGCTTTATTGGGCAGTTTAATTGACAAGTGATCTCATCTCTTTACCCCTTTAAATAATATTCTAATTTAACGCAGAGGCGATTTATGGGGTTTAGTAAAGGGTGAATTCAAATTATCTCATTCTGCTCGCGGGCTCTGCCTAGGCATTAAGTTTCATAATTTAGTATAGTCAATTCATAGTTGTTATAGATAAATAATAAATAGAGAAATAAACAATTATTTTCTTTGGTTCCTACCTGTGTAACTGGATTGCATTGTTTTGAGTATTGCCCATTGAAATGGGTTTGGTGATTCTGGCTCCCGCCTTTTGAGGAAAGGCTGCCCTGTTTTGTTTATTGCGTAGTGAGAGGTTAAATTCAAATAACACTGTGTTCATTTTAGAGCTAATTATATAGCCATTATTTTCATATAGACCAAATTAGGGCACACCGAGCCTTACTGAAATTAGGTTAGACCTAAGTCAGTGTGGTTAATACTGACTGAGACAGCGTGGTTAATACTGAACTAGGTTTAGCCAACCTCTTCAAGGTTAGTTAATAGCTAGGCCAGTGTTGATAATACTGAACTGGGTGCAATTAGCAATCCCATAATCAAGTGCAAGCTAGACAGCGTTGACAATACTGAGCTAGGTAATTCTTGGCCGTGTTGCTGATCACGGACAGTGGATTGCGATTGCATTTAAGTCAGCGCAGGTGATACTGAACGGGTAAGGGGGTACACGGACCTCCTAGGTAGGCAATTTTAAATTGCTAGGCGAATAACTTAGTGGTTCCAGTTCACGATTCAGTTTGAAATGGCTTCCGGTGGAGACCAGCAGGCATCCACTTCCGCCAATCAGCTGGCACCCCCCGCAGGCAATGGGGGCGCTCAAGTGCCGGCCATGCCTTGCGACCCTCAAGCCTTCGCCCAATTTTTCATGGCGTTTGAAACATTTTACAGACAGTGTAGGCCTAGGGGGGCTTTGGCGCTTCCAGCCCCGGAACTGTCACAGGAGGTGATACCCGACACTCCTTCTAGCTACCAAGTTCAACAGGACATCCCCGTCATTGCAGGGGGCAGCAACCAGTCAGAAACGGCGAATACAGGTCGCCCAAATACCCGTGCACAGGCAGCCATGGCTAAGAAAACAAACCAAAGCATAGGCAAAGGAAGGGCGCCGGCTAAGGGTCCCGGCAAGGGGAAGGCCACCGCCAAGGGTGCCAGCGGTAACGCCGTCTCACAAATTGTAGACATTCCTAGTGTGTTTCAGGAACAGCAGCCCCAGCACAGCTCTACCGAGGACAGCGCGGGTTCCGCCCTGGAGGATGAGCACATTGAACCTCCCACCCCTCAGCCAGCGGCAAGTGCGACCCCAGCCAACGTTGAGGTCCAAGGTGGGAAGAGGAAGTCCAAGAGGAAGCACACGTCCTCTAAGAAGAAGAGAAGTAAGCAGTCAGAGACCGAGGATGAGTCAGGTACGCCATCCTCTGATTCGGATAGCGAGGGCCCCATGGATAGCTACTGGGGCTTGGGGGAAGATAATCCTACTTTGGGCACATGAAAGGAGGGCCAATTCCCATCGTAAGACCTTCAATGGTGTACTGGCATGGAAGGATGGGGCATTGGTGGAGGATGTAAAAGTTGCTACCAATCAATCCACTGATTTTATATTGGGGAACCATTTGTCCCAGAAGAAGAGGAATAAGATCCTCAATGGGGATTACGTGGACATGTTTACCCTTCTCCCTCCAACCAAATTGACAGGAAAACTAACTAATGTGGGGGAGGGAGACAGTGCTCCTGAAGATAGGAGTCTATCAATTGATGAAGATGATCATCCAAATGTCATAGACCAAATGGAGCAAACAGCACGCAGACCTAGTGGTGGGAGGAAAAAATCCTTAAATAAGAGACACGGGGGAATGATTAATGGACTTCAATGTCTGTACACTAATGCGCAAAGCATGGGAAATAAGCAAGATGAGCTTGAGCTCTTGGTACAGCAAACTAAATATGACATAATAGGCATCACTGAAACCTGGTGGGATAACTCCCACGATTGGAATGTAAAAATGGGGGGATACAATCTATTTCAGAGAAACAGACCAAACAAGAAAGGAGGAGGAGTGGCGTTATATGTCAGGGATGTGTATACCTGTGAAGAGATCCAAGATTTAGAACCTCAAAGCCAAAGTGAGAGCATTTGGGTCAAAATTAAGGGAGAGAAGAATAAGAGAGATCTCATTGTGGGAGTTTACTATAGATCCCCAAGCCAAACGGAGGACATAGATGATGCCTTCCTGGAACAGATGGCCAAGCATGCAAAAGGAAGGGAGATAGTAGTAATGGGGGACTTCAATTACCCGGATATTTGTTGGATGTCAAACTCAGCCAAGAGCATAAGGTCAAACAGATTCCTCACTGGCCTTGCAGACAACTTCATTGTCCAGAAAGTGGGAGAAGCAACAAGAGGAACAGCCATTTTAGATCTGGTCCTAACCAATGTTGATGACCTGGTTAGTGGGGTAGAAGTGGAAGGATCATTAGGCGCGAGTGATCATGCTCTTCTGAAGTTTACTATACAGCGGAAAGGAGCAGCCAAGCATACTAGGACTCAATTTCTTGACTTTAAGAAAGCCGACTTCATAAAACTTAGGGAAGTGCTGGGTGAGATCCCATGGACAGTAATACTAAAAGGAAAGGGAGTTCATGATGGCTGGGAGTTTGTTAAGAGGGAGATAGTAAAAGCACAACGTCAGGCAATACCAATGAGACAGAAACATGGAAGGTGCTTAAAGAAGCCAGGGTGGCTATCTAAAGAACTTTTAACTGAGTTAAGATTAAAAAAGGATGTGTACAAAAAATGGAAAGGGGGGGGAAACCACCAAAGAGGAATTCAAACAAATAGCCAGCACGTGTAGACACAAAGTCAGAAAAGCTAAAGCACAGAATGAACTCAGGCTTGCTAGAGAGGTTAAAAGCAAGAACAAAGGCTTTTATGGGTATGTTCGTAGCAAAGGGAAGAACAAAGAAACAGTGGGGTCACTCAGAGGAGAAGATGGTGAAATGCAAACAGGGGACACAGAAAGGGCTGAACTCCTCAATGCCTTCTTTGCCTCAGTCTTCTCCGATAAAGAAAACAATGCCCGACCTGAAGAATTTGGAGCAAATGATTCAGCAAAGGAAACACAGCCCAGAATAACTAAGGAGATAGTACAAGAATACTTGGCTAGTTTAGATGTATTCAAGTCTCCAGGGCCAGATGAACTGCATCCAAGAGTATTAAAAGAACTGGCAGATGCGATCTCAGAACCACTGGCAGTCATCTTTGAGAATTCCTGGAGAACAGGTGAAGTCCCGGCAGACTGGAGGAGGGCAAATGTTGTCCCTATTTTCAAAAAGGGGAAAAGAGAGGACCCAAATAATTACCGCCCAGTCAGTCTGACATCAATACCAGGGAAGATTCTGGAGCAGATCATTAAGCAAACAGTCTGTGAGCACCTAGAAAGGAATGCTGTGATACCAATAGTCAGCATGGATTTCTGAAAAATAAGTCATGTCAGACTAACCTGATCTCCTTTTTTGACAGAATTACAAGCCTGGTAGATGAAGGGAACGCAGTGGATGTAGCCTACCTTGATTTCAGCAAGGCATTTGACAAGGTGCCCCATGATATTCTTGTAAAGAAGCTGGTAAAATGCGGTCTTGACTATGCTACCACTCAGTGGATTTGTAACTGGCTGACTCACCGAACCCAAAGGGTGCTCATCAATGGTTCCTCTTCATCCTGGAGAAGAGTGACTAGTGGGGTGCCACAGGGTTCTGTCTTGGGCCCAGTCTTATTCAACATCTTTATCAACGACTTGGATGATGGATTCAAGGGCATCCTGATCAAATTTGCAGATGACACCAAAGTGGGAGGGGTGGCTAACACCCCAGAGGATAGGATGACACTTCAAAACGACCTTGACAGATTAGAGAACTGGGCAAAAACAAACAAGATGAATTTTAACAGGGAGAAATGTAAAGTATTACACTTGGGCAAAAAAAATGAGAGGCACAAAAACAAGATGGGGGACACCTGGCTTGAGAGCAGTACATGTGAAAAGGATCTAGGAGTCTTGGTTGACCATAAACTTGACATGAGCCAACAGTGTGACGCGGCAGCTAAAAAAGCCAATGCAATTCTGGGCTGCATCAATAGGAGTATAGCATCTAGATCAAGGGAAGTAATAGTGCCACTGTATTCTGCTCTGGTCAGACCTCACCTAGAGTACTGTGTCCAGTTCTGGGCACCACAATTCAAGAAGGACACTGACAAACTGGAACGTGTCCAGAGGAGGGCAACCAAAATGGTCTAAGGTCTGGAAACGATGCCTTATGAGGAACGGCTAAGGGAGTTGGGCATGTTTAGCCTGGAGTTAGTTCATTCGAGACCCAAATTTGATCTATTCTTGACATTGACTAATTGGTTCCGAATAAAATGTAAACTGTTTCTCCAGTGGATGTCTAAGTCTCCAAACATCAATTAGATTACAGTTTTTCGTCATTGAAAAGAAAGTCTTGGGTAGTTTTCCTTCTTTGCTAACCTGAAATTGTTCTTAACCTGAACTTTAGCTAATGGGGCCTCCTGCTGCCATTGAGCCGCCAGAGCACGATTTCTGTTCTCATCCTGAAGCAAAGTTCTTAACCTGAAGCACGATTTCTGGGTTAGCGGAGTGTATAACCTGAAGTCTATGTAAAACGAGGTACCACTGTATATATTTAAAAATTGCATCCAATTTTGACAGTGTTATTACAAACCACTTCATTCAGCCCTGCAACATCTTGCGAAGCAGCGATATACTAATATGCATCTGTTATTATGTGACATTGGTCAAGGCTTTCTGGGAAATAATATATGATGAGTTTAAAGAAAATGTTTGAAAATACATTTGTCAAAAAAGCCAGAAGCCTTCTCACTAGGTATAAGACTTCTTATGTCTGCAACGACGGCAGCAAGAATGCAACTAGCCCAATGGGGCTTAAATTGGATTGTTATGAATGAAAAAAATTAGTAAAAAAATATTTCAAAAGAGAATGCTACTTGCCCAATTAATGGGGCTTAGATCAGGTTATTCATGAAAGAAATGATAAAAAAATATTTAAAAGAAGAGAGAATGCTACTAGCCCAATTAATGTGGCTTATATTTGATTGTTATTAATGAAAAAATTAATAAAAAATAATTTAAAAAGAGAATGTCACTAGCCCAATTAATGGGGCTCATATGGGATTGTTATTAATGAAAAAATTAATGAAAAAATAATTTACAAAGAGAATGCCACTTGCCCAATTAATAGGGCTTAAATCAGATTGCTATGAATGAAAATAATAAATTCTTTAAAAGAAGAAGAGAGAACGCTACTAACCCAATTAATGGGGCTTCTATTGGATTGTGATTAATGAAAAATTAATAAAACATTATTTAACAGAAGAAGAGAGAACGCTACTAGCCCAATTAATGGGGCTTATATTGGATTGTTATCATTATCATTATTTTTCCAGGCCTTCCCATCTAGAGCCCAGAAACTCTGTAACAGTTACCTTCTCAAAGTGATGAATCGCCAGCCAGATTTCCCCTTGCGCATTGAACACACAGCCGAGGTTACTCCATGCCACAGCAAAGTTGGGTTGGGTCTCGATGGCTTTCAGGTAGCAGGCCTTGGGAGGGTCGAGAGGTAGGTAGGTACAGGGGGAAGGGGGTATTTGCACAAAAGAAAAGCAAGAGAAAAGTCCCAGTTAGCAGAGGCTTGACAACCATATGTCAGGAGTGCTCTGATGGTGTTTCCTGCTTGGCAGGGGGTTGGACTCGATGGCCCTTGTGGTCTATTCCAGCTGTATGATTCTATGATTCTACTTTAAATTTAACCATTACAGGTGGGTTTTTTTAAAAAAATTAATCCTGCTAATGTATTAACCTGTGTGCACTGCTTTTGTCAATATGCAATAAACGTTTCCCATTCTTTTTTATATTAAAACTGGAGGCATTTTTTCAGCTGCAATGGGCCTCCGGTGTCCTGTTAGTACCATTAGTTGGTACCATTTCTCGTACAGTTGATATTCCTTGCATAGATAGATTAGATAGATGATAGATAGTTAGATTAGATTAGATTAGATAGATAGATTAGGTAGGTAGATTAGATAGATACATATATAAGAAAGGTTGGTAGATGGATAGATAGATTAGTTAGATTGATTGATTGAGTAGGTAGATAGATTCAGGCATGGCCAAACCTGGCCCTCCAGCTGTTTTGGGACTACAACTCACATTGTCCCTGACCACTGGTCCTGTTAGGTAGGGATGATGGGGGTTGGAGGGCCAAGTTGGGCCACACCTGGATTAGATGGTAGGTAGGTAGATAGATTTGATAGATAGGGTAGGTAGATAGATAGATAGATAGATAGATAGATAGATAGGCAAGTAGATAGATAATAAGATAAAGTCGGTAGATTGATAAGGTAGGAAGGTAGGTAGGAGGCAGCCTAGGTCAAAGTTGACCCACTTATTTAAAAGTAACCATGCTGTTATACAGTGGTACCTCTGGATGCGAACGGGATCCGTTCCGGGGCCCCGTTCGCATCCTGAAGCGAACATGCTCGGGTCACAATTTGCTGCTTCCGTAGATGCGTGTGGCATCATTTTGAGTGTCTGCACGTGCGCAAGCTGCAGAACCCGGAAGTAACGGGCTCTGTTACTTCTAGGTCGCCACGGAGCACAACCCGAAAATGCTTAACCCGCAGCTACTTCAACCTGAGGTATGACTGTATTAGTAACAAAAATCTATTATCTTAAATATTTTCAGGCGGTGACCCTGGACCCCAACTTCCTGGATGCTTACATTAATCTGGGGAACGTCTTGAAGGAGGCGCGTATATTTGACAGGTAAGCAAATAGGCATAGAGCTTATATTCTCTTTTTTATATAAATGTTTTTTATTGGTTTTGCGTATAATCACATTACGTCTTATATTCTCAGTTTAGTGGTTGCACCCATACCCAAACTAACTCCCATTGTTGCCTAGAGGGTTGATTTTATTTAAAGCAAATTGATTTAAATCCCAAATCCATAAGACTTGATTTAAATCCCCCTTTTACCGGAAGGTTCAGCCTTGCTGGCATCCTCTTAATATTGACAATCGGAGGCAGGTTTCCTTTTTGGAATCCTAACTTCAGAGTCTTTTCTACAGTTATATCAAAATGATTTGGTTCTGCTATATACAGCCCGATTGTGACGAAATGATGGTGAGTTTTAATAAGTGAACACTTTTTATTTGAACAACTTTTCTGCTGTACTTGATTGGAAGGAGAAAAGAAACATTTCCTTCATAACAATTTAAGCAATTTATTTCACTAAAACAGTAACATGGTAGCATATGTATCCATGTTGCTTAACTGATGTGCTGAAACATTTTTTCCCCAAGAAAAACTTGGACTGAGTTTTCGCACACATGAAAAACTTAAAACAAATAATTCTTCCCCGAATTATTTATTTATTTATTTATTTCTACCCCGCTCTCACTGGCCAGGGCCGGGCTCAGGGCGGCTAACACCAAATATAAATTACAATAAAATAGAATAGAAAAAAACCCCAGTTAATTAAAATACAGCTTAAAATGCAGCCTCATCAAGACTACAAAGGGAGGAAACATCAGCTATTCACCCAAGCCAGCTATCCATGCTGGTGCTACATGGGCCAGCAAAAAAGCCACGGGAAAATTTATATACCAAATCCCATATAGGGTGTCAGAGTGAGTCTAAGCATAGAGCGAGTTAAAATAATCAAGCCTGGAGGTGACCATCGCATGGATCACTGGCCAGATCAGGGCGAGAAAGGTAAGGAACCAATTCCTTAATACGGCGGAGGTGGAAAAATGCCACCTTTGCTGTGGCTGCAACCTGTGCCTCCATGGAAAGAGAGGCATCGAAGGTTACACCCAAGCTCTTGACAGAAGGCTCTGGCACTAATTGCGCCCCCACAAGAGATGGGAGTTGGCCCCCCAACCCCATGTTGTCCTGACCCAGCCAGAGGACCTCTGTCTTCGAAGGATTTAACTTCAACTGGCTCCCACGCAGCCACCCAGCCACGGCTTCCAAGCATCTGGTCAGTGTGTCTGGGGCCGAGTCCATTGACAGATAAAGTTGGGTGTCATCAGCATATTGACGACAACTCAGCCCTAAACTCCGGACAATCTGGGCAAGGGGGCGCATAAAGATATTGAAAAGCATCTGGGAAAGGATTGTGCCCTGCGGCACTCCACACAACAAGGAGTGCCGCAGCGACAACTCCCTCCCTAGCGCCACCCTCTGTCCCCGACTTGAGATAAAGGAGCACAGCCATTGTCTGACTGTGCCCTGAATCCCCACGTTGGCAAGGCGGTGGTCCAAAAGTTTGTGATCGACCATGTCGAAGGCCGCTAACAAATCTAAAAGAATCAGCAGTCCCGGCCCGCCTCGATCCTCTTAATCGTCCTCCCAAAGCATTTTATTTTTTAAAAAACAGATTTTTATCCACCCTGGTGACAATGAAACTGAACCAGTCCTTGATCTCATTTCAGAGCCGTTGCAGCCTACCTACGGGCCCTGAGCCTGAGTCCCAACCACGCTGTTGTCCACGGCAACCTGGCATGTGTGTATTACGAACAGGGGCTGATCGATCTGGCAATCGATACCTACAAGAGGGCCATTGAGCTCCAGCCCCACTTCCCTGACGCCTACTGCAACCTGGCCAACGCGCTGAAAGAGAAAGGCAGCGTAAGAAACTGGTCCCTTTTGCCTTGGGGTGGGGGGAACATCTATATAAAAGATGTTTTATAGATGGTACTTAACACCTGCCAAAATAGCTAAAATGTATAAAACAAAAAAACTGTGCTGGAGGTGCAGTAAAGAAGAAGGGACACTTATACATTTCTGGTGGGCCTGTGAAAAAAAAATACAGAAACTTTCCTATTAGGCAGTGGTGTCCAAACTTTTTTCAAAGAGGGCCAGATTTGATGAAGTGAAGGGCCATAAGGGCCGACCAAAGTTGTTTACTTTTTTTAAGGATTGAAGTTGTTGAGCTCTTTTCTTAGGGTTTAAATTGTTGAACTTTTTTTAGGATTGAAGTTGTTTAGCTTTTTCTTAGGCTTTTACCCCATGCTGAATTGGCCAGATTAACAGAGACAATTAGGGCACAACCCAGACAAGAATTCCAAAAGGAATGGGGAAAATGCAGAGAATACTTTACCAAACAGTGCCCCAAAATATACACTTGGACTTGTTTCAATTAATTTCTACAGGAGACTTTGTGGTTTAAGTCATAATTAGGAAAAATTGTAATAATCCCATACAAAAGAAATAGTATACAAGAGGTAAATAAGGCAGCCATTTAACAGAATAAAGTCTTTTATTTTTATGTTATGTTTTCTTTGTGTAAGAGGATAGGAGTTTAATTTTGATAATTAGTCAATGGTGGTGGGTCTGTTTGTATGTATGAGTTGTTGTGGACTATGTTATAAATAAAATAAAAATTAAAAAAAGAAAATGAAACCGGTCCCTTTTGCTTTCTGTATGTCAGAGGGTTTGCTGAAAAAAGCCTTCCGGATGATGGTGACCTCGAAATTGGGCTCTTTGGGGGGGGGGATTTGGGGTACAGAACCTAGAAGAAGTCCTCTTTTATTTTTTCCTTTGTCATATCGTCACATACAACTTTGCTCATACCAAGCGTCGACTCCCCTCCCCCTTCCCCCGCTCCCACTCCCTGGCTTTCTTAAGCAGTCACGATCCTCTTAGCATTTCTATATCACCCTTTAAAAATTGTCCAGTAGCACCTGATGATGATGATAATAATAATAATAATAATAATAATAATAATAATAATAATAATAATAATAATAATAATAATAATAAAATTTATACCCCGCCTATCTGGCTGGGTTTCCCCAGCCACTCTTGGCGACAAAATATTAAAATACAATAGTCCTTCCCTAAACAGGGCTTGCTAAACTTGGCTTCTTCTTGGTATAATTTTTTGTATGCAGGTCCACTTCTTCAGATACAAAAGCTTCTACCAAGACCAAACTGAGTTGGTCTGCAATGTGCTACTGGACAATTTATATATTTTTTATATATTTCAACTGCGTTAGACCACCACAGCTGCCTACCTGAACATATATCGCCCTATTTACCTTCTTACTCTACTTAAAACAATTTACTTTAGCATTTGTAAATCACTTTCAAAAATTAGCCTCTGGTTTTTTTAATAACAGTATATTTAAAGATCTTTTTCAATTCTTTGTAAATCATATCCCAGTAGACTTTGACTTTAGTGCACATCCACCACCTATGGACGAAATTCCCTTCCTTCTCCTTGCATTTCTAGCGTGCCTTATCTTGAGTTATATATATTTTAGCAAGTTTAGTCGGCGTCAAATACCACCTATACGTCACCTTCATTAAATTTTTAATTAGTGCTGTACATTCAATAAATTGTTTTTGCCCATAATCTTTCCCACTTATCTAATTCAATGTTATGACCAAAATCTTGAGCCCATTTAATCATAACCGACTTAACTTCTTCATCCTTTGTATGCCATTCTTATATGTTTTTGGCAATGATTTTCTTTTACTATCTAGCAACTCTGTCTCTTAATTTTGATTTAGTATGACCAAAACCATTTCCCTTACTGTCTTCCTTAAATACATCTTGCAAAAGACGGTAAGTGTGCGGGAAAGAGAGTTTGAATCGGATTAGTCTGCTCTTGTATTTATGTTCCCCTAAACCAAGCATGTCCAAAGTCCACTTTGGGGGCCTTCCACCCATCTCTCCTAGATCTCAAAATGCATTGGTTTTGTCATATTTCCTGCTATCCTGCCAAAGAATTTAAATTTTCCCAATGTTCTTTTAGACCAGGCATGTCCAAAGTCCAGTTCAGGGGCCTAATCTGGCCCTCTGGTCGATTTAATCCGGCCCTCGTGGCGGTTTATTTACTAGGGCAAAACTTCCCCCCAAAAAGCTCAAGAACTTTAATCCTAAAAAAAGGTCAGCACCTCTGAGGTCAAATCCTTAAAAAAGGCTCAACAATTGTGGGGTTTTACTGTTAATATGCTTCTTCTTAATTGCATTTCACTATTAATATACTTCTTAATTGTATTTCAGTTCAACAATGACTTTGATAAAATACATCTTTTGTGACGTGCAGAAGGCTTGAGTTACCTATGAGGTGCAACAGTTACCATATAGCATATATTCAATATAAAAAACAGCAACAATTGGTTGTTGACAAAGGACAGCTGGCATATATATATAAAAGATATTAACTGATATGCATGCCATTCCAGATATAGCTATATAATCTCTACTGTTGGTAAGAGAAGAACTTTGGAGCAGGCATTTTCAAAAAAAGAGTTTTTTATGAACCGCTCTAATACCAAGTTACCGTCAGGAGCTGAGGGGCCGTATCAAACCTCAATCCAGCCATCACATCACAGAGCAGCCTTTTGGGCTCCTGTGAAAGACATACTAATATTCGTGTAAAAACTCTGTTTTGTGTTTCGAAGGTTGCCGAAGCCGAGGAATGCTACAATACAGCTCTCCGTTTATGTCCGACTCACGCGGATTCTCTTAATAACCTGGCGAACATCAAGCGAGAACAAGGGAATATCGAGGAGGCTGTCCGCCTCTACCGGAAAGCTCTTGAGGTACGTGCGTGGAGAATTACAACAATTAAATTGAGATATAAGGGTTAGGCATGCGTACCCTGGACTCCTAGTCTGGGTCTTTTTAAAAATCGCCGATCAAATTTTTCTTGATCAATAACGGAAATAATGGTGAAGAAGTGAAAGTGAAGTAGCATTTTGAGGCTCGACAAAGCATGGTCCGATAAGTCCCTTTTGGAAGGAAGAGGGTCTGTCCCCCTTTTTATATTCCTAGGCCTCCTGGAATGACCAAAAATCTGCTTTTTCATCAGAAGAACAATGCAAGGTGTTAAGGAACGGTACAGAAATTGAAATAAAAGCTGGGCACATGCTGTTCTCTGTGTCGGCTGAGCTTGATCCCCTGACAGTCTTATTTTCTAACAGTATTTCCTATGCGTACGAAAAAGGCAGTTCATAGGCCCATTATTATTATTATTATTATTATTATTATTATTATTATTATTATTATTATTATTATTATTATTATTTCTAAATATGTATCTTTAAGGTATTCAATAAATTTTTCCCATTCTTGTTTAATTTTTTTATATATATAAATAGTTTTTATTAAGTTTTAGCATTTTATATTCAACACAAACATCATTCTTGCAGACAGCATAGATGAATCCCAATCTCCCCCAGCTTCCCTCTTCTGGTTTTTTAAATATTTACTTCTCCTGCCTATCTCATTCTCCCTTAATTTTGCCATCTTTGAACTAACGATGGTTATATCCTTAAGGTTTTTGCACCATGCTTTTTCACATTTCATCTTCATTATTTTCCCCATTTTGTCCTTTTAACTTTTTTCTTTGCTTAAATTTCCTATCATCTTGATGTCTGATCTTCACAGTCATTTTGATAATCCACTCTTCTTTTGTTGGGACCTTCTCTTCCTTCCACATCCGGGCTAAGAACATTCTGGCATAAATAGAATACACTGTCTTTTTAGGTCTCTTGGTATTTCTTCACCCGTTAAACCTATTAGAAAGGCTTCTGGTTTTTACACAAATGTTCTCTCCCCCCCCCCCAGTTAATTATACAGTGGTACCTTGGTTCTCAAACTGAATGTGTTCCAAAACCAAGGTGCACTTTCCCATAGAAAGTCATGCAAAACTCTATCTAGTGAACAATAGTGAACAATGTGGTGACAGAAGAGCTTCAGATTGAAAAAGGTACACGTCAGGGGTGCCCCCTGTCCCCTTTATTGTTTATCTCAGTCCTGGAGGTTTTGCTGAACATGATAAGGAAGGATCGGCAGGTACAAGGAATACGGGTCGGAGTGAAACAATATAAACTGAAAGCATTTGCAGATGACTTGGTTTTAACATTACAGGAGCCAGAATCTAGTACAAAAAGAGTTCTGGAACTGATACAGAAATTTGGTCGGGTGGCGGGTTTCAAGTTGAACAAACAAAAAACTAAGGTGTTAGGGAAAAATTTGACAGCTACTGAAACAGAAGGGTTTCAGAAGGAAACAGAACTAAATATTGTTAAAAAAGTGAAATACCTGGGGGTCAATCTCTCCTCCAAGAACCTGAATTTATTTAAAGATAATTATGAGAAATGTTGGTCAGAAGTTAAAAAGGATCTAGAAATTTGGTCAAGACTGAAGTTGTCCTTGTTAGGCCAAATTGCAGCTATAAAAATGAACGTTTTGCCAAAGATGTTGTTTTTGTTTCAGGCCTTGCAGATTGTGGACAGAGTGGAATGTTTTGGAAAGTGGCAGAAGGATATCTCTAAATTTGTCTGGCAGGGCAAAAAGCCCCGAATAAAGTTTAAAATACTAACTGATGCAAAGGAAAGAGGGGGATTTGCCCTGCCGGACTTAAGGATATATTACGAAGCTGCAGCCTTCTGCTGGATGAAAGATTGGATCTTGTTGGAAAACACTGATGTCCTAGATCTGGAAGGCTTTAATAACTCGTTAGGTTGGCATGCGTATTTGTGGTATGACAAGGCAAAAACATATGGAATGTTTAAAAACCATATTGTCAGGAAAGCAATATTTATGGTCTGGAAAAAATACAAAGACTTACTAGAAAGCAAAACTCCGAGGTGGGTATCACCAATAGAGGCCAAGGCTCGGAAAAAACCCAATATGGAGGCCGGTTGGCCGAAATATTGGGAAATAATAGAAAACATTGGAGATAATTGGAGGTTGCAGAGCTTTGAAAGGTTAAAGGGTAAAGTGCAAGATTGGTTTCATTATGCCCAAATTAATGAGGTTTTTAAGCTAGATAAAAAAACAGGATTCCAGGTGGAAAAATCGAAACTTGAGACAGAATTGTTAGAACCAAAGACCAAGCTATTATCGAGAATGTATAACTTGCTGCTTAAATGGAACACTCAGGATGAGACAGTTAAATCAGCCATGATAAAATGGGCCCAGGACATTGGTTATAACATCATGTCTGAGGACTGGGAAAGGTTATGGACCACCGGTATGAAGTTTACGGCATGTAATGCCTTGAAAGAAAACATTATGAAAATGGTATACAGGTGGTACATGACCCCAGTCAAGCTTGCTAAGATCTACCACTTGTCCGATAATAAATGCTGGAAATGTAAGGAGGCTGAAGGGACATTCTTTCACCTCTGGTGGACCTGTCCAAGAGTGAAGGCCTTCTGGGAAATGATATATAACGAGTTTTAAAAGGTGTTTAAATACACTTTCCCTAAGAAACCAGAGGCATTCCTCCTGGGCATTGTCGGCCAGAAGGTGTTAAAGAAGGATAGAACTCTTTTTATGTATGCTACTACTGCAGCAAGGATTCTTATCGCTAAGCATTGGAAGACTCAAGATTTGCCCACACTGGAGGACTGGCAGACGCAACTGATGAACTACATGGAACTAGCCGAGATGACTGCAAGGATTCGAGACTTGGGAGAAGAAGCAATGGAGGAGGACTGGTGTAAATTTAAGGACTATTTGCAAAAGTATTATAAGTTATATGAATCTTAAGACGCCGTATGATTTGGAATATCAGCCCCAGCAACAAAATGGTTTATATAAGAAATTGGATAATTTTTACGAAAGAATCAAGGTTTAAATGGGTAAAAATGACAATATGTTATATTTTAAAAGTAAATTGAAAACAAGAGATTTAAACTTAAACTGCAATTGAAAGTAAAAAGAAACACATGAAACAAGGTTATAATTTACTGATAATTTTATTGTTAAGAATGCACTATGTGGGAGATGTGGGGAAGCCCGATAGAAATCTGAAATAAGTTGTTGAAATGGTTGAGATTTTCTGTTTTTTCTTTCTTTCTACTGTCTATGTTCTTTCTTTTCTATTTGTAATCTGGAAAAAAACGTAATAAAAATTATTATATAAAAAAAAAAGAAAGTCATGCAAAACGGATTAATCCGTACCAGACTTTGAAAAACAATCCCTAAAACAGCCATTTAACATGAATTTTACTATCTAACGAGACCACTGATCCCTAAAATGAAAGCAGTCATCCATGTACTGTACTCTAAAATAAATACAACAGTCTTGTAAATGATAAAAATGAAAATTATTTTTTTTCCTCACCTGCACTGATGATAGTCATTGTTCGGATGGGGACCGGGGCTTCTATCCGTTTCTGCAATCACACAATCAATCAATCAATCAATCAATCAGTAACTAAACTGGGATCCGCACAGTCGCAAAAACAAATGAACCAAAAAAGCCTCCGAAACAAAAACACCACATAAATTGCAAAAACCAAAGCACCAAACTTAATCTGTTCCCGAAGTCTGTTTGATTGGTGCAGGCGCCCCAGAAAGAATAGCTGACAGCCAAATTTGATGTTTGGCTTCCGAAAAACGCCTGGAAACTGGAACACTTTTTCTGGGTTTTCGGCATTTGGGAACCAAAGCGTTTGAGTAGTAGTAATAATAATAATAATAATTTGTTTTTGTTTGTATCCCACCCTCGCCGGCCAAGGCTGGGCTCAGAGCAGCTAACATCATAAAAACAACACAACGAGCCTAAAAGCAGACATCAAGTAATTCAAATAAAAATTAATTCAGACAAGTTAAAATCCGGGCAGGTGGCAATTATTAGGGTGGAATTGAGAGTGATTAATAATTGCCAGAATTGAGGAGCATGGAATTTCCCAAAAGGAAAGTGCTGCTTGTCCGTATGAAGAGGATGCCACAATGCTGAACCTTTCTGTATAAAAAACCTTCTGTATAAAGAAACCTGTATAAAAAACATTTGAGAACCAAGGTCTCACTGTCTCACATGACCACTAGGGTGGTTCATAAAAAACACTTTTTTGAACATGCCTGCTCCCAAGGTCTTATCTTACTACACTAGGGATTATATAGCTATATCTGAAATTTTGTGCATATCAGTTAATATCTCAACCCTCCATGAAAATAGCTGTTTTCTTGGACGTTTTCCTATTTTGTGAAGGCTTTGGAGAAGGCATTTTTTAAAAAAGTTTTTTTAATGAACTGCCCTAAAGACCACCGTATAGGATAGAAAGAGCCTTCTTGACCCTTACATTTCCAGCGTAACTTCAGAGTATTTTTGTACCAAAATGGCACTTTTTCTCTCCCCCTCCATGTCAGAATCAGTCCCACTTTTGCAGACGCCTATTCCAACATGGGGAACACCTTGAAGGAAATGCAAGACGTCCAGGGAGCTCTGCAATGCTACACAAGAGCAATCCAGATAAATCCTGTGTTTGCCGATGCCCACAGCAACCTCACTTCCATCCATAAGGTAAGCTTTGTGTCTCTGCTAAATCTATTTAAAAAAAAAAAACTGGGGGGGGGGCAGCAGGGGAATCTTAGTTTTTACAAAAGGAAAACAACTGGCAAAAGCCGTCCCAAACCGAGATGGGGCACAAAAAGAAAAAGGGGAGAATTGGAATTTATGCTGGAAGTGTGAGGAGGCAGAGGGCACGCCGATACGTTTATGGTGGGGCTACAGAAACGTTAAAAAATTCATGAGGAAATAAAAAAGATGATCAGAATTAATTTAGAGGGGAAAACCAGAGGCATATTTACTGAGTATAAGAGGTAAAGAAATACCACAAGATGGGAAGATATTATTCTTATACGCGACAGCTGCAGCAAGGCTACTCCTTGCACAAAACTGGAACAGGAAATATATACCCACAAAGGATGACTGGATAAAGAAACTAATTGAATTTATAGAACTGGCAAGGTCAAGTGCAGTAATAAGGTACCAATCAAACTGGAAAATAAAAATATAATGGAAATGGTTTGAAGATTATGTGTTCAAGTACTGCTCAAAAACTAACATGTTGATATGTTTGGTTTAATGTTTGTAAATCTGGTTTATAATAATAATAAATAGTAAGTTAAAAGAGTTAAGAAATATAAATTTAGATAAAAATTGCAATGTGAATGTGAGTGAAGGAAGTCACGTGGGTATTTGGGTAAATGCTGAGTTGTGTATAGGGTTAGATGTGGGGAATCCATATATGTAATGTATAGTGTTGAAAATGTACGGCAACTAGCATGTAAAATGAAATCAAAAATAAATAAATAAATAGGGGGGAAATAAAAATGGCAATGTGAAATATTATATAGGAGGGTGAGGGGCGGTGGAGGGAAGCCACAAGGGTGGTTTTAATGTCTGAAATTTTGGGTGGTAGGGTAATACGAATTTTGTTTTGTGTCTATGTGTTTGTTTGTAAATAAATTTTTTAAAAGGAAAATGAAAAAATTGCTATTTTTACTTTGAAATAAAAATGGGGGGGGAGGTCTTATACGGGTGATTGGGTGGGTGAATGGCTCATTTTCTTAAATTTGAGCCCCCCCAAATAGAGGGTGGCTTATATAGACGGAAAGTATGGTGGAGTTCCACACCCAAAAATCTCATTGTGACTTCCAATCACCCCTACGTCACATTTCCGATGGCGCCCTTTTGCTCGTCTCTCCTAGATCTCAAAATGCATTGGTTTTGTCATATTTCCTGCTGTCCTTTGTCAATCCACACCTGCCAAAGAATTTAAATTTTCCCAACATTTTTTTTTAGACCACACATGTCCAGCGTGTGGCCGGGGAGCGTAACCTGGTTTACTTACTGGGGCAACCCCCCCCCCCCCAATGCTCAACAACTTCAATCCTAAAAAGAGCTCAACAACCTTGGGGTTAAATCCTAAAACAGCTCAACAAATTTGCCCCGCCCTCATGTCAAATCTGGCCCTCTTTGGGAAACTTTGGGCACCCCTGTAAATTTAGACAATACAGTCCTATCTCGGGTTAAATATGCTTCAGGATGAATATTTTTGGGTTGCGCTCCGCAGTGACCCAGAAGTAACGGAGCACGTTACTTGCGGGTTTCGCCGCATGCACAGACCCTCAAAATGATGTCATGCGCAGAAGCGGCGAATTGCGATGTGCAGATGCGGGTTGCATTCGCTTCAGGATGCGAACGGGGCTCCGGAACGGATCCCATTCACATCCAGAGGTACCACTGTACTCTGCAAGTGTCCTGTTCTCTATGAAATGTTTCTTCCAAAACCTCTCGTAATTCTGCCTGTATTATAATCTTGCTAATTCTGCGTATTTTAGCCTTTTTGCTAGCTACGCCAACTTAGTAGGGATGGGATTCTCCTTTCCATCCTTTGTCTGTTAAGATTCTCGCTGCGGCTATTGTAGACACTGTGACTTGCCATTGTTTTATAACCATTTATTGTAACATTTATTCTATGATCAATTACAATAATCATTCATTGTAATATTCATTTATTGTACGATTAATTACAATTTATTGTAATTGTTAAGAGTAGGTTTCTATTGAATTTTTACATGCTGATACTCAATATTATTCTATAGCATGGGGAGGCAAACTACGGCCCCATGGCCTTCTCAATCTAGCCGGGAGTCGGCATGTTTTGACACGAGTATAATGTGTCCTTTTATTTAAAATGCACCTCTGGGTTATTTGTGGGACATAGGAATGCGTTCCTTTTTCCCCCTCCCCAAAATCTAGTCTGGCCCCCACAAGGTCTAAGGGACAGTGGACGGCCCCCTGCTGAAAAAGTTTGCCGACCCCTGTTCTATTCCAATGATTGTTGAATGTTACTTTATAAGTCTACCAGGTGTGGATCATCGTGCCTTCTGTCTGTTCTTCATCTTTGGTTTTGATGGTTGAGAAAAAAGCTAGTGGCAATTGCTGAAATATCCCTCCCTTTCTAGGATTCCGGAAACATCCCAGAGGCAATTGCTTCGTATCGCACCGCCTTGAAACTGAAGCCGGATTTTCCTGACGCTTACTGCAACCTGGCGCACTGTTTGCAGGTGAGGCAGAGTTTTAAGGGCCAACACTCCCAGGGTTTCCGGCATTTGGGAACCGAGGCGTTTGAGTCCCAAGGTACCACGGTAATGGTAAAAGCGTCACCTAATTCAGGAATTGTCCAATGTCACTTTAGAGACCAACTCAGTTTGTTCTGTGTCTAAGCTTTCATGTGCAGGCAGACTTATTCAGATACACTGAAGCGGAAGTCCCCACACCCTGATATTTAGAGGGAGGGTGGGGCGGGGTATTTCTCTGAACGGTAGTAGGACTCAATCGGTATGGTCAACCTGTGGACGAATGTGTCTCATTACATATCCTAAAACTATTTCAGGTCATCTGCGTACCATCCCTTGTTTTTTCAGTCATTCACAGTTGCCAGCAGGTGGACCATACCCATTGACTCCTACTACCCTTCGGAGAAAAACCCCAACTCACCCTCCCACTATATATCAGGGTCTGGGGGCTTCTCCTTACTCTTATATAGCAGGGTCTGGGGACTTCTCCCTCTGTATATCAGGGTCTGGGGACTTCCGCTTCAGTGTATCTGAAGAAGTGTGCATGCACACAAAAGCTTATATCAGGCATCCCCAACCTGCGCCCCCCCCCCCGATGTTTTGGCCTACAACTCCCATGATCCCTAGCTAACAGGACCAGTGGTCGGGGATGATGGGAATTGTAGTCTAAAACATCTGGAGGGCCGAAGGCTTGGGGTGCCTGGCTTATACCAAGAACAAACTTTGTTGGTCTCTAAGGCACTACTGGACAATTTATATATATATATTGACTTCATCAGACCAATACGGCTACCTACCTGAATCTAGAACCCTGGTTTTCTTTGCCCCCTTTCAGATCGTCTGTGATTGGACCGATTACGGCGAGAGAATGAAGAAGCTTGTCAGTATTGTGGCTGACCAGCTGGAGAAGAACCGGCTCCCTTCGGTGCACCCGCATCACAGCATGCTGTATCCACTGTCTCACGGCTTCCGAAAGGCTATTGCCGAGAGACATGGGAACCTTTGCCTGGACAAGGTGGGTCTATGCTGTGAAGAGGTGTGCGCCGCTCCGTTCCGTCAGAGTTTGAATGCTTTCATGTTGGCTTTGGATATATAATAATATATAATAATTTATTATTTCTACCCTGCCCATCTGTCTGGGTATCCTCAGCCACTCTGGGTGGCTGCCAACCAAATATTAAAAACACAAGGCAGCATTAAATATTTAAAAACTTCCCTAAACAGGGCTGCCTTCAGATGTCTTTTAAAAGTGAGATAATTGCTTATTTCTTTGACATCTGATGGAAGGGCGTTCCACAGGGCGGCCGTCACCACGAGAAGGCCCTCTGCCTGCTTCCCTGTAACTTGGCTTCTTGCAGGGAGGGAAGCGCCAGAAGGCCCTCGGGAGAGGGACCCCGGTGTCCGGGGTGGAGATGCTCCTTCAGGTCTACTGGGCCGAGGCCATTGAGGGCTTTCAAGGTCAGCACCGACACTATGAATTGTGCTTGGAAACGTACTGGGAGCCAAAGCAGATCTCTTGGGACCGGTGGTATGTGGTCTCAGTCAGACTGGATTTAAATCCTTTATTTTACAGAAAGGCTTGATCTTGCTGGCATCCTCTTAATATTGACAACCAGAGGAAAGTTTCATCTGCTGGGCTGTTTAGGGCTTTCAAGGTCAGCACCAACACTTTGAATTGTGCCCGGAAACGTACTGGGAGTCAATGCAGGTCTTTCAAGACTGGTGTTATGTGGTCTCTGCGGCTGTTCACGGCCCCCAGTCTGGCTACCACATTCTGGATTAATTGCAGTAAGGTAGCCCCACATAGAGCGCATTGCAGTCGTCCAAGCTGGAGATAACAAGAGCATGCGCCACTCTGGCAAGAGAGTCCGTGGGCAGGGAGGGTCTTATCCTGCATCCCAGATAGAGCTGCCCTGGACACAGAACAGACCTGTGCCTCCATGGGTCCAAAATGACCCCCAGACTGTGCAGCTGGTCCTTCAGGGGCACAGTTGCCCCGTTCAGGACCAGGGAGTCCCCCCCACCCGCCCACACACCACAGAACTTCAGTCTTGTCAGGATTCAACCTCAACCAGTTAGCTGCCATCCATCCTCCAACCGCCTCGAGGCACCCGCGCAGGAACTCCACCGCCTTTGCCGGCTCTGATTTGAAAGAGAGGTAGAGCTCTCTATCAGGCTTCCTCAACCTTGGCCCTCCTGATGCTTTTGGCCTACAGCTCCATGGTCCCTAGCTAGCAGGTCTAGTGGTCAGGGATGATGGGCACTGTAGTTTGAAAACAGCTGGAGGGCCAAGGTTTAGGAAGCCTGCTCTGTATTGGCGCCAATGGCTGTTAAGCGAAAAAATTCCAGGGTGAGTGACTCCTTGACAGCCTAGCTCACGGGGCACTTGTCCCCCATGGGTCCATGCTGTCAGTAAAAGGAGGAAGTCCCAGCCCGGTAATTTGGAGCAAAACAGTGGTCAGTAGACCATGATTCTTACTGTTGCACCACAGGTCTGCCCAGGAGTAAGAACCCCGAGCATGGGGCAATGTCAACTTTTAAAACTTCCTTCTTCCCCCCAGAATACACTTCAAGCAGCATCGTTGATACATCATCACTACATCACTAGCACATCACAAATGAGGAGGGGTATACAAGGGTTATGCATTCACTATGAGGTCCCTTTATCAGACCCCTTAAATCTCCATCACTGAAAGAACAATAAAACTCTTGACACGTCCTTTCCCACTGGACTTGTCTGGAGATGGGCATTCAGAACACCTGCCTTGCTAAACTGCCTTGGCAGATGTCTATGGTTGCCCCCTTGGTCCCTCCCTCGGTGGGGTGCCGTGTATGTGCTCTCAGGCTTGGGGAATTCTGGCGGGATGCCCTGTTCCTGCTGCCTACATGACTTCCTGCTTCTTGGCTCATGGAGGGAGGTGGAGCCCAAATTCGTTCAAATGGCGGAATGAGGAGAGTCGGTTAAAGCATAGATTTTCTGCGTGTCTTTCTTGGGCTGTCAAGTCAAAGGTATGTATATTTGTAACATTGGAACAACTTCAAAGATGTGGCCTCATGTCCCCCACCCCCATGTCATTTCCGTAACCCGGCTTTCTTGAATCCCCTTGCTAGATCAACGTGCTCCACAAGCCGCCTTACGAGCACCCCAAGGACCTGAAAGGCAGTGAGGGCCGGCTCCGCGTTGACTACCTGAGCTCTGACTTTGGGAACCACCCCACCTCCCATCTCATGCAGTGAATCCCAGGCATGCACAATTCGGACAAATTTGAGGTGAGGTGCACAAGAGGGCAGCTGTGTGAGTAGCTCAGGCGGCAGAGCGCTGAGACTCTGAATCTTGGGGTCATGGGTACGAGCCCCACGTTGGGCCAAACGAATGAATACAGCCTAGGACCGCCTCTCCACGGAGGATCTAACAGTCTGCAAATAAAAAAATGTTAGAGGTCCTGGGCTTCAGGGAGATTAGGCTGGCCTCGACCAGGGCCAGGGCCTTTTCAGCCTTGGCCCCGGCCTGGTGGAACTCTCTGCCACAAGAGATCAGGACCCTGTGGGATCTGACATCTTTCTGCAGGGCCTGTAAGATGGAGTTGTTCCGCCGGGCCTTTGGTTCAACCTGACTCCCCTTCTCTTTTTGTGTAAGGACTAGTATGAAAGAGGCCTCCCAGTGTTCTCACAGGCCCATATAAGAGTTGGGCCTGATGAGCGTTTACTGTTCCCAACCCTAATCCTGCGGAAAGCCATCTAATTGGATTTGAATTTGATCCTGGCTTGTTTTCAGGAGGTAATTTCGTTATTGCTTGATTTTATACCAGTGTTACATATTTGGTGTTAGCCTCCCTGAGCCCGGTTTCGGACGGGGAGGGCAGGATACAAATAAAAGTTATTATTATTATTATTATTATTATTATTATTATTATTATTATTATTATTATTATTATTATCATCATCATCATCATTATCATTATCATTATCCTCTTAATTTGCATCAGCCCTTGGTTGTAGCAATAAAACAACGAGATGATCTGCAAGGAATAGAAATGAAAAATCAATGATATCAAATACATTTGAGGGTTTTGAATCGAGAGTGGACCTTATTCTGACTGCCCCAGCTCAAAACCCGGCCGCCTTTGCCGTAACCTGCTCCTCTTGATCTGCCAAGAGAGGACTCTGGGGTAGTGGTTGGGCAACCCGGAACAGGCAATAAAGGAGGGGTAATCATCTCACGACAAACCTAGACAGCATCTTAAAAAGCAGAGACACCACCTTGCCAACAAGGTCAGTATAGTAAAAGCTATGTTTTCCCAGTAGTGATGTATGGAAGTGAGAGCTGGACCATAAAGAAGGCTGATCGCCGAAGAATTGATGCTTTTGAATTATGATGCTGGAGGAGACTCTTGAGAGTCCCATGGACTGCAAGAAGATCAAACCTATCCATTCTGAAGGAAATCAGCCCAGAGTGCTCACTGGAAGGACACATCCTGAAGCTGAGGCTCCAAGACTTTGGCCACCTCATGAGAAGAGAATCATAGAATCATAGAGTTGGAATAGACCACAAGGGCCATCGAGTCCAACCCCCTGCCAAGCAGGAAACACCATCAGAGCACTCCTGACATATGGTTGTCAAGCCTCTGCTTAAAGACCTCCAAAGTAGGAGACTCCACCACACTCCTTGGCAGCAAATTCCACTGTCAAACAGCTCTTACTGTCAGGAAGTTCTTCCTAATGTTTAGGTGGAATCTTCTTTCTTGTAGTTTGGATCCATTGCTCCGTGTCCGCTTCTCTGGAGCAGCAGAAAACAACCTTTCTCCCTCCTCTATGTGACATCCTTTTATATATTTGAACATGGCTATCATATCACCCCTTAACCTCCTCTTCTCCAGGCTAAACATGCCCAGCTCCCTTAGCCGTTCCTCATAAGGCATCGTTTCCAGGCCTTTGACCATTTTGGTTGCCCTCCTCTGGACACGTTCCAGTTTGTCAGTGTCCTTCTTGAATTGTGGTGCCCAGAACTGGACACAATACTCTAGGTGAGGTCTGACCAGAGCAGAATACAGTGGCACTATTACTTCCCTTGATCTAGATGCTATACTCCTATTGATGCAGCCCAGAATTGCATTGGCTTTTTTAGCTGCTGCGTCACACTGTTGGCTCATGTCAAGTTTATGGTCAACCAAGACTCCTAGATCCTTTTCACATGTACTGCTCTCAAGCCAGGTGTCCCCCATCTTGTTTTTGTGCCTCTCATTTTTTTTGCCCAAGTGTAATACTTTACATTTCTCCCTGTTAAAATTCATCTTGTTTGTTTTTGCCCAGTTCTCTAATCTGTCAAGGTCGTTTTGAAGTGTGATCCTGTCCTCTGGGGTGTTAGCCACCCCTCCCAGTTTGGTGTCATCTGCAAATTTGATCAGGATGCCCTTGAATCCATCATCCAAGTCGTTGATAAAGATGTTGAATAAGACCGGGCCCAAGACAGAACCCTGTGGCACCCCACTAGTCGCTCTTCTCGAGGATGAAGAGGAACCATTGATGAGAACCCTTTGGGTTCGGTCAGTCAGCCAGTTACAAATCCACTGAGTGGTAGCATAGTCAAGACCGCATTTTACCAGCTTCTTTACAAGAATATCATGGGGCACCTTGTCAAATGCCTTGCTGAAATCAAGGTAGGCTACATCCACTGCGTTCCCTTCATCTACCAGGCTTGTAATTCTGTCAAAAAAGGAGATCAGGTTAGTCTGACATGACTTATTTTTCAGAAATCCATGCTGACTATTGGTATCACAGCATTCCTTTCTAGGTGCTCACAGACTGTTTGCTTAATGATCTGCTCCAGAATCTTCCCTGGTATTGATGTCAGACTGACTGGGCGATAATTATTTGGGTCCTCTCTTTTCCCCTTTTTGAAAATGGGGACAACATTTGCCCTCCTCCAGTCTGCCGGGACTTTGCCTGTTCTCCAGGAATTCTCAAAGATGACTGCCAGTGGTTCTGAGATCACATCTGCCAGTTCTTTTAATACTCTTGGATGCAGTTCATCTGGCCCTGGAGACTTGAATACATCTAAACTAGCCAAGTATTCTTGTACTATCTCCTTAGTTATTCTGGGCTGTGTTTCCTTTGCTGAATCATTTGCTCCAAATTCTTCAGGTCGGGCATTGTTTTCTTTATCGGAGAAGACTGAGGCAAAGAAGGCATTGAGGAGTTCAGCCCTTTCTGTGTCCCCTGTTTGCATTTCACCATCTTCTCCTCTGAGTGACCCCACTGTTTCTTTGTTCTTCCTTTTGCTACGAACATACCCATAAAAGCCTTTTTTGTTGCTTTTAACCTCTCTAGCCAGCCTGAGTTCATTCTGTGCTTTAGCTTTTCTGACTTTGTGTCTACATGTGCTGGCTATTTGTTTGAATTCCTCTTTGGTGGTTTCCCCCCTTTTCCAGTTTTTGTACACATCCTTTTTTAATCTTAACTCAGTTAAAAGTTCTTTAGATAGCCACCCTGGCTTCTTTAGGCAACTTCCATGTTTCAGTCTCATTGGTATTGCCTGACGTTGTGCTTTTAGTATCTCCCTCTTAACAAACTCCCAGCCATCATGAACTCCCTTTCCTTTTAGTATTACTGTCCATGGGATCTCACCCAGCATTTCCTGGATTTCCTTGAAAAGACCCTGGTGTTGGGAAAGATGGAGGGCACAAGGAGAAGGGGACAACGGAGGACGAGATGGTGGGACAGTGTTCTCGAAGCTACCAGCATGAGTTGGACCAAACTGCGGGAGGCAGTGGAAGACAGAAGTGCCTGGCATGCTCTGGTCCAGGGGGTCACGAAGAGTTGGACACGACTAAACAACAACACAATCATCTCCTCAAGGCTTTTTATAAAGCACATGCACTACTGATTTGGTGCTACATGGGACATGAGCGTTTCCCATGTGGAATCTGTCGGAATCGTCCCTCGAGTCCAGTCCAGGGCGAGACATTTGATCTTGCAAGGTTCAAAGCTGTCGGCATTTTGGGATTGCTTGGTGATGCAGATCAGGTGCTGGAGAGTCGAAATGGGACGGTGGGAAATTTCCTGATAGCAGTCAAGTTGTTCTGACACTTGAGATCATTTAGGCACTGACAGATTAGACCAGGCATCCCCAGCCGTCGGCCCTTCAGATGTTTTGGACTACAATTCCCATCATCCCTGACCACTGGTCCTGTGAGGTAGGGATCATGGGAGTTGTAGGACAAAAACATCTGGAGGGCCGCAGGTTGGGAATGCCTGGATTAGACTGTTTGCTTGACTAAAACCCAAAGTCAGTATCTGTTGTGGGGATAAGCCACAAGAGGGAAGCTCTTTGGCAAAGATTCCCACATTGCAGGGGGTAAGCCTAGATGAGCCTCGTGGCCCTTTCAAACTCCCTAGTTCTATGATTATATATTAGCAATTGCTTCATCATTGAGGAAAGCTGTGATGGTTCATGCGCTTCGTAAATTCTGGCCTTTTCCTGCGATGTTTGGGAAAGATGGGCTTTGTCTACTGTTTATCGGCCTGTGTTTTGCTGCGCCTCACGTGCTTCCTGCTCAAGTGACCCTCAAATGTATTTTATACAATGGACTTTTTATTTCCATTCTTGATTGATATTTATTACGGCCATTGGCCCGTCACACGACAGTTTCCCACCAACATATATATACTTAAACCTCCAAATTTAAAACAGCTAAAAACTTACAAGAACAGACAAGAACCAAAGCAAAATAAGCAAAAGACCCAACAACATACATTACAATAAATTTGCAACATAGACATCGTCTTCTGCTCATAAATTAATAAAAGACATCAGTGGTGATATCACCTAGTTACATCCTAAAACATATATCATGGTTTAAAAGGGTCATCCGAGCCACACAGGAGTCCGTTTTTCTTCTTTAGGGATAGGACGCTGATCAAGAATCTGGCAACCGTGAGTGATCTTAGGGGATCTTCATCATTTAGTAGATATCTCAGTTTGGCTTCATTCCAATCATCGGCGATTCCCTTTAGATATGGATCAAGAAACTTGCTCCTGGCCGATGAGTGAGAAGCACAATCAAAGATTATGTGATGCAACGATTCCGGTGCCCCACAATTACAATCACATAAGAGCGATATCTGTCCATTGGAAAATCTATTTCTCAGCACGTTCGATGGGAAGGCGTTGAATCTTGCCTTTATAAAGGCATATCTATGAGTCGAAGAAGTTAAGGAATTCAAATAGTTTGGGAGCCTTAAGAGGGGTAATAAACCAAGGTTTTGAGGTGAGCAGGTACCATTGCCCAACACCATTTTCTGCTGCAAGTCCATCTCCTCTAGTTTACAGGTTACTGTTCTTTTAGCTGGAACTATGTCCTGCTCTAGTAATTTAGATGGGGAGATTCCCATTGCCGTAATTTTCAGTTGTAAATTTTTTACCCATGGGCTCTGGAAATCATCTCTCCACATACATTGTATCAAATACAAGTTTGGGAGATTGTGCCATAGAGATAACCAGTGACAGAGTATGTGCTTCCACAGGGCGTTTTCCAGGGATACAATATTAAGTTCCATGTGTAACGCTGTATTACTTACACAGTTGGGCAGTTTCAATATCCCTCTTAAAAACTGATTTTGAATAACCTGTAGGTGAGATAGGTTGACAAAAGTCCCCCAAGTTGAGATGGCATAAGCAATTGTCGGGATCACCTTGGCCTTGAACACTTTCAACGCCGATGGGATGTGGAGGGCTCCATCGGTGAAGAAGAATCGCAAGATCGCCAAGGAGATAGCTTTGGCTCTGTTTGTAACATAAGCTACATGGGCCTTCCATCTAAGGTTATGTTGTAACCAAACTCCCAAGTACAGTAGTGCCCCGCAAGACGAATGCCTCGCAAGACAAAAAACTCGCTAGACGAAAGGTTTTTTCGTCCGCGATTTGCCTCGCAAGACGAATTCCCCTATGGGCTTGCTTCGCAAGACGAAAGCCCATAGGGAAATCTCCGGGGACCTCTTTTAAATGCTAGCGGTGGGGAGCAAAGCCTTTCCCCCCCCCTCCGGCCTTCAGAAGAGGTCCAGGAAGGCTGGCGGGGGCCAAAAGGCTTTGCTCCCCAGCGCCAGCATTTTAAAAGCAGTCCGGGATAGCAGGGAAGCGCTTCCTGCTATCCCGGACGGCTTTTGAAGGCAGGAGAGATCCGCGAAGCCTGGGCGCGCTGCGCGCAGGCTTCGGCATGCCGGCAAGTCTCCGCCAGCAGCGGCAGCGCTGCCGCTGCTGGCAGAGAGATCCACGAAGCCTGGGCGCGCTGCGCGCAGGCTTCGGCATGCCGGCAAGTCTCCGCCAGCAGCGGCAGCGCTGCCGCTGCTGGCGGAAAGGTCCGGGAAGCCTGGGCATGCCGGCAAGTCTCCGCCAGCAGCGGCAGCGCTGCCGCTGCTGGCGGAAAGGTCCGGGAAGCCTGGGCCGGACAGCTTTTGAAGGCAGGCGGGGGGAGCAAAGACTTTCGCCCCCGCCAGCCTTCAGAAGAGGTCCAGGACCTGTTCCGAAGTGGGGAGGGGGGGCGGAGACACCTGGCCCCGCTGCCCCACTTCGGAAAGCTGTTCCGAAGTGGGGAGGTGGGGCGGGGACACCTGGCCCCGCTGCCCCACTTCGGAAAGCTGTTCCGAAGTGGGGAGGGGGGGCGGGAACACCTGCCCCCGCCGCCCCACTTCGGAAAGCTGTTCCGAAGTGGGGCGGGGGGGCAGGGACACCTGGCCCCGCCGCCCCACTTCGGAAAGCTGTTCCGAAGTGGGGAGGGGGGGCGGGGACACCTGGCCCCGCCGCCCCACTTCGGAAAGCTGTTCCGAAGTGGGGAGGGGGGCGGGAACACCTGCCCCCGCCGCCCCACTTCGGAAAGCTGTTCCGAAGTGGGGCGGGGGGGCAGGGACACCTGGCCCCGCCGCCCCACTTCGGAAAGCTGTTCCGAAGTGGGGAGGGGGGGCGGGAACACCTGCCCCCGCCGCCCCACTTCGGAAAGCTGTTCCGAAGTGGGGCGGGGGGGCGGGGACACCTGGCCCCGCCGCCCCACTTCGGAAAGCTGTTCCGAAGTGGGGAGGGGGGGCGGGAACACCTGCCCCAGCCGCCCCACTTCGGAAAGCTGTTCCGAAGTGGGGCGGGGGGGGGGGCGGGAACACCTTCTGAAGGCGGGCAGGGGGCGAAAGTCTTTGTCCCCCCTGCCTGCCTTCCCAGGGGCTTTTAAATCGCCCCGGACAGCGGAGAAGTCCTCCGCTGTCCCTAGCGATTTTAAAATGCCGCCCGCCAGCATTTTAAGATAGCCCCGCACAGCGGAGAAGTCCTCCGCTGTCCCAGGGTTTTTTAAAATGCTGGGGGTGGGAAGAAAAGCCCTTGTCCCCCCCCCCCCAGCCTTCAGAAGAGGTCCGGGGACAGACTGTCCCCGGACCTGGCCTGAAGGTGGTTTCCCTAGGAACGCATTAATTGATTTTCAATGCATTCCTATGGGAAACCGTGCATCGCAAGACGAAAAAAACCGCAAGACGAAGAGAATTGCGGAACGAATTAATTTCGTCTTGCGAGGCACCACTGTATTGGAATCTATAAACTGGTTCGATGACTCTCCCATCAATTCTCCAATTATGGAGTTTCCGGCTCTTTGAGAAAACTAGGATCTTAGATTTTCCATAATTAATTGTAAGGGAATTTGTGTTACAATATGATCCAAAAAATTTTAAGGCCCTCCTGAGACCTACTCTAGAAAAGGAGAGGATGACTGCGTCATCCGCATATAGTAACAGAGGGCAATGATAAAGTGCTAGGCGGGGTGCGTGAATCCTTTCTTGAGCCTCTGTTAGGGGAGTCCTCATGTCGCTTATGAATAAATTAAACAGGAATGGAGCCAATATACAGCCCTGTCGGACACCTCTGTTAATGGGAATTGAATTGGTGAGATCGCCCTCCGGAGTGAGTCTCACTCTGGCCACTGAGTTCTCATGGAGTTTAATTATTAGCCAGAGAAGCCTTCTGTCGATGCCCCAGCGGGTGAGTTTTTCCCAGAGGATGTTCCTGGGGATACTATCGAATGCTGCCTTTAGATCAATGAATGCCACACAGAGTTGGCCACCCTTTGGGGTGGAATATTTCCAGGCAAGATGCTGTAAAATTAGAATATGATTAATTGTTGACTGTTTTGGGCGAAATCCAGCTTGTTCGGGCCCAATTAATTTTTTCTCTTCGGCCCATTGGGTAAGTCTGTTCAACAGGAAGCGGGCATACAGTTTCCCCACTATTGAGAGCAGACTGATATTTCTATAATTTCCTGGGTCGTCTGGTGAGCCCTTTTTGTGGATTGGAACGATAATAGCGTCCTTCCATACTTCCGGGATCATTCCAGAGTTGTTAACGGCATCAAAAATGGTCGCCAGGACTTAAGCCCACCAGTCCGCATGGTATTTTATAGCTTCTGCCGGGATCAGGTCTGGCCCAGGCGCTTTCCCTGTTTTGAGTTTAACGATCAAATCATGGATGTCCTCCGGATCAGTGGGGGGCCAGAGGGGAAGCTGTTCTTGAAATTCATCTCTTGTGTTAGCAGTACAGTCAGTTGTGGCAAAATAATTTTTTAAGTATGATTCCCAAACCGGGGCAGGAATAATAGTTAAAGGGTATCTTTTAGTTCTTTGATTTAACAGGAGCCAAAATTGTCTGGAGTTCCGTAATGATGAGGCTTCTATGATTGCCCGCCATTGATTCACTTGCCATTCCTGTCTAGCTCCCTTTTGAATTTGCTTGTAGGCCGATTTTGCTTGGAAATATTCTTTTGGCAGGACCGTTGCTTTATATTCTTTGTAGATGTTACCAAGAAGTTGTCTAGCCTGTTTACAAGCACTATTGAACCACAATGCACCTATCTTCCTTTGTGTTCGATTTATTTTATGCGTCGGAACAGAGAAAAAGGACGATAGATCTTCTGACAGATTCGAGAATAGTCTTAGAGTTTGGTCATAATCGTAGTAGTCCTCAATTAAGCCTGAATATGCTTGTTTTAGCCCTTGTTGGAAATATGCTGAGTATTTTTGGGCCTGTAATTCGGACCATTTAACACTTTTGATTTGCAATACTGAGTTCGTAATCAGATGTGTTGGGTGCCTGTCTCCATCTGGGGTCCAGTCTATAGTCATTGTGGCGACCAACGGTAGGTGGTCGCTCAGTTGAATATTTTCAACTTTAAAATGGGAAAATTTGGGGAAAATGTCATGAGATACTAACATATAATCCAGGACACTGTTTGCAGAGGAGCTTATGTGTGTAAAATCACCCGGTACGTCTGGCGGGCAGTTCCCGTTTAGAATCACTAAGTTTAGACGTAGTACCAATTGGTAAAGAAGGGTTCCTGCTTCATTTACCCTTTTGTCTTTGGAAAGTCTTTGAGTATGGAGGGCGAGGTCATTAATGAATTCTGGAGTTATCCACCATTTGGCTTTGATTAAAGACTCCCAGTTTGTTGCAATGCGAGCATTGAAGTCCCCTGCTATAACATTGGGTATATTGGGGTATTTGGAGAGACAAAGAGTAAGATGTTCCTCCAAAATTCCCCATTTATTGTATAAGTCTGCAGTGTTGCCTCCAGGAGGAAGATAGACATTTGTTATAACAAGTTCAAAATTTTTCCCCGTAATCAGGGCTGTAATTGCAAAGGTGGAAGCATTTACAAGCGTGAGTTTTGCCTGTATTTTCAAGGAAATTGCTATAACTAATCCTCCACTAGGCCGGCCTCCTTTAGTAGACGGGCATGCCGGTAATGATGTAACATCAAAACCATTAATATCTACTCTCCCCTCTTCCCATGTTTCTTGTAAAAGAATTACTTGGTGTAAGTTTATTAGTTTTACAAGGTCCGGGTCAGATTTTTTCCCCTTCCAACCTGCTATGTTCCAGCTTAAAAAGGAGAACGGGGGGGGGGGGGGAGATTTGACTGGGGTTTGGGTAGTCACAATGGAGAAGGGGGGAACGCTGATCTTGGGTTGTCAGATTTAAAGAAGTCAGTAATTTTCCTTTGACTAATAGTAGATGACTTCTCTCCTTTTGACGCAGGTGTGCCTCTTGAGCTGTTTATAATTATGCTCTGCTTGCTCGGTCCTATAGGGGTAGTGTCCTGGTTTGGTCTGATCTCCTCTCTGAAATCCCTTGTTTTATCAGAGAGCTTATCACCTAGGGGGGCAGAGATTAGGTCGGTACAAGTTTTAGCTATTATTAGATTTTCCTTCCATGGGTATATCATCTTATTTATATGGCCCAAGGGGTCTTCTGTCCAGTCCGTATCGATAACAGATTGAACTTCTAGATCATCAGCTAGGGATTCTCCGTCCGATAATGATGACTCCAGGTCAGGCATTGAGGAATGTGTCGAAATTTTGTTTACATTTTGCTGTTCTTTAGTAGATATATCCATTCCGGTTGGTACAGGATGAGCTGGTTCCAAATTAACTAATGAAGGTGGCGGGACGATTGTCTGTATCGTTGCCTTGGATTTTATAGACCTATTTTGGGGCTGTGGGCTAAATTGGAGAAGGTCCACCGAGCCTTCAATGGCCCTGTTTGTTTGAATTTCTTTGTTTCCTATTTTACTTTTGGCCTGAAACATCTTCTCTCTTAATTTGTCTAATTTATTTATTATTTTTTCTTTTTCTTGTGATTGTAATTCATCAAATGAATTCATAAGGGCGCTTTCACCACTGGATATTCTGGAACTACCCAAATTCATTCCTAGTTGTGGGCTGCAGACGATCTCCTCCGTTCTCTGTGGGGAGAGCAAGATCTCTTTGTCTGGCGATTTTATAGAGCTTGTTTCTGAATCTAATGTCTCTTTCCCTTTTTCCACAAGTAGTGGATTTACTATGCTGTCCGCAAAAACCCTTGTGGGTATGATTTTTGTTTTTATGAATTTCCATTTTTCTCTTATTATTAATAAGGGTAATCTCAGCGAATGGAAGGCTAAAATAACTTTGTAAGGGCCATTTGATTGAGTTAGCGGAAGTAAAGCACGAAGATCGATATGAACTGTGCTTATTCTCAGGATTTTACTTAGGGCAATTTTAGCTCCTTCTAAGCTTGACCAGTCCCATATCTCTGACCTTATCGTTAGGCACACCTTCTTTGGTTGCAGTGTTAGATTTTGCTTACACATGAGATTGTTTAGTTTGTATTTTCTCATCCCCTTTGCCCCAGATTTTGGTGGGGCTATCCGTGGAGGTCCCCTCTGGTAGTTATTTTTGAGGGCAATTTTGGCATCCATATCCATCACTTTTTCAGTTAGCTTGGAAATTGAGCACGTCAGAAAGTCTATCTTTTTAAATATACAGTCCAGTGTCCTAATGACTAATTGTAAATGGGAGGACTCATTTCCCAGCTGGTTCTCTTTATCCTGGATCTTTTTTCCATCCACGTCGGACCCACCTTTAATGGGAGTGCTCGTTAGATTACAAGTGTGTAAGATGGTATTTTGGGGCTTGGGAATGGCTACATCCAAGTCACTTAGTGGAAGAAATCTATTGTGTGTAGTAACTGCTGCTTGAGGATTTGACTGGACTCTTCTTCCCTTAGCTTGTAGCTTGGGGCTAGGGAGAAGCAGTAATTCCTCTGCTTCTCTGAGGCGTTTCCTCTTGCCCATAGCCACAGTAGATATGAACTAAATAATATAAATAATACAGGAGAGAAGAAGGGAACTTCCTACCACAGTCAGTGATTTAGCTGTGCAGCTGAGTATTTAACTCCAGGGATTTCTCCACAGTTCGTTGAAGAGCTATAATAAGAGTAAAATTCCGATAGAGATTTACTCCTGTTGAGGGCTCTAGTAAATCTTCTCCAGCTCAGCCCTCTTCACGGTTAATTATACAAGTCAAGGGCTCTCAATTTAAATCTTTATCCGGTCCCCCGTCCCTCCCCTATTCGGTCTCTGGGGTAAGTGAAGGCAGGCTTTACTTAAAACAGAAGGGTCTCACCGCTTTGCGAACTTCCAGGCTTTTGTTTTGTTTAATTGGAACTTCCGTCTCCTTTCTTCTCACCTCTCTCTGCCGTAGACTTCTTCTTCGCCTCTCAAAGTGTAATTTCAGCAACCCGAAGCCTCACAGCCTCACAGCTTTCCACACTAGCTGGTAGGATGACGAAGTGCAGCTGGAGAAAGCGGCTCGGGAGGGAGGCTGGGTCCTCAAGCCCGTCGGGTTCAGCTGCTTGTCCAGGCACCTGAGGACTCCTATGGTCTCCTCTGGTCCTCCCCTGGCCTGGCTTCAAAACTTCGGCTTGGCTTCTTTCCCTTCCCCAAGTATTGAGACTCCGCTCAGACCCTGTCTCCAGGCTACAGCTACAGCAGCGGTGATCCAGTGCCCGGGAGTAATTTTAACCAACGCTTGCCTTCTAGTTCCTTGTGTAGCCGGTGATTCAGTGTCCTTCCAACAAGGGAGACAAATTGCTGTGTCACTTGTAGGTTTAAATGCCTTAGCTAGCAATTAAAACAGGTAAAAAGAAATTAATAAAACTGTTAAAAACTAATAAAAAACTGCACGACTAGCATGGAGCTTAGAGCAGGGCTGCCCTTGCCGGCGCCATCTTGGAAGCTCTCCCCCCACCTCTCGGGCGTGGAATTGGCATTTCTCCAGTTTGACCCACAGCTGATGCTCCTGCAGCCTTTTCAGCACTTTCTTGACATCTTTCAGATGCTGCTCCTCGTTCTCTGAGTAGATAAGTACGTCGTCCAGGAAGGCCACACAATTCTTGTACAGCAGGGACCCCAACACGTGGTTCATGAAAGCTTGAAATGTGCTGGAACCCGATTGTAATCCGAAGGGCATCACGAGGTACTCAAAGGCCCCCAGAGGGTGAACATCGTGGTTTTCCATTCATCCCCCTCCCTCATCCTTATCAAATTGTACGCCCCTTGAAGGTCCAACTTGGTAAAAACCTTCCCTTTCCTTACCCTGGCCAAAATGTCATCAATTCTGGGCATAGGGAAGGTCACTGGTTCCGATACCCGGTTGACCGACCTATAATCTACGACCAAGCGGGGCTCCTTGGAGTCTCTTTTGTCCACAAAGAACACTGGACTGCCCCCCACCGCCCTTGATTCTCGTATAAAGCCCCTCTTCAGGTTCTTGTCAATGAACTTCCGCAACTCCTGCATCTCCCTGTCTGACATGGCGTACAGCTTACCCACTGGTAACTGAGCCCCTGGGAGTAGGTTGATCTGACAGTCAAAGGGCCTGTGAGGGGGTAGTCTATCCACCTCTTTCTCACTGAAAACTTCTTCCAGGTCTGCATACTGAGGTGGTACTTATGGCAACGGAGAGGCCAAAGTTGCCATGAGTTCCAAGAAAAACAAACATGGAGTCCAGCACGCTTCCCTTTGCGCAGCTCTGCTGTCTGTCCGTGCTGATCCAAAAATCCTTCCTGCCTCTCCCTCTTGCCGGTAGCAGAGATAAACACAGCGGTGAAGCAATTGCAGTAATAAATTCAGACACAAAGGCGTTCCTTATCTTCTTAGCCTTTAATCATGAAGTTTAACAGCATAACTTCAAACCTGGTGAAAGCTCACCCATCTTGCGTCCTCTCTCCGCAAAAGCGAAACCAGACTGAAACTCTCAGAGTCAATCCACTCCCATAAGAGTTTCTAACCACGCCTCAGGTAAGAGACGTCACACAGAACTCCTTAACCCTGTGAGTTCTGAAACCAATAACAGTACTCTCACCTTTTCTCCCACCGCTATCCCTGCCACCCTGGCTACTGCCATCCTCGGGGCTTCCCCTTCGTGGCAGTGCTCTACGCAGTGAGCTGACCCAAAGGTGACTGTCCGCTGGTGCCACCCCACTACTGGATCGTGCAGTGCCAGCCAGCTCATTCCCAGTATGATTGGTGGCCCTGCTAATGTGGCAACGTGAAAGGCAATTGTCTCAGTGTGTCTGGAGACCCTCGTTTTCATGGGAGGGGTCTAGTGGGTCACTCCCCCCCAAGAGTTCTCTCCCATCAATGGTTGTTACTTGCAGGGGGTGTTCGAGAGGCACCACCTGGAGTTGGTGTTCTAGTGCAAAATCCCTGCTAAAGAAGTTGCAAGAGCTGCCAGAATCCAGCAATGCCTTCACCTTAATAGGGTGTCCGTTGGGGAGTTCTAACACCACCTCTATGGCTATTGCTGCCCGGGGGGGGGGGTCTGGTTTGGGCACCTTCACTGGTTGCTCGCCTGGCTGCTGTGCCCGCTCTCCTGCAGCCAAGCCTTGCCGTTTCCCTGCTCCTGCTCTCCCCCCGCGGCCCCCACCATTCCTTACCACGCTTTTCTCTGAGGGCAGACTCTGGCAAAATGTCCCGGCTGTAGGCAGAGAAAACACTTCCTGGTCGTTTTCCCCTCTTTCTTGCGAACCTCGCCGGAGTTTGAAACCCCGCGCACGCGCGCTCCTCCAATTTCCATTGGTTCCGCGGGCAGCACGGGCGGTGCAGGTGGCCCAGGCACGTCTGGAATGCGATTGTCATGCCAACGCTCCACTCTCCCTTCCCGCCTTTCCAGAGCACACGCCTCTTGGCGTACTCCCACAGCAAGCGCCATTTTAGTCAGCTGGTCCATCGATTGCGGGCGGGGCGAGCGGGAAAGTTCATCTTTTACCCAAGAGGCTAAGCCTTCCTCAAATAGCATTTGCACTGGTTCTGAACCCAGTTCCCACCCGAGTTTGTGGATTAGCATTGCAAATCGTGACCAGTACTCTCTCACTGATTGGTTCCCTTGTTTGCACTCCATCAGCTGCTGGCGTGTCACGCTTTGCTCCACATCACTTGAGAACATATGGTCCATGGCGCTAAAAAATTTCCTCAAGTTCTTTAAGGCGGCATTCTCCGATGCCATTAAGGGCCTAATCCATTCTCTGGCCCCGCCTTCCAGGTGCCCTATCACAAAAGTGACCCTCCCCCCATCGTCTGCAAAGTCCTCATACTGCAGGTCCAGCGCATATTGCACATCTGTCTTAAAAGCATTATAGTCTCTGGGGTTGCCTGAAAACTTCTGCACTAGTCCCGGTACCTTCCTTGCGATGGGGTTGGGCTTCCCCTGGGCATCCTGAGTCCACCTTTCATCCAGCCGCGCCGCTACTATAGCCAGTTGCTGCTCCAACTCTCTGTTTCTCTCTTCGAGCGTTGGTTCCTTCCTGGCCCCTCTCCGGCGCCTGCTCCTCCAGCTTGACTCATGACACTGCCTCTGCTGCTCTCCGCACAAGCAACAAGGGACTGACGGATTGCTGTAATGGGAATTGGGGTTGCTTGTGCGTAAACTGCAAGCTGCTGCAAGCTAGTCGTATAGCTAAAACTTTCCCTGGTTTGACAGCCCTTGAAACGCGACTGTCTTAGTCACTGGCAGAATCCGTCAGTGGGTGTGACCTAAATTTCTTCCAACATAAAAGTTGCTTGACTCCAAGTCTCCTCCTAGATTCTCTGCGTGGAAGCCTTCTGCGCAGCGTGGGCGTGCCAAGCGGAGGTCCTGTGCTCTCTCCGCTGATTTCACTGGAAGCGTTATATGTCAGGGATGTGTATACCTGTGAAGAGATCCAAGATTTAGAACCTCAAAGCCAAAGTGAGAGCATTTGGGTCAAAATTAAGGGAGAGAAACATAACAGAGACCTCATTGTGGGAGTTTAGTATAGATCCCCAAGCCAAACGGAGGACATAGATGATGCCTTCCTGGAACAGATGGCCAAGCATGCAAAAGGAAGGGAGATAGTAGTAATGGGGGACTTCAGTTACCCAGATATTTGTTGGATTTCAAACCCAGCCAAGAGCATAAGGTCAAACAGATTCCTCACTGGCCTTGCAGACAACTTCATTGTCCAGAAAGTGGGAGAAGCAACAAGAGGAACAGCCATTTTAGATCTGGTCCTAACCAATGTTGATGACCTGGTTAGTGGGGTAGAAGTGGAAGGATCATTAGGCGCGAGTGATCATGCTCTTCTGAAGTTTACTATACAGCGGAAAGGAGCAGCCAAGCATACTAGGACTCAATTTCTTGACTTTAAGAAAGCCGACTTCATAAAACTTAGGGAAGTGCTGGGTGAGATCCCATGGACAGTAATACTAAAAGGAAAGGGAGTTCATGATGGCTGGGAGTTTGTTAAGAGGGAGATAGTAAAAGCACAACGTCAGGCAATACCAATGAGATGGAAACATGGAAGGTGACCTAAAGAAGCCAGGGTGGCTATCTAAAGAACTTTTAACTGAGTTAAGATTAAAAAAGGATGTGTACAAAAAATGGAAAAGGGGGGAAACCACCAAAGAGGAATTCAAACAAATAGCCAGCACGTGTAGACACAAAGTCAGAAAAGCTAAAGCACAGAATGAACTCAGGCTTGCTAGAGAGGTTAAAAGCAACAAAAAAGGCTTTTATGGGTATGTTCGTAGCAAAAGGAAGAACAAAGAAACAGTGGGGTCACTCAGAGGAGAAGATGGTGACACAGAAAGGGCTGAACTCCTCAATGCCTTCTTTGCCTCAGTCTTCTCCGATAAAGAAAACAATGCCCGACCTGAAGAATTTGGAGCAAATGATTCAGCAAAGGAAACACAGCCCAGAATAACTAAGGAGATAGTACAAGAATACTTGGCTAGTTTAGATGTATTCAAGTCTCCAGGGCCAGATGAACTTCATCCAAGAGTATTAAAAGAACTGGCAGATGCGATCTCAGAACCACTGGCAGTCATCTTTGAGAATTCCTGGAGAACAGGCGAAGTCCCGGCAGACTGGTGGAGGGCAAATGTTGTCCCTATTTTCAAAAAGGGGAAACGAGAGGACCCAAATAATTACAGCCCAGTCAGTCTGACATCAATACCAGGGAAGATTATGGAGCAGATCATTAAGCAAACAGTCTGTGAGCACCTAGAAAGGAAAGCTGTGATCACCAATAGTCAGCATGGATTTCTGAAAAATAAGTCATGTCAGACTAACCTGATCTCGTTTTTTGACAGAATTACAAACCTGGTAGATGAAGGGAACGCAGTGGATGTAGCCTACCTTGATTTCAGCAAGGCATTTGACAAGGTGCCCCATGATATTCTTATAAAGAAGCTGGTAAAATGCGGTCTTGACTATGCTACCACTCAGTGGATTTTTAACTGGCTGACTGACCGAAACCAAAGGGTGCTCATCAATGCTTCCTCTTCATCCTGGAGAAGAGTGACTAGTGGGGTGCCACAGGGTTCTGTCTTGGGCCCGGTCTTATTCAACATCTTTATCAACAACTTGGATGATGGATTCAAGGGCATCCTGATCAAATTTGCAGATGACACCAAACTGGGAGGGGTGGCTAACACCCCAGAGGACAGGATCACACTTCAAAACGACCTTGACAGATTAGAGAACTGGGCCAAAACAAACAAGATGAATTTTAACAGGGAGAAATGTAAAGTATTGCACTTGGGCCAAAAAAATGAGAGGCACAAATACAAGATGGGGGACACCTGGCTTGAGAGCCGTACATGTGAAAAGGATCTAGGAGTCTTGGTTGACCACAAACTTGACATGAGCCAACAGTGTGACGCGGCAGCTAAAAAAGCCAATGCAATTCTGGGCTGCATCAATAGGAGTATAGCATCTAGATCAAGGGAAGTAATAGTGCCACTGTATTCTGCTCTGGTCAGACCTCACCTGGAGTACTGTGTCCAGTTCTGGGCACCACAGTACAAGAAGGACACTGACAAACTGGAACGTGTCCAGAGGAGGGCAACCAAAATGGTCAAAGGCCTGGAAACGATGCCTTATGAGGAACGGCTAAGGGAGCTGGGCATGTTTAGCTTGGAGAAGAGGAGGTTAAGGGGTTATATGATAGCCATGTTCAAATATAGAAAAGGATGTCATATAGAGGAGAGAGAAAGGTTGTTTTCTGCTGCTCCAGAGAAGCGGACACGGAGCAATGGAGCCAAACTACAAGAAAGAAGATTCCACCTAAACATTAGGAAGAACTTCCTGACAGTGAGAGCTGTTCGACAGTGGAATTTGCTGCCAAGGAGTGTGGTGGAGTCTCCTACTTTGGAGGTCTTTAAGCAGAGGCTTGACAACCATATGTCAGGAGTGCTCTGATGGTGTTTCCTGCTTGGCAGGGGGTTGGACTCGATGGCCCTTGTGGTCTCTTCCAATTCTATGATTCTATGATTCAAAGATGATAAAGCTCTGATTGGGCTTTTTTCAAATTGGTGTTTTTGGGTTTAGAATGCACATTCAACCAAAAATCGCAGGTGACATGTTTGTTACCAGCCCAAATCAAGCATAGGTGTTTTGGTTCCATCTCAATAGTAAAAGGACGAATAAGCTTCGATTGCTCTTTCGGTGTTCATTCACCCACAAATAGCAAAGCGGTGCAATAAGCCTAAACAAAGCCAAACAGGTTGTTTTGTTTTCCAACTACATAGAAAAAAGAATTTTGGATTGCGTTTACTTCATTTCGTGTTTTTTGCTTTTAATGCACATTGACACAGAAATCGCAAAGTGTGTGTAATGAGACCAAAATAACACAACACCATCTTTTTGCTTCCATATGCATAGAGAGAAGACATATAAGCTTTGATTGGGCTTTTTTCAATTCGCATGGTGTTATTTGGGTGTGCGCCAGAATCACCCCAAACCAATGGAAAAAGGTATTTTGGGTTCCATCTACATAAAAAGAAGATGATAAAGCTCTGATTGGGCTTATTTCAAATTGGTGTTTTTGTTTGTTTTTTATGTTTTTTTAAAAGATATTTTATTAAATTTTCACAGTAAAAGACAAAAAAAGTACGAAATCACACAAAACAAAAAACAATACGATACAAAAATACAGACATAAAACATACAACATAGTTAAACCAAACTTCCATAACCCTCTTTCTTGACCCCCCTCGCCTCTCCCTTTCCTGTGTTCCCATTTACCAAATCATGTTCAGCAATGCTTCACCTTCTCTCAGAATTTGTTTTAAATTAAACATTTCAGCTATTATGTCTCCAATTTTACCCTTTGTTATCAAATATTTAGATATTTAAACTTGACATAATATTATTCAAATTTCATCTTTGTTCTTATAGTTCAGTTATTTTCATATTTTGTTCAACTAGGTTACTAATGCCATGTTGTCTTTATATCCTGCATCATTCTAACATTCATACATTTTACAGTACTTTTGCAAATAGTCCTTAAATTTTTTCCAGTCCTCTTCCACTGTCTCTTCTCCCAGGTCTCGCATTCTGCCAGTCATTTCTGCCAATTCCACGTAGTCAATCAGTTGCATCTGCCATTCTTCCAGAGTGGGCAAATCTTCTATCTTCCAGTACTTTGCGATGAGTATTCTTGCTGCTGTTGTCGCATACATAAATAAAATTCTGTCCTTCTTTAGCACCCTCTGGCCAACAATGCCCAAAAGGAAGGCCTCTGGTTTCTTAGGGAAGGTATATTTAAATACCTTTTTTAGTTCATTATTGTCCCAGCTCACAAAGGACCAACGCCAGTCCGTTGTTATATACAAAAGTCTTTATTGAAGTTCAGTTTGTCTTTCACATCAGGAGCGTGCAGCTCTACGTCTGAGACTCTAGACCGCCGAAGCTCCGTCTGAGTCTCCTCCCTCCAGACACCAGTTTAAGACCCTAGCCTTGCTCCACCTCTTCCTTTGCTCTTTCCTCCTCTGGCTCCGCCTGTCAGCTGGGGTCTCGCCCTTCCTAGACTCTTCTGACGCTGAGTCCCCTGAGTCTTCCCCCTGCCTCCGGCGGGCTTTAGGACCTGGTTCCCCATCTGGGTTTTCTGCTGTCCCGCGCGCCTGTACATTCGAACTTGGCGCGCGCGCCCAGCCGGCAACCCTCCTCCTGACCGTTACACTGCTCCTGTCACTGCTTCCCCCTTCGGGGAGGCCAGCTGGACCTGACCTCCCCTCTGTTCCCCCACTCTCCGACAGAGGCGTGGTTAGTCCCGACTCTTCTTCTCTCCCTGCTGGAGGAGACGCTGCCCCTGACACCTGGGACTCTTCCCCCCCACTATGCTCTGGTGGGGAAGCTGGTCCTGATCTCCAGCTGCTGCTTTGGGAGTCCCCGCTGGCCCCTTGTTTCTGGTGTGTCTCCCGTGGGACCCCCCCTTGCCCCCTACGCTGCCCTCAGATCCTTCCCCTTTGCTCTCCATCTCCTCTCTCCCCTGTACCTCTGCTCCTGAGCCCCTGACATCCATCCCGCCCTCGAAGCCCCCCTTCCCCCCTTCCCCTCTTCTGGGGCGGGTTCCGGGTGCTCCAGTGCTGTGGGGGTGAGTGCGGGATACAGTTCCTTCCCCTGGTGTGCAGCTGACCAGTTGGATCCAGCCAGCCCGTAATGGGCTCGCCGACGTCGATCTCCTCTGCTTCCATCTCTCTGCATTCGTGTTCGAACCCAAGGTCCTCCCCCAACACGTCCATGTCCGTCTCTCCCCCTGTTACCTCGGGTGATGCTGCGTGCCAGGGCCCCCTTAGCAGTTCCCTGCTCCACCCCACCTCCGGTTGAGTGTCCCACCAATAAGAGCGGTCCGTGGCAGACCCCAAGAGTGATCCCTCCGGGGAGCTTGTGTCTGGCGCCATTTCCTCAGCAGATGAGAACCCCTGGAACGTGCTGGTTGAAAGTGTGGGTGTGAAAATCTGCCGGCATAGGTCTGTGCGGGAAGAGTGCATGGAACTCGTCTTTGAGGTAGTGCTCCTCCAAGGCATAGTCCGGCACCCACCTGTTGGCGCTGGCCGGGGTACCTTCCCTGGCAAGGAGATATTCAACTCCCTCTTTCCCCCATCTTGAGTCTAAAATCTCCGTGACCTCGTTGAGTGGTGCCGCCCTCGGTGACCCCTCCCCCGTTGGCGACTTTCTAAGTGGGCGAGGTGCGGTCCCTGGCGCCTGAAACCTGTGGGGTTCCTTGTAGGGTGTGAGGACTGACCTATGAAATACCGGGTGCATTCTGGAGCCCTCCGGGAGTGTCAACCGGAAGGCCACTGGGTTGATTTGTGCCTCGACTTGGTAAGGCCCTAACTGCTTGTGTTTGAGCTTCTTCTTAGCTAACGTTCTGGCCGGCACTGCCTGGGCCGCTAACCAGACCCAGTCCCCCACCTGGATGTCTTCCCCGACTCTCCTGTGCCTGTCTGCCTGCACTTTGTAGGCGTGTTTTGCTAGTTCCAAGGTCCTTCGGAGTTGCTCGTGGACCTCCTGTAACTCTGCTGCCAAGTGCTCTGCTCCCCGTGGCTCCCCCCCCCTTCGTCTCTAACCCCGGGAAGGTTCTGGGATGCCGCCCATTGTTGGCGAAGAACGGTGTCACCCCTGTAGATCCGTGCTACGTGTTGTTGTAGGCAAACTCGGCCAGCGGTAGGTAGTCCACCCAGGTCGAGGGCTGTTGATTCGCGTAGCATCGCAGGTACTGCTGCATCATGGCGTTGACCCACTCCGCTTGTCCGTTGGTCTGGTGTCGTGCCGACGCTAAGTTGATCTTGACGTTCAGGATGCCCAGCAGCTTCTGCCAGAAGCTCGAGACGAATTGGCGACCCCGGTCAGACAGGATGGACCGTGGTAAGCCGTGAACTTTGAACACGTGTTCTATGAACAGTTTGGCAGTCTGTTCCACTGTGGCCACCTTCGCGCAAGGAATGAAGTGCGCCATCTTGGTGAACAGGTCTACGACCACGAGTACCGCTGTTTTGCCTCGCGAGCTGGGCAGATCTGTGACAAAGTCCAGGGCCACTTTCTCCCACGGTTCGAGCGGCGTCTGTAGCGGTTCCAGCAGTCCCGCCGGCTTCTTGTGCACTGGTTTGGCCCTTTGGCATGTGTCACAACTAGAGACGTAATCCGCGACTTCTCCCCTCATCTGGGGCCACCAAAAGTCTCTGGCCACCAATTCCGCCGTCTTGTCCTTGCCGAAGTGCCCAGCACTGGGCGCGTCGTGTAACTGCTGCAGGACTTTAGCTCGGAGGTCGTCCCCAGGCACGTAGAGAGCTCCTTTGCGGGTGAGCAGTCCGTCGCGTATCTGGAACTCGTCGTCCTTCGCTGTGCCTCTTCGCACCTCCTCCATCTTGGATTGTGCGAAGGCATCCGTCTGCAGTGCGCGACGCACTGCGTCCAGGTCCACGGTGGCTGAAGCGCATGCCCACGCTTTCGGTGCGAAAATGTCTTTGGCCGCCACCAGTGCCGCTTCCTCGAGATACTGCGGTTTCCTGGATAGTGCATCTGCCATGACGTTGTTGTCTCCCGGGATGTATTCTATCCGGAAGTCGAAATCCGCAAAGAACTCCGCCCAGCGGATGTGTCTCTGGTTCAGGAACTGCGCCGTGCGCCAGTACTCCAGGTTCTTATGGTCCGTGCGGACCTGCACAGTGTGTCTGGCTCCGATGCGGAAGTGCCGCCACGCCTTGAAGGCTGCATGAATGGCTAGCAACTCCCTGTCCCAGATGGTGTAGTTCTGTTCCGACTTGCTGAGTTTCCTGGAGTAGAATGCGCAGGGCCTCCAGTTCCCTTGCGGATCTTGCTGCAACAGGACCGCCCCCACCGCTCTGTCTGATGCGTCAGTCTCAACCCTCATTGGTTTGCCGGGGTTTACGTGTAGCAGCTGTTCTTCGGACGCGAAGAGATGCTTGAGTCTCCGAAAAGACTGTTCCGCCTGGTCCGTCCAGGTGAACTTCTTCTTCTTGGAGCTGAGGGTGTCCGTGATAGCCGCCGTCTCCTTCGCGAACCCCTTGATGAACTTGCGGTAAAAGTTGGCGAAGCCGACGAACTTCTGGACCTCCTTCCGATTGCGCGTGCTCTTCCAGTCCAACACCGAGCGGACCTTGGCGCTGTCCATGGCGAGTCCCTTGTCGGACAGCTTGTAGCCCAGGAAATCCACCTCCGTCACGTCGAACTGGCACTTCTCCAGTTTGGCGTAAAGTCTGTGCTCCCGTAGTCTCTGCAGGACCTCCTTGACGTCTCCCTCGTGAGCCTCCTGCGATTCCGAGAAGATCAGGATGTCGTCTAGGAAGCATACGCACTTCTTGTAGAGGAGGCCCGCTAACACGTGGTGCATGAAGGCTTGGAAACAATGGGAGCCATTTTGCAGACCAAACGGCATAACTCTATATTCATAGGTGCCTAAAGGCGTAAACATGGCCGTCTTCCACTCATCGCCCTCCCGCATGCGTATAAGGTTGTACGCCCCTCGTAGATCCAACTTGGTGAAGATCCGTCCCTTCCTCACCGTCGCAAGCAGGTCGTCGATCTTGGGCATGGGGAATGCTGTGGGCTTTGTTCTGGAATTTATGATCCTGGAATCAACTACGATTCTCCGTTGGGGCGTGTCTTTCTTCTTCACGAAAAACAGGGGACTGCCCCCCACTGCTTTGGATTCAAGTTGTGATCTATGAACTCCCTGAGTTCTTGCAGTTCGTCCTCAGACATGGAATATAGTTTTCCAGTCGGCAGTGTCGCCCCCGGTAGGAGGTCAATCGTGCAGTCGTAGGGCAGGTGGGGAGGCAGCTTGTCCGCTTCCTTCTCGCAGAAGACCTCCAAAATTGCCTTGTACTTGTTGGGCACCGCCTGCACCATGCCTAGGTGTAGCTGCTGTTCATCTTCCTGTCCCTCCTCTTCCTGGCCGGTTCGGATGCAGTGTTCTGCGCAGTAGGAGGAGCAGAAGGTCAATTGCCGCTGGTACCATGCTAATGCCGGGCTGTGCCTATCCAGACAACTCATGCCCAACACTATGGGCGTGTCCGACAGGTGGGTGACATTGAAGCTGATGACTTCGCAGTGATTTCCAATTTGCAGTACCATAGGCGGCGTTTGCTGTACCACCTGTCCACCCAGTAGCTCCCTGCCATCGACCGTGACAACGTTTAGGGGCATCGTGGCTGGTAGGAGCGCTATGCGATGTCGCCTGATGAAGTCCACCCCCACAAAGTCTGCATTACTACCAGAGTCAATGGTAATAGGGACTTCCAGGGTGAATCCATTTGGCAGCTGGAGTGATGTGGTGAGTTGCACCACTGGTTTGGGTGGGAGGGGGTCTGTGGGCTGCAAAATCTCTGGGGACTGCTTCACTGACTCGCCTGGCTGGGCCCCAGTGCCTCTGCCTCCAGCCAGGCTTCGTCGTTTCCCTGCAGCTGTTCCCCCTGCTGAACTGCTCCTCTTACTGTTGCTGAGGCTGCAGTGTGCTTCTGGATCCTCTGGGGACACTCTTTGGCCATGTGCTGTGCACTGTTGCAGATGTAACACTTCCTGCTCCCTCTAGGAGCCTTCGTCTTGACTGCTCCTGGTGTTTGGGCTCTGGTCGCTGTCTGAGCCTTGGCACCACCGATCTCCATCGGCTCTTCTCCCTCCCCCAGTGGAGGCGTGGAGTGCGCGTGCCCTGTTTCTCTGGGTATGAAGGGAGGTGTTTTGGCCGGTGTGCGTGCCAGACGACGCTCATCCCTGCCCCAAGGGCGTTCTTCCAGGCGTACCCCTATCGTCAGCGCTCTCTGGACGACTTCTGTGGTAGTGGTAGGTCTCTCCCCCCTCGCCAGCTCATCTTTCACGGGTCCATTTAGCCCCTCCCAGAACAGATCCCTCACGGCATCAGAGTCCTTCTCCCAGCCCAGCACATTTACCAACGCAAAAAAGCGGGAGTGATATTGTCTCACCATGGCTTTGCCCTGCTGCAGCCCGTGCGTTTCCCTCCTGGCCACATCCACATCTACCGTTGATTTAAAACAAGCGTCCATAGCCTCGATAAATGCGTTTGAATCCTGGAGGGCGGGATCATTTTCGCGCCTGTCAGGGCTGCCTCAGGTCCCAGCTCACAAAGGACCAACGCCAGTCTCTCTTTATATACAGAAACGTTTATTGCAGTTCATTTTTCGTTTCACAGCCGAGGCGCGCAGCCCCACGTCCGTAACGCTAGACTGCTGAAGTCCCCTCTGAATCAGTCCCTCCCCTGCACCAGTTTAAGATGCTTGCTTTGCTCCACCTCCTCCTGTCTTTCCTTTTCCGCAGGGTCTTTCTGCCCGCTGGAGTTTCGCCCCTCCTGGATTCCTCTGACACTGAATCCCCAGATGGCTCTCCCTCCCTCCTGCGGGCTTTGGGACCTGGCTCCTCCCCCGGGCTCTCCGTTTCCCCTCGCACTTGCACATTTGAACTTGGCGCGCGCGCCTAGCTTCCAACCTTTCTCCTGATCGTTACATCACTCTCTCACTGCTCCCCTCCCCTTCCGGGAGGATAGCTTGTTCTGACCTCCCCTCCGTTCCTGCCGACGGAGCTGCTTCCCCTGACACACTGGAACCTCCCCCCCTTCGCTACGCTCTGGAGGGGAAGCCGGTCCCGATCTCCAGCTGCTGCTTCGGGATTCCCTATTTGCTCCTTCCCCCTGATGAGTCCCCCCTGGGGCTCCTCTTGTCTTGGCTACAGGCGCCCCCTCCTGGGAATCCCCCGATTCGCTGGAAAGGCTCATGGAATCCCTCGGGCCACCGTCCTCCTCTTCCTCACTGTCCTCGGACTCTTCCCAATAGTCCTCCCTCTCCTGCCTCCCATGTGCCTCTGCTCCTGAACCCCTGACATCCATCCCCCCTCGAAGCCCCCCTTCCCCCCTCCCGCTGCTCGGGTGCTGGTTCCGGGTGCTCCATTGCCGTGGGGGGTAATGCTGGAAACAGTTCATTTCCCCCGGTCTGCCGCCCCCCAACTGGATCCGGCCAGTCCTTGATGACCTCGTCTACGTCGATCTCCTCTGCTTCCAATTCAGTGTATGTGTGCTCGAACCCGGGCTCCTCCCCCAACACGTCCATTTCCGCCTCTCCCCCTGTTACCTCGGGCGATGCTATTTGCCAAGGCCACCTTAGCCACCTCCTGCTCCACCCCACTTCTGGCTGATCGTCCCACCAGTAAGAGCGGTCCGTGTCCACCCCCGAGCACGATCCCCCCCCCCCGGAGACTTCCAGTCGGCGCCAGCGTTTAATGGCGGTCCTTTCTCCGAGCTCCGGAGAAGGACTGCTCCGTGAGTTCGGGTCTGACCCGCTACGGCAAGCGGGGGACCCCTAAAATCACAGGCGCAGAAGCCTGTGAACAAGGAGACTCGGTGGGAACCAGAAGCGCCCCCCTTTACTGCGAAAGAGCCTTTTTAAAGGCTCCGGAACGGCATCGGGAGTGAGCGTGGTGCTGAGAGTCGCAACCCAGCCCGCGGAGTGAAGCCGCGTTGCCATGAACGGAGAGCGCCGATTCCTTCCTGTAAATTGAAATTCGACTGAAAAACCCGTGAGTAGGACTGAAAGATTATTTGGGACTTTAAAACTAAAATTTAAAATTCAGCCGGAAACGGGAAAGGCAAAAAATAAGGAAGTCTGCCTTCCCCCAACTGCATGACAGACTAAGCAACGAAAACACAAAGCTGCATCTGAAGGAAAATAATCTTATGACTGCTTAACCTTGGCATTGGACATGATCTCCTCTCTAGCAGGCAGGGGCAGAGGGGAGAAAAAGTGACTTTATAACCTGCATGACTTTTTAAAAGAGAAAAGTTTTCCGCTGCCTTAATCCCCTGAGACGGACTGTCAAAATAAGATACCAGGAACTGTATTTAGAACTTGATACAACTTGTTACAAAGTTATACTGTGGAAGCTCTGCTTGTTACAGTGTTGGGACTTTGCTGCAACAACTCTTTGGATAGTGTGGACAGAGTAATTATATAGAAAAAGTGTTGCAGCACTTATATTGAGGAATCCTGGTCTCTTTGTTCTTTGTTTCCTTCACTTGGACATTTTGGTTTGCTCCCTCTAGAGGGTTGAGAAGTAACAGTTGCAGAGCAACGGATTAAGACAGTGGGATTTTCCATCAGGAAACTGCTCCTGTGAGAACGTCCTTGGGACATGAGCGGCCCAGCAGATGAGATAACTACCAGAGCTAAAGCAAAACAACAACAACAAAAGAAAAGAGGCTCAATATCAAGCCTAACACCGACAGGAGCAGCTGGGCAAGAAAAAGTGACAGCTGTTTCAATGGATTCAATGACACAGGCGTTACTCAAGTTAAATCAATCTTTAGAAGCTTTGACAAAGCAGAGTACAGAAAATTCACAAAAATTCACAGAATTAACAGCAAGGTTGGACTTGAATACGAAAAGTGTGACATCTAACACAGAATCTATAAATAAGCTGATTGAAGAAAACTCTGCAACACGTAAAATCGCAGAGGACGCCAGACATATTGCTGAAGAGACACAGGAAAAACTAGAACCAATCTCCAGAAAAGTGTATGAACATGATGCAACCTTGTCTTTGCTGGAATTACAGAGAAAGGAGAGAAACCTGAAATTAAGACTAGTTCCCGAAAGTGAAGGGGACAGCCTTGTGGAGTTCCTCACACAAGAGTTTTCTGACTTTTGGCAGGAAGAATTGCAGGAGGAAGAATTTAAGATAACAACAGCATTCAGATTGGGCAGGAGACAGAACAGAAAGACTCCGAGGGATTGCCTGATTACTTTTAGATCCAAGGAAGAAAGGGACAAAATATTAAAACTACATTACCAAAAGGCCTTGGAAATTGAAAACTCTCATATACAAATCTTCAAGGACATCCCTAAATATATTCTTGAGGTGAGAACCTTCTATAAAGATCTGGTCTACCTGCTGAAAAGGAACAACATACTTTTTAGGTGGGAGTTCCCACAAGGACTGTCCTTTAACTACAAGGGAAAGAAGGTGAAAATAAAAACAATTCAAGACAAAGAGAAGTTTTTGGAGAAAAACCACGAGGATTTGCAGAAGGGAACGGTAGACCCAATTCCAGAGGTAAAAGGGGCGGTAGATATCTTGAATCTATCGTTTGGACTTAAACCACCATCAGAGGAAGAGCAGCAACTTGGAGCGGTAGGAGGAGTAAATGACAAATAACAAGATGGCCCTGCAATTCCTTAGCTGGAATTGTAATGGGCTGAACATGCCCATGAAAAGACGTCAAGTTTTTCATATTCTGAAAAGAGAAAAATTGGATTTGATTTGCTTACAAGAAACCCATGTGACAAGGGTACACAGGAAATTACTTATAAATAAAAGACTAGGACAAGAATTCATCTCATCGGATAAAGTTAAGAAAAGAGGAGTGGTGATTTATGCAAAAGAGAAATTGGCCCCAAGAATGATGTTTAAAGACGAACAAGGAAGATATTTGGCAATTGAAATACAAATACAAGGAGAAAAACTGTTAATTGTTGGAATTTATGCACCAAATGAAGGGAAGGCGGAATTTTTTAAGAAGCTGCATGGAACTCTGATGGACTATTTGGACTATAATGTAGTAATCATGGGAGATATGAATGGTGTGGTTTCTACAAATATGGACAAGGCACAAAGACAGACAATCTCTAAGGAAGGGAGACTTCCGAAGACCTTCTTTGAAATGACTGAAAATATGGACTTGATAGATATTTGGAGAACAAGGAAGCCACTCGAAAGAGAGGGAACTTTCTTTTCTCAAGCAATGATGACCTGGACCAGAATCGATCAAATCTGGATTACTAGTGGGCTGGCTCCAAAGATCAAGAATATAGAAATCTGCCCCAAGACTTGCTCTGACCATAACGCCGTGAAGATGGAAATGAAATTTATAACAACTGGTCAATTTAGATGGAGGATGAATGACACCCTGTTTCGAGATGAGGAGATCCACAGAAAGGCCCAAAAAACCTTAAAGGACTATTTTGAATTAAACCTAAAAACTGATGTAGAAAAAAGAGTGATCTGGGACGCAAGTAAAGCTGTGATGCGAGGATTCCTAATCCAACAAAATTCAGTAAAAAAGAGAAAGCAAAATGAGAAGAAGGAAAAGATCCTGGAAAAGATAAAAGAAGGAGAGAAGAAATTGAGATCAAAACCAAAGTCCCAGGAGATTTTGAGAGAGATCAAGTTATACCAGACACAATATATGGAACTGATGAACCAAGAGATTGAATGGAAGATAAAGCAAATGAGACAAAAGACATTCGAATCTGCAGATAAATGTGGTAAGCTTCTGGCTTGGCAATTGAAGAAAAGACAGAAACTAAATACAGTTACAAACCTAGAAGTGGATGGAAAGAATATATCCAAACCCAATGAGATTAGAAACTGTTTTTTGAGCTACTTTAAAAAATTATATTCACAAGGACCGCAGAAGGAAGAGGATATAGATGAATTCCTTAAAAAATATGGACTACAAAAAAATCTCTCATCAAAGCAAGGTGGATCTAAACCAGAGAATAACAGAACAAGAGATAGAGGGTGCCATTCAGAACATGCAACTGGGCAAATCTCCAGGACCAGATGGACTGACTTCCAGATACTATAAAGCTTTGAAGGAGTGGTTGGTACAACCGTTAAAGGAAGTCTGTAACGAGATTCTAGAGGGGGAAAAGGCGCCAGAATCGTGGAAAGAAGCTTATATTACACTCATACCAAAGACAGAGACTGAAAAGACTCAGCTTAAGAACTACCGCCCAATATCATTACTCAATGTGGATTACAAAATCTTTGCAGACATTTTGGCAAAAAGATTGAAAAGAGTGTTGATGGAGAAGATTCACAAGGACCAAGCAGGCTTTCTCCCAAAAAGGCACTTATCGGACAATGTAAGGAATATAATAGACATTCTGGAATTGCTAGAGGTGAACATAAACACTAAAGCAGTGCTGATCTTTGTGGATGCGGAGAAAGCCTTCGACACTATTTCTTGGAGTTTTATGAAAAAGAATCTTCATGGGATGGGGGTAGGCCAAGGATTTGAGAATGGTATGGGTGCGATATATTCTGAACAAAAAGCTAAGTTGATTGTAAATAATGTGATAACTGAAGAATTTAAGATAGAAAAAGGGACACGACAAGGGTGCCCAATTTCCCCATTGCTTTTTATATCAGTCCTGGAGGTTTTGCTAAATATGATTAGAGATGACCAGCAGGTTAAAGATGTACAGGTCGGAGCAAAACATTATAAGTTAAGAGCCTTTGCAGATGATTTGGTACTTACTTTACAAGAGCCAGATACTAGTACAAAGAGGGTGTTGGAGATAATTCAAGAATTTGGTCAGGTGGCCGGATTCAAACTGAACAAACAAAAGACTAAAGTTTTGGAGAAAAATTTAACAGGTATGGAGAGGGAGAAATTCCAGAATGAAACAGGTTTGACAGTGGTTAAGAAGGTGAAATACCTAGGGGTTCATCTGACATCTAAAAATCTGAATTTGTATAAAGACAATTATGAAAAATGTTGGTCAGAAATCAAAAAAGATCTAGAAATATGGTCAAATTTGAAACTGTCAATGTTAGGCCGAATTGCAGTTATTAAGATGAATGTATTGCCTAGAATGTTATTTTTGTTTCAAACTTTGCAGGTTCTTGACAAGATGGACTGTTTCAAGAGGTGGCAGAAAGACATTTCAAAATTTGTCTGGCAGGGCAAAAAGCCCAGAATAAAATTTAAAATATTGACAGATGTAAAAGAAAGAGGGGGATTTGCCCTGCCGGATTTAAAATTGTATTATGAAGCAGCAGCGTTTTGCTGGCTGAAAGAGTGGATGCTCCTCGAGAATACAGATATCTTGGATTTAGAAGGTTTCAATAATGCATTTGGTTGGCATGCATACTTATGGTATGATAAAATTAAAGTGCATAGGGCCTTTAAAAACCAGATTGTCAGAAAAGCATTATATAATGTCTGGATAAGATATAAAAACTTGCTGGAAAACAAAACCCCTAGATGGTTGTCACCCTTGGAGGCTAAGGCATTGAAAAAGCTCAATATGGAGGCCGAATGGCCAAAGTATTGGGAAATCTTGGAACAAGACGGAGATAAATTGAAGTTACAGAGTCATGAGAAATTGAAACCCAAAGTACGAGATTGGCTCCATTATTATCAAATAATGGAGGTGTACAAACAAGATAGGAAAATTGGCTTCCAGGTGGAGAAATCAAAATTAGAAACTGAATTGTTAGAACCCAATACTAAGAACTTATCAAGAATGTATAATTTGCTGCTGAAATGGAATACACAAGATGAAACAGTTAAATCAGCTATGATTAAGTGGGCACAGGACATTGGCCATAATATTATGTTTGCTGACTGGGAATGGTTGTGGAACACCGGGATAAAATTTACGGCATGTAATGCTTTAAAGGAAAATATTATGAAAATGATCTATAGGTGGTACATGACCCCAGTCAAGCTAGCAAAGATTTATCATTTGCCTGATAACAAGTGCTGGAAATGTAAAGAATCTGAAGGTACTTTCTACCACCTTTGGTGGACGTGCCCAAAGATTAAGGCATTCTGGGAAATGATATATAATGAAATGAAAAAAGTACTTAAATGTACATTCCCTAAGAAACCAGAGGCCTTTCTCTTGGGCATTGTCGGCCAATTGGTGTTAAAGAAAGATAGAATTTTCTTTATGTATGCTACAACAGCAGCAAGAATACTTATCGCAAAGTATTGGAAGACACAAGATCTACCCACCTTGGAAGAATGGCAGATGAAAGTGATGGACTATATGACATTGGCTGAGATGACTGGCAGAATCCGTGATCAGAGGAAAGAGACGGCGGAAGAGGATTGGAAGAAATTTAAAATTTATCTTAAGAACTATTATAAAATTGATGAATGCTAAAATGTCGAGGTGTTGAGAAAGAAAAAGGGATTACAGTGACATAAGAATAAGTTGAAGAAAAGACTATGAGGACACATATTTGATAAAATTATTTAGAAGCTGCTGAAATAATCTTGGAAATTGGGATGCAGAAAGGGGAGGTATGGGGGAGTCTGAGAAATGAGGGTAATGAAAAAAAGGTTAGGAAATTATACATGTTTGTTTGTCCTTTTATTTGTTTGTATTGTTTAAAAAATGCTGTAAAACCAATAAAAAATTTATATATATATAAAAAAAGAGCACAATCCCCTTGGAGGGCTCGATTCCGGCGTCGTCTCCTCTGCGGAGGAGAACCCCTGGAACGTGCTGGCGGAAAGTGTGGGCGTAAAAAGCCAGCTGTCGAAATAATCCGCTGGCATGGGCCTGTGTGGGAAGAGTGCATGGAACTCGTCTTTGAGAAGCGGTTCCTCCAGAGCATAATCCGGCACCCAACTGTTGGCGCTGGCCGGGGTACCCTCCCTGGCGAGGAGATATTCTACTCCCTCCTCCCCCCATCTCGAGTCCAGAATCTCCGTGACCTCGTTGAATGTCGTGGCCCTCAGTGACTTCCCCCCCCTCTGGTGACTTTCTGCGTGGGTCTGGTGCTGTCCCTGGCTCCTGAAACCTGTGTGGGGCCTTGTAGGGCCTTTAACCTTTAAAGCCCTATACGGCCTAGGACCCTCGTACCTACGGGACCGCCTCTCCTGGTATGCCCCACAGAGAAACCTACGGTCTGCAAATAATAACATCCTCAAGGTCCCAGGCCTCAGAGAGGTTAGGCTGGCCTCAACTAGAGCCAGGGCCTTCTCAGCTGCAGCTCCAAACTGGTGGAATGCTCTGTCAAAAGAGACTAGGGCCCTGCGGGACCTGACATCTTTCCGCAGGGCCTGCAAGACAGAGTTGTTCCGCAAGGCCTTTGGTCAGGGCGCAGCCTGACTCCCTCCTCTGGCAACCTGCACATAATTCTGCTTAATTGGTTGCCATCAATTTGATTTAATTATTTTTTATAATGAAATATTTTTAGATTGTGTGATTATTTGACTGATTATTTGATTGTTGTTAGCCGCCCTGAGCCCGGCTTTGGCTGGGGAGGGCGGGATATAAATAAAATTTATTATTATTATTATTATTATTATGAAAGACCGGGTGCATTCTGGAACCTTCTGGGAGAGTCAACCAAAAAGCTACAGGATTGATCCTGGCCTCAACTTGGTATGGCCCTAGCTGTTTGTGTCCTAGCTTCTTCTTAGCTAACGACTTGGCCGGCACTGCCTGGGCCGCTAACCATACCCAGTCCCCCACCTGGATGTCTTCCCCTGCCCTCCTGTGCCTGTCTGCCTGCTCCTTGTAGGCGTGTTTAGCTAGCTCCAAGTGCCGTCGGAGTTCCTCGTGGACCTCCTGCAATTCTGCTGCTAAGTGCTCAGCTCCCTGCGGCTCCCCCTGCGCCGTCGTCTCCAACCCCGGGAAGGTTCTGGGATGTCGCCCATTGTTGGCGCAGAACGGTGTCACCCCCGTTGACGCGTGCTTCGTGTTGTTGTAGGCAAACTCGGCCAGCGGTAGGTAGTCCACCCAAGTCGCAGGCTGTTGATTGGCGTAACATCGCAGGTACTGCTGCATGATGGCGTTGACCCTCTCCGCTTGGCCGTTGGTCTGCGGATGCCTCGCCGACGCTAAGTTGATCTTGACGTTCAGGATACCCAGGAACTTCTGCCAGAAACTGGAAATGAATTGGCGGCCCCGGTCGGACAGGATGGACCGTGGCAAGCCGTGAACCCTGAACACGTGGTCTATGAACAGCTTGGCGGTCTGTTCCGCTGTGGCCACCTTCGTGCAAGGAATGAAATGCGCCATCTTGGTGAACAGGTCTACAACCACAAGTACCGCCGTCTTGCCTCGCGAACTGGGTAGATCAGTAACAAAGTCCAGCACCACCCTCTCCCACGGCTGTAGTGGCGTCTCCAGCGGTTCCAGTAGTCCCGCTGGCTTCTTGTGCACTGGTTTGGATCTCTGGCAAGTGTCACACCTGGCGACGTAATCCGCGACCTCTCCTCGCATCTGGGGCCACCAAAAGTCCCTGGCTACTAAGTCCGCCGTCTTCTCCTTGCCGAAGTGACCCGCGCTGGGTGCGTCGTGCAACTGCTGCAGGACCTTCGCGCGGAGATCGTCCCCCGGCACGTAGAGAGCACCTTTGCGGGTTAGCAGGCCGTCGCGTATCTGGAAATCGCCGTCCTTTGCTGTGCCCCTCCGCAGTTCCTCCATCTTGGATTGCGCGAACGGATCCGTCTGCAGCGCGCGACGCACCGCGTCCAGGTCCACGGCGGCTGAAGCACATGCCCATGCCTGCGGTGCGAAAATGTGCTTGGCCGCCACTGGTGCCGCTTCCTCGAGATACTGGGGTTTCCTGGAGAAAGCATCTGCTATGACATTGTTGTCTCCTGGGATGTACTCTATCCTGAAGTCGAAATCCGCAAAGAACTCCGCCCAGCGTATGTGCCTCTGGCTCTGGAGCTTCGCCGTGCGCCAATACTCTAGGTTCTTATGGTCCGTGCGGACCTGCACAGTGTGTCTGGCTCCGATGAGGAAGTGCCTCCACGCCTTGAATGCTGCATGAATGGCCAGCAACTCCCTGTCCCAGATGGTGTAGTTCTGCTCTGACTTGCTGAGCTTTCTGGAGTAGAACGCGCAAGGCCTCCAGTTCCCTTGCGGATCTTGCTGCAAGAGGACCGCCCCCACCGCTCTGTCCGATGCGACAGTCTCAACCCGCATGGGCCTGCTGGGATTCACGTGTAGCAGCTGTTCTTCGGACACGAAGAGGCTCTTAAGTCTCCGAAAGGACTGCTCCGCCTGGTCCGTCCAAATGAACTTTTTCTTCTTGGAACTGAGGGTGTCCGTGATAGCCGCCGTCTCTTTCGCGAAACCTTTGATGAACTTGCGGTAAAAGTTGGCGAAGCCGACGAACCTCTGGACTTCCTTCCGATTGTGTGGGCTCTTCCAGTCCAACACCGCGCGGACCTTGGCGCTGTCCATGGCGAGTCCCTTGTCGGACAGCCTGTAGCCCAGAAAATCCACCTCCGTCACGTCGAACTGGCACTTCTCCAGTTTGGCGTAGAGTCTGTGCTCCCTTAGCCTCTGCAGGACCTCCTTTACGTCACTCTCGTGAGCCTCCGGCGATTCCGAGAAGATCAGGATGTCGTCGAGGAAGCATACGCACTTCTTGTAAAGGAGTCCCGCTAGCACGTGGTGCATGAATGCTTGGAAACAGTGGGAGCCATTTTGGAGGCCAAACGGCATAACTTTGTATTCATAGGTGCCCAACGGCGTAAACATGGCCGTCTTCCACTCATCACCCTCCCTCATGCGTATGAGATTGTACGCGCCGCGCAGATCCAGCTTGGTGAAGATCTTCCCCTTTCGCACCGTCGCGAGCAAGTCGTCAATCTTAGGCATGGGAAATGCCTTGGGCTTTGTCATCGAGTTTATGGCCCTAAAGTCTACGATGAGCCTTTTTGGGGGCGTGTCCTTCTTCACGAAAAACACAGGACTGCCCCCCACTGCCTTGGATTCTTGGATGAATCCCCGCTTCAAATTGTGCTCTATGAACTCCCTGAGCTCCTGCATCTCGTCCTCGGACATGGAATACAGCTTCGCAGTCGGCAGCGTCGCTCCTGGCAAGAGGTCAATTGCGCAGTCGTAGGGCCGGTGGGGGGGCAACTGGTCAGCTTCCTTTTCGCAGAAGACCTCCAAAAACCCCCTGTACTTGTGGGGCACCGACTGCACCATGCCCAGGTGCAGCTGCTGCCCTTCCTCCTGGCCCTCCGCTTCCTGGCCGGACTGGATGCAGTGCTGTGCGCAGTAGGATGAACCAAAGGTGAGTTGTCGCTGGTACCACGCTAATGACGGGCTGTGTCTATCCAGCCAACTCATGCCCAACACTATAGGCGTGTCTGACAGGCGGGTGACGTTGAAACTGATGACCTCGCGGTGATTCCCAATCTGCATCACCATGGGTGGTGTCTGTTGTACCACCTGCCCGCCCAGCAGCTTCCTGCCATCGACTGTGACAACGTTTAAGGGCAGCGTGGCTGGTAGAAGCGCTATGTGATGTTCCTTGATGAACTGCACCCCCATGAAGTCTGCGTTGCTACCGGAGTCAATGCTAACAGGGACTTCCAGGGTGAGTCCATTAGGTAACTGGAGAGTTGCAGTGAGTTGCACCACTGGCTTGGGTGGTAGGGGGTCTGTAGGCTGCAAAATCGCTGGGGACTGCTTTACTGACTTGCCTGGCTGAGCCCCAGCATCTCTGCTTCCAGCCAGGCACTGTCATTTCCCTGAAACTGCTCTCCGTGGTGAGCTGCCTCTGTTACTGTTGCTAAGGCTGAAGTGTGCTTCTGGAGCCTCTGGGGACACTCTTTGGCCATGTGTTGCGCACTGTCACAGATGTAGCACTTCCTGCTCCCTCTAGGAGGCTTAGTCTTGACTGCTCCGGGCGCTGGGGCTCCGGCTGCTGTCTGAGCCTTGGCACCACCAAGCTCCATCGGTTCCTCCCCCTCCCTCAGCGGAGGCGAGGGATGCGTACGTCCCAGGTCCCTGGGAAGAAAAGGAGACGCTCTAGCCGGTGCACGCACCTGGCGACCCTCATCACTGTGCCAAGGGCGTTCTTCGTGGCGCACTCCTATCGTGAGCGCTCTCTGCACGACGTCTGCGAGGGTTTGAGGTCTGTCCCCCCTTGCCAACTCATCCTTTACGGAGCCATTGAGTCCCTCCCAGAACAAATCTCTCACTGCCACGGAGTCCTTTTCCCAGCCCAGCACATTCAGCAATGCAAAAAAGCGCGAATGGTACTGTCGTACTGTAGCCTTGCCTTGCCTCAATCCATGCATCTCGCGCCTTGCCACATCAATGTCCACGGTAGATTGGAAACAAGCGTCCATGGCCGCGATAAATGCGTCAGAATCCCTGCGGGCAGGACCATCTTCGCGCCATAAATTGCGTAGCCAGGCTTTAGCTTCCCCATGCAAGTGGGATACAATGAAGCCTACTCTCTCCTCCTCATCTCTAAAATCCTTCCGAAGCAAATGCAGCGCATATACGACGTCAGCTCTGAAACTGGGATAATGCTTCAGGTTCCCATCGAAGTGGGCTACTAAACTGCCCCCCCTGCCAGCCGAGTCCAATTCCCTCTGACCTGGGCCCCGGGAACCCTTCTTTGCATGCACGCTCCCACCTGGCTTGCAGATCCTGGCATCGCGCTTCTGCTTCCTCTCCTGTCTTTTTGGAGATCAGTACTGCCGTGGAAAGCTCCGCTACTGCGTTTCGCAGTTCTGTTAGTTGCTCCTCCGCAGTCATCTCTGCCAACCTTCGTGAGCTTGCAAAAAAATTTTTTTGCGTACAGAGCGGGGACTTACTGTCAGGGCTGCCTCAGGTCCCAGCTCACAAAGGACCAACGCCAGTCTCTCTTTATATACAGAAATTTTATTGCAGTTCATTTTTCGTTTCACAGCCGAGGCACGCAGCCCCACGTCCGTAACGCTAGACCGCAGAAGTCCCCTCTGAATCAGTCCCTCCCCTGCACCAGTTTAAGATGCTTGCTTTGCTCCACCTCCTCCTGTCTTTCCTTTTCCGCAGGGTCTTTCTGCCCGCTGGAGTTTCACCCCTCCTGGATTCCTCTGACGCTGAATCCACAGATGGCTCTCCTGCGGGCTTTGGGACCTGGCTCCTCCCCCGGGCTCTCCGTTTCCCCGCGCGCTTGCACATTTGAACTTGGCGCGCGCGCCCAGCTTCCAACCTTTCTCCTGATCGTTACATCACTCCTCTCACTGCTCCCCTCCCCTTCCGGGAGGATAGCTTGTTCTGACCTCCCCTCCGTTCCTGCCGACGGAGCTGCTTCCCCCTTTTTTTATTATAATTTTTTTTATTGGTTTTACAATTTTTTAAAAAACAATACAAACATATAAAAAGACATACAAACACGTATAGTTTCATAATCTTTTTTTCATAAACCTTGTTTCTCAGACTCCCCCATACCTCCCCTTTCTGCATCCCGATGTCCAAAATTTTTAGCAACTTCTAATTATTTCTCTCAAGCCTCTGTCCTCTTAATCTTTCCTTCAGTCTAATCTTATATCACTGTAACCCTTTCTTTCTCAAAACCTCGACATTCTAACATTCATCAAGTTTATAATAGTCCTTAAGATAGATTTTAAATTTCTTCCATTCTTCTTCCGCCGTCTCCTTTCCCTGGTCACGGATTCTGCCAGTCATCTCAGCCAATGTCATGTAGTCCATCACTTTCATCTGTCATTCTTCCAGGGTGGGTAGATCTTGTGTCTTCCAATACTTTGCGATAAGTATTCTTGCTGCTGTTGTAGCATACATAAAGAAAGTTCTATCTTTCTTTGACACCAATTGGCCGACAATGCCCAAGAGAAAGGCCTCTGGTTTCTTAGGGAAAGTACATTTAAGTACCTTTTTCATTTCATTATATATCATTTCCCAGAAAGCCTTAATCTTCGGGCATGTCCACCAAAGGTGATAGAAAGTACCTTCATTTTCTTTACATTTCCAACACTTGTTATCAGGCAAATGGTAGATTTTTGCTAGCTTGACTGGGGTCATGTACCACCTATAGATCATTTTCATAATGTTTTCCTTTAAGGCATTACATGCCGTAAATTTAATACCGGTGTTCCACAACCATTCCCAGTCAGCAAACATAATTGTCAGAGCTGCTTCCAGATCCTAGCTCACAGAGGATCACGCTAGCCAGCGGTCACTTTATAAAAGTCTTTATTGAGTTACAGTTTCCATTCTCAAGCTGCGGCGCGCAGCTCTACGTCTTATGGGTTAGACCGGCGAAGCTCCGTCTGAGTCTCCGCCCCCTGTGCACCAGCTTACTAACCTAGCTTTACTCCACCTTTTCCGCCTGACCGTTATTCTCTGTGTCCCTCTGCCCTCCGTGGTCTCTTCCTTCCGGGACTCTTCTGACGCGGACCCCCCGGACCCTCCTGTCTCCTTGCGCCGGGCTTTAGGACCTGGCTCCCTTTCAGGGCTGCTTACTGCGCCACCTTCCTGTGCATTTGAACTTGGCGCGCGCGCCCAACCTTCCACTTTCCGCCTGACCGTTTCTTCGCTCCCCGATGGAGGTGTGGCCACTCCTGACTCGTGCCCTCCCTCCTGTTGCGAGCTGCCAGCGCTCGATACCTGGCGCCCTTCTTCTCCCCTGCTCTCTGTTGGTGACGCTGGTCCCGATTTCCAACTGCTCCCCTCTGAGCCCCCTCTGGACCCTTCTCCCTGGGGTGTCCCCCTAGGCTCCCCCCTTGCTCTGGCCACTGGTGCTCCTTTCTGTGAATCTTCTGATTCACTGGAAAGACTCGGAGATCTCGGGTCGTCGTCATCACTCATCTTTTCTTCTGCCTCCTCCCCCTCGCTCTCTGTTTCCTCCCTTGCCCTCGCCTCTGCTCCTGAACCCCTGACAATAATGTTATGACCAATGTCCTGTGCCCACTTAATCATAGCTGATTTAACTGTTTCATCTTGTGTATTCCATTTCAGCAGCAAATTATGCATTCTTGACAAATTCTTGGTATTGGGTTCTAACAGTTCAGTCTCTAATTTTGATTTTTCCACCTGGAAGCCAATTTTCCTGTCCTGTTTGTAAACCTCCATTATTTGGTAATATTGGAGCCAATCTCGTACTTTAGGTTTCAATTTCTCATGACTTTGTAATTTCAATTTATCTCCATCCTGTTCCAAAATTTCCCAATACTTTGGCCATCCGACCTCCATATTAAGTTTCTTCAGTGCCTTAGCCTCCAAGGGTGACAACCATCTAGGGGTTTTGTTTTCCAACAAATCTTTATATCTTATCCAAACATTAAACAACGCTTTTCTGACAATGTGATTTTTAAAGGCCTTATGCACTTTGATTTTATCATACCATAGATATGCATGCCAACCAAATGTATTATTAAAGCCTTCTAAATCCAAGATATCTGTATTCTCGAGGAGCATCCACTCTTTCAGCCAGCAAAACGCTGCTGCTTCATAGTACAGTTTTAAGTCCGGCAGGGCAAATCCCCCTCTTTCTTTTGCATCTGTAAGTATTTTAAATTTTATTCTGGGCTTTTTGCCCTGCCAGACAAATCTCACAATGTCTTTCTGCCACCTCTTGAAACAGTCCATCTTGTCAAGAATCTGCAAAGTTTGAAACAAAAATAGCATTCTAGGCAATACATTCATCTTAATAACTGCAATTCGGCCTAACATTGACAATTTTAGATTTGACCATATTTCTAGATCTTTTTTAATTTCTGACCAACATTTTTCATAGTTGTCCTTATACAAGTTCAAATTTTTAGATGTCAAATGAACCCCTAGGTATTTCACCTTCTTAACCACTGTCAAACCTGTCTCTTCTTGAAATTTCTCCTTCTCCATGACTGTCAAAATTTTTTCTAAGACTTTAGTTTTTTGTTTGTTCAGTTTAAGTCCGGCTACCTGGCCAAATTGTTGAATTATCTCCAACACTCTTTTCGTACTAGTGTTTGGCTCTTGTAAGGTCAATACTAAGTCATCTGCGAATGCCCTTAACTTGTAATGTTTAGCTCCGACCTGTACACCTTTAACCTGCTGGTCATTTCTAATCATATTCAGCAACACCTCCAGAACAGAAATGAAAAGCAATGGAGAAATTGGGCACCCCTGTTCCTTTTTCTATCTTAAGTTCCTCCGTTATCACATTATTTACAATCAGCTTAGCTTTTTGTTCAGAATATATTGCACCCATACCATTCTCAAAACCTTGGCCTACCCCCATCCCATGAAGATTCTTTTTCATAAAACTCCAAGAAATATTGTCAAAGGCTTTCTCCGCGTCCACAAAAATCAGCACTGCTTTAGTGTTTATGTTCACCTCTAGCAATTCCAGAATGTCTATTATATTCCTTACATTGTCCGATAAGTGCCTTTTTGGGAGAAAGCCTGCTTGGTCCTTATGAATCTTCTCCATCAACACTCTTTTAAGTCTTTTTGCCAAAATGTCTGCAAAAATTTTATAATCCACATTAAGTAATGATATTGGGCGGTAGTTCTTAAGTTGAGTCTTTTCAGTCTCTGTCTTTGGTATGAGTGAAATATACGCTTCTTTCCACGATTCTGGTGCCTTTTCCCACTCTGAAATCTCGTTGCAGACTTCCTTTAACGGTTGAACCAACCACTCCTTCAAAGATTTATAGTATCTGGAAGTCAGTCCATCTGGCCCTGGAGACTTGCCCAATTGCATGTCTTGAATGGCACCCTCTATCTCTTGTTCTGTTATTCTCTGGTTTAAATCCACCTTGCTTTGATGAGAGATTTTTTGTAATCCATATTTTTTAAGGAATTTATCTATGTCCTCTTCATTTTGTGGTCCTTGAGAATAAAGTTTTTTGAAATAACTCAGAAAACAGTTTCTAATCTCATTGGGTTTAGATATGTTCTTTCCATCCACTTCTAGGCTTGTAACTGTATTTAGTTTCTGCCTTTTCTTCAATTGCCATGCCAGAAGTTTGCCACATTTATCTGCTGATTCGAATGTTTTTTGTTTCACTTGCTTTATCTTCCATTCAATCTCTTGATTCATCAATTCCATATATTGTGTTTGATATAACTTAATCTCTCTCAAAATCTCCTGGGACTTTGGTTTTGATCTTAATTTTTTCTCTCCTTCTTTTATCTTTTCCAAAATCTTTTCCTTCTTCTCATTCTGCTTTCTCTTTTTTATTGAATTTTGTTGAATCAAGAATCCTCGCATCACAGCTTTACTTGCGTCCCAGATCACTCTTTTTTCCACATCGGCCTTTAGATTTATTTCAAAATAGTCCTTTAAAGTTTTTTGGGCCTTCATGTGGATCTCCTTATCTCGAAACAGGGTGTCATTCATCCTCCATCTAAATTGACCAGTTGTTGTAAGTTTCATTTCCATCTTCACGGCGTTATGGTCGGAGCAAGTTTTTGGGCAGATTTCTACCCTCCTAATCTTTGGAGCCATCCCACTAGTGATCCAAATTTGATCAATTCTGGTCCAGGTCATCATTGCTTGAGAGAAAAAAGTTCCCTCTCTCTCAAGAGGGTTCCTTGTTCTCCATATGTCTATTAGGTCCATATTTTCCGTCATTTCAAAGAAGGTCTTCGGAAGTCTCCCTTCCTTGGAGATTGTCAGTCTTTGTGCCTTGTCCATATTTGTAGAAACTACACCGTTCATGTCTCCCATAATTATCATATTGTAATCCAAATAGTCCATCAGAGTTTCATGAAGTTTCTTGAAGAATTCCGCCTTGCCTTCATTTGGTGCATAAATTCCAACTATTAAGAATTTTTCTCCTTGTACTTGTATTTCAACTGCCAGATATCTTCCTTGTTCATCTTTAAACATCATTTTTGGAACCCATTTCTCTTTTACATAGATCACGACTCCTCTTTTCTTAACTTTATCCGATGAAATGAATTCTTGTCCTAATCTTTTATTTATGAGTAGTTTCCTGTGTGCTCTGGTTACATGGGTTTCTTGTAAACAAATCAAGTCCAATTGTTCTCTTTTCAAAATATGAAACACTTGACGTCTCTTCAAAGGCATGTTCAGCCCATTACAAGTCCAGCTAAGGAATTGCAGAGCCGTCTTGTTATTTTTCTGTTACTCCTCCAACCGCTCCAAGTTGTTGCTCTTCCTCTGATGGTGATGGGTTAAGTCCAAACGATAGGTTCAGAATGTCTAGTGCTCTCCTTTGTTCTGCAATTGGATCCACAGTTCCCTTCTGTAAGTCCTCTTGGTTTCTTTCCAAGAATCTCTCTTTGTCTTGTATTGTCTTTATTTTCACCTTCTTTCCCTTATAGTCAAAAGACAGTCCTTGTGGGAACTCCCACCTGAAAGGGATGATGTTCTTCTTCAGCAGGTAAACCAAATCCTTATAGAATGTTCTCAACTCCAAGATATGTTTAGGGATGTCTTTAAAAATCTGTATGGATGAATTTTCAATTTGCAAGGCCTTTTGGTAGTGTAATTTTAATATTTTATCTCTTTCTTCCTTAGATCTAAGGGTAATCAAACAGTCCCTCGGGGTCTTTCTGTTCTGTCTTCTGCCCAGTCTAAATGCTGTTGTAATCTTAAATTCTTCCTCCTCCAAGTCTTCCCAGAAACCAGCAAACTCTTGTGTTAAAAACTCCACCAGGTTGTCTCCTTCGCTCTCGGGAATCAGTCTTAATTTCAGATTTCTTTCCTTTCTCTGTAATTCCCACAAAGCCAGAGTTACATCATGTTCATGAACCTTTTTAGCAATCGGTTCTAAGTTCTCTTGAGTCTCTCCAGCAATAGTTCTAGCTTCCTCTGCAATTTTACGTGTTGCAGAATTTTCTTGAACCAGCCTGTTTATAGATTCTGTATTCAAGTCCAATCTTGCTGTTAGTTCTGTTAATTTCTGTGTATTTTCTGTACTCTGCTTTGTCAAGGTCTCCAAAGATTGATTTATCTTGAGTAACGCTTGTGTCACTGACTCCATAGAGGCAGCTGTCACTTTTTCTTGTCCTGTTATTCCTGTAGGAGTTACGCCTGTAATTGAGCCTCTTTTCTTTTGTTGCTGTTGCTGGTGTTGTTGCTGGTAGAGCTGCTGTTGCTGGTAGAGCTGCTTCCCCTGACACACTGGAACCCCCCCCCTCCGCTACGCTCTGGAGGGGAAGCCGGTCCCGATCTCCTGCTGCTGCTTCGGGATTCCCTATTTGCTCCTTCCCCCTGATGAGTCCCCCCTGGGGCTCCTCTTGTCTTGGCTACAGGCGCCCCCTCCTGGGAATCCCCCGATTCGCTGGAAAGGCTCATGGAATCCCTCGGGCCACCGTCCTCCTCTTCCTCGCTGTCCTCGGACTCTTCCCAATAGTCCTCCCTCTCCTGCCTCCCACGTGCCTCTGCTCCTGAACCCCTGACAGCGCCATAAATTGCGCAGCCACGATTTAGCTTCCCCATGCAGATGAGTTATTATGAAGCCTACTTTCTCCTCCTCATCTCTAAAGTCTCCCCTTCGCTCTCCATCTCCTCTCTCCCCTGTACCTCTGCTCCTGAGCCCCTGACAATTATATTTCATTTCCCAGAAAGCCTTAACCCTTGGGCACGTCCACCATAGGTGAAAGAATTTTCCTTCAGTTTCTTTACAATTCCAACACTTATTGTCTGGCAAATGATATATTTTTGCAAGCTTGATTAGGGTCATGTACCACCTGTAAATCATTTTCATAATATTTTCTTTCAGGGCATTACATGCCGTAAATTTCACACCAGTGGTCCTCAAATTGGTGTTTTTGGGGTTAGAATGCACATTCACCCCAAAATCGCAGAAATGTTTGTTACCAGCCCAAATCAACCATAGGTAAACATATGGTAACATGTCAATAGAAAAAGGACGAATAAGCTTTGATTGCTCTTTCGGTGTTCATTCACCCACAAATAGCAAAGCGGTGTGTAATGGTTGGGAGTTACTCGTGCGTAATCCTGCTCTGTTTGAGCATCGGGTTGCTTGGTTAAACCCTCCGGACTACGCAGCCCATGGTAGCGTGGCTGCTCTTAGTCACTTGTAGAATCTGACTGTGGGCGTTTCTTAAAGCGTTGCCAACATAAGAGTTGTTTGACGCCCAATCGTTTCCGCCTCTCACTGCGCGGGAGTCTCCTGCGCAGGGTGGGCGTGGGCAGCGGGGTGCTTGGGCTCTCCTCGCTAACTTCCAACGAAGAGTCCTGGAGCCCCTGCACCTCCCTGTCCCTTTGCTCTCCTGGATCCCTGGTGTTACACTCATTCTCTTCCCCTTCTTCCCGGCTAAGTCTCCCTCTAGCGCTTGGACCTTCCCCTGCAGAATCCGAGACCCTCTCCTTCTCCCGTGCCTCTGATGGCAGTTCCCTGACATCCACCTCCCTCCCAGGGCCCCCTTCACTCCCCCTCCGACCCGGGGGCTCTGTTGCAGCCTCTTCTCTGGTCGGCGAGCCAAGGAAACCCCTGAAAGAGCTGTCCTCCTCATCTGTGGGTGTGAACACCTCTTCCCACCTGCTAAGGTTCCCACCCAAGGAATGACTCTCCCAATCCGATTCTTCTTCGGATTCTGAAAACCCTTCGAAACTCTCTTCCTCCTCCGTCGTGCCGAACTGTTCTTCCCAGAATCGCTCTAAGGGCTTGGGTTTATCTGGGAACCGTCGGTGGAACACTTCCACCATATGCTCGTCGCCAACTGCCTCTGCCGGCACCCACGTGTTTTCCGACCAGGGCTCTCCTTCCCACGCCACCAAGTACTGCACCTGCCGCCCTCACCACCTTGAATCCACTATCTCTGCGGCCGAGCTCTGGTGTTCCCTCTCTTCTACCTGTGGTTGTGGCAAGACTTCTACCTCCCGCCCCTCTAATTCCCGCCCCTCTCTGTGCGGTGAGAGCAAGGACCTGTGGAACACGGGATGTATTTTCATGTTGTTGGGCAACCTGAGCTTGAACGCCACTGGGTTTATCTGTTGTATAACTTCAAACGGGCCCAGTCTTCTGGGCTGCAACTTCTTGCACCCTCCCTTAAAGGGTAACCCTTGAGTGGACAACCACACGCGATCCCCCACCCTAATGGTTTCCCCTTCCCTCCGGTGTTTATCTGCTTGCTTCTTGTAACTGGCTTTAGCCCTTTCTAGGTTCATCTTGAGCTGTTGATGTAACGCTTCCATTTCTTCCACAAACTGTTCAGCAGCAGGTACACTCCAGCTCTGTTCCTCATTGCCCGGGAACGCCCTGGGATGACACCCATAATTGGCCAAGAAGGGGCTCATACTGGTGGACACATGTTCAGCATTATTGTACGCAAATTCTGCTAGCGCTAGTTTCTCTACCCAATCATTCTGCCTTTCGCTAACGAAGCAGCGTAAGTATTGCTGGAGTACACTGTTTGCCCTTTCCGCCTGCCCATTGGTTTCTGGGTGTCTCGCTGTCGAGAAGCTTACCTCGACTTGCAGTAGGCTCATGAGCTTCCTCCAGAACCGGGAAGTAAATTGTTTTCTGCGGTCAGATAAAACCCTCAAGGGGGCGCCATGCAGCCTAAAAATGTGTTCTACAAACAACCGTGCCGTTTCTTCCGCCGTCACCGCATGGGAGCAGGCGATAAAGTGGCACATTTTGGTTAGCAAGTCTACTACTACCATCACTGCTGTTTTTCCCCTTGATTTGGGCAAATCCGTCATGAAATCAATTGACACCACCTCCCAGGGTTTGTTTGGCGTGGGTAAGGGTTCCAGCAAACCTGCTGGCATCGTGCGTTCCCCTTTGGCCCTCTGGCAGCGGTCACACCCTCTTACATATTCACGTACACCTTCCCTCACCCGTGGCCACCAAAATTGTCGGGTCACCAGCATCATGGTTTTGTGTTGCCCAAAATGTCCCGCTGTGGGGGTGTCATGTAGTTGTTTGAGTACCCTTCTTCTTAGAGCCTCCCCCGGTACGTACATCACCCCCCTGTAGTACAACACCCCTTCCTTCTCCTCAAACCCCTCTGGTGCTCCCCTCCCCTCTTGGAGTTCCCTGATTTTAGTCCGGGCGAATTCATCGTCCCTAGTGAGTCCTGCCAGTTCTCTCGTGCCCACTAGAGTACCCCCACACACCCATCGGTCCTCAGGTATGACGTGGCGGGTCTCCGGCGGCCCTTCTCCTTCGAAGTACTCTGGTTTCCGCGAAAGAGCGTTTGCTCCCACGTTTTGCTGGCCGGGCACATACTGGATTTCGAAAGAAAACTTGGAAAACTCCTGCGCCCAGCGAATCTGTCTCTGGTTGAGCACCTGTGCTGTCCGCCAATATTCCAAGTTCTTGTGATCTGTGCAGACCTGGATCTTATGCTGCACCCCTATCAGCAGAAGGTGCCACCGACGAAAGGCGGCGTAAATTGCTAGCAGTTCTCGGTCGTACACGGTGTAGTTTTGTTCCGACTTGCTCAGCTTCCTCGAGAAGAAGGCGCACGGTTTCCATTCTTGCTGGCTCAGTCCTGGCTGCAACAGAACCGCCCCGATGGCTCTTTCTGACGCGTCCGTCTCCAACCTCATAGGTTTCTCCAAATCCACATGTAGTAATTGTTCCTCCGACGCGAATGCCTTCTTCAATCTTTCAAAGGATTGCTGGGCTTCCTCCGTCCACACAAACTTTCTCTTACTACTGAGACAGTCCGTGATTGGGGCCGTCAAGTGTGCGAAGTTCTTGATGAACGTCCGGTAGAAATTGCCAAAACCTAGGAATCTCTGCACATCCTTTCGTGTCTTTGGGGTCTTCCACTCCAATACTGCTTGCACCTTGCTTGGGTCCATCGCTAAGCCTTTGTCAGATAGCATGTACCCCAGGAACTCCACCTCTCGGGCATGAAACTGACATTTCTCTAGCTTGACCCACAACTGGTGTTTCTGCAAATGTTGTAGCACTTCCCTGACATCTCTCACATGTTGCTCCTCATTTTCTGAATAAATCAAGACGTCGTCCAGGAATGCTACACAGTTCTTGTAAAGCAGAGACCCCAACACGTGGTGCATGAACGCTTGAAAACAGGCGGAGCCTGACTGTAATCCGAAAGGCATAACGAGATATTCAAAGGCCCCCAGGGGTGTGAACATGGTGGTCTTCCATTCATCCCCCTCTCTCATCCGGATTAAGTTGTAAGCCCCCCTCAGATCTAGCTTGGTGAAATTCTTTCCCTTCCTCACTCTTGTCAGAATGTGATCGATTCTGGGCATCGGGAAAGTCACAGGTTCTGACACCAAATTTACCCCCCTGAAGTCCACGACCAGCCTCGGTTTATCAGTGTCCTTTTTGTCCACAAAAAATACTGGACTGCCCCCCACTGCTTTTGACTCTCTTATAAACCCTCTCTTTAGGTTCTTGTCGATAAAGTCCCGTAACTCCTTCATCGCTATGGGGGTGGGTTTCCCCTGAGCATCCAGCGACCGTCGTTCTTCCAGCCTCGCTGTCAGGATGGCTATGTGCTCTTCCAAATCGCAGTTTCTCTCCTCCAGCGATTGGCCTCCAGCTGCCCCTCCCCTGGCTCCAGCTCCTCCGGTCTTACTCATGATGCCCCCTTCTGCTTGTTGCGCACGAGCAACTTTCAGGGTGAGTCAGAATGCTGTAATGGTTGGGAGTTACTCGTGCGTAATCCTGCTCCGTTTGAGCATCGGATTGCCTGGTTAAACCCTCCGGACTACGCAGCCCATGATAGCGTGGCTGCTCTTAGTCACTTGTAGAATCTGACTGTGGGCGTTTCTTAAAGCGTTGCCAACATAAGATTTGTTTGACGCCCAATCGTTTCCGCCTCTCACTGCGCAGGAGTTTCCTGCGCAGGGTGGGCGTGGGCAGCGGGGTGCTTGGGCTCTCCTCGCTAACTTCCAACGAAGAGTCCTGGAGCCCCTGCACCTCCCTGTCCCGTTGCTCTCCTGGATCCCTGGTGTTACACTCATTCTCTTCCCCTTCTTCCCGGCTAAGTCTCCCTCTAGTGCTAGGACCTTCCCCTGCAGAATCCGAGACCCTCTCCTTCTCCCGTGCCTCTGATGGCAGTTCCCTGACACGGTGTAATAAGCCTAAACAAAGCCAAACAAGTTGTTTTGGTTTCCAACTACATAGAGAGAAGAATCTTGGATTTCGCTTACTTCAAGTCGTGTTCTTTGCTGTTAATGCACATTGACACAGAAATCGCAAAGTGTGTGTAATGAGACCAAAATAACACAACACCATCTTTTCGCTTCCATATGCGTAGAAAGAAGACGAATAGGCTTTGATTGGGCTTTTTTCAATTCGCATGGTGTTATTTGGGTGTGCGCCAGCATCACCCCAAACGAAAGCAAAAAAGTTTTTTTGGGTTCCATCTACATAAAAAGAAGATGATAAAGCTCTGATTGGGCTCATTTCAAATTGGTGTTTTGCGGGTTAGAATGCACATTCACCCAAAAATCGCAGAAATGTTTGTTACCAGCTCAAATCTGCTGGGAAAAAGCACCAATGATAAAGCCAGCTGCAGGTGGCTGGAATGCAAAACAGGATGTTGTTGTTTCAAACTGTACTGTTGGGAAAAAGGGGGAGTCTATTCTCTGTACTGAGCACCGGATGTTAGCTCAGAGTGTCATCTGACCTGTGCTAGAAGCACAGGGGAGGAGTTATGACTCTTCTGATGGAGTCTGAAGGGTGCAGTCACGTTTCTTTGTACTGCTGAATGACAGGAATAAAAGACATGTAAATAGGACTCCTGTCTGTCTCATTTCCCCTCCCTGGGGGGGAAAGCAAGGAGAGAGAAGCAGAGGGTGTGTTCTCCTCACATCTAACGAGGAGAATCACCGGTTTACGACCTAGCCTGCCGGGAGTAGCAGACGGAAGGTAAACAAGTATCTCGCTCAGTTTGCCCGTGAAGGCCAGTTTACCTCTGACTGTGAGCTGAGATACTGACATATGGCAGCTTTCGGTGGTTGCGATTCATTGAACATCTGCATGAGAGGCTGGTGGATTGTCCTCCTCTGCTCCAAGGGAGAAAATAGCGTCTGAGAGCAGCCAGAAGCTGAACAGACGGCTGGACCCAGAGGAAAGTGTTTTCCAAGCAACGGAGCTCAAGGTATGCTGCATTTCGGGCTAAAAGTTAGAGATAAGCTTTCAAGTATGCACAGTTGCTAAGCGACGCTCGTCAGAGACGTGGAAATTTACTGGCTGCGCAGATGGCTCTGAGAGAGGGCCTGGGAAGCGAAAGTTTTGTTTTGACTATGTCTTCGATGCTGTGCAAGGTCTGAGAAACAGCTTGCAGCTTGCCTGGAAAGGCAGTAAACAAGTCCAGCAGAGGCTATTGGAGTTTTAGCAAGGCTGGAAAGTGAGACAGAGGCTTGGCTTCAAGATGGATGCCAAGAAGGGGGGAGCCCTGCCTTATTCATCTCCCCTGACCAGTGGCAGTTATTCATCATGGTCTGGAAAGACGACTACCCCAGAAGGGGTGAGCAAGGATGATGCTGGCCAAGTTCCTAAGAGCTCATCGAAAACTGAGGAGAGCTTTGACCCTAGATGGGGGAGCGAAGGAACTGTTCCAGCTGCACTGGAAGTGAAGGACAGGGGGAGGGAAGAACAGAGTTCAAATCTCCCCGCTGCTGAAGCTACTGAGGAGCGAGTTGTAGCATTGAGCGCTGTCCGATGTTACAATTGTGGACAGACTGGGCATCTACAGCGAAACTGTAGGAAGCCGCGCCAGTCAAGAGGAGCGAAGAGCAGCTCTACGAAGCCTGAGGCGTCAGGCAAAAGCCGTACCAAGTGCCAGGTGAAACCTGCAAAGGCTATGATGGCGAAAGGAACCACGCCAGATGTTGGGAACGCGTTCATAATCGACACTGGCTGTACAAAACACATGTACCCGCACAGAGAACTGTTTTCAACGTTGAAGAAGCAAAGCTTCACTGTGAAACAGGCCAACGGTCAGGAGCTGAAAGCGACCGGGATTGGGACTGTGTATCTTGAGAGTCTGAACTTGACTATAAACAATGTTTACCTGGTTCCAGAACTGAAATTTAATCTGCTGAGTGTGTCGCAGATTGCAAAGAAAGGACTGAAACTGTCCTATGATGCTAAAAGCTGCAAGATCTACAAAGATGGAGAACTGTTTCTTACTGCCAGAGAGAAGGATGGACTGTATTTGTTGACTTTTGATCAAAGTGATTACATGAAATGTAATTCTTCTGGTTCTAACGAAATCTCTCTTGCAGGTGTGACCAGTGTGAGCACCAGGAAGGTGACCAAGAAGGTCGACAGAGCATTTCAGCGGGTGTATGCTGATGTGATTGGTCCTCTAGAACCATCTAGAGGCGGTGCAAAATATTACCTTGTGTGTGTGGATTGTTTTACTAATTATTCTTGGGTTTTTGTGATGGAAAAACCGCAAGAGACCTTAGAAAGGTTTCAGGAGTTTTGTGACAAGGTTAAAAATATGCATGATGCTAACATTGATTGTCTCTTCACAGATGAGAAACAAGTTTTTCTGTTACAGAAGTTTCAGAAGTTCCTGGATGGAAAAGGGATAGACCACAAAGTTGCTGTTTCAACCGAAGCATGGAACAGGGGGGTCTGTGTGAGGGTGAACAAAGAATTGCAAAAGGGGATGCATGCGCAATTGCTGAGTTCACATTTGCCACATGAATATTGGGCCGAGTCGCTAGCGTCCTATGTTCACATGTGGGTGAGAAAGGTCTCAACAGAGTTGGGATGTTCTCCTTTTGAGAAGCTGTTCCATAGAAAACCTTCTGTTGACTATTTTAAGGTTTTCGGGTCTCATGTGAGAACAGAAGCTCCAGGTGGAGTAAAGAATGCCAGAGGCATTTTTGTGGGTAATGAAAAGGGTCTCTACAGAGTACTTTTGTCTGAATGTGGTCAGGTGATTCTCACAAAGTTTCTTGAGAGTGCTCCAGTACAAGAGCGGGTAGTTGTACACACATTTCCCACAGGTGACAATTCAGATGATGATTTTTCTGATTACACAGATTACAGTGGTACTGATGATGACAGTGATAGCTCAGAGAGTTCAGTTGTAACAGTCATTGAGAGTAAATCTCACACAATGGATAGACCTTCACAGGTGAAGGAGGAACCACTGTTTGCCATTGCTACTGGTTCTCAACAAAGTCCAGAGGTTGAACCAGTGAGCACAGAGGATCAGAACCTCATACGCAGGTCTGAGAGAGTCACAAAGGGTGTACCACCAAAGAGGTACTCAAAAGAGTTTGCTAACTTAGCTGTTGCATGTGTTGCTATTGTTAACAACTCAAAGCAGGTTAAAGCAGTGTCTAAGTCAGAGACAAAGACACAACAGAGAGTAGCTAACCAAGGTAATGCAGAAGCACTCATTCCTTGGAAGCCAGACAACCAGAGAGGTACACTGGTGAAACCAGTGGTGGGGAGTTCCAAGGGTGGAACTGAAACAACAGGGGACTGTTATATGTATAACAACTGTTTGTTTTCTAATCTGGATCATGTTTTGCCTATTGATGCTTTTGGGGGAGGATGTTGGGAAAAAGCACCAAGGCAAAAGCCAGCTGCAGGTGGCTGGAATGCAAAACAGGATGTTGTTGTTTCAAACTGTACTGTTGGGGAAAAGGGGGAGTCTATTCTCTGTACTGAGCACCGGGTGTTAGCTCAGAGTGTCATCTGACCTGTGCTGGAAGCACAGGGGAGGAGTTATGACTCTTCTGATGGAGTCTGAAGGGTGCAGTCACGTTTCTTTGTACTGCTGAATGACAGGAATAAAAGATATGTAAATAGGACTCCTGTCTGTCTCATTTCCCCTCCCTGGGGGGGGGGGGGAAAGCAAGGAGAGAGAAGCAGAGGGTGTGTTCTCCTCACATCTAACGAGGAGAATCGCCGGTTTACGACCTAGCCTGCCGGGAGTAGCAGACGGAAGGTAAACAAGTATCTCGCTCAGTTTGCCCGTGAAGGCCAGTTTACCTCTGACTGTGAGCTGAGATACTGACAAAATCAAGCATACGTAAACATATGGTAACATCTCAATAGAAAAAGGACGAATAAGCTTCGTTTGCTCTTTCGGTGTTCATTCACCCAGAAATAGCAAAGCGAAGTGTAATAAGCCTAAACAAAGCCAAACAGGTTGTTTTGGTTTCCAACTACATAGAAAGAAGAATCTTGGATTGCGCTTACTTCATGTCGTGTTCTTTGCTGTTAATGCACATTGACACAGAAATCGCAAAGTGTGTGTAATGAGACCAAAATAACGCAACACCATTTTTTCGCTTCCATATGCGTAGAAAGAAGACGAATAAGCTTTGATTGGGCTTTTTTCAATTCGCATGGTGTTATTTGGGTATGCGCCAGAATCACCCCAAACGAAAGGAAAAAGGTGTTTTGGGTTCCATTTACATAAAAAGATGATGATAAAGCTCTGATTGGGCTTATTTCAAATGGGTGTTTTTGGGGTTAGAATGCACATTCAACCAAATATCGCAGATGACCTGTTTGTTATAAGCCCAAATCAAGCATAGGTGTTTTGGTTCCATCTCAATAGAAAAAGGACGAATAAGCTTCGATTGCTCTTTCGGTGTTCATTCACCCACAGCCAAGCGGTGTAATAAGCCTAAGCAAAGCCAAACTGGTTGTTTTGGTTTCCAACTACATAGAAAGAAGAATTTTGGATTGCGCTTACTTCATGTCGTGTTCTTTGCTGTTAATGCACATTGACACAGAAATCGCAAAGTGTGTGCAATGAGACCAAAATAACACAACATCATCTTTTTGCTTCCATATGCGTAGAAAGAAGACGAATGCTTTGATTGGGCTTTTTTCAATTCGCATGGTGTTATTTGGTTGTGCACCAGAATTACCCGCAACCAAAGCAAAAATGCCTTTTGTTTCCATCTACATAAAAAGGAGATGATAAAGCTCTGATTGGGCTTATTTCAAATTGGTGTTTTGGGTGTTAGAATGCACATTCACCCAAAAATCGCAGAAATGTTTGTTACCAGCCCAAATCAAGCATAGGTGTTTTGGTTCCCTCTCAATAGAAAAAGGACGAATAAGCTTCGTTTGCTCTTTCGGTGTTGTCAGGGAACTGCCATCAGAGGCACGGGAGAAGGAGAGGGTCTCGGATTCTGCAGGGGAAGGTCCTAGCACTAGAGGGAGACTTAGCCGGGAAGAAGGGGAAGAGAATGAGTGTAACACCAGGGATCCAGGAGAGCAACAGGACAGGGAGGTGCAGGGGCTCCAAGACTCTTCATTGGAAGTTAGCAAGGAGAGCCCAAGCACCCCGCTGCCCACGCCCACCCTGCGCAGGAGACTCCCGCGCAGTGAGAGGCGGAAACGATTGGGCGTCAAACAACTCTTATGTCGGCAACGCTTTAAGAAAAGCCCACAGTCAGATTCTACAAGTGACTAAGTGCAGCCACGCTAATATGGGCTGCGTAGCCCGGAGGGTTTAACCAGGCAATCCGATGCTCAAACGGAGCAGGATTACGCACGAGTAACTCCCAACCATTACAGGTGTTCATTCACCCAGAAATAGCAAAGCGAAGTGTAGTAAGCCTAAAGAAAGCCAAACAGGTTGTTTGGGTTTCCAACTACATAGAAAGAAGAATCTTGGATTGCGCTTACTTCATTTCATGTTCTTTGCTGTTAATGCACATTGACACAGAAATTGCAAAGTGTGTGTAATGAGACCAAAATAACACAGCACCATTTTTTCGCTTCCATATGCGTAGAAAGAAGACGAATAAGCTTTGATTGGGCTTTTTTCAATTCGCATGGTGTTATTTGGGTGTGCACCAGAATCACCCCAAACGAAAGCAAAAAGGTTTTTTGGGTTCCATCTACATAAAAAGAAGATGATAAAGCTCTGATTGGGCTTATTTCAAATTGGTGTTTTTGTTGGTTTCTGCTCTCTTCACTGTGCAGCGAAGTGCTTGTCACAAGACAATGTTTACATTCCACAGTCAGAGTACTGTCGGGTTTTCCCACGGGAATGGGAAACTGGATGTGACGTACACTGGTTTCCTGTTTTTCACTGACTCTCTCGGTGTTCTTCATTCCGAGGAGAAGGACGGTTGCTTCTCTGCTCCCGCAGAGGCAAGATGCATGTTTGTAATTTCTCTACATTGAACTGAAAATAAAGCAACATTAAGCATGTGGCACGTACTGCTCATCATTCCGTTGTGCACAGGACTCTGCAATTACAACATTTTTGGTTCCGGGCCCAGAAAGACGCAATCAAACTGAAGAATGGAGACTCCAGAAGTCGAGTCGGAATGCCGGCAGAGGAACAGACAAACGGATCGGCGTTATCTGCTCTGCGCGTCAAGTTTGATTGATGGAGGTATGTGCTCATGCTCCGGGCAGCCTGCCAGCTTCTAGTTTATGGTTTTATGGCTGGATTTTGAACTTTTGAAGCCGTTTTTGCCGCGATACAGGCAAAGGCACTAAGTCACAGGCTCACAGGCTTGGTGGCTGGGAAAGCGAAAGTACTTTTCACAAGTGCTTTTGGAAGCAGCTGTACTGTGACGCAGCTTGATTAAAGTAGCAATGATGGCTAATGCAAAGCTGGCTGATGCTTTTGGGATTCCTAAGCTCAATAAGAAAAATTATACGGACTGGGTACTTTATGCAGAGGCTGTTCTGTGGAAGGAAGGTCTGTTTAATGTTATTACAGACAACCCCCCAGCTCCAATTACAGATGAATGGGCTACAAAGGATTCCAAAGCAAGGGGAACGCTTACGTTGATAGTATCCCCAGAAGAGCTCTGTCTGTTGCGTGGAAAGACCACAGCCAGAGAAATTTGGGACACTTTAAGAGAGGCTCACTTGAGGACAGAGGCTGGTTCCTCAATGTACTACTATGCCAAGCTGCATGGTATGGCTCTTGCTGAAGGTGGAGATGTGAGTACACACCTGATGGAGATGCAAAATCTGAGACATGAGTTGCAACAGAGAGGACTCAACTTTCCAGAGGCTGTGTATTCCTTTATGATACTACATTCTTTGGGTCCAAGTTGGGAGTCCGTTGCCACTCAGATTGCTGTTCAGCCAACTGCTCAGCTCACAGTAGCCTATGTTACTGCCGTGATCCAGAATGAAGCAGATCGCCGGGGTGCTAGCTGCATGGGTATGGGGGAGTCTTCACAGACGTCATCCCAGAGTGCAGTGGAACCACCAGAGGGCGCCAAAGCTTTGAAGGCAGTGAAATGCTACTCGTGTGGACGTCTAGGCCATATGAAGAGGGAATGCAGATATCCCAGGGCCAAGACAGAGCAGCGCAGCGGACGTTCATCGCGTGGGAAAGGCCAAAGCAAAGGCAAAGGTCCGGTGTCCAGGACAACGCAGCACAAGGCAATGGTCTCACGCTTCACTCCAAAGGTTGCAAAGGTCCAGAAGACGTCTAGATCTTTCTTCGTTGTTGATTCAGCAGCTACCCACCACATGTGCAACGATAAGCGACTGTTCGTGTCTTTTACACCGCAGGAAGGTGCGATTCACCAGGCGGATGACCACACAATCCCCAGTCAAGGCTACGGAACTGTTGTACTTCACAGTTTGGACTTATCGATACAGGATGTACTGTACGTTCCAGATGCCACACACAATCTTCTAAGTGTGATGCAGCTGAATGAACGGAACATTGACGTTTCCTTCAAGAACAAGAAATGCACCATCACAAAGAAAGACGATTATGTATTGCATGCTGAAAATGTTGATCGTTTGTTTGTATTGTATTATGATGATGTGCAGAATGATACTTGTTGCATTGCAGGTTCTAACAAAAGTTTGCATGCAGGATGTATTCATGATTTTCACTGAAAATTTGGTCATTTGCATTTTGAGGCAGTATCTAAAATGCCTGCCTTGGTTGAAGGTATGACTATTAAACCCTGCAGGTACCACATGAAGTGCAAAGCATGCGCAGCAAACAAGGTGAAAATGGCTGCGAAAGGTAAGGTGTCTAGTAGGCAAGCTACAGAACCATACCAGGTTGTTCATGCTGATTTAGTTGGTCCACTATCGCCCTCTTTGGGTGGAAATAGGTTCTTCATGGTTCTCATTGATGCATTTTCCAGGTATATTTATGTGTACAATCTCAAGCAGAAATCAGAGGCTTTTCAAAGGTTTAAGGAATTCTGTGCTTGGTTGGAAAATGTGCATGGTAAGAAGATAAAAACTCTTTTCACTGATCGCGGGGGAGAATTCACTTCTCAGCAGTTTGAAGCTTTTCTGACTGAGAAAGGAATTCAACACGATTTGTCCAGTCCTCGCTCGCCATGGCAGAATGGACTTTGCGAAAGGGCAAATCAGACATTGCTTCAAGGGTTAAAAACCTTGCTGCATGATGCCAATCTTCCAGAGAGTTATTGGGCCGAATCTCTCTCGTGTTTTGTTTACAGTTACAATCGCAGATTATCTTCAGCGATTGGTTGTACCCCCTATGAGAAAATGTTTGGCAAGAAACCATACATCAAGCACATGAAAATTTTTGGTTCGGACATGTGGGTTCACTCGCCACAAAACTCCAAGTTAGACAAGCGTGGATTGCATGGTATCTTTCTAGGTTATCAGAAAGGTTCTTACAGAATAATGATGACTGACTCTATGACAATTAAGCTGACAAGAAGTGTTGAGTACAATGCCAAGTGGGGGGAGAATGTGGGAATTTTTCAATGTTATCCTGATGACAGTGATGAGACTGAGGATAAGCAACAGCAAAAGCAGCGACAGCAACCCACACCCACTGATGAAGGTTCTGATTCTGAATCTGAATCTGAATCGGATACTTCAGAGGATTTCAAGAGTGCGAAAGCCTCTATGCGACCCTCTGAAAGCTCTGATCAGGAATTGGAAGAACCATTGTTCACAATAGGCCACTTTTCTCCTAAGAAGGAAGAGGAAAGTGTTGAAGACCAAAGGCTAATTCGCAGGTCACAAAGAGCCACAAAAGGCAGACCTCCAAAGAGATTTGCTGATGAATTTGCTAAGACAGCAGTAGCAGCTGTTAAAAGCTCCAAGAAGGTATTTGAACCTTCAAGTTTCCAAGAAATCCAGGATTTGGATTCTAAGGAAGCTGAGCCATGGTTAAATGCCATGAAGGCTGAGCTTGATTCCTTAGAAAGGAACAAAACATGGGAGCTAGTTCCAGTAGTTCCAGGAATGAAACTGCTTGGAAGCAAATGGGTCTTCAAAGCGAAGACTGATCAAAATGGCAAGATAGTCAGACACAAAGCCAGATTGGTAGCCAGAGGTTTTGCACAGGTACCAGGTGAAGACTATCACGAGACCTACTCACCCACTGTGAGATATGAGAGCATTAGGCTTATGCTCAAGCTAGCTGCAGAGGAAAATCTACACATTAGTCACCACGATGTGAATACAGCGTTTTTGTACGGATCTCTAGGTGAATCACTTTATATGCTTCCACCTGATGGCGTACAGGTAAAACAGGGATTTGTTTGTGCTCTAAAGAAGTCCCTTTATGGTCTCAAACAAAGTGCACGGTGTTGGCACACAAAACTCACTGAAGCATTGTTTTCTCTAGGTTTTCAGCAAGGGAAAGCTGATCCATGTGTATTTGTCAAAGAGGAGGGGCAAAAGAAGCTGTATTCTTTGTTTTATGTTGATGATATTTTATTCTTTTGGAAAGATGTCACAATGTACAATAACGCCCTAGCTCAGCTCAAAGAGCACTTTGACATGAAAGATCTCGGTGAGGTAAACAACTACCTATCTCTGGAAATAGAAAGAGATCAATGTGGTAACATTCTAGTACACCAGTCACGAAAAATTGCTGATGTGTTAAGCAAACTGAACCTGATGGATGCTAACCCTGTAGACACACCCATGACAACAGGTTATCAGGTAGAAGACACTGAAGAAGCATTTTCTGACACTACACTGTACAGAAGTGTGCTAGGCAAGCTAAACTTCATTGCCAGATGTTCAAGACCTGACATTGCTGTTAGCTGTAATTTGCTAAGCAGACAAGTTAACAATCCTACTGTTAAGGATTGGAAAGCTCTGAAACGCATAGCACGCTATTTAAAAGCCACTATGCATTACAGACTGAGATTTAACAATCAGAAGTCTGGTGGTCTTGAGATTTTTGCAGATGCAAGTTTTGGAAGTGACACTGCAGACAGGAAAAGTACGTCTGGAGTTTGCTACATGTACAATCAGGGTCTATTTGATTGGTCTTGCAAGAAGCAAACAACAATTAGCTTAAGTACTTGTGAAGCTGAACTGAATGCACTGTCTTATTCACTTAAGGATTGTGAATGGTTGTTACAATTGTGCAAAGACATGAAAATTCCTGTCAAATGTCCAATCCAGGTTTACCAGGACAACAAAGCATGTTTGGCTTTGCTGAATTCAGAAGGTTATAAGCAAAGCACGAAGCACTTGCAATTGAAGGTGCAACATGCTAGAGAACATATTCAGAAGGGACTCGTAACGGTGTCCTATATGCCAGGTAATGAAATTCCTGCTGATGTATTGTCCAAGATTGTATCAAGGGATCAACACTGTACCTATGTACAGAAGTTGGGTTTGTACTGATGTTGTACGAACACGCTGCCCAGTGATGTTCACAGAAAGGGGGAGGATGTTGGTTTCTGCTCTCTTCACTGTGCAGCGAAGTGCTTGTCACAAGACAATGTTTACATTCCACAGTCAGAGTACTGTCGGGTTTTCCCACGGGAATGGGAAACTGGATGTGACGTACACTGGTTTCCTGTTTTTCACTGACTCTCTCGGTGTTCTTCATTCCGAGGAGAAGGACGGTTGCTTCTCTGCTCCCGCAGAGGCAAGATGCATGTTTGTAATTTCTCTACATTGAACTGAAAATAAAGCAACATTAAGCATGTGGCACGTACTGCTCATCATTCCGTTGTGCACAGGACTCTGCAATTACAACAGTTTTTGGGGTTAGAATGCACATTCAACCAAAAATCGCAAAAATGTTTGTTACCAGCCCAAATCAAGCCCAGGTGTTTTGGTTCCCTCTCAATAGAAAAAGGACGAATAAGTTTTGATTGCTCTTTCGGTGTTCATTCACCCACAAATAGCAAAGCGAAGTGCAATAAGCCTAAACAAAGGCAAACAGGTTGTTTTGGTTTCCAACTACATAGAAAGAAGAATCTTGGATTGCGCTTACTTCATGTCGTGTTCTTTGCTGTTAATGCACATTGACACAGAAATCACAATGTGTGTGCAATGAGACCAAAATAACACAACACCATCTTTTCGCTTCCATATGCGTAGAAAGAAGACGAATAAGCTTTGTGTCACGGGAAATGGGGTTGCTTGTGTGTAAACCTCCAGCTGTTCCAAACTGCTTAGAAGTTGGTGGTGTCTTTCCCTGACTGAGCAGCCTGGGTGCTGCTGCTGCTCAGTCGCTGGACGTATCCGTGAGTGGGTGTTTCCTAAATTTCCTCCAACATAAAAGCTCCTTGACAGACACCCTTCGCCTCGCCTCTCTGCGCGTAACCCTTCTGCGCAGAGTGGGCGTGCCCAGAGGTGCCCCTCCACTCTCTTCACTACCTTCAGTGCCAGCATCTCGGAGCCTCTCCTCCGAGATGCTTCCTCCCTCTTCCTTCTTCCTGGTGTCACCGGGACATTCTTCCCCAGATGACCTTCTCTCTCTACCCTTACTCGTTCTTTCTTCCGCAGAATCGGGAAGCACCGCCTCTCCCCTCTGCTCCGATGTCAGTTCCCTGACATCCACCTCCCTCCCAGGGCCCTCCCCTCCCCCCGTCCTTCCCTCTGACGGTGACGCAGGAAACCCGCGGAAAGAACTCTCCTCTCCATCTGACGATTCAAACACCCCTCTCCATTTGCTGCTGTCTCTCCCCTCTTCCCAATCGGATTCTTCTTCTGGCCAACCCCCTACCTCCTCTTCGGAGGTGGGAAAACCCTCAAACTCTTCCTCCTCATTGGTGGTGCCAAATTGCTCCCTCCAAAATCTCTCTGGTGGTTTGGGCTTTCTCGGGTACCTGCTATGAAACTCCTCCTGCAGGTACTCATCCCTCATTTCTTCTGCTGGGACCCATGCGTTTTCCTCATCTGGCTCCCCCTCCCATGCCACCAAATACTCCACCCTCCCCCCTTTCCACCTGGAATCGAGAATCTCAGCTGAATGTCCACTGAGTTCCCTTTCCTCCATCTGTGGATGCAAGGGTGCTTCATTTTGCTGACCCAGACACTCCCTCCCTTCCCTGAAAGGTGAAAGTAAGGACCTGTGAAACACAGGGTGCAGTTTCATGTGAGATGGCAATTTGAGCCTAAAGGTCACCGGATTAACTTGCTGAACTACTTGGAATGGTCCCAGCCTCTTTGGCTTCTTGCACCCTCCTTTGAACGGTAACCCTTTGGTGGACAACCACACCTGGTCCCCCACTCCTATGTTTTCCCCCTCCCTGCGGTGCCAGTCTGCCTGCCGCTTATACACTTCTTTGGCTCTCTCCAGGTTTAACTTAAGCTGTTGGTGTAAAGCCTGCATCTCTTCCACAAACTCCTCCGCTGCGGGAACACTCCAACTTCCCTCCCCTTCCCCTGGGAAAGCCCTGGGGTGGCACCCGTAATTTGCCATAAACGGACTCATCCCTGTAGACACATGTTCTGCGTTATTGTATGCAAACTCAGCCAACGCTAATTTGTCCACCCAATCATTCTCCCTCTCGTTGACGTAGCAGCGTAGATATTGTTGCAGCACGCTGTTCGCTCTCTCTGCCTGTCCATTGGTCTCCGGATGCCTGGCCGTTGAGAACACCACCTCCACGTCCAGCAGACTCATAAGCTTTCTCCAGAATCGGGACGTGAATTGCTGGCCTCTGTCGGATAAAATCCTCAAGGGGGCGCCATGCAACCTGAAAACATGCTCTACAAACAACTTGGCCGTTTCTTCTGCAGTCACCGCATGCGAGCACGCAATAAAATGGCACATTTTTGTCATCAAATCAACTACCACCATAACTGCCGTTTTCCCCCTGGCTTTGGGTAGATCAGTCATAAAGTCAATTGATACCACCTCCCATGGTCTCTCTGGTGTAGGTAAGGGTTCCAGTAACCCCGCAGGTGCCGACCTCTCCCCCTTCGCTCTCTGGCAAACCTGGCACCCTCGTACATACTGCTTCACATCCTCTCTCACCCGTGGCCACCAAAACTGCCTGGTGACTAGTAACATAGTTTTATGTTGTCCAAAATGTCCTGCCGTGGGGTTGTCATGCATCTGTTTGAGTATTCTGTTTCTCAATTCCCCCTCAGGTATGTACAAGACCCCTCTATAGTACAATGCTCCGTCCTTTACTTCGAACCCCCCCCCCCCGAGTTTCCCCAGTGATATCAATTTCTCGCATTTTGGTTTGTGCATATTGATCATCCCTCGTCAACCCGGCTAGCTCTTGCCTCCCGACGAACACTCCCCCACACACCCATTTGTCCTCGGGAATGACATGTCGTGCTTCTGGTCCTCCCTCCCCTTCCTCGTATTCAGGCTTGCGAGAGAGGGCATCTGCTCTGACATTTTCCTTCCCGGGCACGTACCTAATTTCAAAATTAAACTTGGAAAACTCTTGAGCCCCCCGCACCTGTCGTTGGTTGAGCACTCTTGCCGTTCTCCAATATTCCAGGTTCTTGTGGTCAGTACACACCTGGACCTTGTGCTGTGCGCCTATGAGAAAATGTCACCACCGTCGAAAAGCCTCGTGAATTGCCAGCAGTTCTCGATCGTACACTGTGTAGTTTTGCTCCGACTTGTTAAGCTTCCTGGAAAAGAAGGCACACGGTTTCCACTCCCCATTTGCCTGCTGAAGCAATATCCCCCCTACAGCTCTGTCTGATGCGTCCGTCTCTAGCCTTATCGGCTTCCGCAGATCCACGTGCAGGAGCTGCTCTTCCGACGCAAACGCCTTCTTGAGCTTTTCAAAGGAACTTTGGGCCTCCTCCGTCCATACGAACTTCTTCTTGCTGCTGAGACAATCTGTTATGGGTGCTGTTAAATGAGCGAAGTTCTGGATAAACTTCCGGTAAAAATTTTCAAACCCCAAAAACCTCTGTACATCCTTCCGGTTCTTGGGAGGCTTCCATTCTAGCACGGCCTGCACCTTGCCTGGGTCCATGGCCAGACCCTTCGCTGACAACCTGTAGCCCAGGAACTCCACCTCTCGTGCATAGAATTGGCATTTCTCCAGTTTGACCCACAGCTGATGCTCCTGCAGCCTTTTCAGCACTTCTCTGACGTCTTTCACATGCTGCTCCTCATTCTCTGAGTAGATGAGTACGTCGTCCAGAAAAGCCACACAATTCTTGTACAGCAGGGACCCCAGCACGTGGTGCATGAAAGCTTGAAAGGTGCTCGATCCCGATTGTAATCCGAAGGGCATAACTAAGTACTCAAAGGCTCCCAGAGGGGTGAACATGGTGGTTTTCCATTCATCCCCCTCCTTCATCCTTATCAAGTTGTACGCCCCCCGAAGGTCCTACTTGGCAAAAATCTTCCCCTTCCTTACCCTGGCCAAAATGTCATCAATTCTGGGCATTGGGAAGGTCACTGGTTCCGACACCCTGTTCAATCCACGGTAGTCCACTACGAGCCTGGGCTCATGAGAGTCTCTCTTGTCCACAAAGAACACTGGACTACCCCCCACCGCCCTCGATTCCCTTATGAACCCTCGCTTCAGGTTCTTGTCAATAAACTTCCGCAATTCCTGCATCTCCCTATCTGACATGGCGTACAGCTTGCCCACTGGCAGCTGAGCGTCTGGGAGCAAGTTGATCTGGCAGTCAAAGGGCCTGTGGGGGGGTAGCCGATCCGCCTCCTTCTCGCTGAAGACTTCTTCCAAGTCCGCATACTGAGGTGGTACTCTCCCTTTTCCCCCCACCACCATCCCTGCCACCCTGGCTACTGCCATCCTCGAGGTTTCCCCTCCGTGGCAATGCTCTACGCAGTGAGCTGACCCAAAGTTGACTGTCCGCTGGTGCCACCCTACTACTGGGTCGTGCAGTGCCAGCCAACTCATTCCCAGTATGATGGGTGGTCCTGCCAGGGTGGCTACGTGGAAGGCAATGGTCTCAGTGTGTCTGGAAACCGTCATTTTCATGGGAGGGGTCTGGTGGGTTACATCCCCTCCCAAAAGTTCTCTCCCATCTATCGTGGTTACTTGCAGGGGATGTTCTAAAGGCACCACCTGTAGCTGGTGTTCTAGCGCAAAATCCTTGCTAAAGAAGTTGCAAGAGCTGCCTGAATCCAGCAGCGCCTTCACTTTGATGGGGTGTCCGTTTGGGAGTTCTAGCACCACCTCTATTGCGATGGCTGCTCGGGGGGGTGTCTGGTTTGGGCACTACTACTGGTTGCCCGCCTGGCTGCTGTGCCCTTTTTCCTGCAGCCAAGCCTTGCCGTTTCCCGGTGCCTCCTTCTTTTCCTCCTCACTCCCCACTGCCCCCACCATTCCTTGCCACGCCTTCTTCTGAGGGCATGCTCTGGCAAAATGTCCCGGCTGCTGGCATAGGAAACACCTCTTATTGGTTTTCCCCTCCTTCTTACGCACCTCGCTGGAGTTTGAAAATCCGCGCGCGCTCACTCCTCCAATCTCCATTGGCTCCTTGGGCGGCACTGCCGACGCTGGCATGTCTGGAATCCGGTTCTCCTGCCAACGCTCAGCTCTCCCTTCCCGCCTTTCCAGTGCGCGTGTCTCTTGTCTGACTCCCACAGTGAGCGCCAACTTGGTCAGCTGGTCCATCGATTGAGGGCGGGGCGAGCGGGAAAGTTCGTCTCTCACCCAAGGGGATAAGCCCTCCTCAAACAACATTTGAATAGGTTCCGAACTCAGATCCCACCCAAGTTTATGGATCAGCATAGCAAATCTCGACCAGTACTCTCTCACTGACTGGTTCCCCTGTTTGCACCCCATCAGTTCTTTGCGCGTCACACTCAATTCCACATCGCTCGAAAACATGTGATCCATTGCGGAGAAGAACTTTCTCAGGTCCTTTAAGGCAGCGTTCTCCGCTGCCATTAAGGGTCGAACCCAATCTCTAGCTCGCCCCTCCAGGTGCCCCACCACGAAAGCAACTCTTCCCCCATCGTCGGCAAAGTCATCGTACTGGAGGTCCAACGCATACTGCACTTCTGTTTTAAAAGCGTTGTAATCTCTGGGGTTGCCCCCAAACTTCTGCACAAGTCCCGGTACCTTTCTTGCGATGGGGGTAATCTTGCCCTGGGCGTCATGCGTCCTCCTTTCATCCAGCTGCGCCGCTAGTAGAGCCAGTTGCCTCTCCAGATCTCGGTTTCTCTCCTCAAGACTCTGTCCGCCTCTGGCTCCCTCTCCTGCGCCTGCTCCTTCTGTTTGACTCATGACTGTTCCCCAGTGCTCTTACACACAAGCAAGGTAAGGGACTCACGGATTGCTGTCACGGGAATGGGGTTGCTTGTGTGTAAACCTCCAGCTATTCCAAACTGCTTAGAAGTTGGTGGTGTCTTTCCCTGACTGAGCAGCCTAGGTGCTGCTGCTGCTCAGTCGCTGGACGTATCCGTGAGTGGGTGTTTCCTAAATTTCCTCCAACATAAAAGCTCATTGACAGACACCCTTCGCCTCGCCTCTCTGCGCGTAACCCTTCTGCGCAGAGTGGGCATGCCCAGAGGTGCCCCTCCACTCTCTTCACTACCTTCAGTGCCAGCATCTCGGAGCCTATCCTCCGAGGTGCTTCCTCCCTCTTCCTTCTTCCTGGTGTCACCAGGACATTCTTCCCCAGATGACCTTCTCTCTCTACCCTTACTCGTTCCTTCTTCTGCAGAATCGGGAAGCACCGCCTCTCCCCTCTGCTCCGATGTCAGTTCCCTGACACTTTGATTGGGCTTTTTTCAATTCGCATGGTGTTATTTCGGTGTGCACCAGAATCACCCCAAACGAAAGCAAAAAGGTGTTTTGGGTTCCATCTACATAAAAAGAAGATGATAAAGCTCTGATTGGGCTTATTTCAAATTGGTATTTTTGGGGTTAGAATGCACATTCAACCCAAAATCGCAGAAATGTTTGTTACCAGCCCAAATCAAGCCCAGGTGTTTTGGTTCCCTCTCAATAGAAAAAGGACGAATAAGTTTCGATTGCTCTTTCGGTGTTCCTTCACTCACAAATAGCAAAGCGGTGTAATAAGCCTAAACAAAGCCAAACAGGTTGTTTTGGTTTCCAACTACATAGAAAGAAGAATCTTGGATTGCGCTTACTTCATGTCGTGTTCATTGCTTTTAATGCACATTGACACAGAAATCGCAAAGTGTGTGTAATGAGACCAAAATAACACAACACCTTCTTTTCGCTTCCATATGCGTAGAAAGAAGACGAATGCTTTGATTGGGCTTTTTTCAATTCGCATGGTGTTATTTGGGTGTGCGCCAGAATCACCCCAAACGAAAGCAAAAAGGTGTTTTGGGTTCCATCTACATAAAAAGAAGATGATAAAGCTCTAATTGGGCTTATTTCAAATTGGTGTTTTTGGGGTTAGAATGCACATTCAACCAAAAATCGCAGATGACATGTTTGTTATAAGTCCAAATCAAGCATAGGTGTTTTGGTTCCATCTCAATAGAAAAAGGACGAATAAGCTTCGATTGCTCTTTCGGTGTTCATTCACCCACAAATAGCAAAGCGAAGTGTAATAAGCCTAAAGAAAGCCAAACAGGTTATTTTGGTTTCCAACTACATAGAAAGAAGAATCTTGGATTGCGTGGCAAGTCCCCTCCCCCTTGTGAAATAAAGACACGGGACACAATATTTAAGGTTAATGCAGTGTTTCCCAACCACTGTTCCGCGGCACACTAGTGTGCCGCGAGATGTTGCCTGGTGTGCCGTGGGAAAAATTAAAAAATTCGAAAGATTTTTTTTTTTTAAGTCAAATTTTCGATTGGGGCGCCCTCACTAGATGACCCCTGGGGTTCCCTCCCTCCCTCCCGCTCTGCGCCTCCCTCCTCCTCCTCCTCCTCCTCCGGGGAGGCCCTTCCTGGCTCTCGACCAAGGCTTGGCGGCTGCCACTCACTCACTCGCTCGCCCACCCGTCCCTCCATCCCTGCACCCGGCCTCTCCCCCTCCGTCCCCGGCGCGGGGGCTGCCGGGATCCGTAGTCCCCTCGCCCTTGGGCTCCGCGCCCGCGCGGGGTGCACAAACTACGTTTCCCAGCGTGGCCTGGCGGGCCGGGCGTTTTGTTTGAAGCGCTCTTCTCCCGGCCATGGAATGAGCGTGGCGGCGGCGGCTGGGCGGGCAGGGGCTCTTCCGCGTGGACCCCACGCAGCCTGCCTGCGCCCCCGCGGAGATCGGGCGGCAGGATGGAGCCCGGGGATCCCCGCGGAGGCGGAGCGGCGGAGGCGGAGGCTGCCCCCCAGGTAGGGCTGCGTCGGGGGGGGGGGTTATTTTTGCAATGCTGTATCCGCGCCGGAGGGGACGCATCGGACCGCGGGGAGACCCCTTGGCGTGCGTGCAAGGCAATGCATGTGTGCAGGCGTTGCATGGAGTGCAGTACAATGCAATGGCAACGCGGCGCCCTGCATGCATGCATGCAACTTCCACCGGCGCTCCGGACTTGGCAGGTGAGGGGGGTCCCCAGTGGGCGGCAGAGAGAGCCGGGAGGGCAAAGGGGAGCCGGGGGGAGCAGCGCTGCTCCCCGAGCCGAGCCCGGGGAGAAACTTCGGCGTCGTTGCGCCGGGTGTTGGAAGCGGAGGCTGGCGGGGGCCCCTCATCTGCAAAACCTGGTCGCCTCTCATATATTTCGTGCATTGCATTCATCGCCCGCTTTCTCCTCCAAGGAGCTCCCGGGGGCGCGCGTGGTTCTCCCCGTGTTATCCTCGCAACAACAGCCCTGCGAGGTGGGTCAGGCGAGTGGCCCAAGGGAGCACCCAGGGATTGTCCTGGCCAGGTGGGGTGATTTGAACCCTGCTCTCTGCCCGGTCTTCGTCCTCATTTAGCCCCCACATGTGCATGACTGTGCATGACTGAGGTTTTTCCCCCTCGTCTTGGCTATGGTGTGAGTCTGTGCTGTTAATTAATGGGGTTCTGCCTTCGGAGAAGATGAGCCAGCCCTCAAGGAGGTGATTATGTAATTTGCTAGCAATTCATGTCCCTCCCGGCGTGACGCTGCGCGCTGACGTCACGGGGCTGTAATGGTGGTGTGCCTCGAGATTTTTTTCATGAAACAAGTGTGCCTTTGCCCAAAAAAGGTTGGGAAACACTGGGTTAATGAGCATAAAAAAGGCCACAACTTTATTGATTACACAATTGAAAGGTATTGGCCTTAGGCATTGGCTCCTATCGACTACCCGGCATGGAGACCGGGAAGGGTTAACCACCAGCCGTGGGAGTCCTGTTGAAGTACACCAACTAAGATCCCACGGGTGTCACCGCTCGGGGGCGTGCCGGAGGCCCTTACCTTCCTAGGTTTCGGACCAGGCAACGCCCCCCGGAGTCCTCTACCGGACTACCCATTTTCATTGGGGGAAGGTGATGGCGCTTCCTTCCCCCCTCATTTGCATAACAATTACCCCTGCCAATGCCTAACCGCCAATACTGAGAAGTTGTGACGTTTGCTACGAGGTAGGCGAAAAAACCAAAAGGCTGGAAGTGCGCCAAGTTGGAAAAATTCCTACCAGGCCCCTTGCGGCGACCAACCGAAGTCCATAGCAAGGTCATATCTAGCTAAGCCTAAAGGGTGGTTGGGATGGGATAACCGGTGAGCTGGGACGGGGCAAAGAGGGCGGTCCCCGGACGTGCCTGGCCTTAAATGGGCTAGGCCCCGCCGCCCCGGCCCCACCAATTGGCGGGCAGGGTTGCCGGCATGCCCGGGGATTCCCCTGTTCTCGCGGGGGCAAAAGGCCAGTCCCCGCGAGTGGAGTGTGTGGGAGGGGTTAGCCCGCAACCCCCTCTCCTCTCTAGCTCGGAAATGGCTTTGCGTGGCAAGTCCCCTCCCCCATGTGAAATAAAGACACGGGACACATTATTTAAGGTTAATGGGCATAAAAAGGCCACAACTGTATTGATTACAGAATTGGAAGGTATTGGCCTTAGGCATTGGCTCCTATCGACTAACCGGCATGGAGACCGGGAAGGGTTGTCCACAAGCCGTGGGAGTCCTGTTGAAGTACGCCAACTAGGATCCCACGGGTGTCACCGCTCGGGGGCGTGCCGGAGGCCCTTACCTCCCTAGGTTTCGGACAAGGCAACGCCCCCCGGAGTCCTCTACCGGAATACCCATTTTCATTGGGGGAAGGTGATGGCGCTTCCTTCCCCCCTCATTTGCATAACAATTACCCCTGCCAATGCCTAACCGCCAATCAAGCAAAGCTCGCCGCCAATACCTTCAAGCCTGTAACCAATCCGTAATCCCTGCTATGATGTCCCCCAACCAAATATCATTTCCAGCATCTGACAGATGCACGCCATCCCGTCTGTAGAGGGCCTTGTTGCTGTACTGGATGCCTGGGTGCCTAATGACGCACCCGTCCAGAGCCACCACTCTACGTTCCACAGCCCGTTCCAAGACCTTTCTTGCCTTGTTGATTCCAACCGGGCTCACACAATCCCTCCACGTCCTCCTCTCAAGCAGCGAGGACCACAAGATCGTAATGTTTGGGTAAGTCGCCATCAGATCAGCAAAATCGTCAAAAATGTTTCATCTCAAGTCAATAGCTTTGCGATACGCTAAGTCGTTTCCCCCCAACTGGACAACCAGGGCATCAGGTGGGCCCTCCGAGGCAGCTCTCGCCATCACGGCTGGCTTGAATTCGCTCCAGCGCATCCCTCTATGCGCTATCCACGCCAGCTCTACATTTGCAGGCAAGCTCAGATTTATACCCAAACCGGTGTTCATGGCACGATTCTTGGCCCAATGCACGACGCTGTGGCCCACCAGCCAAATGCGCACCCTCTTGTATTCTGAAAAGCAAACAGGCAGAAAACCACGGTCAGGAAACCCCACAGCTAGTCATAAATTCTTTCTCACATAAGCTCTGTATGCATTAGATCTCCACCGCCCCAAGTCCTTTATCCTGTCTGCTGAGAGCCCAAGGTGCACTGCAGTGGTTGCTGCCCCTATCCGAAAGGAGTGAGCCGCAAATTCGGCCGCGGACAGACCGCAAGCTGACAATGCCAAGCGCATCACCCGCGTAAACTGATGCCTGGCCAAGAGCGATCCATCCGCGTGAATAAATAGGGGGCCGGGGCTACTGGGTCTTAAGTAGAGGAAACGCCTCGTATCCCTCACCGGGCAGGGACCACTAGCCTGTGCAGCTGGTAGCCGAAGGAGGGCCCCTCTGCCCTGTTGGTCCGTCTTAGAGCTCCGTACTTGAACCATCAGGTCAGTCTCTGATAGGGTCAGATCACTTAACAGGATGCCCCTCTGGCCGTGGGCAACCCCTCCCTCGCAGACTACCTCACCTATGCGCAGGGCACCAAAGAAGGCTACGGAATAAGCGGCAGAGAATAGGCGCACTTCATATTTTGACCAGCATATTTCTCGTAATTTTGTATCTGAGTCAAAATATCATACGTTATGGGCCTCCTCTTGTCAGAGCTGGGGGGCTGTAGCTGGCGCCAGCCCTCTAAGGTCTTACGCACGATAAATTGTGCGCACGGGTCGATGGCGAAAAAGGCTTTACAAAAATAGGAAATCCCCGCGGACTGAATATTGAGAGTCTTTGGTGCCCTGCCCAGCTCCTTCAGATGGGTTAAGTAGTGGAGGACCTCCCTTGTTGAGGGAATGGAATTCTGCTTTGCGCTGGGTATACTGCTGCGGAACTTTAAAAAGTCAGCCCAAGCCTTCTTGTATGATCTCATTGTGGAAGGGGCAACTGCACCGAATACTCCCTTCATCATTTCCTGCTCCCAAGGCTCCAGAGATGCTCCGGGAAAGGCATTGATGATTGTTCCGCTTCCGGCGCTAATGAGCGAAAGCGCTCCATCTGAAAACGAGACAGAGCATCCATGATGTCATTATTAATGCCAGGTACGAATTTGGCTGAAAAATATATATTCTGCTCCAAACACAGGAGGACGAAGGACCGTAACAAGTTACCCACCCTGGTGGAGCGCGCGGACTGCTGAGAAAGAACCGCTACCACTGCCTGGTTATCTGTGTTGAAACAAACCCTATGGTTGCGGAACTGCTCCGACCAAAGATGTACTGCCACCACGATAGGGAAAAATTCCAAGAATGTAAGGTCCCGAGTAATGGGCTGGCCCTGCCAGTCTGCAGGCCACTTTTTGGCACACCACTGGCCCCTGAAGTAAACCCTGAAACCCAAGGAACCTGCTGCATCTGACTGAACTTGGAAATCAGCGTTGAGCGCCATGGAGTCTTGCCACAAGGATATACCGTTGTACTTGTCGAGGAACTGTAACCAAACTCCCAGATCTGCCTTAACTTCTTTGGAGAGGCGCACCCTATGCTGTGGTGCCCTGAGACCAGTGGCCAATCTGGCCAGGCGGCCACAAAAGGGGCGGCCCGGCGCCACTACCCTACAGGCGAAATTTAGGTGGCCTAGCAGGGACTGAACTTGCCTTAAGGTAACCTTCCTCAGGGGTAGCAGCTGCTGTATCAGTGCTTTAAGAGCGATCAATTTATTCTCGGGCAGTCTAGAGGTCTGGGCCACGGTATCTAACTCGATGCCCAAGTAGACAATAGAGGTGGCTGGACCCTCCGTCTTTTCGGCGGCTAGCGGCACCCCTAGCTCACCAGCTAAAGCCGTGAAGGCCTCCAAGAGGGCGGAGCATCGCTGCCTGTTATCTGCCACCAAAATAAAATCATCAAGACAATGCGACACGCCCAACGACCCTGTCCTGAAGCGTAGGGCCCAGTCCAAAAACGTACTAAACGACTCAAAGGCTGAGCAAGCCACGGAACAACCCATCGGCATTGCTTTGTCAATGAAATACGCTCCGTCAAATCTAAAGCCCAACCAACGGAAATCAGCTGGGTGGACGGGAAGGAGGCAGAATGCCGACTCGATGATGCATTTGGCTAGAAGTGCCCCCTGCCCAAATCGCCGAATCATTTTCACTGCTTGGTCAAAGGAGGCGTATTTTACTGTACAAAGCTCCTGGGGGATCGCATCATTGACAGAGCCTCCCCTTGGGTGGGAAAGGTTGTGTATCATGCGAAATTCCCCTGGGGTCTTCTTTAGTACAATGCCCAGAGGGGATAGGTGAAGTCCTTCAAAGGGGGGTTCGGCAAAGGGGCCTGCCACCCTCCCTGCCTTGATTTCCTTCTCTATCTTTTTTCTAACTATCTCTGGTCTTTCCTTAACAGACTTTTGATTTTGTGGGTTCCCGGTGTTGGGGGGGAAGCCACGGGGATTCTGAACCCCTTGGAGAACCCCTCCCAAAGGTATTGTGCAGCTGTTCGATCGGGATACTGGTCCAGTAAGGTTTTGAGGGGCTGAAGTTTGATGGGGGAGGAGGCTAAACCCAGGTGCAAGTTACTGGCGGTTACCAGGCCCCTGGCGGGTGGATCCGGGGGCACACCTGTTATTGTTGTGGAAGAACCCCCGCCCCCCGAAAGGGCTACTGTTTGTTCTTGAAGCAGGCAGAGGCGGGGTGGTTACCCCAGCACCGCTCACATTCATGCAGATACTTACAGGAGGGTCGCGAGCATACACCCCTGTTGTACTCCCAGCACTGACGGCGCCGCTTCACCTCTGTCTTACCCGCCTTGGATGAGTCCTGATTTTTCTTTTCGATGTAGGGATTGACGTCCTCGCCCCAGTAATTAGGATCCGTTAGATCCCAGTGGGTGGAAGGCAGGAGAGAAGCGTTTCTACGGAAATTCTCATTGTACGTTAAAGCGGCATTTTCTCCCGCGAGAGCATGTGCCCTCCTCACGTGAGCCAGATAAGCAACCAAATCCATGGAGCGCCGAGGATAAGCTGCACACACAACTCCCATGAAAACCTGGTACCCATCCAACCAATTCTCAAAGGTGCGCTCTGCCCTAGGCGTCCTGTACCTCCGCTTACCATAGGACCGCCTCTTTTCCCCTTTTAGAATCATAGACTCATAGAATCATAGAATCATAGAGTTGGAAGAGACCACAAGGGCCATCGAGTCCAACCCCCTGCCAAGCAGGAAACACCATCAGAGCACTCCTGACATATGGTTGTCAAGCCTCTGCTTAAAGACCTCCAAAGTAGGAGACTCCACCACACTCCTTGGCAGCAAATTCCACTGTCGAACAGCTCTTACTGTCAGGAAGTTCTTCCTAATGTTTAGGTGGAATCTTCTTTCTTGTAGTTTGGATCCATTGCTCCGTGTCCGCTTCTCTGGAGCAGCAGAAAACAACCTTTCTCCCTCCTCTATGTGACATCCTTTTATATATTTGAACATGGCTATCATATCACCCCTTAACCTCCTCTTCTCCAGGCTAAACATGCCCAGCTCCCTTAGCCGTTCCTCATAAGGCATCGTTTCCAGGCCTTTGACCATTTTGGTTGCCCTCCTCTGGACACGTTCCAGTTTGTCAGTGTCCTTCTTGAACTGTGGTGCCCAGAACTGGACACAGTACTCCAGGTGAGGTCTGACCAGAGCAGAATACAGTGGCACTATTACTTCCCTTGATCTAGATGCTATACTCCTATTGATGCAGCCCAGAATTGCATTGGCTTTTTTAGCTGCCGCGTCACACTGTTGGCTCATGTCAAGTTTGTGGTCAACCAAGACTCCTAGATCCTTTTCACATGTACTGCTCTCAAGCCAGGTGTCCCCCATCTTGTATTTGTGCCTCTCATTTTTTTGCCCAAGTGCAATACTTTACATTTCTCCCTGTTAAAATTCATCTTGTTTGTTTTGGCCCAGTTCTCTAATCTGTCAAGGTCATTTTGAAGTGTGATCCTGTCCTCTGGGGTGTTAGCCACCCCTCCCAGTTTGGTGTCATCTGCAAATTTGATCAGGATGCCCTTGAGTCCATCATCCAAGTTGTTGATAAAGATGTTGAATAAGACCGGGCCCAAGACAGAACCCTGTGGCACCCCACTAGTCACTCTTCTCCAGGATGAAGACGAACCATTGATGAGCACTCTTTGGGATCGGTCAGTCAGCCAGTTACAAATCCACTGAGTGGTAGCATAGTCAAGACCGCATTTTACCAGCTTCTTTACAAGAATATCATGGGGCAGCGAGGGAGGGGGAGGGTCCAGTGTGTCAGAGGGAGCAGCTCCGGCGACAGAGAAAGGGGAGGGATCAGAGCAAGCCGTTCTCCCGGAAGGGGAGGAAAGCAGTGAGGGGAGTAGCATAACTGTCAAAAGGAAGGTCAGAAGTTGGGCGCGCGCGCCAAGTTCAAATGAGGAGGCGCGCGGGAGAACAGGGAGCCCGGAGGAGGAGGGGCCAGGACCCAAAGCCCACAGGAGGGGGCAGGAGCAGTCTGGAGACTCCGCTTCAGGAGAAAGCAGGAGGGGAGGAACCCCGACGGGCAGAAAGACCCTGCGGAAAAGGAAAGAGAGAAAGAGGTGGGGCAGCGTTAGCTTATTAAACTGGTGTAGGGGTGGGACCGATTCAGAGGGGACTTCAAACGTCTAGGCTAAGAGACGCGGGGCTGCACGCCTCGGTTGTGGAACCCATAATGAACTGCAATAAACACCCTTGTATATAAGAAGAGCTTGGCGTTGGTCTTTTGTGAGCTGAGACCTGAGGCAGCCCTGACAGTAAGTCCCCTCCCAAAAGTACGCAAAAATTTTTTTGCGAAGCTCACGAAGTTTGGCGGCCATGAGTATGGAGGAGCAGATAGCTGATCTACGCAACGCAGTCTCCCAGCTTACCACTGCGGTAGTGGTCTCCCAGAAGAAGGGGGAAGAGGCGGAAAAGCGATGCCAGGATCTGCAAGCCAGGTGGGATCATGCATGCCAAGTGGGATTCCCGGGGTCCAGATCTGCAGGCGTAGGACTGGGCAGAAGGGGAGGCAACTTGGTAGCCCACTTTGATGGGAACCTGAAGCAGTACCCCAGTTTTTGAGCAGACGTCGAATATGCGTTGCATTTGCTTCGCGACGACTTTAAAGATGAGGAGGAGAAGGTGGGGTTCATTGTGTCCCACTTGCATGGGGAAGCGAGGGCTTGGCTGCGCAATCTGTGGCGCGAAGATTGTCCTGCTCGAAGGGACTCAGATGAATTTATCAAAGCCATGGACGCTTGCTTCCAATCTACCGTGGATGTGGATATAGCACGCAAGGAGCTGCATGGTTTAAGGCAAGGCAAGGCTACAGTACGTCAGTATCATGCTAGGTTTTTTGCCTTGCTGAATGTACTGAAATGGGAGAAAGATTCCCTGGCAGTAAGAGACTTGTTTTGGGAGGGGTTGTCTGGCCCTGTAAAAGATGAATTGGCAAGGGGGGTCAGACCTCAAACCCTAGCAGAACTTGTGCAGCGGGCGCTCGCCATTGGAGTGCGCCACGAAGAACGCCCTTGGCGCAATGAGGAGGGTCGCCAGCTTCACACACCCTCTAGAGCGCCTCCTTTCCTTCCCAGGGATCTAGGACGTACGCGTCCCTCACCTCAGCTGCAGGCAGGGGAGGAACCAATGGAACTTGGTGGTGCACAGGCTCAGTCAGCTGCCGGAGCCCCAGCGTCCGGAGCAGTCAAGACGAAGCCTCCTAGAGGGAACAGGAAGTGTTACATCTGTGACAGTGCGATGCACATGGCCAAAGAGTGTCCCCAGAGGCTCCAAAAGCACACTGCAGCCTTAGCAACAGTAACTGCAGCAGCACTACCTGAAGAGCAATTTCAGGGAAACGACAATGCCTGGCTGGAAGCAGAAATGCTGGGGCACAGCCAGGCGAGTCAGTAGGACAGTCCCCAGCGCTTTTGAAGCATACAAACCCCCTGCAACCCAAGCCAGTGGTGCAGCTCACTGCAACTCTCCAGCTACCTAATGGACGCACCCTGGAAGTCCCCATTACAATTGACAGTGGGAGCAACGCAGACTTCGTGGGGGTGCACTTCGTCAAGCAGCATCGCATAGAGCTCCTACCAGCCACGCTGCCATTGAACGTCATCACAGTGGATGGCAGGAAGCTGCTGGGTGGGCAGGTGGTACAACAGACGCCACCCATGGTAATGCAGATTGGCAATCACCGAGAAGTCATCAGTTTCAACGTCACCCGCCTGTCAGACACACCTATAGTGTTAGGCATGAGTTGGCTGGATAGGCACAGCCCAACCATGGCGTGGTACCAGCGGCAGCTCACTTTCGGCTCGTCCTATTGCGCGCAGCATTGCATCCAGACCGGTCAGGAGGAGGAGGGCCAAGAGGAGGGGCAGCCATGGGGGACTAGCCATGGACAGCGCCAAGGTCCGCGCGGTGTTGGACTGGAAAAGCCCGCGAAATCGGAAGGAGGTCCAGAGGTTCGTCGGCTTCGCCAACTTTTACCGCAAGTTCATCAGGGGTTTCGCCAGGGAGACGGCAGCTATCACGGACACTCTCAGCTCCAAGAAGAAGAAGTTCACCTGGACGGACCAGGCGGAGCAGTCCTTCAGGAGACTTAAGAGTCTCTTCGCGTCCGAAGAACAGCTGCTACACGTGAATCCCGGCAGGCCCATGAGGGTTGAGACTGACGCATCTGACAGAGCGGTGGGGGCCGTCCTTTTACAGGAAGACCCGCAGGGGAACTGGAGGCCCTGCGCTTTCTACTCCCGGAAGCTCAGCAAGTCGGAACAGAACTACACCATCTGGGACAGGGAGTTGCTGGCCATCCACGCGGCTTTCAAGGCGTGGAGGCACTTCCTCATTGGAGCCAAGCACACCGTGCAGGTCCGCACGGACCACAAGAACCTAGAGTACTGGCGCACGGCGAAGCTACAGAGCCAGAGGCACATACGCTGGGCAGAGTTCTTTGCGGACTTCGATTTCAGGATTGAGTACATCCCAGGCGACAACAATGTCATAGCAGATGCGCTCTCCAGGAAACCGCAGTATCTCGAGGAAGCGGCACCTGTGGGAGCCAAGCACATTTTTGCACCACAGGTGTGGGCGTGCGCTTCAGCCGCCGTGGACCTGGAGGCGGTGCGTCGCGCTTTGCAGACGGATCCGTTCGCACAGTCCAAGATGGAAGAGGTGCGGAGAGGCACAGCGAGGGACGACGAGTTCCAGATACGCGACAGCCTGCTAACCCGTAAAGGTGCTCTCTACGTTCCGGGAGACGATCTCCGCGCGAAGGTTCTGCAGCAGTTGCACGACCACCCAGCGCTGGCCACTTCGGCAAGGAAAAGACGGTGGAATTAGTGGCCAGAGACTTTTGGTGGCCCCAGATGCGAGGGGAGGTCGCGGACTACGTCGCCAGGTGTGACACTTGCCAAAGGTCCAAGCCAGTGCACCAGAAACCAGCGGGACTGCTGGAACCGTTGGAGACGCCACTGCAACCGTGGCAGAGGGTGGCGCTGGACTTTGTCACTGATCTGCCCAGTTCGCGAGGCAAGACGGCGGTGCTTGTGGTTGTAGACCTGTTCACCAAGATGGCGCATTTCATTCCTTGCGCGAAGGTGGCGACTGCGGAGCAGACCGCCAAACTGTTCATAGACCACGTGTTCAGGGTGCACGGCTTGCCGCGATCCATCCTGTCCGACCGCGGTCGCCAGTTCGTTTCCAGTTTTTGGCAGAAGCTCCTGGGTATCCTGAACGTCAAGATCAACTTAGCGTCGGCGAGACACCCGCAGACCAACGGCCAAGCGGAAAGGGTCAACGCCATCATGCAGCAGTACCTGCGCTGTTACGCCAATCAGAAGCCTGCGACTTGGGTGGACTACTTGCCGATGGCCGAGTTTGCCTACAACAACACGAAGCAGGCGTCCACGGGGGTGACGCCGTTCTTCGCCAACAATGGGCGGCATCCCAGAACCTTTCCGGGAGTGGAGACGACGGTGCAGGTAGCGACGCAGGGAGCGGAGCATTTGGCCGCAGAATTGCAGGAGGTCCACGAGGAGCTCCGACGGCACTTAGAGCTGGCTAAACACGCCTACAAGGTGCAGGCAGACAGGCACAGGAGGGCAGGGGAAGACATACAGGTGGGGGACTGGGTATGGTTGGCAGCCCAGGCGGCGCCTACCAAGTCGTTAGCCAAGAAGAAGCTAGGACACAGACAGCTGGGGCCATACCAAGTTGAGGCCAAGATCAACACCGTAGCTTATCGGTTGACCCTCCCAGAAGGTTCCCGAATGCACCCGGTCTTTCATAGGTCGGTGCTTACGCCCTACAAAGCCCCACACAGGTTTCAGGAGCCAGGGACGGCACCGGACCCACGCAGGGAGTCCCCAAGGGGGGGGGAAGTCACCGAAGGCCGAGACACTCAACGAGGTCACAGAAATTCTGGACTCGAGATGGGGGGAGGAGGGAGTAGAATACCTCCTCGCCAGAGAGGGTACCCCGGCCAGTGCCAACAGTTGGGTGCCGGGCTATGCTCTGGAGGAGCCCCTTCTTAAGGACGAGTTCCATGCACTCTTCCCACACAGGCCCATGCCAGCGGAATTTTTCGACGACTGGCTTTTTACGCCTACACTTTCAGGCAGCACCTTCCGGGGGTTCTCCTCAGCAGAGGAGACCACGCCAAAATTGAGTCCTCCAAGGGGATCGTGCTCGGGGGTGGACACGGATCGCTCTTACTGGTGGGACGACCAACCAGAGGATGAGTGGCGCAGGAGATTGCTGAGGGGGCCCTGGCAGACAGCAACGTCCGAAGAGACAGGGGGAGGGGAGGACATGGACGTGTTAGGAGAGGACCTTGGTTTCGAGCACACAAGCAATGAGCTGGAAGCAGAGACGATTGACGTCGACGAACTTTATCCAAGATCTACCCCAGCGACTGAGGAGCTTCCGGAACCTGCACCCGAGCAGCGGGAGGGGGGAAGGGGGGGGCTTCGAGGGGGGGATGGATGTCAGGAGTACAGGGACAGAGGCACAGGGAAGGCAGGAAATGGAGAGCGATGGAGAGGAATCCCAGGAGAGCGAGGAAGAGGATAGCAATGACGCAGGGGATTCCATGAGTCTCTCCAGCAAATCAGAGGATTCCCAGAAAGGGGCGCCTGTGGTAAGGGCAAGGGGAGCCCCGGGGGGAAAGTGTCAGGAGCGGGGGGCCAGCAGGGGACCCCAAAGCGGCAGCTGGGAATCAGGGCCAGCCTCCCCACCAGAGCGCAGCGAGGGAGGGGGAGGGTCCAGTGTGTCAGAGGGAGCAGCTCCGGCGACAGAGAAAGGGGAGGGATCAGAGCAAGCCGTTCTCCCGGAAGGGGAGGAAAGCAGTGAGGGGAGTAGCATAACTGTCAAAAGGAAGGTCAGAAGTTGGGCGCGCGCGCCAAGTTCAAATGAGGAGGCGCGCGGGAGAACAGGGAGCCCGGAGGAGGAGGGGCCAGGACCCAAAGCCCGCAGGAGGGGGCAGGAGCAGTCTGGAGACTCCGCTTCAGGAGAAAGCAGGAGGGGAGGAACCCCGACGGGCAGAAAGACCCTGCGGAAAAGGAAAGAGAGAAAGAGGTGGGGCAGCGTTAGCTTATTAAACTGGTGTAGGGGTGGGACTGATTCAGAGGGGACTTCTAATGTCTAGGAGAAAGAGACGCGGGGCTGCACGCCTCGGTTGTGGAACCCATAATGAACTGCAATAAACACCCTTGTATATAAGAAGAGCTTGGCGTTGGTCTTTTGTGAGCTGAGACCTGAGGCAGCCCTGACAACACCAAACTGGGAGGGGTGGCTAACACCCCAGAGGACAGGATCACACTTCAAAACGACCTTGACAGATTAGAAAACTGGGCCAAAACAAACAAGATGAATTTTAACAGGGATAAATGTAAAGTATTGCACTTGGGCAAAAAAAATGAGAGGCACAAATACAAGATGGGTGACACCTGGCTTGAGAGCAGTACATGTGAAAAGGATCTAGGAGTCTTGGTTGACCACAAACTTGACATGAGCCAACAGTGTGACGCGGCAGCTAAAAAAGCCAATGCAATTCTGGGCCTCATCAATAGGAGTATAGCATCTAGATCAAGGGAAGTAATAGTGCCACTGTATTCTGCTCTGGTCAGACCTCACCTGGAGTACTGTGTCCAGTTCTGGGCACCACAATTCAAGAAGGACACTGACAAACTGGAACGTGTCCAGAGGAGGGCAACCAAAATGGTCAAAGGCCTGGAAACGATGCCTTATGAGGAACGGCTAAGGGAGCTGGGCATGTTTAGCCTGGAGAAGAGGAGGTTAAGGGGTGATATGATAGCCATGTTCAAATATATAAAAGGATGTCACATAGAGGAGGGAGAAAGGTTGTTTTCTGCTGCTCCAGAGAAGCGGACACGGAGCAATGGAGCCAAACTACAAGAAAGAAGATTCCACCTAAACATTAGGAAGAACTTCCTGACAGTAAGAGCTGTTCGACAGTGGAATTTGCTGCCAAGGAGTGTGGTGGAGTCTCCTACTTTGGAGGTCTTTAAGCAGAGGCTTGACAACCATATGTCAGGAGTGCTCTGATGGTGTTTCCTGCTTGGCAGGGGGTTGGACTCGATGGCCCTTGTGGTCTCTTCCAACTCTATGATTCTATGATTCTATGCGCCTGCTGGATGTCGAGGTTAGTTTCTCGACGGCCAGACATCCAGAAACCACGGACAAGCAGAGAGAGCTAACAGCATACTTCAACAATATCTACGCTGCTACGTCAACGAGAGGGAGAATGATTGGGTGGACAACTTAGCGCTGGCTGAGTTTGCATACAATACCGCAGAACATGTGTCCACAGGGATGAGTCCGTTTATGGCGAATTACGGGTGTCACCCCAGGGCTTTCCCAGGGGAAGGGGAGGGAAGTTGGAGTGTTCCTGCAGCTGAAAAATTTGTGGAAGAGATGGAGGCTTTACACCAACAGCTTAAGCTAAACCTGGAAAGGGCCAAGGAAGAGTACAAGAGGCAGGCAGACAAGCACCGCAGAGAGGGAGAAACCATTAGAGTGGGGGACCGGTTGTGGTTGTCTACCAAAGGGTTACCTTTCAAAGGAGGGTGCAAGAAACTACGGCCAAAGAGACTGGGACCGTTCGAAGTAGCCCAGCAAGTTAACCCGGTGGCCTTTAGGCTTAAATTGCCATCTCACATGAAACTGCACCCCGTGTTCCATAGGTCCTTACTCTCACTGTTCAGGGAGGGGAGGGAATTTCTGGGTCAGCAAAGTGAAACACCCTTGCATCCACAGATGGAGGAAAGGGAACTCAGTGGCCATGCAGCTGAAATTCTCGATTCCAGGTGGAGAGGGGGGCGAGTGGAATATTTGGTGGCGTGGGAGGGGGAGTCAGAAGCGGAAAACACATGGGTCACAGCAGAAGAGATTAGGGATGAGTATCTGCAGGAGGAGTTTCATAGCAGGTATCCGAGAAAGCCCAAACCACCAGAGAGATTCTGGGGGGAGCAATTTGGCACCACCGATGAAGAGGAAGAGTTTGAGGGTTTTCCCGCCTCCGACCAGGAGGAAGGGGAATTATCCGAAGAAGAATCCGACTGGGGAGATTGGGGAGAGAGGAGAGACAGCAGCAAATGGAGAGGGATGTTTGAATCATCAGATGGACGGGAGAGTTCCTTCCGGGGGCTTCCTGCATCACCGTCCGAGGAAAGGACGGGGGAGGGGGAGGGGGAGGGCCCTGGGAGTGAAGTGGATGTCAGGGAACTGACATCAGAGCATAGTGGAGAGGCGAGGCTCCCAGATTCTGCAGGAGAGGGGACTAGTAAGGGAAGAGAGAGAACGTCCTCTGGGGAAAGAAGTCCAGGTGACACCAGGAAGAAGGGAGAGGCAGAGAGCAGTTTGGAGGGGAGGCTCCGAGACTCTTCCAGTGAAGTCAGTGGGGAGGGTGGAGGACCACCACTCGGCACGCCCACTCTGCGCAGAAGGCTTCCGCGCAGAGAGGTGAGGCGAAGGTTGTCCGTTAAGGAATTCTTATGCTGGAGGAAATTTAGGAGACGCTCACTCACGGATTCTGCTAGCGACTGAGCAGCAGCGCCAAGGCTGCTCAGTCAGGGAAAGACACAACCGACCCTAAGCAGTTTGGAACAGCTAGAGGTTTACACACAAGCAACCCCAATTCCCGTGACAGCAATTCGTGAGTCCCTTACGTTGCTTGTGTGCAAGAGGACCGGGGTACAATCATGAGTCAAACCGGAGGAGCCGGCGCAGGAGAGGGGGCCAAAGGCGGACAGAGTCTGGAGGAGAGAAACCGAGACTTGGAGCAGCAACTGGCTCTACTAGCGGCGCGGCTGGATGAAAGGAGGACACATGATGCCCAGGGGAAGATTACCCCCATCGCAAGAAAGGTACCGGGACTTGTGCAGAAGTTTGGGGGCAACCCCAGAGATTATAACGCTTTTAAGACAGAAGTGCAGTATGCGCTGGAGCTGTAGTACGATGACTTTGCCCACGATGGGGGAAGAGTCGCTTTCGTGGTGGGGCACCTGGAGGGGCGGGCCAGAGATTGGGTTCGACCCTTAATGGCAGCGGAGAACGCGGCCTTGAAGGACCTGAGAAAGTTTTTTAGCGCGATGGATCACATGTTCTCGAGCGATGTTGAACTGAGCGTGACGCGCAAAGAACTGATGGGGTGCAAACAAGCAAACCAGTCAGTGAGAGAGTACTGGTTGAGATTTGCTATGCTGATCCATAAACTTGGGTGGGATCTGAGTTCGGAACCTATTCAAATGTTGTTTGAGGAGGGCTTATCCCCTTGGGTGAGAGACGAACTTTCCCGCTCACCCTGCCCGGAATCGATGGACCAGCTGACCAAGTTGGCGCTCGCTGTAGGAGTCCGACAAGAGACGCGCGCTCTGGAAAGGCGGGAAGGGAGAGCAGAGCGTTGGCATGACAACTGCATTCCAGACATGCCAGCGTCTACTGTGCCACCCGAGGAGCCAATGGAGATTGGAGAAGCGAGCGTGCGCGGGTTTTCAAACTCCAGCGAGGCGCGTAAGAAGGAGGGGAAAACCAGTAAGAGGTGTTTCCGCGGACTTCCGGGTTGACGCGATCTGGAAATGGCGGATTCCCTCCGAGCTGCGGAGGGAATCGTCTCTACCGAGGATGGGTCTTTGCCGCGCCGGCGACGCGGGGACCCTTAAAAACCGCAGGCGCGGAAGCCTGCGGACTGAAGACTCGGCGGGTGCCTTAAGCGCCCCCCCTGATTCGCAAAGAGCCTTTTTAAAGGCTGCGGAGGGGATACGGGGGTGGCGTGGCACTGAGAGTCGATCGCTACCTTGGTAGAGCGAAGCCGCGAGCCATAACCAGAGAGCGCTGACTTCCTTCCTTGAAAATCTGGACTGAAAGAACTACCCGTGAGTAAGATGGATTGGGACTTTAAAATTTTTTACCTTGAATTAGAGACGACCGGGGTGTGTGTTAAAAGGAAGTCCGCACCCCCCCCCCTTGCAGAAGATCTAAGCAACGACATAAGAGCTAAGCTGGAGAGCCTACCCTTGGTGGGGTGAGTTAAAAAGGACATTAACTTCCAAGATTTAACTAAAGGAAATTTTGGGCTGGAGAGTGGAGTTTTGGAAACCCTCCTTTTGCTTTAAACAACCCCCCCTCCCGGGCTCAGGAACGTCCTGCCTTTGTGCCTGTGTAAGAGCTGCGGAGTTTGACAGCTGTCAAAGCTGCCAAATGGGCGGTTTAAAGTGAGAAATTGTCATTTAAGATCCCTCTGGACTAAGACGAGTTATAATTGAGCTAAAACTGTTGGAAACAAAGTAATAACAATCAGTTAAAGGATTGTTGGTGAAAAGGCAACTAAGTAACCAGATTCCCCCTAGGGGGAATTCTGTGAAACTACAATGGATACAATGGCTGTGGAAGGAAAGTTACTAGTGGAAATCGAAAGGATGTTTCAATTGGTGGGAATCTTACAGGAGCAGAGCTTGGCCATGAATAAACAACTTGAGACTATGACCTTGGGAACAGGCAACTCTGCTCTTTGTATTGAGGACCTCAATGAGAAAGAATCCACAGCTGATTGGGAAACAATATCTACAGAGCTGGAAGAGACTAAACAACAAGAAAAAGAAGAAGTAATCCTGGGAAGCAACAACCAAAAGTTGACATCTGTGGAATACAAGCAAGGAGACGCTGGGAACATATCCACCACAAGTCTGCGAAAGATACAGAAGAAGAAGGAGGAGGTCCCAAGACAAAATGGAATACAGGAATTTAAAACAAAGAAATATGATTGGGGCCTCCGTTTGGACTTAGACTTTGAAGAGATAGACTTTGTGGAAATTCTTCAGCAGCTACCTTTGAATCTTCTTGTGGGAAGAGGATATATTTTGATGGTGAAAGAACTTTTCCCAGATCCGACGACTGACATAAAGGACTACCAACAGGACAGGCGGAGAGGGACGGAAAGAGATTTGAAAGCCTCGGACGTGAGGAACCCAGGCTGAGAATCTCGAATTTGGATTTTTATTGGGAAGGGACAAAAACCGGGGATGGGAGGGAGGGAAGAAGAGATTCTTAAAAACTCTTAAGACTTTTAGGTTTGGTTAAGATGACTCTTAATCTAAGATAAAATGAAAATCGATGGAAGAGAACTTAAGTCCAACTTATGAAAATCAATTTTTATTATAAAAAAGGTAATAAGATGAATAAGATTGTTAAGAGGAGAAATATCAACTTGCTGATATAATCTTGAAACTGGGATGCACGAGGGGAGGTGGGGGGAAGTCAGGGAACAAGGTTATGAAACGGGGATTTGCTGATTCTATACATGTTTTTGGTCTTTTGTTTTTTCTTTGTGTATGTTTTGTCTATATAAAAGCAGAAAACCAAATAAAAATTTTATAAAAAAAAAAAAACCAGTAAGAGGTGTTTCCTATGGCAGCAGCCGGGACATTTTGCCAGAGCCTGCCCTCAGAGGAAGGCGTGGCAAGGAATGGTGGGGGCAGTGGGGAGTGAGGCGGGAAAAAAAGAGGCACCGGGAAACGGCCGTGCTTGGCTGCAGGAAGGAGGGCACAGCAGCCAGGCGAGCAACCAGTAGAAGTGCCCAAACCAGACCCTCCCCGAGCAGCCATCGTCATAGAGGTGGTGCTAGAACTCCCAAACGGACACCCCATCAAAGTGAAGGCGCTGCTGGATTCAGGCAGCTCTTGCAACTTCTTTAGCAAGGATTTTGCGCTAGAACACCAGCTACAGGTGGTGCCTCTAGAACATCCCCTGCAAGTAACCACGATTGATGGGAGAGAACTTTTGGGAGGGGAAGTAACCAACCAGACCCCTCCCATGAAAATGACAGTTCCCAGACACACTGAGACCATTGCCTTTCACGTAGCCACCTTAGCAGGACCACCCATCATACTGGGAATGAGTTGGCTGGCACTGCACGACCCAGTAGTAGGGTGGCACCAGCGGACAGTCACCTTTGGGTCAGCTCACTGCGTAGAGCATTGCCACGGAGGGGAAACCCCGAGGATGGCAGTAGCCAGGGTGGCAGGGATGGTGGTGGGAGAAAAGGGGAGGCTACCACCTCAGTATGCAGACCTGGAACAAGTCTTCAGCGAGAGAGAGGCGGATAGACTACCCCCTCACTGGCCCTTTGACTGTCAGATCAACCTACTCCCAGGGGCTCAGTTACCAGTGGGTAAGCTGTACGCCATGTCAGACAGGGAGATGCAGGAGTTGCGGAAGTTCATTGACAAGAATCTGAAGAGGGGCTTTATACGTGAATCAAGGGCGGTGGGGGCAGTCCAGTGTTCTTTGTGGACAAAAGAGACTCCAAAGAGCCCCGCTTGGTCGTAGATTACAGGTCCGTGAACCGGGTGTCGGAACCGGTGACCTTCCCAATGCCCAGGATTGATGACATTTTGGCCAGGGTAAGGAAAGGGAAGGTTTTTACCAAGTTGGACCTTCGGGGGGCGTATAATTTGATAAGGATGAGGGAGGGGGATGAATGGAAAACCACCATGTTCACCCCTCTGGGGGCCTTTGAGTATCTCGTTATGCCCTTCGGATGACAATCGGGATCCAGCACATTTCAAGCTTCCATGCACCAGGTGCTGGGGTCCCTGCTGTACAAGAATTGTGTGGCCTTCCTGGACGACGTACTTATCTACTCAGAGAACGAGGAGCAGCATGTGAAAGATGTCAGGGAAGTGCTGAAAAGGCTGCAGGAGCATCAGCTGTGGGTCAAACTGGAGAAATGCCAATTCCATGCACGAGAGGTGGAGTTCCTGGGCTACAGGTTGTCAGACAAAGGTCTGGCAATGGACCCAGGCAAGGTGCAGGCCGTGCTAGAATGGAAGCCTCCCAAGAACCGGAAGGACGTGCAGAGGTTCTTGGGGTTTGCAAATTTCTACAGGAAGTTCATCAATAACTTCGCCCATCTAACGGCACCCATAACGGATTGTCTCAGCAGCAAGAAGAAGTTCGAATGGACGGAGGAGGCCCAGCGTTCCTTTGAAAAGCTTAAGAGGGCGTTTGCGTCGGAAGAGCAGCTCCTGCACGTGGATCTGCGGAAGCCGATAAGGCTAGAGACGGATGCGCCAGACAGAGCTGTAGGGGGGATATTGCTTCAGCAGGGAAATGGGGAGTGGAAACCGTGTGCCTTCTTTTCCAGGAAGCTTAACAAGTCGGAGCAAAACTACACAGTGTACGATCGAGAACTGCTGGCAATTCACGAGGCTTTTCGACGGTGGCGACATTTTCTCATAGGCGCACAGCACAAAGTCCAGGTGTGTACTGACCACAAGAACCTGGAGTATTGGAGAACGGCAAGAGTGCTCAACCAACGACAGGTGCGGGGGGCTCAAGAGTTTTCCAAGTTTAATTTTGAAATTAGGTACGTGCCTGGGAAGGAAAATGTCAGAGCAGATGCCCTCTCTCGCAAGCCTGAATACGAGGAAGGGGAGGGAGGACCAGAAGCACGTTATGTCATACCCGAGGACAGGTGTGTGTGGGGGGAGTGTTCGTAGGGAGGCAAGAGCTGGCCGGTCTGACGAGGGATGATCAGTATGCACAAACCAAGATCCGGGAAATTGGTATCACTGGGGAAACTCAGGGGGGGGGTTCGAAGTAAAGGACGGGGCACTGTACTATAAGGGTGCATTGTACATACCTGAGGGGGATTTGAGGAGCAGAATACTCAAGCAATTGCATGACAACCCCACGGCAGGACATTTTGGACAACATAAGACAATGCTACTGGTCACCAGGCAGTTTTCGTGGCCACGGGTGAGGGAAGATGTGAAGGAGTACGTACGTGGGTGCCAGTGCTGCCAGAGAGCGAAGGGGGAGAGGACAGCACCTGCGGGGTTACTGGAGCCCTTACCCACACCAGAGAGGCCATGGGAGGTGGTATCAATTGACTTTATGACGGATTTACCAAAAGCCAGGGGGAAAACGGCAGTAATGGTGGTAGTTGACTTGATGACCAAAATGTGCCATTTTATTGCGTGCTCGCATGCGGTGACTGCAGAAGAAACAGCAAAGCTGTTTGTAGAGCATGTTTTCAGGTTGCATGGCGCCCCCTTGAGGATTTTATCCGACAGAGGACGGCAATTCACGACCAGATTCTGGAGGAAGCTTATGAGTCTGCTGGACGTCGAGGTTGGGTTCTCAACGGCCAGACATCCCGAAACCAACGGACAAGCAGAGAGAGCGAACAGCGTACTTCAACAATATCTACGCTGCTACGTCAGCGAGAGGGAGAAGGATTGGGTGGACAACTTAGCGTTGGCTGAGTTTGCATACAATAACGCAGAACATGTGTCTACAGGGATGAGTCCGTTTATGGCGAATTACGGGTGTCACCCCAGGGCTTTCCCAGGGGAAGGGGAGGGAAGTTGGAGTGTTCCCACAGCTGAAAAATTTGTGGAAGAGATGGAGGCTTTACACCAACATCTTAAGTTAAACCTGGAAAGGGCCAAGGAAGAGTACAAGAGGCAGGCTGACAAGCACCGCAGGGAGGGAGAAACCATAAGAGTGGGAGACCAGGTGTGCTTGTCTACCAAAGGGTTACCGTTCAAAGGAGGGTGCAAGAAGCTACGGCCAAAGAGACTGGGACCGTTCGAAGTAGCCCAGCAAGTTAACCCGGTGGCCTTTAGACTCAAATTGCCATCTCACATGAAACTGCACCCCGTGTTCCACAGGTCCTTACTCTCACCGTTCAGGGAAGGGAGGGAATTTCTGGGTCAGCGAAGTGAAACACCCTTGCATCCACAGATGGAGGAAAGGGAACTCAGTGACCATGCAGCTGAAATTCTCGATTCCAGGTGGAAAGGGGGGCGAGTGGAGTATTTGGTGGCGTGGGAGGGGGAGCCAGCAGAGGAAAATGCATGGGTCCCAGCAGAAGAGATTAGGAATGAGTATCTGCAGGAGGAGTTTCATAGCAGGTTTCCGAGAAAGGTTTCCGAGAGGTTCTGGGGGGAGCAATTGGGCACCACCGATGAAGAGGAAGATTTTGAGGGTTTTCCCGCCTCCGAAGAGGAGGAAGGGGAAGTGTCAGAAGAAGAATCCGACTGGGGAGATTGGGGAGAGAGAAGAGACAGCAGCAAATGGAGAGGGGTGTTTGAATCATCAGATGGAGGGGAGAGTTCCTTCCGGGGGTTTCCTGCATCACCGTCCGAGGAAAGGACGGGGGAGGGGGAGGGCCCTGGGAGGGAGGTGGATGTCAGGGAACTGACATCAGAGCAGAGGGGAGAAGCGAGGCTCCGGGACTCTGCAGGAGAGGGGACGAGTAAGGGAAGAGAGAGAACGTCATCTGGGGAAGGAAGTCCAGGGGACACCAGGAAGAAGGGAGAGGCGGAGAGCAGCTCGGAGGTGAGGCTCCGAGACTCTTCCAGTGAAGTCAGTGAGGAGAGTGGAGGACCACCACTCAGAACGCCCACTCTGCGCATAAGGCTTCCGCGCAGAGATGCGAGGCGGAGGTTGTCCGTTAAGGAATTCTTATGCTGGAGGAAATTTAGGAGACACCCATTCACGGATTCTGCTAGCGACTGAGCAGCAGCGCCAAGGCTGCTCAGTCAGGGAAAGACACAACCGACCCTAAGCAGTTTGGAACAGCTAGAGGTTTACACACAAGCAACCCCAAATCCCGTGACAACGAATAAGCTTTGATTGGGCTTTTTTCAATTCGCATGGTGTTATTTCGGTGTGCACCAGAATCACCCCCAACCAAAGCAAAAATGCCTTTTGTTTCCATCTACATAAAAAGAAGATGATAAAGCTCTGATTGGGCTTATTTCAAATTGGTGTTTTTGGGGTTAGAATGCACATTCACACAAAAATCGCAGAAATGTTTGTTACCAGCCCAAATCAAGCATAGGTGTTTTGGTTCCATCTCAATAGAAAAAGGACGAATAAGCTTCGATTGCTCTTTCAGTGTTCATTCACCCACAAATAGCAAAGCGGTGTAATAAGCCTAAACAAAGCCAAACAGGTTGTTTTGGTTTCGAACTACATAGAAAGAAGAATCTTGGATTGTGCTTACTTCATGTCGTGTTCTTTGCTGTTAATGCACATTGACACAGAAATCGCAGTGTGTGCAATGAGACCAAAATAACACAACACCATCTTTTCGCTTCCATATGCGTAGAAAGAAGTCGAATAAGCTTTGATTGGGCGTTTTTCAATTCGCATGGTGTTATTTGGGTGTACGCCAGAATCAGCCCAAACGAAAGCAAATAGGTATTTTGGGTTCCATCTACATAAAAAGAAGATGATAAAGCTCTGATTGGGCTTATTTCAAATTGGTGTTTTTGGGGTTAGAATGCACATTCACCCAAAAATCGCAGAGTGACATGTTTATTATCAGCCCAAATCAAGCATAGGTGTTTTGGTTCCATCTCAATAGAAAAAGGACGAATAAGCTTCGATTGCTCTTTCGGTGTTCATTCACCCACAAATAGCAAAGCGAAGTGTAATAAGCCTAAAGAAAGCCAAACAGGTTGTTTTGGTTTCCAACTACATAGAAAGAAGAATCTTGGATTGCGCTTACTTCATGTTGTGTTCTTTGCTGTTAATGCACATTGACACAGAAATCGCAAAGTGTGTGCAATGAGACCAAAATAACATAACACCATTTTTTCGCTTCCATATGCGTAGGAAGACGACGAATAAGGTTTGACTGGGCTTTTTTCAATTTGCATGGTGTTATTTGGGTGTGCGCCAGAATCACCCCAAACGAAAGCAAATAGGTGTTTTGGGTTCCATCTACATAAAAAGAAGATGATAAAGCTCTGGTTGTCCTTATTTCAAATTGGTGTTTTGGGGATTAGAATGCACATTCAACCAAAAATCGCAGAAATGTTTGTTACCAGCCCAAATCAAGCATAGGTAAACATATGGTAACATCTCAATAGAAAAAGGATGAATAAGCTTCGATTGCTCTTTCGGTGTTCATTCACCCACAAATAGTGTGGCTTGATGATGCAGTCCGGCACGTTTCCCTGCGCCACACTGGACTCCTGAAACAAGAATCACACACAGAGAAACCACTCCCGTATGTGAACATAACCACGCCTCAGAATGTGAGACGTCACTCAGAACTGTTTAACCCTGTAAGTTCTGATTCTCTTCACACCCCCTCTCGTCTCGCATCCTGAGGGAAACTGTGAACACACATCTACAGACCTCTTTGAGTTCAACTCCCTTCCCATTGCCTCTTGCCCCCTTCTGGCATCTGTCTCAGGCAACTGTTGAACCTCCTCAAAACTCCCAGGTTCGCACTGCGCGAAACCAACCCATGCGCTGGTGACCTGAAACCTCTCAGGTGGCACCCCCTTTGTTGTGCGTGCGGATCGTCTGAGCACAGTCTCAGGTGCTCCTCCTGACCCACTGGGGCCAGCAAGTGTGTCTTCTACATCTGAAGACTCCCCCTCTGACTTACTGCGTCTTCGGGCCTTCTGCACTTTGCTAACAGGAGATGAAGGCTCACTCTTGGGCTCTCTATTAACAACCTGTGGAGAAACCCAACCCTGTTCTTGACTCTGTTCAGAGACCTGGTCCTCAGCAACAGGTTCAGCCTCTGGCTCTCCCTCCTCCTCAGAATCAGACAGACATTCTGAGAGAACATCAGGACCCTCATTGAGTCTTGACCAACCATTCTGTTCACAGAACTCAGCATGTTTGCTGATCAGAAGCTTGGTCTGATCACCTTCTTGATATGCAAACCTCCACCCCTTTGTCGCAGGCTCATATCCACAGAAGATCATTTTCTGGAACCTCGGATCACCTTCCTTCTGTTGGGCCTTTGGCACAAGCACCCAGGCTTCGCAACCAAACACACGGAAGAAATGCACCTGCGGTTTTTTCCGGTGCAACAAGAAAAACGGTGTGTCACCTATAACCGAGTTATAGGACCTATTCATCGTAAAGTTGGCAGCCCTCCAAGCCTCGCTCCAAAAGCTCTGAGGCAAACCGGAGTCACACAGTAGAACCTCAGCAGCTTGAGCGAGAGCTCTACTCTTGTGCACTGCCACGCCCCTCTCCTTGGGAGAAGTAGCACCCGTCACCCTGTGACGTATTCCCTTCTGGCTGAAAAACCTCTGCAGAGCAGACCCAGTAAACTCTTCCCCTCGGTCGCTCTTGAACCCCTGAACCTTGTTGGAGAACCGTAGTTCCACTTCCGCAACCCAGTCTTTAATCAGTTGCGCTGCCTCGCCATGCCGCTTCAACGAGAAAGACCAGCCATTTTGGCTAAAATCATCTGTCAGCGTCAGCACAAACCTGGCCCCGCCCAGACTCAGACTTTGCATGGGACCACAAAGGTCTATGTGCACAAGCTCAAAAGGTTTTGTGGTTACCCTCTTACTTCTGAGATAACTGCACCTTTGTACCTTTCCCTTCTGCATGCCCTACAATCTAGGGATTTACCACATGCTTTCAGTTTGCAACCTTTCGTGCATCTGAGCAACTTCTGGACATCTTCCAAACTGCTGTGCGACATTCTCCTGTGCCACAAGTGAACACAAGAATCATGAATGGGAACACTAGCACACTTCGCCTGTGCTGTCTCGGCGTCTCCCTTACCCTCCAGAGGTGTCTCCAGAACAAATAGGTTGTTCTGACATGCAACACTGACCAGTTGTCTCCCACCCCTGGAAATGGAACAGACATCATTTTCAAAGCAAACCTTATAACCCTCCTTTACAAGAGCAGGTACAGATAAAAGACAACAATGCATCTCTGGCACAACGTAGACTTCCAGCTCCGCCTGTAAAAAAGAAACAAAAACATTTCCCACGTTAGACAAAGGCCTCTGTGACCCATCAGCAAAAATAACAGTTTTCCCAGCTGAAACAGCTCTGCAGTTCCGCATTCCGCCACTAGGTGGTGGCTTCAGGTGATGGCTGGCTCCTGAGTCGATGACCCAGCGCATCACTTTGTCCTCACTGGAGTTGTTCCGTAGCGTTGCCATGGAGGCAGTTAGGTGATAAGAACCGTCTTCACTCCCTGAGTCACGTCCTCCCTTCGCTTTCCCACGCTGGCCTCCTCTCCTGGACTGGCTGCCATGGAAACCTGGCTGACTGCCATGGGAAACGACCTTGGAGACATCCTGCCCGGCCTCTCTGGCTCTCTGCGGACAGGAACGACGCAGATGGTCAACAGACTCACAGACAAAACATCGACGAATGGGAAAAGCCTGAACCGTGTCTTCTGCTGGCTTGGCCCCCCTTCTCTTACAACTTGCAGGGCTCTCTGTGCCAGTTCGGCCCTCTCTTCTCACGGGACTCCCAGGACGCTTTCCTGCACCCCCTCTGGTGGGTAAAGGGCTCCCAGCACTTGGCCTCTTTCCAGGCTCCTCACACAGACACGTTGCAGCATCCACACAGCCCCCAGACTCTGCAAAAGCAACAGTAGCAGCAGCAGCAACAGCAGCAACAGTAACAGTAACAGTCCCTTCGCCCCCCTGTGGGGCCTCCCAGCTCCTCCCAGCTGTGTATCGGCTCTCAAGAAAATGGCCGGCGCCATCTTGCCTCTCCCCTCCGGATGCAGCCACTTCTCGGCCCTTGCTTCCCACTCCAGCTCCACAAGCTTCTTGGAGTGCTAGCCAAGCGGCCTCTGGCCTTCTTGCACCCAGGACAACAGGCACCAGATGAGCATCCACATTTTCTGCCAAAAAAGCAAGCACACTCTTCTCTTTTTTTTTTATTTTTTTTTAAAATAATTTTAATTTTATTAGAAAAAAGATTCACGTTACATGTCAAACTTCAGATACATATAAACATGTCATTAAAAGGTATAAGAGAAGAAAAAAGAAAAAGCAAGCAAAAAACAGAAAATTACAAAAAAGAAATTCTTAAAAGAAAAAGGAGAGAAAAAAGAAAAAAAAGAAAAAGAGCGAAAAAACAAAAAGAGAAAAGGCAGCAAAAAACGGACAGACTTCCGTTCAACTTGGTCCAGGATTACACAATCATAAAAGAATATTTGCAGTAGAACTTGCAATGGTATTTAACATCGACGGTGTTAATTATCTTCTGCTGTTATGTTACTAATACCCATATTGTCCTCAACATAAATTAAAAATTTCTTCCACTCATCTTTAAGTTTCATAGTATTATTTTGCCTTAATTTCTGTGTTAATCTCGCTAATTCTATATATTGATATAATTTCACTTGCCACTCTCCGATCGTAGGCATGTCAGGGGATTTCCAATTTTGTGCAATTAGGATTCTCGCCGCGGCAGTCGCATATTGGAAAATGGTTTGATCTGATTTTTTTATTTCCTCACCAATCATACCTAAAAGAAACAACTCAGGTATCCTGGGGAAATTATATTTTAAATTTTTTTTCAGTTCATCATAAATCTTTCCCCAGAATTCCTTCACTGCCTCACAGGTCCACCAAATATGGAAAAAGGTCCCAACCTTCTCTTTGCATCTCCAACAACTATTATCGGCAGTTTTATACATCTTTCCTAGCTTTACTGGGGTCAAATACCAGCGGTATATCATTTTCTCTAGGTTTTCTCGGAGTGTTGCACACGCTGTAAATTTTATACCCTTCCTCCAGAGTGTCTGCCATTTATTATAATCAATATTATATCCAAGGTCTTTATCCCACTTCACCATCGCGCCCTTCACCAAATCCTCTCTTGTATCCCATTCCAATAGTTGTTTATATAATTTGGAGAGGTGTTTATCATTACTCTCTAAGATTTCTGTCTGGAATCTTGATTTTTTATCACTCATCCCCTGTTTCTTGTGCTCACTCCACAATGCATTAATCTGGTGGAAGTGAAACCATTCTTTTATCTTGTCTTTCAACTCGTCATAAGACTTCACCTTCCAACCTTCTTCTGTCTTAGTTAGGAGGTCCTCATAGGTCCACCTTTCTCCCATCATATTCGGTTTTTTTATTTTGACAATATCCACTGGGGAGAGCCACCAAGGGGTTCTTTCTTCAATCAGTTTTTTATATCTATTCCACACCTCCAATAGTGAACCTCTAATTATGTGGTTAGAAAACCCTCTGTGTATCTCCCCTTTCCCCTGCCACAAATAGGCGTGCCACCCGAACCTAATATCAAAACCTTCCAGGTCCAATAAATCAGTGTTTCTGAGGGTGGCCCATTCCTTTAGCCAGCTTAAACAAGCTGCCTCATAGTATAACCTTAAATTCGGTACCCCAAATCCGCCCCTCTCTCTTGCATCTGTCAGGTATTTAAACCTTATCCTGGCTCTTTTCCCCTGCCAAATGAACTTAGTCAAAATTCTTTGCCAATTCCTAAAACGGGTGGTGCCTTTAATTATCGGGATATTTTGGAACAAAAACAATAATCTTGGGAGGATGCACATTTTAATCGCCGCCATCCTCCCTGTCCATGAAAGCTTCAGCCTCTGCCAGATGTCCAGATCTTTTTTTATTTCCTGCCAAATCTTATCATAATTATCTTCTACCAAATTTATATTTTTTGGAGACAGCCAAATTCCCAGATATTTTACCTTATTCACAATTTTTATACCGGTCCTTTGTTCCAATTGAATTTTGTCCTCAATAGCCAAATTCTTTGTTAAAATTTTTGTTTTCTTCCTATTTAGTCTAAATCCTGACAGTCTGCCGAATTCCTCTAATAATTCTATCACCTTACTTACACTATCCACTGGTTCTTCCAGGGATAGGACTAGGTCGTCGGCATATGCCTTTAGCTTAAGTTCTTTCTTTCCAATTCTTATCCCCTTCACACCCACTGCATCTCTTATTCTATTTGCAATAACTTCCAAAACCATTATGAAGAGCAGGGGGGATAAAGGGCAGCCCTGCCTTGTGCCTTTCCCAATCTTGAATGATTTAGTTAGGCTGTTGTTTACAATCAGCATAGCCTGTTGTTCCGAGTAAATTGCTTTGATTCCTTTCAAATAGGGACCTTCAATACCCGCCTTTTCCAAGCATAGTGATAAAAACTCCCAAGAGACATTATCAAAAGCCTTCTCGGCGTCTATAAAGATTAGTGCGGCTGGGATATCTATCCTTGTATCTAAGTATTCAATGATATTTAATATGTGACGCACATTATCTTTCTGGTGTCGATTAGGGAGGAATCCCGCTTGGTCTTTATGGATGTATTTCATTAATAGTTTCTTGAGTCTACTTGCCATTATATCGGCAAAGATCTTATAGTCGTTGTTAAGCAAAGAGATTGGCCTATAATTTTTTATATCAGTTTTCTCAGTTTCTGATTTTGGAACTAAAGTTATGAATGCCTCCTTCCAGGAGCCGGGGATTTTCCCTCCCTGGAGGATGTTATTGATAACATCTCTGAGTACTGGAGCAAGGAGTTCCTCTAGTGTTTTATAGTATTTTGAGGGCAAACCATCCGGCCCGGGGGCCTTTCCATTTTTCATCCTATTAATAGCTTCCTTCACTTCATCTACAGTAATTTCCTTATTTAATCGTATTCTGTCCTCTTCCGATATATATTTTCCTCTTTCCTGCTCCAAAAATCTTTCAATTTCTAATCTATCTTCAGTTCCTCTTTCATATAACTTTTCAAAGAACTGAACGAACCTCTTTTCTATTTCATCTGGGGCTTCTATGATGTTATCTTCCATTATTATTTTACTTATCACATTTTGCTTTTTCCTCTTTCTCAACTGCCACGCGAGTAACTTCCCCATTTTATTTGCCGATTCAAAAAACCTCTGCTTCATGTATTTGATTCTCCAATCTATTTCCTGGTTTAGTATAGCTGAATACTGGGCCTGTAGCACCTTTAAGGCACGAGTGGCCTCAACATCTGCTGGGTTTGTGGTCAGTTTCCTTTCGTAATTTCTCAGTTGTGTGAGGATTTCTTCTTTCTTTCGTTCTCTTAGTTTCCTCCTAAGGTTATTTTGTTGAATTAGAACACACTTTTGTTGAATTAGAACACACACTTTGTTGAATTAGAAGCACACTCTTCTCAACTTCACTTTGCTTTGCAGCTCTCTTAGCCTCTGCTTTCCCAGCTGCCTTCGGTATCGGCTGGACAACATCCCACAGCCGCTCCCCAACTAACAGCAGCTCTGCTTGAAAGCTCCACTCCAACCAAGTTTGGCTAGTCAGTTTCTGACATGGCAGCTTAAGCTCAAAGCCATGTTCCTGGAACTGAGACATTGCCTCCCTTCTGTTGGCTTTTCCAAAGGTACTCACTCAGCAGCCAAACTGGGCACTCCGGACGACGTGGCTCCTCAGCTCCCACTCCATCAGCCTCCTCCGATCTGCCTCAAATGTTAGGCAGGACTCTAGCTTGCTTTCACACACACCAGCACGACCTGGCAACAGCTTCAAAAGCTTGGCTGACTTCCATAACCTGTGGCTTGATGATGGAGTCTGGCACGTTTCCCTGCGCCACACTGGACTCCCGTGGGTAGCTCACTGTCAGCTTCCTTCAGCAGAGTCTCCGCAGTGGTAGAAAACTGTTGCAATGTGTGTGTAATAAATCAGACTGTACGCAGCCTTGTTGCTTATCTCCAACAGTCTTTAATCGTGTAGCAAAAACATCATAAATCAGCCAGGCGAAAGAGGGCATATCTTTCGCCTCTCGGTCAAACCGAAACAAGAATCACACACAGAGAAACCACTCCCGTATGTGAACATAACCACGCCTCAGAATGTGAGACGTCACTCAGAACTGTTTAACCCTGTAAGTTCTGATTCTCTTCACAAATAGCAAAGCGAAGTGTAATAAGCCTAAAGAAAGCTGAACAGGTTGTTTTGGTTTCCAACTACATAGAAAGAAGAATCTTGGATTGCGCTTACTTCATGTCGTGTTCTTTGCTGTTAATGCACATTGACACAGAAATCGCAAAGTGTGTGTGTAATGGGAATTGGGGTTGCTCGTGCGTAAAGGATGTTGAAGTTCTAGGCAACGTTGCCTGGCTAAACCTTTCCCTGGCTGGACAGCCCTTCCTCCATGGCTTTGTCAGTCGCTGGCAGAATCCGTCAGTGGGCGTTTCCTGAATTTCTTCCAACATAAAAATTCCTTGATGCCCAGTCTCCGCCTAGCCTCCCTGCGCAGAAGATTTCTGCGCAGAGTAGGCGTAGCCAGCGGAGGTACTGGACTCTCCCCGCTGGTCTCTGTGGAAGAGTCTTGGAGCCCTCTCTCCGAAGTCCTTCCCTGGTCCCCTTCCTCCCCAGTATCACGCTGATAACCTTCCCCAAAGGGAGTGTTCTCTCTCCCTCTGCTGGTCCCTTCTCCTGCATGGTCGGGGAGCCTTACCTCCACTCTAGGCTCCGATGGCAGTTCCCTGACATCCACCTCCCCCCCCAGAACCCCCCTCACCTCCGTCCCGTTCCTTTGGCCTAAGTTCCTCCCTTCCCTCTGACGGCGATGTGGGAAATCCCCGGAAGGAGCTACCCCCATCCTCTGAAGATTCAAACATAGCTCTCCACCTGCTGCTATCTCTTCGTACCAGATCACCCTCCCAGTCTGATTCCTCACCCTCCGATTCCTCTCCTTCCTCCTTGTCGGAGGCCGGAAACCCCACAAACTTTTCTTCCTCATCTGTAGTGCCAAATTGCTCCTCCCAGAACCTCGCTACCGGTTTGGGCTTCCTTGGGAACCTGCTGTGAAACTCTCCCCTGAGATCCTCATCCCTGATGGTCTCCGCAGGAACCCACGTGTTTTCCGACTCAGGTTCCCCCTCCCAAGCCACCAAATACTCCACTTCCCCTCCTCTCATTCTTGAATCAAGTATTTCCGTGGCTTGACTGCTGAGTTCCCTCTCCTCTATGCGTGGGTGAGTGGGGACCTCTCTCTCTCGCCCCGGAAATTCCAGCCCCTCCCTGTACAGAGAGTAGGGACCTATGGAACACCGGGTGTAGTTTCATACTGGTCGGCAACTTGAGCTTGATTGACCTGCTGGGTTACCTCGAAAGGTACCAGCCGCCTGGGCCGCAACTTCTTGCACCTTCTTACACCCTCCCTTGAAAGGTAACCCCTGGGTTGACAACCACACCTGGTTTCTCCTTCCCTGCGGTGCTTGTCTGCCTGCCTCTTATACACTTCCTTGGCCCTTTCCAAGTTCATTTTAAGTTGTTGGTGTAAGGCTTCCATTTCTTCCACAAACTGCTCTGCTGCTGGCACACTCCACCTCTCCTCCCCACCCCCTGGGAAAGCCCTGGGATGACACCCGTAATTGGCCATGAACGGGCTCATCCCCGTGGACACGTGTTCCGCGTTATTGTACGCAAATTCTGCCAGCCCCAGTTTATCCACCCAGTCGTTCTGCCTCTCGCTGACATAGCAGCGTAGATATTGTTGGAGTATACTGTTCGCTCTTTCCGCTTGCCCGTTGGTCTCTGGGTGTCTGGCCGTCAAGAAGCTCACCTTGACTTCCAGCAAGCTCATGAGCTTCCTCCAGAACTGGGAAGTAAATTGCTTCCCTCGGTCGGACAAAACCCTCAAGGGGGCACCATGCAGTCTGAAGATGTGATCCACAAACAGCCGGGCAGTTTCCTCTGCCGTCACCGCATGCGAGCAAGCGATAAAATGGCACATTTTTGTTAACAGGTCAACAACCATCATGACAGCTGTTTTCCTTCTCGATTTGGGCAAATCTGTCATAAAATCTATGGACACCACCTCCCATGGTTTTCCCGGTGTGGGTCAAGGTTCCAGTAGTCCTGCGGGCGCCCCCCTCTCCCCCTTTGCTCGCTGGTAGCAGTCACACCCTCGTACGTACTCCCGTACATCTTCCCTCACCCTTGGCCACCAGAACTGCCTGGTGACCAGCAACATGGTCTTGTGTTGACCGAAATGCCCCGCCGTCGGGTTATCATGGAGTTGTTTGAGTACCCTTCTCCTCAAGTCATCCCCTGGTACATATAGTGCTCCCCTGTAATATAGTACCCCATCTTTCTCCTCAAACCCCCCATGGTTTCCCCCCGTGCCTCTGAGTTCCCAGATTTTCGTTTGGGCGAACTCGTCGTCCCTCGTCAGTCCTACTAGTTGTCGTGTCTCAACTAACACTCCCCCCCACACCCATCGGTTCTCGGGAATCACATGTCGTGCTTCTGGAGGTCCTTCTCCTTCCAGATACTCCGGCTTCCGGGAGAGGGCGTCTGCTCTGACGTTTTCCTCTCCCGGCACGTATCGAATCTCAAAGAAAAACTTGGAGAATTCTTGAGCCCACCGCACCTGTCCTTGGTTGAGTACTCGTGCAGTCCTCCAGTACTCTAGGTTCTTATGGTCCGTGCACACCTGGATCTTGTGCTGCGCCCCTATTAACAAATGTTTCCAGCGCCTAAAGGCTTCATAAATAGCCAGCAGTTCTTGATCATACACTGTGTAGTTTTGCTCAGACTTGCTCAGCTTCCTCGAGAAGAATGCGCACAGCCTCCAGCTGGACTTGTCTCCCAGCTGGAGAAGCACCGCCCCTACCGCTCTGTCTGACGCGTCTGTCTCCAACCTCATTGGCTTCTGCAGATCCACGTGCAATAGGTGCTCTTCCAAAGCAAACGCCTTTTTTAGCTTTTCGAAAGATTGCTGTGCCTCTTCTGTCCAGACGAACTTCCTTTTGCTACTGAGACAATCGGTGATGGGTGCTGTTCCTCATAAGGCATCGTTTCCAGGCCTTTGACCATTTTGGTTGCCCTCCTCTGAACACGTTCCAGTTTGTCAGTGTCCTTCTTGAACTGTGGTGCCAAGAACTGGACACAGTACTCCAGGTGTGGTCTGACCAGAGCAGAATACAGTGGCACTATTACTTCCCTTGATCTAGATGCTATACTCCTATTGATGCGGCCCAGAATTGCATTGGCTTTTTTAGCTGCCGCGTCACACTGTTGGCTCATGTCAAGTTTGTGGTCAACCAAGACTCCTAGATCCTTTTTACATGTACTGCTCTCAAGCCAGGTGTCCCCCATCTTGTATTTGTGCCTCTCATTTTTTTTGCCCAAGTGCAATACTTTACATTTCTCCCTGTTAAAATTCATCTTGTTTGTTTTTGCCCAGTTCTCTAATCTGTCAAGGTCGTTTTGAAGTGTGATCCTGTCCTCTGGGGTTTTAGCCACCCCTCCCAGTTTGGTGTGATCTGCAAATTTGATCAGGATGCCTTGAGTCCATCATCCAAGTCGTTGATAAAGATGTTGAATAAGACCGGGCCCAAGACAGAACCCTGTGGCACCCCACTAGTCACTCTTCTCCATCTTTTCGCTTCCATATGCATAGAAAGAAGACATATAAGCTTTGATTGGGTTTTTTTCAATTCACATGGTGTTATTTGGGTGTGCGGCAGAATCACCAAAAAACAAAGCAAAAAGGTATTTTGGGTTCTGTCAGAGCTGCTTGAAGATCCTAGCTCACAGAGGATCACGCTAGCCAGCGATCATTAAGTAAAAGTCTTTATTGAATTGCAGTTTCCATTCTCATGCTGCTGCGCGCAACTCTACGTCTAGTAGCTAGATCGGCGAAGCTCCGTCTGAGTCTCCGCCCCTTGTGCACCAACTTAATATCCTAGCCCTGCTCCACCTTTTCCGCCTGACTGTCCTCCTCTGGGTCCCTCTACCCCCCGGGGTTTCTTCCTTCCTGGATTCTTCTGACGCTGACCCGGACCCTCCTGCCTCCTTGCGCCGGGCTTTAGGACCTGGTTCCCTTTCCGGGCTGCTTACTGCGCCGCCTTCCTCTGCATTTGAACTTGGCGCGCGCGCCCAACCTTCCACTTTCCTCTTAACCGTTTCTTCGCTCCCCGATGGAGGTGTGGCCACTCCTGACTCATGCCCTCCCTCCTGTGGTGAGCTGCCAGCGCTTGCCCCCTGGCTCCCTTCTTCTTCCCTGCTCCCTGGCGGTGACGCTGGTCCCGATTTCCAACTGCTCTCCCCTGAGTCCCCTCTGGCTCTATCTTCCTGGGGTCCCCCCCTAGACTCCCCCCTTGCCCTGGCCACTGGTGCTCCTTTCTGTGAATCCTCTGATTCACTGGAAAGACTAGGAGATCTCGGGTCGTCGTCATCACTCATCTTTTCTTCTGCCTCCTCCCCTTCGCTCTCTGTTTCCTCCCTTGGCCTTGCCTCTGCTCCTAAATCCCTGACATCCATCCCCCCCTCGAAGCCCCCCATTCCCCCCTCCCCTCCTTCCGGTGCTGGAGCTGGGTGCTGCTGTTGCAAAGGGACGAACGTCGGATATCGGTCGCTTCCCGTGGCGGGCCTCCATCTGAAGTCTTCCGGTTCTTCCTCCCTGCTCTCGTCGACGATGGTCACCTCCGCTTCCATCTCTGTGCCGCCGTGCTCGAAACCAGGGTCGTCCCCGAAAACGTCCATGTCCGTTTCTCCCTCACTTCCTCCTGGCGGCGTTGCTCGTCCTGGGCCTTCCAGCCACCTTCTGCGGAACTGCTCCTCTGGTCTATCGTCCCACCAATACGAGGGTTCTGAGGCAGATCCCGAGGGTGACCCCTCCGGGGAACGGACGTCTTGTGTCGGGTCCTCTTCCGAGTCGAACCCCCGGAAAGTGCTGGCCGAAAGCGTGGGCGTGAAAAGCCAGTCGTCGAAAAAGTCTGCTGGCATAGGTCTATGTGGGAAGAGGGCATGAAACTCGTCTTTGAGTAGAGGTTCGTCCAAGGCGTAGCCCGGCACCCAGCTGTTCGCACTGGCCGGGGTGCCCTCCTTGGCGAGAAAGTATTCTACCCCCTCTTCCCCCCATCTGGAGTCCAAAATCTCCGTGACTTCGTTGATGCGCTCCTTCTGTGCCACTCCCGCGTGCCCTGTTCTGTCTCTGACCGGACTCGGCGCCGTTCCGGGTTCCTGGAACCTGTGCGGTGCCTTGTAGGGAGTGAGCACCGATCTGTGGAACACCGGATGCATTCTGGAACCCTCCGGAAGTGCCAGTCTGAAAGCTACCGGGTTGACCTGCTCTTCGACTTGGTAGGGCCCCAGTTGTTTATGCCCTAGTTTCTTCTTGGCCAACGACCTGGCCGGCACTGCGTGGGCTGCTAACCAGACCCAGTCTCCCACGTGGAGCTCTTCGCCAACCCTTCTGTGTCTGTCCGCTTGTACCTTGTATGCGTGTTTGGCCAGCTCCAGGTGGCGCCTCAGCTGATCGTGGACTTCCTGCAGCTCCGACGCAAACGCATCTGCCGTCTGCGGCTCCCCCTCCCCCATTCTTTCCAGTCCCGGGAAGGTTCTGGGGTGCCTCCCGTTGTTGGCGAAGAACGGCGCGACCCCCGTGGACACGTGCTTCGTGTTGTTGTAGGCGAACTCGGCAAGCGGCAGGTAATCCACCCACGTCGCAGGCTGTTGATTCGCATAGCATCTCAGGTACTGCTGCATGATGGCATTGACCCGCTCCGCTTGCCCGTTGGTCTGCGGGTGTCTCGCCGACGCCAGGTTGATCTTGACGTTCAGGAAGCCCATCAGCTTCTGCCAGAAATTCGAGATGAACTGCCGCCCGCGGTCGGACAGAATAGACCGTGGCAGACCGTGAACCTTGAACACGTGGTCTATGAACAGTTTGGCGGTTTGCTCCGCCGTGGCCACCTTAGCACACGGAATGAAATGGGCCATCTTGGAAAACAGGTCCACCACCACCAGCACTGCCGTCTTGCCCCTCGAGCTGGGCAGATCTGTGACAAAGTCCAGAGCCACCCTTTCCCAAGGTTCGACCGGAGTTTGCAGCGGTTCCAACAGTCCGGCCGGCGGTCTGTGCACTGGTTTGGCCCTCTGGCAGGTGTCACACCTCGCCACGTAGTCTGCGACCTCCCCTCTCATTCCAGGCCACCAGAAATCCCTGGCTACTAATTCCACCGTCTTCTCCTTGCCAAAGTGCCCGGCCGTGGGCGCGTCGTGCAGCTGCTGCAGCACCTTGGCGCGAAGGTCGTCTCCCGGCACGTAGATGGCCCCTTTACGGATGAGCAATCCATCTCGTAGCTGGAAACCGTCGGCCACAGCCTTGCCCCTTTGCACCTCTGCCATCTTTGCTTGCGCGAAGGAGTCATCCTGCAACGCTCGTCGCACCGCCTCCAGGTCCACGGTGGCCGCGGCGCACGCCCATACTGTTGGTGCGAAGATGTGCATGGCTGCCGCTGGCGTTGCGTCCTCCAGATACTGTGGCTTACGGGAGAGGGCGTCCGCCATGATGTTAGTGTCCCCCGGGACATACTCTATGCGGAAGTCGAAGTTCGCAAAAAACTCAGCCCAGCGTATCTGCCTCTGGTTTAGGAACTGTGCCGTGCGCCAGTGCTCCAGATTCTTGTGGTCCGTGCAAACCTGCACCGTGTGCTTGGCGCCGATCAGGAAGTGCCGCCACGCTTTGAACGCTGCATGAATGGCCAGCAACTCCCTGTCCCAGATGGTGTAGTTCTGCTCGGACTTGCTGAGCTTCCTGGAGTAAAACGCTCCCGGTCGCCACACCCCCTGCTGGTCCTTTTGCAGCAGGACCGCCCCCACGGCTCTGTCCGAGGCGTCTGTCTCCACCCTCATCGGCCTGCTGGGGTTGACGTGAAGCAGCTGCTCTTCCGACGCGAAGAGACGCTTGAGTGCCTGAAAGGACTGCTCCGCCTCCTCCGTCCAAACGAACTTCTTTTTCTTGGAGCTAAGCGTGTCTGTGATGGCCGCTGTCTGCATAGCGAAGCCCTTGATAAACTTGCGATAGAAGTTCGCAAAGCCGACAAACCTTTGGACCTCTTTCCGGTTGCGTGGGCTCTTCCAGTCCAATACCGCTCGAACCTTGGCGCTGTCCATGGCGAGCCCCTTGTCAGACAACTTGTAGCCCAGAAAATCCACCTCCGTCACGTCGAATTGGCACTTCTCCAGCTTGGCGTAGAGCCTATGTTGCTTTAGTCTGGTCAGCACTTCCTTGACGTGCCTGTCATGCTCCTGCTGCGATTCCGAAAAGATCAGGATGTCATCTAAGAAACAGACGCACGTCTTGTAGAGAAGTCCCGCCAACACGTGATGCATGAAAGCTTGAAAAACGTGGGAGCCATTTTGCAGTCCAAAAGGCATAACTCTGTATTCGTAGGTACCCAGTGGCGTGAACATGGCCGTCTTCCACTCATCCCCCTCCCGCATGCGAATGAGGTTGTACGCCCCTCGCAGGTCTAATTTGGTGAACACTTTTCCCTTCCGCACCTTCGCCAGGAGGTCGTCGATTCGGGGCATGGGGAAGTCCGACGGCTTGGTCACACTGTTTAAAATGCGATAGTCCACGACCAGTCTTTTTTGGGGCGTGTCTCGCTTTTTAACAAAGAATACAGGACTGCCCCCCGCTGCCTTGGACTCTCGGATGAAACCGCGCTCCAAATTATGATCGATGAACTCTTTGAGTTCCTGCAGCTCGTCCTCCGACATGGAATACAGTTTCCCTTTAGGCAGCGCCGCCCCCGGCAGCAGGTCAATTTTGCAGTCATATGGTCTGTGAGGGGGTAGCCTGTCCGCCTCCTTCTCGCAGAAAACTTCCAAAAATTCTGCGTACTTGTGGGGAATCGCTTGCAGCGTGCCTAGCAGCAGCTGTGACTCCTCTTCCTCTCCTTCCTGCCGGTGCACGATGCAGTGTTCAGCACAAAAGGAAGAGCCGAAGACCAGCTGCCTCTGGTACCAAGCCAGCGTTGGGCTGTGCTTGTCCAGCCAACTCATTCCCAATACAATGGGCGTATCCGATAGTTGAGTGACATTGAAGCTGATGATTTCTTTGTGATTCCCAAGTCGCATCGCCATTGGCGGCGTCTGCTTCACCACTTGCCCCCCTAGCAACTCCCTGCCATCCACCGTGACAACCTGCAGGGGCAGTGTGGCCGGCAGCAACTGTATAGCGTGCTTGTCGACAAAGTCCTGCCCTATAAAGTCCGCGTTGCTGCCCGAGTCCACTGTGATGGGCACGTCCATGGTGATTCCATTGGGCAGCTGGAGAGATGCGGTGAGCCTCACCACTGGTTTGGGCGGGAGGGGGTTCACGGGCTGTAAAATCTCTGGGGACTGCGGCACTAACACGTCTGGCTGGGCCCCAGGGCCTCTTCCTCCAGCCAGACTGCTTCGTTTCCCTGCTGTGTTCCTCCTTGCTGCGTTGCTGCAGTCACCATTGCCGAGGCTGCAGTGAGCTTGTGGAGCCTCTGGGGACACTCTTTCGCCATATGCCCTGGCTCCTCACAGACGTAACACTTCCTGTTCCCTCTAGGAGGCTTCGCTTTCACTGCTGCCGGTGCTAGGGCTCTGGTTGCTGACTGAGCCCTTGCACCTCCAACCTCCATAGGTTCGGCTCCTCCTCCTGGCGGAGGCGTGGATTGCGCCCGCGCTGCTTCTCTGGGAAGGAAGGAGGGGCCCCTGGCTGGTTCGCGCCCTCCACGCCCTTCGTCCCTGCTCCACGGGCGTTCTTCCAGCCTCACCCCCACTGCCAGTGCCCTCTGAACGACCTCCTGGGTGGTTCGGGGTCTCTCCCCCCTCGCGATCTCATCTTTAATCGAGCTGTGCAACCCCTCCCAAAAGAGGTCTCTTACAGGGGCCGAATCTCTGTCCCATTCCAGGGCACTGACCAAGGCGAAAAAGCGGGCATGGTACTGCCTGACGCTGGCCCTCCCTTGTCTTAGCCCATGCACCTCCTTCCGGGCAAGATCCACGTCAATGCTTGATAAAAAACACCCATCCATCGCTTTAATAAAGGCATCTGCATTCTGGAGCGCCGGATCCTTATCTCTCCATAAATTGCGTAGCCATGCTTTAGCATCCCCATGCAAATGAGACATGATGAATCCCACTCTCTCTTGCTCATCTCTAAAGTCTTTATGCAGCAGTTGCAGTGCGCACAGTACGTCTGCTCTAAAGTTGGGATACTGTTGCAGGTTCCCATCGAAGTGAGAGACCAGCCCGCCTGTGCGTCTCGCCAACCCAATTCCCTCCTGCCGGGGTGTCTGCTTTGTCAGCACATCTAACCTGACCTGGAGATCCCTGCAGGCGGCAGCTGCCTCCTCCTCTCTCTTCCTGGATGCGAGAGCCTCGGCATTCAGTTGTGCCACTGCTTTTCTGAGTTCCTCTATCTGCTGCTCCGCCGTCATGTCGTCTGCCGTTCGTGAGCTCGCTAGTGGGCACCTGCTTCTCTCCCCTCCTCGAGGTTGTAGATGCCCACAATTGAGTGAGACGGAGCTTACTGTCAGAGCTGCTTGAAGATCCTAGCTCACAGAGGATCACGCTAGCCAGCGATCATTAAGTAAAAGTCTTTATTGAATTGCAGTTTCCATTCTCATGCTGCTGCGCGCAACTCTACGTCTAGTAGCTAGATCGGCGAAGCTCCGTCTGAGTCTCCGCCCCTTGTGCACCAACTTAATATCCTAGCCCTGCTCCACCTTTTCCGCCTGACTGTCCTCCTCTGGGTCCCTCTACCCCCCGGGGTTTCTTCCTTCCTGGATTCTTCTGACGCTGACCCGGACCCTCCTGCCTCCTTGCGCCGGGCTTTAGGACCTGGTTCCCTTTCCGGGCTGCTTACTGCGCCGCCTTCCTCTGCATTTGAACTTGGCGCGCGCGCCCAACCTTCCACTTTCCTCTTAACCGTTTCTTCGCTCCCCGATGGAGGTGTGGCCACTCCTGACTCATGCCCTCCCTCCTGTGGTGAGCTGCCAGCGCTTGCCCCCTGGCTCCCTTCTTCTTCCCTGCTCCCTGGCGGTGACGCTGGTCCCGATTTCCAACTGCTCTCCCCTGAGTCCCCTCTGGCTCTATCTTCCTGGGGTCCCCCCCTAGACTCCCCCCTTGCCCTGGCCACTGGTGCTCCTTTCTGTGAATCCTCTGATTCACTGGAAAGACTAGGAGATCTCGGGTCGTCGTCATCACTCATCTTTTCTTCTGCCTCCTCCCCTTCGCTCTCTGTTTCCTGCCTTGGCCTTGCCTCTGCTCCTAAATCCCTGACAGGTTCCATCTACATAAAAAGAAGATGATAAAGCTCTGATTGTGCTTATTTCGAATTGGTGTTTTCGGGGATAGAATGCACATTCACCCCAAAATCTCAGAAATGTTTGTTACCAGCCCACATCAAGCATAGGTGTTTTGCTTCACTCTCAGTAGAAAAAGGACGAATAAGCTTCGCTTGCTCTTTCGGTGTTCATTCACCCACAAATAGCAAAGCGGTGTAATAAGCCTAAACAAAGCCAAACAGGTTGTTTTGGGTTCCAGCTATATAGAAAGAAGAATCTTGGATTGCGCTTATTTCATGTCATCTTCTATGGTGTTCATGCACATTGACCCAGAAATCGCAAAGTGTGTGTAATGAGACCAATATAACACAACACCGTCTTCTCGCTTCCATATGCATACAAAGAAGACGAGTAAGCTTTGATTGGACTTATTTCAATTCGCATGGTGTTTTTTGGGTGTGCACCAGAATCACCTGCAACCAAAGCAAAAAGGTGTTTTGGGTTCCATCAACATAAAAAAAAGATGATAAAGCTCTGATTGGGGTAATTTCAAATTAATGTTTTTGGGGTTAGAATGCACATTCACCCAAAATCGCAGAGTGACATGTTTTTTATCAGCGCAAATCAAGCATAGGTGTTTTGGTTCCATCTGAATAGAAAGAGGACGAATAAGCTTGGATTGTTCTGTCGGTGGTCATTCAACCCAACCCTAACCCTAACCCTAACCCTAACCCTAACCCTAACCCTCACCCTCACCCTCACCCTCACCCTATCCTAACCCTAACCTTAACCCCAGCAAAGCGTAGTGTAATAAGCCTAAACAAAGCCAAACAGGTTGTTTTGTGTTCCAGCTACTTAGAAAGAAGAATTTTGGTTTTCGCTTATTTCAAGTCGTGTTCTTTGGTGTTAATGCACGTTGACCCAGAAATCGCAAAGTGTGTGTAATGAAATGAAAATAACACAACGCCCTCTTTTCGCTTCAATGTGCGTAGAAAGAAAACGAATAAGCTTTGATTGGGCTTATTTCAATTCGCATGGTGTTTTTTGGATGTGCACCGGAATCACCCCCGACCAAAGCAAAAAGGTTTTTTGGGTTCCATCTACATAAAAAGAAGATGATAAAGCTCTGATTGGGCTTATTTCAAATTGGTGTTTTTGGGGTTAGAATGCACATTCACTGAAAAATCGCAGAGTGACATGTTTATTATCAGCCGAAATCAAGCATAGGTGTTTTGGTTAGATCTCAATAGAAAGAGGACGAATAAACTTGGATTGTTCTTTTGGTTGTCATTCACCCTAACCCTAACCCGAACCCGAACCCAAACCCAAACCCAAACCCAAACGCTAACCCTACCCTAACGCTAACCCTATCCCTAACCCTAATCCTAATCCTAATCCTAATCCTAATCCTAATCCTAACCCTAATCCTAACCCTAACCCTAACCATAGCAAAGCGAAGTGTAATAAGCCTAAACAAAGCCAAACAGGTTGTTTTGTGTTCAAGCTACATAGAAAGAAGAATCTTGGATTTCGCTTATTTCAAGTCTTGTTCTTTGGTGTTAATGCACTTTGACCCAGAAATTGCAAAATGTGTGTAATGAAAAGAAAATAACGCAACACCGTCTTTTCACTTCCATATGCGTAGGATATGGTTCTATCTGAATAAATAGAGGTTGAAAAAATTTCTATTGTTCTTTCAGTGGTCAATCACAAGAACCCTAACCCTAACCCTAACCCTAACCCTAACCCTAACCCTAATCCTAACCTAAACCCTAACCCTAACCCTAACCCTAAGCCGAACCCGAACCCGAACCCGAACCCGAACCCAAAACCTAACGCTAACCCTAACCCAAACGCTAACCCTAACCCTAAACCTACCCTAACGCTAACCCTAACCCTAACCCTAACCCTAACCCTAACCCTAACCCTAATCCTAATCCTAACCCTAACCCTAACCCTAACCCTAACCCTAACCCTAACCCTAACCCTAACCTTAACCCTAACCCCAACGCTAACCCTAACTGTCACCCTAACCCTAACCTTAACCCTAAGCACAGCAACTTGGATTGTTCTTTCGGTGGTCATTCACCCTAACCCTAACCCTAACCCAAACCCTAACCCTAACCCTAACCCTAACCCTAACCCTAACCCTAACCCTAACCCTAACCCCAACCCCAACCCCAACCCTAACCCTAACCCTAACCCTAACCCTAACCCTAACCCTAACCCTAACCCCAACCCTAACCATAACCCCAACCCTAACCCTAACTGTCACCCTAACCCTAACCTTAACCCTAATCACAGCAAAGCAAAGTGTAATAAGCCTAAACAAAGCCAAACAGGTTGTTTTGTGTTACAGCTACATAGAAAGAAGAATCTTGGATTTCCCTTATTTCAAGTCGTTTTCTTCGGTCTTAATGTGCATTGACCCAGAAATCGCAAAGTGTGTAATGAGACTAAAATAACGCTTACATATGCGTAGAAAGAAGACGAATAAGCTTTGCTTGGTCTTATTTCAATTCGCATGGTGTTTTGTGGGTGTGCACCGGAATCACCCCCGACCTAAGCAAAAGGGTGTTTTGGGTGCCATCTACATAAAAAAAAGATGATAAAGCTCTGATTGGGTTTATTTCATAGAATCATAGAGTTGGAAGAGACCACAAGGTCCATCGAGTCCAACCCCCTGCCAAGCATATTTCAAATTGGTGTTTTGTGGGTTAGAAAGCACGTTCACTCAAAAATCGCAGAGTGACATTTTTGTTATCAGCCCAAATCAAGCATAGGTGTTTTGTTTCCATTTCAATAGAAGGAGGACAAATAAGCTTGGATTGTTCTTTCGGTGGTCATTCACCCTGATCCTAACCCTAACCCTAACCCTAACCCTAACCCTAACCCTAACCCTAACCCTAACCCTAACCCTAACCCTAACGCTAACGCTAACCCTAACCCCAACCCTAACCCCAACCCCAACCCTAAACCTAACCCTAACCAAAGTTTAATAAGCCTAAACAAAGCCAAACAGGTTGTTTTGTGTTACAGCTACATAGAAAGAAAAATCTTGGTTTTCACTTATTTCAAATCGTTTTCTTTGGTGTTAATGCACATTGACCCAGAAATCGCAAAGTGTGTGTAATGAAACCAAAATAACACAACACTGTTGTCAGGGGCTCAGGAACAGAGGTACAGTGGAGAGAGGAAATGGAGAGCGAAGGGGAAGAATCTGAGGGCAGCGTAGGGGAGTATGACAGCGACCCGAGAGATTTCATGAGCCTCTCCAGCGAATCAGAAGATTCCCAGAAGGAGGCACCGATGGTCAGGGCAAGGGGGGGTCCCAGGGGGAACACACCAGAAACAAGGGGCCAGCGGGGACTCCCAAAGCAGCAGCGGGAGATCAGGACCAGCTTCCCAACCAGAGCGTAGTGGGGGGGGGGAAGAGTCTCAGGTGTCAGGACCAGCGTCTCCTCCAGCAGGGAGAGAAGATGAGTCAGGGCTGACCACGCCTCTATCGGAGAGTGGGGGAACGGAGGGGAGGTCAGGTCCAGCTAGCCTCCCAGAAGGGGGAAGCAGTGACAGGAGCAGTGTAACGGTCAGGAGGAAGGTTGCCGGCTGGGCGCGAGCGCCAAGTTCGAATGTACAGGCGCGGGGGACAGCAGAAAACCCGGATTGGGAGGCAGGTCCTAAAGCCCGCCGGAGACAGGGGGAAGACTCAGGGGACTCAGCGTCAGATGAGTCTAGGAAGGGCGAGACCCCAGCTGACAGGCGGAGCCAGAGGAGGAAAGAGCAAAGGACGAGGTGGAGCAAGGCTAGAGTCTTAAACTGGTGTCTGGGGGGAGGAGATTCAGACGGAGCTTCGACGGTCTAGAGTTTCAGACGTAGAGCTGCGCGCTACGGTTGTGAAGGTGAAACTGAACTTCAATAAAGACTTTTGTATATAACAACGAACTGGCGTTGGTCCTTTGTGAGCTGGGACCTCGGGCAGCTCTGAAAACCGTCTTTTTGTTTCAATATGCGTTGAAAGAAGACGAATAAGCTTTGATTGGGCTTATTACAATTTGCATGGTGTTTTTTGGGTGTGCACCGGAATCACCACCGACCTAAGCCAAAGGGTGTTTTGGGTGCCATCTACATAAAAAAAAAGATGATAAAGCTCTGATTGGTTTTATTTCAAATTGGTGTTTTGGGGATTAGAAAGCACGTTCACTCAAAAATAGCAGAGTGACATTTTTGTTATCAGCCCAAATCAAGCATAAGTGTTTCGGTTCTATGTCAATAGAAGGAGGACGAATAAACTTGGATTGTTCTTTCGTGGTCATTCACCCGAACCCGAACCCTAACCCTAACCCTAACCCTAACCTTAACCCTAACCTTAACCTTAACCTTAACCTTAACCTTAACCTTAACCTTAACCTTAACCTTAACCTTAACCTCAACCTCAACCTCAACCTCAACCTCAACCTCAACCTCAACCTCAACCTCAACCTTAACCTTAACCTTAACCTTAACCTTAACCTTAACCTTAACCTTAACCTTGTTGGGAAACTGCCAGGGAGATAACGTCCATCATGGCCCCCAAGCCGGAGTTCTGGACGACCATCGGCCTCCCGTAGTCACGCAGATCCAACAGTTAGGGGCACAAAGCCTTAGAAATTCCTAGCCACATTCCAGGGCTTGGTGCACCCTCTTTCAGCAGAAAGCACAGTCAAAAGCTTGCACCGCAGAAGAGCAGAAGAGCATATTTACAGACTTTATTAGCGTTTAACAGAACAAAAGAAAACGTGACCGTTCTGTGTCAGCATCTCTGGCCGACTGGCAAAAACGAAAGGAAACAACAGCAGACATAAACATCCTGTGACTAGGACATGCGCAGACTCTGTGACTTACAAAGCCTGCTCCCTTTTAAGGTGGAACGGAAATATCCTAACATCCTCCCCCTTTCCGTGTAACCTGTAGTACCTGTGGTTCAACCCAATTGCAACCTTTGTACATAAACCTTAAGTTGTTCTCTGTTAACAACCTTCGACAACAGATCAGCAGGAATTTCATTTCCTGGCATGTAGGACACCTGAATCAGTCCTTTCTGAATACACTCTCTTGCACGATGTATCTTAATCTGCAAGTACTTGGTTCTTTGCTTGCAACTCTCGGAGTTCAGCAAAGCCAAACAAGATCTATTGTCTTGATACACTTGTACAGGACATTTCACAGACACCCTGATGTCCTTAAACAGTTGCATCAACCATTCACAATCCATGAGTGAAAATGACAGAGCATTGAGTTCTGCTTCACAGGAACTTAGGCTCACTGTTGTCTGCTTCTTGCACAACCAGTCAAACAGGCAGTGGTTGTACATGTAGCATACTCCAGAAGTGCTTGTACCATCCGTGGTGTCACTTCCAAAACTTGCATCAGCGAAGATGCTAAGCAGATTACAGCTTACAGCTATGTCAGGTCTTGAACATCTGGCAATGAAATTCAGCTTGCCTAGAATGCATCTGTATAGCGTTGTGTCAGAAAACGCTTCAGCAGTACTGTCTACCTGGTAACCTGTCACCATCGGTGTGTCTGCTGGGTTTGCATCAACCAAATTCAACCTGGTTAACACATCAGCAATTTTCTGTGTTTGGTGTACCAGAAAATTACCTGCTTGGTCCTTCTCCACCTGCAGAGAAAGATAGTTGGATACCTCACCAAGATCCTTCATGTCAAAGTGCTCCTTCAGCTGAGCTAGGGTGCTTTGGTAAAAAGCCTGATTCTTCCAAAACATCAGAAGATCATCAACAAAACATAAACAATACAGTTTGTTTTGCCCCTCCTCCTTGACAAACACACATGGATCAGCTTTGCCCTGGTGAAAACCTAGAGAAAGCAATGTCTCAGTGAGTTTTGTGTTCCAACACCTGGCACTCTGCTTGAGACCATATAAGGATTTCCGCAGTTTACAGACCATTCCCTTCTGTATCTGCATCCCATCAGGTGGAAGCATGAACAGCTCCTCCCCCAAAATCCCGTACAAAAAAGCTGTATTAATGTCGTGGTGGGTAACATGCAGTTTCTCCTCCGCAGCGACCTTGAGCATCAGCCGAATGCTCTCATATTTGACTGTGGGTGAGTAGGTCTCGTGGTAATCCTGTCCTGGTACCTGTGAAAAACCTCTGGCAACCAATCTGGCTTTGTGTCTGACTACCTTGCCATTCTGGTCTGTCTTGGCCTTGGAGACCCATTTGCTGCCAACCAGTCTCATTCCTGGGACTACCGGTACCAGTTCCCAAGTTTGGTTCCTGTTCAAGGAATCAACTTCAGCCTTCATGGCATTAAGCCAAGGCTCAGCATCTTTAGAGGTTAACTCCTGAACCTCTTTGAAGCTTGAAGGTTCCCATACCTTCTCTGAGCTACTAAGAACAGCAGTTGCTGTCTTAGCAAACTCATCAGCATACCTCTTTGGAGGTCTGCCCTTGGTCGCGCTTTCAGATCTGCGTACTAGACGCAAGTCTTCTGGACTCATCTCCTCCTTCTTAGGAGAAAAATGACCAATGGTGAACAGTGGTTCTTCCAGTTCATTGTCAGACGCATCAGATGGTCTGACTGAGGCCTGTGCGCTCTTGTAGTCTGCTGTGTCATCACTGTCACTGACACCAGCAGCAGCAGCAGCGCCGCCCACTGAACTGGAATCCGAACTCTGATCATCATCATCCTCATCCTCATCCTCATCATCATCATCAGCAGCTTCAGCTTTAGCTGCTTGCTTGACATCACTTTCATCCTCCTCTGGGTAACTCTGGAAAATTCCCACATTTTCCCCCCACTTAGGATTGTACTCAACACTCCTTGTGAACTTAATGGACTGAGAGTTAGTCATCCATACCCTGTATGCACCTTTTTCGTACCCCATGAACAAACCATGTGCCCCACGCTTCCCAAGCTTGTTGGTTTGTTGTGTGCGTACCCACATGTCAGAACCAAATATTTTCATGTGTTTGGTGTTGGGTTTCTTGCCAAACATCTTCTCATAGGGGGTACAACCAATGGGTGATGACAATCTGCGATTAAAAGAATAAACAAAATTCCCCAAAGCCTCCCCCCAAAACTTGTCAGGGAGATTGGCATCATGCAACAAGGTTTTGATTCCTTGCAGCAATGTCTGATTTGCTCTCTCCGCAAGCCCATTCATCCATGGCGATCTGGGCGTTGACATGTCATGCTGGATTCCCTTCTCAGTCAGGAAAGCTTCAAACTGCTGAGAAGTAAACTCCCCGCCCCGATCAGTAAACAAACAAGAAATACGTTTATCGTGCACATTTTCCAACCAAGCACAGAATTCCTTAAACTTCGGAAACGCTTGTGATTTCTGTTCGAGCAAATACACATGAATGTACCTGGAAAAAGAATCAATTAGAATCATGAAGTACCTTGCTCCTCCTAAAGAGGGTGCAAGTGGCCCAACCAGGTCCGCATGCACTAGCTGGTAGGGTTTGGAAGCCTGCCTGCTAGACTCCTTGCCTTTTGGAGCAACCTTCACCTTGTTCTCTGCACTTGATACACATTTCATGTGAAATTTACAGGGTTTGATGTTCAAACCCTCAACCACCTCTGGCATCTTGGCCAGTGCCTTCCAAGAGAGGTGACAAAACCTTCGATGCGCATCATGAATGCAACCTGCATGAAGAACTTTGTTAGTTTGTGCAACACAACAAGAATCAGCATTAGATACAACAACAGTGTCGTCATAAGTTATATGGAACAAACCATCCATAAACTTTGCATGCAAATAGTCCTCTTTGCCTTTACTGATGACACAGACGCTCCTCTTGAAGGAAATCTGAAAACCACGCCCAGTAAGCTGTGGGACGCTCAACAAGTTGCTTGCAGCTCCTGGAACAAAAAGTACATTACTGATGGTAGTGTGCAGACTTGCAAGTTTCACAGTCCCTTCTCCTGCAATTTGCAACGTCCTTCCATCAGCCAGGTGGATCTCACCTTCCTGAGGCTTGAAGGAGATAAAGAGATGCCGATCCTTCGAGATGTGGCGGGTACAGCCTGAATCAACAACAAAGCTGCCTTTGACTGTTGGAGCAGTCTTTACAGCAAGCAAACCCTTGTTTTGTACCGGTGTGGGCTTTTGCAGCTTGCCCCCCTGCTGCTCCTGGCCAGCTGACGTGCCTTTAGCCTTTGGTGAAGCTGTGCCAGCAAGCAAAACCTTGCTTTCCACTGGCGTGGGCTTTTGCAGCTTGCCCCCCTGCTTCTGGTCAGCAGACGTGCCTTTAGCCTTTGGTGAAGCTGTGCCAGCAAGCAAAACCTTGCTTTCCACTGGCGTGGGCTTTTCACCCTCCCTCTGCTCCTGGCCATCTGCAGACGTCTGACTTTGTTTACCTTTGCCTTTCCGGCCTCTGCAAAAGCGATGACCTTGGTTCTCACGAGAACCAGAGCTCTCAGCTGCCGACTCCTTGGCTCCCCCTGGAGGCTGGTATGCTGCCTGGGATGACGTAACGGCCAGCTCCCCCTGCAGCTTGCAACCGGTGCCCTCAGCATCCCTGCATTCACTCGCATTCTGGGAAACAGCTAGGACCTCCGATGCAGTCAAACTCTGGGCTGGGATTATTGGGTTGTGAGCTTTTTTCAAAGCATTCCACATTCCACATGCAGTGGTGTTGCCAGCCAGCGTCTTAATTTCCTCAAGAGATACGGATAGGACTATTACGTCTATCGCTTTCGAATCATGCGATTTCCATCTCTCTGTCAGAGGAACCGGAGGGGGCTCAGAAACGACATGCCACACCCCAAACTGACGCAGCAAACTCTCACACCATTTTGCCCAGGTTTCATAATTCTGCCCATCCAACTTAGGGCATTCAGCATTTGCCTTTGGGCACTGAGTGGCCTCTGAAGCTTCAAAAGCGTGGAAAAACTCCATTCCAGCTTTTACAATTAGCCGTGAGTCTATTTTAACTCGAGAGACTCCTTATCTTGGCAGCCATTAATCACGAAGCCTTTTTGGCTCAGCTCCCAGGCCAATTAATCTGCCGGAGATCAAAGACTCCTTGCGAGGTAAACAGAAAAACCAAAAGCCTCCCTCATTTCTTTCGCTTTTCCCACCGTACCTCTTAAACACAGTCTGTTGCAGCTTTACTCTCCTGTAGGTGCCATGAATCTGGGCCCGAAACCTTGTTGTTGGGAAACTGCCAGGGAGATAACGTCCATCATGGCCCCCAAGCCGGAGTTCTGGACGACCATCGGCCTCCCGTAGTCACGCAGATCCAACAGTTAGGGGCACAAAGCCTTAGAAATTCCTAGCCACATTCCAGGGCTTGGTGCACCCTCTTTCAGCAGAAAGCACAGTCAAAAGCTTGCACCGCAGAAGAGCAGAAGAGCATATTTACAGACTTTATTAGCGTTTAACAAAACAAAAGAAAACGTGACCGTTCTGTGTCAGCATCTCTGGCCGACTGGCAAAAACGAAAGGAAACAACAGCAGACATAAACATCCTGTGACTAGGACATGCGCAGACTCTGTGACTTACAAAGCCTGCTCCCTTTTAAGGTGGAACGGAAATATCCTAACAAACCTTAACCTTAACCTTAACCTTAACCCTAACCCTAACCCTAACCCTAACCCTAACCCTAACCCTAACCCTAACCCTAACCCTAACCCTAACCCTAACCGTAAGTGTCAGAGCTGCCCGAGGTCCCAGCTCACAAAGGACCAACGCCGGTTCGTTGTTATATACAAAAGTCTTTATTGAAGTTCAGTTTTGCTTTCACAACCGCAGCGCACAGCTCTACGTCTGAAACTCTAGACCACTGAAGCTCCGTCTGAATCTCAGCAGTTGAAGAAGGAGCAAAAAAGGTTTTCTTGTGTGTGTGTGTGTTTCTTTGTGGCTGATTAGCTGTTCTCCCTGTGCAAAGGTCAGAGGGGACAGGGTTTCTGTTGAGGCAGGGGATTAGCTGTGGGAGGAGCTTATCAGACCTAGCAGGGCAGCAGTTGAAGAAGGAGCAAAAAAGGTTTTCTTGTGTGTGTGTGTGTGTGTGTGTGTGTGTGTGTGTGTGTTCTTTGTGGCTGATTAGCTTTTAGATTTAGGGGAGCTAGTCTCAAACGTTTGTTGGGGGAGACCTAGGTTGTTTTTTTTCTTGTGGGGGGAGTTATTTGTCCTGTGTTCACGCTTTTTATGATGGAGGACCGCTGTAGCCACCCCCAACGACACGTTCTCAGGATGGAGGGGGAGGGAACAGCTGCAGTCGCCTGCAGTTCCTGCACAATGTTTGCCATCTTGCCAAAGGTTTCAGGCAGCTTTACCTGCAGCAATTGCATGTTGATTGCCCTCTTAAAAGACAAAGTCCAGCAACTGGAGGAACGTGTAGCTACGCTCCAAAGAATTAGAGAGCTGGAGCTCTTCTTGGAAGCAACAGAGCACACCGTCTCCACCAAGGAGGAGACAGGGGACTCCCCTGAGAAGGAGGCTAGTTCACCAACACAGGAGCCAGATATATGGAGAAACGTGACTCAAAGAAGTAGGAGGCCCAGGGTTCGCTCTGATTGTTTAGAAATACACAATCGCTTTGAGGTCCTCTCCCCTAGCATGGAAGACGAAGAGCAGACTCCATTTGAGGATCTCTCCCTCATTACAGTCGATCAGGTATATGAAGACGAGCAGCAAAGTCAGTCCTCAGGGAATGTGCAGGCGACCTTGGAACGGACAGCTCACGGAAGAACCCCGACCAAACCCAAGAGGAGGCGTGTAGTGGTGATAGGGGATTCCCTACTGAGGGGAACAGAAGCAGTGATCTGTGGGCCTGACAAGATGTCACGGGAACTGTGCTGTCTCCCCGGGGCTAAGATCCAAGATGTAACTGAACGACTGCAAGGAATCATAAAACCCACTGACAAATACCCCTTCCTCTTGGTTCATGTGGGAACCAATGACACTGCAAGCAATAGCCTCCAGAAGATCAAAAGAGACTACGAGGCTCTCGGCAGGAAATTGAAGCAACTAAATGCTCAAATTGTCATTTCATCTGTCCTCCCAGTTAAAAGACGTGGCCCAGGGAGAGAGGGAAAAATAGTGGAAGTGAACAGCTGGCTTCGTAAATGGTGTAAACAGGAACGGTTTGGATTCTTAGATCACAGACTGCAGTTTCTTGAAGATGGACTTCTGGCAAGCGATGGGCTGCACCTCACAACGGTTGGGAGAAATGTTTTTGCCAAAAATCTCAGAAACCTCATCAGGAGGGCTTTAAACTGACTAATGTGGGGGAGGGAGACAGTGCTCCTGAAGGTAGAAGTCTATCAATTGATGAAGATGATCATCCAAATGTCATAGACCAAATGGAGCAAACAGCACGCAGACCTAGTGGTGGGAGGAAAAAATCCTTAAATAAGAGACACGGGGGAATGATTAATGGACTTCAATGTCTGTACACTAATGCGCAAAGCATGGGAAATAAACAAGATGAGCTTGAGCTCTTGGTACAGCAAACTACATATGACATAATAGGCATCACTGAAACCTGGTGGGATAAGTCAAATAGCCAGCACGTGTAGACACAAAGTCAGAAAAGCTAAAGCACAGAATGAACTCAAGCTGGCTAGAGAGGTTAAAAGCAACAAAAAAGGCTTTTATGGGTATGTTCGTAGCAAAAGGAAGAACAAAGAAACAGTGGGGTCACTCAGAGGAGAAGATGGTGAAATGCAAACAGGGGACACAGAAAGGGCTGAACTCCTCAATGCCTTCTTTGCCTCAGTCTTCTCCGATAAAGAAAACAATGCCCGACCTGAAGAATTTGGAGCAAATGATTCAGCAAAGGAAACACAGCCCAGAATAACTAAGGAGATAGTACAAGAATACTTGGCTAGTTTAGTTGTATTCAAGTCTCCAGGGCCAGATGAACTGCATCCAAGAGTATTAAAAGAACTGGCAGATGTGATCTCAGAACCACTGGCAGTCATCTTTGAGAATTCCTGGAGAACAGGCGAAGTCCCGGCAGACTGGAGGGGGGCAAATGTTGTCCCTATTTTCAAAAAGGGGGAAAGAGAGGACCCAAATAATTACCGCCCAGTCAGTCTGACATCAATACCAGGGAAGATTCTGGAGCAGATCATTAAGCAAACAGTCTGTGAGCACCTAGAAAGGAATGCTGTGATCACCAATAGTCAGCATGGATTTCTGAAAAATAAGTCATGTCAGACTAACCTGATCTCGTTTTTTGACAGAATTACAAGCCTGGTAGATGAAGGGAACGCAGTGGATGTAGCCTACCTTGATTTCAGCAAGGCATTTGACAAGGTGCCCCATGATATTCTTGTAAAGAAGCTGGTAAAATGCGGTCTTGACTGTGCTACCACTCAGTGGATTTGTAACTGGCTGACTGACCGAACCCAAAAAGTGCTCATCAATGGTTCCTCTTCATCCTGGAGAAGAGTGACTAGTGGGGTGCCACAGGGTTCTGTCTTGGGCCTGGTCTTATTCAACATCTTTATCAACGACTTGGATGATGGACTCAAGGGCATCCTGATCAAATTTGCAGATGACACCAAACTGGGAGGGGTGGCTAACACCCCAGAGGACAGGATCACACTTCAAAACGACCTTGGCAGATTAGAGAACTGGGCCAAAACAAACAAGATGAATTTTAACAGGGAGAAATGTAAAGTATTGCACTTGGGCAAAAAAAATGAGAGGCACAAATACAAGATGGGTGACGCCTGGCTTGAGAGCAGTACATGTGAAAAGGATCTAGGAGTCTTGGTTGACCACAAACTTGACATGAGCCAACAGTGTAACGCGGCAGCTAAAAAAGCCAATGCAATTCTGGGCTGCATCAATAGGAGTATAGCATCTAGATCAAGGGAAGTAATAGTGCCACTGTATTCTGCTCTGGTCAGACCTCACCTGGAGTACTGTGTCCAGTTCTGGGCACCACAATTCAAGAAGGACACTGACAAACTGGAACGTGTCCAGAGGAGGGCAACCAAAATGGTCAAAGGCCTGGAAACGATGCCTTATGAGGAACGGCTAAGGGAGCTGGGCATGTTTAGCCTGGAGAAGAGGAGGTTAAGGGGTGATATGATAGCCATGTTCAAATATATAAAAGGATGTCACATAGAGGAGGGAGAAAGGTTGTTTTCTGCTGCTCCAGAGAAGCGGACACGGAGCAATGGATCCAAACTACAAGAAAGAAGATTCCACCTAAACATTAGGAAGAACTTCCTGACAGTAAGAGCTGTTCGACAGTGGAATTTGCTGCCAAGGAGTGTGGTGGAGTCTCCTACTTTGGAGGTCTTTAAGCAGAGGCTTGACAACCATATGTCAGGAGTGCTCTGATGGTGTTTCCTGCTTGGCAGGGGGTTGGACTTGATGGCCCTTGTGGTCTCTTCCAACTCTATGATTCTATGATTCTATGATTTATTCGTCCTCCTTCTATTGAAATGGAAACAAAACACCTATGCTTGATTTGGGCTGATAACAAAAATGTCACTCTGCGATTTTTGAGTGAACGTGCTTTCTAACCCCCAAAACACCAATTTGAAATAAACCCCCAAAACACCAATTTGAAATAAACCCAATCAGAGCTGTTTGGCTTTTTTTTACCTTATTGATAAAGCTCTGATTGGGCTAATTTCAAATCCAAGATTCTTCTTTCTATGTAGCTGGAACCCAAAACAACCTGTTTGGCTTTGTTTAGGATTATTACACTTCTCTTTGCTAGGGTTGGGGTTATGCTTAGGGTTAGGGTTACTGTTTTTGTTAGGGTTAGGGTTAAGGTTAAGGTTAAGGTTAGGGTTCGGGTACTGGTTCGGTTTCGGGTACGGGTACGGGTTCAGGTTTGGGTTTGTGTTTGGGTGAATTACCACCGAAAAAACAATCCAAGTTTATTCGTTCTCCTTCAATTGAGATAGAACCGAAACACCTATGGTTGATTTCGGCTGATAATAAACATGTCACTCTGCGCTTTTTCAGTGAATGTGCATTCTAACCCCAAAAACACCACAAAAAAAATCACAAAAATACAAAGCTAAAAGAGGATTGGAACAAATTTATGGTTTATTTTGAAGGTAATTTTAAAAACTTACCAAATACAGCAGGTCTGTTTTAAAACTTCCGATGTGCAAATTAAAAATAATATACCAGCGGTAAAAATGAAACTATTGAAAGTATATACCCGAAATCAGTAGGGAAGGAAGTCGTTGTATTTATGTTCTTTGTTGTAGTTTTTTGTCTCCCCTCTTTTTTACTTTACTTGATTTTTTTTTCTTTTCTCACTTTTTCTTTTTTTCTTTTTAGTATGAATGTATTTGTTTTTTCTGTTGTGTGTATAAAAGGAATTCAATAAAAAGAATTTAAAAAAACAAAAAACAAACTCCCAGCCATCATGAACTCCCTTTCCTTTTAGTATTGCTGTCCATGGGATCTCACCCAGCACTTCCCTAAGTTTTATGAAGTCGGCTTTCTTAAAGTCAAGAAATTGAGTCCTAGTATGCTTGGCTGCTCCTTTCCGCTGTATAGTAAACTTCAGAAGAGCATGATCACTCGCGCCTAATGATCCTTCCACATCTACCCCACTAACCAGGTCATCAACATTGGTTAGGACCAGATCTAAAATGGCTGTTCCTCTTGTTGCTTCTCCCACTTTCTGGACAATGAAGTTGTCTGCAAGGCCAGTGAGGAATCTGTTTGACCTTATGCTCTTGGCTGAGTTTGACGTCCAACAAATATCCGGGTAATTGAAGTCCCCCATTACTACTATCTCCCTTCCTTTTGCATGCTTGGCCATCTGTTCCAGGAAGGCATCATCTATGTCCTCCGTTTGGCTTGGGGATCTATAGTAAACTCCCACAATGAGGTCTCTGTTATTCTTCTCTCCCTTAATTTTGACCCAAATGCTCTCACTTTGGCTTTGAGGATCTAAATCTTGGATCTCTTCACAGGTATACACATCCCTGACATATAACGCTACTCCCCCTCCTTTCTTGTCTGGTCTGTTTCTCTGAAATAGATTGTATCCCCCCATTATTACATTCCAATCGTGGGACTTATCCCACCAGGTTTCAGTGATACCTATTATGTCATATTTAGTTTGCTGTACCAAGAGCTCAAGCTCATCTTGTTTATTTCCCATGCTTTGCGCATTAGTGTACAGACATTGAAGTCCATTAATCATTCCCCCGTGTCTCTTATTTAAGGATTTTTTCCTCCCACCACAAGGTCCGCGTGCTGTTTGCTCCATTTGGTCTATGACATTCGGATGATCATCTTCATTAATTGATAGACTCCTACCTTCAGGAGCACTGTCTCCCTCCCCCACATTAGTCAGTTTAAAGCCCTCCTGATGAGGTTTCTGAGATTTTTGGCAAAAACATTTCTCCCAACCGTTGTGAGGTGCAGCCCATCACTTGCCAGAAGTCCATCCTCAAGAAACTGCAGTCCGTGATCTAAGAATCCAAACCGTTCCTGTTTACACCATTTGCGAAGCCAGCTGTTCACTTCCACTATTTTCCCCTCTCTCCCTGGGCCACGTCGTTCAACAGGGAGGACAGATGAGATGACAATTTGTGCATTTAGTTGCTTCAATTTCCTGCCGAGAGCCTCGTAGTCTCTTTTGATCTTCTGGAGGCTATTGCTTGCAGTGTCATTGGTTCCCACATGAACCAAGAGGAAGGGGTATTTGTCAGTGGGTTTTATGATTCCTTGCAGTCGTTCAGTTACATCTTGAATCTTAGCCCCGGGGAGACAGCACACTTCCCGAGACATCTTGTCAGGCCCACAGATCACTGCTTCTGTTCCCCTCAGTAGGGAATCCCCTATCACCACTACACGCCTCCTCTTGGGGTTGGTCGGGGTTCTTCCGTGAGCTGTCCGTTCCAAGGTCGCCTGCACATTCCCTGAGGACTGACTTTGCTGCTCGTCTTCATATACCTGATCGACTGTAATGAGGGAGAGATCCTCAAATGGAGTCTGCTCTTCGTCTTCCATGCTAGGGGAGAGGACCTCAAAGCGATTGTGTATTTCTAAACAATTAGAGTGAACCCTGGGCCTCCTACTTCTTTGAGTCACGTTTCTCCATATATCTGGCTCCTGTGTTTGTGAACTAGCCTCCTTCTCAGGGGAGTCCCCTGTCTCTTCCTTGGTGGGGACGGTGTGCTCTGTTGCTTCCAAGAAGAGCTCCAGCTCTCTAATTCTTTGGAGCATAGCTACACGTTCCTCCAGTTGCTGGACTTTGTCTTTTAAGAGGGCAATCAACATGCAATTGCTGCAGGTAAAGCTGCCTGCAACCGTTGGCAAGATGGCAAACATTGCGCAGGAATCGCAGGCGACTGCAGCTGTTCCCTCCCCTTCCATCTTGAGATCGTGTTGTTGGGGGTGGCTACAGAGGTCCTCCATCATAAAAAGCTTGAAGACAGGACAAATAACTTCCCCCAGGAAAAAAAAACCTAGGTCTCCCCCAACAAACGTTTGAGACTAAATCTAAAAGATTTAAAATCTAAATCTAAAAGATGGGTATAACTGCGCGCGCCGCTAGAAACCCTGCCCCCTCTGACCTTTACACAGGGAAAACAGCTAATCAGCCACAAAGAAACACACACACACAAGAAAACCCTTTTTGCTCCTTCTTCAACTGCTGCCCTGCAAACTCTGATAAGCTCCTCCCACAGCTAATCCCCTGCCTCAACAGAAACCCTGCCCCCTCTGACCTTTACACAGGGAAAACAGCTAATCAGCCACAAAGAAACACACACACACACACAAGAAAACCCTTTTTGCTCCTTCTTCAACTGCTGCCCTGCAAACTCAGTTCTTCGCGGATTTCGACTTCCGGATAGAATACATCCCGGGAGACAACAACATCATGGCACTATCCAGGAAACCGCAGTATCTCGAGGAAGCGGCACCGGTGGCGGCCAAACACATTTTCGCACCGAAAGCGTGGGCATGCACTTCAGCCACCGTGGACCTGGACGCAGTGCGTCGTGCGCTGCAGACGGATGCCTTCGCACAATCCAAGATGGAGGAGGTGCGAAGCGGCACAGCGAAGGACGACGAGTTCCAGATACGCGACGGACTGCTCACCCTCAAAGGGGCTCTCTACGTGCCTGGGGACAACCTCCGAGATAAAGTCCTGCAGCAGTTACACGACGCGCCCAGTGCTGGGCACTTCGGCAAGGACAAGATGGCGGAATTGGTGGCCAGAGACTTTTGGTGGCCCCAGATGAGGGGAGAAGTCGCGGATTACGTCTCTAGGTGTGACACATGCCAAAGGGCCAAACCAGTGCACAGGAAGCCGGCGGGACTGCTGGAACCGCTACAGACGCCGCTCGAACCGTGGGAGAGGGTGGCCCTGGACTTTGTCACAGATCTGCCCAGTTCGCGAGGCAAAACAGCGGTACTCGTGGTCGTAGACCTGTTCACCAAGATGGCGCACTTCATTCCTTGCGCGAAGGTGGCCACAGCGGAACAGACCGCCAAGCTGTTGATAGACCACGTGTTCAAAGTTCACGGCTTACCGCGGTCCATCCTGTCCGACCGGGGTCGCCAATTCGTCTCGAGCTTCTGGCAGAAGCTGCTGGGTATCCTGAACGTCAAGATCAACTTAGCTTCGGCACGACACCCGCAGACCAACGGACAAGCGGAGAGGGTCAACGCCATCATGCAGCAGTACCTGCGATGCTACGCGAATCAACAGCCCTCGACCTGGGTGGACTACCTACCGCTGGCCGAGTTCGCCTACAACAACACGAAGCACGGGTCTACAGGGGTGACACCGTTCTTCGCCAACAATGGGTGGCATCCCAGAACCTTCCCGGGGTTAGAGACGAAGGGGGAGGGGGAGCCACGGGGAGCAGAGCACTTGGCAGCAGAGTTACAGGAGGTCCATGAGCAACTCCGAAGGACCTTGGAACTAGCAAAACACGCCTACAAAGTGCAGGCAGACAGGCACAGGAGAGTCGGGGAAGACATCCAGGTGGGGGACTGGGTCTGGTTAGCGGCCCAGGCAGTGCCGGCCAGAACGTTAGCTAAGAAGAAGCTCAAACACAAGCAGCTAGGGCCTTAGCAAGTCGAGGCACAAATCAACCCAGTGGCCTTCCGGTTGACACTCCCGGAGGGTTCCAGAATGCACCCAGTATTTCATAGGTCAGTCCTCACACCCTACAAGGAACCCCACAGGTTTCAGGCGCCAGGGACCGCACCTCGCCCACTTAGAAAGTCGCCAACGGGGGAGGGGTCACCGAGGGCGGCGCCACTCAACGAGGTCACGGAGATTTTAGACTCGAGATGGGGGGAAGAGGGAGTTGAATATCTCCTCGCCAGGGAAGGTACCCCGGCCAGCGCCAACAGGTGGGTGCTGGACTATGCCTTGGAGGAGCACTACCTCAAAGACGAGTTCCATGCACTCTTCCCGCACAGACCTATGCCGGCAGATTATTTCGACGACTGGCTTTTCACACCCACACTTTCAGCCAGCACGTTCCAGGGGTTCTCATCCACTGAGGAAACGGCGCAAGACACAAGCTCCCCGGAGGGATCACTCTTGGGGTCTGCCATGGATCGCTCTTATTGGTGGGACACTCAACCGGAGGTGGGGTGGAGCAGGGAACTGCTAAGGGGGCCCTGGCACACAGCATCACCCAAGGTAACAGGGGGAGAGACGGACATGGACGTGTTGGGGGAGGACCTTGGGTTCGAACACGAATGCAGAGAGATGGAAGCAGAGGAGATCGACGTCAACGAGCCCATTACGGGCTGGCTGGATCCAACTGGTCAGCCGCACGCCAGGGGGAAGGAACTGTATCCCGCACTCACCCCCACAGCACTGGAGCACCCGGAACCCGCCCCAGAAGAGGGGGAGGGGGGAAGGGGGGCTTCGAGGGGGGGATGGATGTCAGGGGCTCAGGAGCAGAGGTACAGGGGAGAGAGGAGATGGAGAGCGAAGGGGAAGGATCTGAGGGCAGCGTAGGGGAGTACGGCAGTGACCTGAGAGATTCCATGAGCTTCTCCAGCGTATCAGAAGATTCCCAGAAGGAGGCGCCGATGGTCAGGGCAAGGGGGGTCCCAGGGGAGACACACCAGAAACAAGGGGCCAGCGGGGACTCCCAAAGCAGCAGCTGGAGATCAGGACCAGCTTCCCCACCAGAGCATAGTGGGGGGGAAGAGTCCCAGGTGTCAGGGGCAGCGTCTCCTCCAGCAGGGAGAGAAGAAGAGTCGGGACTGACCACGCCTCCGTCAGAGAGTGGGGGAACGGAGGGGAGGTCAGGCCCAGCTGGCCTCCCCGAAGGGGGAAGCAGTGACAGGAGCAGTGTAACGGTCAGGAGGAGGGTTGCCGGATGGGCTCGCGCGCCAAGTTCGAATGTACAGGCGCGCGGGACAGCAGAAAACCCGGATGGGGAACAAGGTCCTAAAGCCCGTCGGAGGCAGGGGGAAGACTCAGGGGACTCAGCGTCAGAAGAGTCTAGGAAGGGCGAGACCCCAGCTGACAGGCGGACCCAGAGGAGGAAAGAGCAAAGGAAGAGGTGGAGCAAGGCTAGGGTCTTAAACTGGTGTCTGGGGGGAGGAGACTCAGACGGAGCTTCAGTGGTCTAGAGTTTCAGACGTAGAGCTGCGCGCTGCTGATGTGAAAGACAAACTGAACTTCAATAAAGACTTTTGTATATAACAACGGACTGGCGTTGGTCCTTTGTGAGCTGGGACCTTGGGCAGCTCTGACAATATGTGTTTTGGTTCCATCTCAATAGAAAGAGGACGAATAAGCTTGGATTGTTCTTTCTGTGGTCATTCACCCCGACCCTAACCCTAACCCTAACCCTAACCCTAACCCTAACCTTAACCCTGTCCCTAGCAAAGCGAAGTGTAATAAGCCTAAATAAAGCCAAGCAGGTTGTTTTGTGTTCCAGCTACATAGAAAGAAGAATATTGGAATTTATCTAGAATGTATAACTTGTTGTTGAAATGGAGTACACAGGATGAAACAGTTAAATCGGCTATGATTAAGTGGGCACAGGACGTTGGGCATAACATCATGTCAGCTGACTGGGAATGGTTATGGAACACCGGTATTAAATTTACGGCATGTAATGCCTTAAAGGAAAACATTATGAAAATGGTTTATAGGTGGTACATGACTCCAGTCAAGCTGGCAAAAATTTATCATTTGCCCGATAACAAATGTTGGAAATGTAAAGAGACTGAAGGTACCTTCTACCACCTTTGGTGGACATGCCCGAAGATTAAGGCCTTCTGGGAAATGATCTATAATGAAATGAAAAAGGTACTTAAATGTACTTTCCCTAAAAAACCAGAGGCCTTTCTCTTGGGCATTGTCGGCCAATTGGTGTCAAAGAAGGATAGAACTTTCTTTATGTATGCGACAACAGCAGCAAGAATACTCATCGCAAAGTATTGGAAGACACAAGATTTACCCACTCTGGAAGAATGGCAGATGAAAGTGATGGACTATATGACATTGGCCGAGATGACAGGCAGAATCCGTGACCAACGAAAAGAGACGGTGGAAGAAGAATGGAGAAAATTTAAAAGCTATCTTAAGGACTATTATAAACTTAATGAACATTAAAGTGTTGTGGTTTTCAGAAACAAAGGGATACAGTGATACAAGGTCGGAATATAGAGAGGATCAAAGATGACAGAGGTTGGAAAGTAATAATTGGGAGTTGCTACAAAACTGTGGACATTGGGATGCAGAAAGGGGGGGTATGGGGAAGTCCAAGAAAAGAAGTTTATGAAAATATGTTATGAAATTATACGTGTATGTTTGTTTTTTTAAGTGTTTGTTTGTTTTTAAAAATTTTGTAAAATCAATAAAAATTTTATAAAAAAAAAAAAAAGAAGAAGAATATTGGACTTCACTTATTTCAAGTCGTGTTCTTTGGTGTTAATGCACATTGACCCAGAAATCGCAAAGTGTGTGTAATGAAACCAAAATAACACAACACCGTCTTTTTGCTTCCATATGCGTAGAAAGAAGACGAATAAGCTTTGATTGGTCTTATTTCAATTCGAATGGGTTAACCCCAACCCCAATCCTAACCCTAACCCTAACCCTAACCCAAACCCAAACCCTTTTTTTTCTTTTTTCAAACATAATTTTTATTAATTTACACCAAAACAAAACAAAAATAAAATTCTGCCTCTTATTATCACAAATTACTTGCACCGGAATCTCCCCCGACCTAAGCAAAAAGGGGTTTTGTTTTCCACCTACATAAAAAGAAGATGATAAAGCCCTGGGACACGACCAGGTGCCCAATTTCCCCATTACTTTTTATATCAGTCCTGGAGGTTTTGCTAAATATGATTAGGGATGACCAGCAGGTTAAAGGTGTACAGGTCGGAGCAAAACATTATAGGTTAAGGGCCTTTGCAGATGATTTGGTACTTACTTTACAAGAGCCAGATACTAGTACAAAGAGTGTGTTGGAGATAATTCAAGAATTTGGTCAGGTGGCCGGATTCAAACTGAACAAACAAAAGACTAAAGTTTTAGAGAAAAATTAAACAGGTATGGAGAGGGAGAAATTCCAGAATGAAACAGGTTTGACAGTGGTTAAGAAGGTGAAATACCTAGGGGTTCATCTGACATCTAAAAATCTGAATTTGTATAAAGACAATTATGAAAAATGTTGGTCAGAAATCAAAAAAGATCTAGAAATATGGTCAAATTTGAAACTGTCAATGTTAGGCCGAATTGCAGTTATTAAGATGAATGTATTGCCTAGAATGTTATTTTTGTTTCAAACTTTGCAGGTTCTTGACAAGATGGACTGTTTCAAGAGGTGGCAGAAAGACATTTCGAAATTTGTCTGGCAGGGCAAAAAGCCCAGAATAAAATTTAAAATATTGACAGATGTAAAAGAAAGAGGGGGATTTGCCCTGCCGGACTTAAAATTGTACTGTGAAGCAGCAGCGTTTTGCTGGCTGAAAGAGTGGATGCTCCTCGAGAATACAGATATCTTGGATTTAGAAGGTTTCAATAATGCATTTGGTTGGCATGCATACTTATTGTGATGGGATGATGAGCTGCTTGTGCGTAAAAATCGTAGTCCCTCAGAGTTTGTTCAAGTCCACAAACCTCTGTCTGTGATGGAGCCCCTCAGACATGGCTGCTCTAGTCACTTGCAGATTCCGACAGTGGTTGCTTTCGGAATCGCTTCCAGCATAAAAGCTCCTTAACGGAAACACGTCTTCTGGACTCGCGGCGTGACAGTTTCCGGCGAGGAGTGGGTCTCCCTATGGGAGGTTCAGAAACCTCCCCACTGTTCTCGCTGGATGTGTCCCTGAGCCCTCCCTCTTGCTCGCTTTCCCTCAGAGACCCACCTCTCCCCCTGCTGGTCCCTGCTTCAGCTGCTGGGTCTCTCCCAGCCTCCGTGAGCCCTTCCACCACCTGTCCCTCCGATGGCAGTTCCCTGACATCCACCTCCCCTCCAGGACCCCCTTCACCCCCTCCAGTTCCCTCTCCTCTGGGCGGTGAGGAGGTAAAACCCCTAAAAGAGTCCTCTTCATCTTCAGACGTCTCGAACATTTCCCTCCATCGGTCGCCGTTCCGGGTCGCTGAATCCTCCTCCTCCTCGGAATCTGTGAACCCCTCCAACTCCTCTTCCTCATCTGTGGTAGCAAAGTATTCCCTCCGGAACCTCGCTACAGGCTGAGGTTTACGTGGGAACCTCTGATGAAAAGTTTCTATTAAGACCTCGTCATTGACATCCTCTGCCATGACCCAGGTGTTTTCCAACTCCGGTTCCCCTTCCCACATTACCAAATACTCCACTTGATCTCCCCTCCACCTGGAATCGAGGATCTCCGCCACATGGTTGCTGTGTTCCCTTTCCTCCATTGCTGGTCCCCGGGTGAACCTCCCTTCTCTGTCCCCTTTATACGGTGACAGCAACGACCTGTGGAAAACTGGGTGCAGCTTCATGTGGTTCGGTAACCGGAGTCTGAAAGCCACTGGGTTGACCTGTTGCGTGACTTCAAATGGGCCCAATCTTTTGGGTCTTAACTTCTTACAACCCCCTTTGAATGGTAACCCTTGGGTTGACAGCCACACCTGGTCCCCCACCCTAATGGTTTCACCTTCCCTTCTGTTTTTGTCTGCCTGCCTCTTATACTCCTCCTTGGCCCTGTCTAAGTTAAGTTGGAGCTGACGATGGATCGCTTCCATTTCTTCTACGAACTGTTCAGCAGCCGGGACGCTCCATCTCTCCCCTTCCCCCCCTGGGAAAGCCCTGGGATGGCACCCGTAATTAGCCAAAAAGGGGCTCATCCCTGTGGACACGTTCTCCGCATTGTTGTAGGCAAATTCCGCCAACGCCAGCTTCTCCACCCAATCATTCTCTCTGTCATTGACATAACACCTCAGATATTGCTGGAGGATGCCATTGGCTCTTTCCGCCTGCCCGTTGGTTTCAGGATGCTGGGCAGTCGAAAAATTGACCTCTACATGCAGTAAGCTCATGAGCTTCCTCCAGAACCTGGAAGTAAATTGTTTCCCTCGGTCTGAAACCACCCTCAAGGGGGCGCCATGCAACCTAAACACATTTTCTACAAACAATTTAGCTGTTTCTTCTGCCGTGACAGCATGTGAGCAGGCTATAAAGTGGGCCATTTTGGTTAACAGGTCTACCACAACCATGATGGCTGTTTTCCCTCTGGACTTTGGCAGATCAGTCATGAAATCTATTGCCACTGCTTCCCATGGTCTTTCAGGTGTGGGTAGCGGTTCTAATAACCCTGCCGGCGCCCGCCTCTCCCCTTTGGCTCGCTGGCATTGGTCACAACCTCTCACATACTCCCGCACATCTTCCCTGACCTTGGGCCACCAAAATTCCCTGGTAACCAGCCACATGGTTTTGTGTTGCCCAAAATGCCCCGCTGTGGGGCTATCGTGCAGCTGCTTGAGTACCTTCCCCCTCAACTCTCCTTCAGGTATATATAACGCTCCCTTGTAATACAACGCCCCGTTTCTCTCCTCAAAACCTCCGGGTTTATCTCCCTCCCTCCTGAGACCCCTGAGTTTGTCCTGGGCGTATTCATCATTCTCCGTTCCCTCTACCAGTTCTCTTTGCCCCACCAATGCCCACACACACACACAGCGGTCCTCTGGAATGACATGTCTTTCTTCGGGTGCTCCCTCCCCCTCCAAATATTCAGGTTTGCGTGAGAGAGTGTCCGCCCTAATGTTCTCTGGGCCTGGCACGTAACAAATCTCAAAGTTAAATTTGGAGAACTCCTGGGCCCATCTCACTAGCCGTTGGTTGAGCACTCGGGCCGTTCTCCAATACTCTAGGTTCTTGTGGTCAGTGCACACTTGCACCTTATGTTGTGCGCCAATTAGCAGGTGCCTCCATCTCCGGAAAGCCTCATGAATGGCAAGTAGTTCTCGGTCGTACACCATGTAGTTCCTCTCGGATTTGTTCAGCTTTCGCGAAAAAAAAGCACATGGTCGCCACTCTGACTCCTCCTTCCCTGGCTGCAGAAGCACCGCCCCTATAGCTCTGTCTGATGCGTCAGTTTCGACTCTCATCTTTTTTTGTAAATCCACATGCAGAAGTTGTTCTTCAGAGGCGAAGGCCCTTTTTAGTTCCTCAAATGCTCGCTCCGCCTCCTCAGTCCAAACGAATTTCTTCTTACTGCTGAGACAGTCCGTAATGGGCGCCGTCAGGTGAGCAAAGTTTCGGATGAACTTACGATAAAAGTTCCCAAACCCTAGGAACCTCTGCACATCCTTCTTTGTTTTGGGTGTTTTCCATTCCAGCACTGCCTGGACCTTGCCGGGATCCATGGCCAATCCCTTGTCTGACAGGCGGTACCCCAGGAATTTCACCTCCTTGGTATGAAACTGACACTTCTCCAGTTTCACCCACAGCCGGTTGGCTTGCAGCCTGCTCAACACTTCTCTGACGTCTCTCACATGCTGCTCCTCATTCTCAGAATACACCAACACGTCATCTAGGAAGGCCACACAATTCTTGTAAAGCAAAGGCCCCAGTACGTGGTTCATAAACGATTGGAAGCACGCCGAGCCTGCTTGTAGACCGAAGGGCATAACTAAATATTCAAATGCCCCCAAAGGGGTGAACATGGTGGTTTTCCATTCATCCCCTTTCCTTATACGTATCAGGTTGTACGCCCCCCTTAGGTCCAGCTTTGTAAAAATCTCTCCCTTCCGCACCCTGGTCAAAATGTCGTCAATCCTGGGCATAGGGAAGGCCACTGGTTCTGACACTGCGTTTAAAGCCCTGAAGTCACACACAAGCCTCGGCTTGTCCGTGTTTTTTTTATCCACAAAAAACACTGGGCTACCTCCCACCGCTCTGGACTCTCTGATGAAACCTCTCTTCAGGTTCTTGTCAATGAACTCTCTTAGCTCCTGCATCTCTCTGTCTGACATGGCGTACAACTTGCCTACAGGGAGCTGTGCCCCAGGGAGTAAATTGATTTGACAGTCAAAGGGTCTATGCGGGGGTAGTTGGTCAGCTTCCCTTTCGCTGAACACGTCGCTGAGATCTGCGTATTGTCGTGGTACCTTCACTTTCTCCGTTACTTCCGTCCCTGCTAGGGTGGCTTGGGCCCCTGCTGAACCCTTTCCCTCTTTGCAGTGTTCTAAGCAATGTGCTGAACCAAAGGAAACCACTCTCTGATGCCAGCCCACCAGCGGATCATGTAACGCTAGCCAGCTCATCCCCAAAATAATAGGAGCCCCTCCCAAGCTGGCCACATTAAACGCTATCAGTTCTGTGTGCCTTGCCACCTTCGTTATCATTGGGACGGTCTGCAAGCTGACTTCTCCTCCCAACAGCTCCCTGCCATCGATCGTGGTCACCTGCAGGGGGTTGCTTAAAGGGATCGTCTGTATCTGGTGTTCAGCTGCAAACTCTTTGCTCATGAAATTGCAGGAGCTGCCTGAGTCCAACAGCGCCTTTATCTTTAGAGGGTGTCCGTTTTGCAGCTCTAGCGACACTTCTATCACTAGGGCAGGTTTAGGAGGTTCTGGCGTGGGCACTTTCACTGCTCTTTGGCCTGGCTGCTGTGTCCCGACGGTGGCAGCCAGGCATTGGCTTTTACTTGCTCCGGTATTTCCTCCTCTCTCCCCTCAACAGCTCCCACCATCCCTTGCCATTCCTTCCTCTGGGGGCAGACTCTGGCAAAGTGACCTGGCTGTTGGCAGAGATAGCATTTCCGGGCGCCTTTTCCCTCCTTCTTTCCCCCCTCACTGGGCTTTGAAACTGCGAGCGCGCGCGCTGTTCCGATTTCCATCGGCTCTGCCGGCGGGAAAGTTGGCTCTGGAATGTCTGGAATGCGGAACTCCTTCCAACGTTCCCCCTTCCCTTCCCGCCTCTCCAAGGCTCTCGCCTCCTGGCGCGCTCCTATGGTCAGCGCAGATTTGGTCAGCTGATCCATAGAATCCGCCCTGGGACCCCGGGAAAGTTCGTCTTTCACAGCCGAAGCAAGCCCTTCTTCAAATAGCATTTGAATGGGTTCCGCCGATAAGTCCCACCCCAATCTGTGAACCAGCATGGTGAACGCAGTCCAGTACTCACGGACAGATCAGCTCCCCTGTTTGCAAGCCATTAGCTGTCTGCGCACCACTCCCTGCTCAATATCGCTGGAAAACATCAGATCCATGGCACGAAAGAACTTCATTGTGTCCTTTAGGACGTCATTTTTCGTTGCCATCAGGGGTCTAACCCAGTCTCTCGCCCCCTTCTCAAGATGCCCAATCACGAAAGCCACTCGCGATTCCTCGTCAGGGAATTCATCAAACTGCACATTGAGGGCATATTGCATCTCTGTCCTAAAGGCATGGTAGTCCTTGGGGTCCCCCCCAAACTTCTGCACCAATCCTGGTACCTTTCTGGTGCACTGGGTGGCTTTCCCCTTTATGTCTGCATCCTGAGCCCTTCTCTCCTCAAGCCTCGCCGTCTGCAGCGCTAGCTGGATCTCCAACGCCCGGTACCTTTCCTCCAGGCTTGGACCCGCTCCAACTCCTGCTTCTCCGGTTCCGGCTGGGTCGCTCATGATGCCTTCTCCTGCACAAACTGCTTACAGAGACTGTCGGAATGCTGTGATGGGATGATGAGCTGCTTGTGCGTAAAAATCGTAGTCCCTCAAAGTTTGTTCAAGTCCACAAACCTCTGTCTATGACGGAGCCCCTCAGACATGGCTGCTCTAGTCACTTGCAGATTCCGACAGTGGTTGCTTTCGGAATCGCTTCCAGCATAAAAGCTCCTTAACGGAAACACGTCTTCTGGACTCGCGGCGTGACAGTTTCCGGCGAGGAGTGGGTCTCCCTATGGGAGGTTCAGAAACCTCCCCACTGTTCTCGCTGGGCGTGTCCCTGAGCCCTCCCTCTTGCTCGCTTTCCCTCAGAGACCCACCTCTCCCCCTGCTGGTTCCTGCTTCAGCTGCTGGGTCTCTCCCAGCCTCCGTGAGCCCTTCCACCACCTGTTCCTCCGATGGCAGTTCCCTGACACTTATGGTATGATAAAATTAAAGTGCATAGGGCTTTTAAAAACCATATTGTCAGAAAAGCATTATCTAATGTCTGGATAAGATATAAAGACTTACTGGAAAACAAAACCCCTAGATGGTTGTCACCCTTGGAGGCTAAGGCATTGAAAAAGCTCAATATGGAGGCCGAATGGCCAAAGTATTGGGAAATCTTGGAACAAGACGGAGATAAATTGAAGTTACAGAGTCATGAGAAATTGAAACCCAAAGTACGAGATTGGCTCCATTATTATCAAATAATGGAGGTGTACAAACAAGATAGGAAAATTGGCTTCCAGGTGGAGAAATCAAAATTAGAAACTGAATTGTTAGAACCCAATACTAAGAACTTGTCAAGAATGTATAATTTGCTGCTGAAATGGAATACACAAGATGAAACAGTTAAATCAGCTATGATTAAGTGGGCACAGGACATTGGCCATAATATTATGTTTGCTGACTGGGAATGGTTGTGGAACACTGGGATAAAATTTACGGCATGTAATGCTTTAAAGGAAAATATTATGAAAATGATCTATAGGTGGTACATGACCCCAGTCAAGCTAGCAAAGATTTATCATTTGCCTGATAACAAGTGCTGGAAATGTAAAGAAACTGAAGGTACTTTCTACCACCTTTGGTGGACGTGCCCAAAGATTAAGGCCTTCTGGGAAATGATATATAATGAAATGAAAAAAGTACTTAAATGTACATTTCCTAAGAAACCAGAGGCCTTTCTCTTGGGCATTGTCGGCCAATTGGTGTTAAAGAAAGATAGAATTTTCTTTATGTATGCTACAACAGCAGCAAGAATACTTATCACAAAGTATTGGAAGACACAAGATCTACCCACCTTGGAAGAATGGCAGATGAAAGTGATGGACTACATGACATTGGCTGAGATGACCGGCAGAATCCGTGATCGGAGGAAAGAGACGGCGGAAGAGGATTGGAAGAAACTATTATAAAATTGATGAATGCTAAAATGTTGAGGTGTTGAGAAAGAAAAAGGGCTTACAGTGACATAAGAATAAGTTGAAGAAAAGACTATGAGGACATATATTTGATAAAATTATTTAGAAGCTGCTGAAATAATCTTGGAAATTGGGATGCAGAAAGGGGAGGTATGGGGGAGTCTGAGAAATGAGGGTAATGAAAAAAAGGTTATGAAATTATACATGTTTGTTTGTCTTTTTATTTGTTTGTATTGTTTAAAAAATGCTGTAAAACCAATAAAAAATTTATTAAAAAAAACCAGAAATCGCAAAGTGTGTGTAATGAGACCAAAATAACACAACACCGTCTTTTTGCTTCCATATGTGTAGAAAGAAGACGAATAAGCTTTGATTGGACTTATTTCAATTCGCATGGTGTTTTTTGGGTGTGCACCAGAATCACCTGCAACCAAAGCAAAAAGGTGTTTTGGGTTCCATCAACATAAAAAGAACATGATAAAGCTCTGATTGGGCTTATTTCAAATTGGTGTTTTGGGGGTTAGAATGCACATTCAACCAAAAATCGCAGAGTGACATGTTTGTTATTGAACTGTGTGCTAACCTTGCTTGCCTAATCGCCGCTTGCTTATGCTGCTACCTCCGCTTTTTTTAAAAAAAGAATACGCTGCTTGCATTCAGAATATGTTCCTAACGCCACACCTAAAATGGCCGCCCGTGCCTCCACAAATGTCCCTTCCCAAGATGGCGACCGTGGTCTCTTCCCCTCACCTCAACAACACTACTACCACGCATGCCCACAAAGATGGCGCCGGTTCTCTGCCCTTAACAAAGCCCTTAACAGAAATGGAAGCCTCAGCTTCAAAACCCACCTTAGTGGAGGCGGGCGGATGCCAAAGCAACCCAGCAAACCAATCCCGTGAGAAAAGGCAAGCGAGCGGAGTTGGAAAGCAGAAACGCGAGCAAAATGCAATGTGAACCCGGGGGGCTGAAAACAGTGGGGGGGGGTTAGAAGGAGACGCGGACCTAGCGCTAAGAGGGAGAAAAGCAGGAGAACAGCTAAGAGAGGCAGTCAGCCGGTAAACCTAAGAAAGCAACAAACAACCACACACGCAAACAAAACAGAAAACTGAAGGGGGAAAACCAGGAAACCCGAGAGCACAGCAGGGAAGACAAGAAAACAAACCACCGGCAAGTACTCCCGCGATCCAGCAAGAAGGGAGGAGCGGAAGGTGGCTGGGCGCTCCGCTCCGTGTACTTTACCCCTCCTGCTCTCCGGCTTCAACAAGACGCTCCCTGCGTTGCCTGATCGTCGGTGTTCCAGCGGCTGCACTGATCCTCCTACGACTCCCAAACTACGACTCCCAAACTACGACTCCCAAACTAAGGCAAGTGAAAAAACCGCTCAGCTGGAAAGGGACAAAGAGGGCGGTCCCCGGGCGTGCCTAGCCTTAAATAGGCTAGGCCACGCCTCCCCGGTCCGCCGATTGGCGGGCCGGGTCGCCGACACGCCCGGGGATTCCTTAATCTCGCGGGGGCAAAGGCCAGCCCCCGCGTGGGATGTGGGAGGGATTTCTGCCCGCAACCCCCTCTCCTCCCAGGTCGGAAATGGCTTTGTTATCAGCCCAAATCAAGCATAGGTGTTTTGGTTCCATCTCAATAGAAAGAGGACGAATAAACTTGGATTGTTCTTTCGGTGGTCATTCACGCTAACCCTAACCCTAACTCAAAGCCTAATCCTAACCCTAACCCTAACCCTAACCCTAACCCTAACCCTAACCCTAACCCTAACCCTAACCCTAACCCCAACCCCAACCCCAACCCCAACCCCAACCCCAACCCCAACCCCAACCCCAACCCTAACCCTAACCCTAACCCCAACCCTAAAAAAATAATTTGGTGTTCATAACCCTGACCCTAACCCTAACCCTAACCCAAACCCAAACCTTAACCCTAACCCTAACCCTAACCCTAACCCTAACCCTAACCCTAACCCTAACCCTAACCCTAACCCTAACCCTATGCCTAAGCCTAATCCTAATCCTAAACCTAAACCTAAACCTAAGCCTAAGACTAAGCCTAAGGCTAAGCCTAAGCCTAAGCCTAAGCCTAAGCCTAAGCCTAAGCCTAAGCCTAAGCCTAAGCCTAAGCCTAAGCCTAAGCCTAAGCCTAAACCTAAACCTAAACCTAAACCTAAACCTAAACCTAAGCCTAAGCCTAAGCCTAAGCCTAAACCTAAACCTAAGCCTAACCGTAACCCTAACCCTAACCCTAACCCTAACCCTAACCCTAACCCCAATCCTAACCCTAACCCTAACCCTAACCCTAACCCTCACCCTCACCCTCACCCTAACCCTAACCCTAACCCTTATCCTAACCCTAACCCTAACCCTAACCCTAACCGTAACCCTAACCCTCACCTTAACCTTAATCTTAACCCTAACCCTAGCACAGCGAAGTGTAATGAAGCCTAAACAAAGCCAAACAGGTTGTTTTGTGTTCCAGCTACATAGAAAGAAGAATATTGGATTTCGCTTATTTCAAGTCGTGTTCTTTGGTGTTAATGCACACTGACTCAGAAATCGCAAAGTGTGTGTAATGAAACGAAAATAGCGCAACACCGTCTTTTTGCATCCATATGCGTAGAGAGAAGCCGAATAAGCTTTGATTGGTCTTATTTCAATTCGAATGGGTTAACCCCAACCCCAATCCTAACCCGAAACCCTAACCCTAACCCTAACCCAAACCCCAACCCCAACCCCAACCCCAACCCCAACCCCAACCCCAACCCTTTTTTTTCTTTTTTCAAACATAATTTTTATTAATTTACACCAAAACAAAACAAAAATAAAATTCTGCCTCCTATTATCACAAATTACTTTCTTTAGGACTTCCTTCAGCTTCTCCACAAATCATCCGTAGTCATTTTTTATTTTTTTTAATAAAATATTTTATTCAATTTTCAAACATAGAATAGAGAATCACATAGCAAACATACCAACAAACAATATAGAAAAGAGAAGAAAAGAAAGGGGGAAAAAAGAAAAACACAACTATTCATAATATTTTTATATAACTAACTGGACTTCCTCGCATCTCCCTACCCTGCATTCTCTATAATAAAAATACCAGCAAATTATTACCTTGTTTCAATTCTTATTTTATACCTCTCAAATATTATACTTCTAATCTTAAAGTAATTTTTGACAATTAGTTGAAACTTAAGTTAAACATAATATTATTTTAAGTTTCGACCTTTTCTTGCATATCACTTAATTTTCTAAATCTTTCAGATGAGTTGCTGGAGCCATGCTTTTCTGAATCATGCAATTTCTTAACATTCATACAATTTATATTGTTTTTGTAAATAGTCTTTAAACTTTTTCCAATCCTCTTCCATTGTTTCTTCTCCCAAATCTCGGATTCTGCCAGTCATTTCGGCCTGTTCCATATAGTCCATCAGTTGCGTCTGCCACTCTTCCAGTGTGGGCAAATCTTGTGTCTTCCAATATTTTGCAATAAGTATTCTTGCTGCTGTAGTTGCATACATAAAAAAAATTCTGTCCTTCTTTAACACTTTCTGGCCGACAATGCCCAAGAGGAAGGCCTCTGGTTTCTTAGTGAAGGTATATTTAAATACCTTTTTTAGCTCATTGTAAATCATTTCCCAGAAGGCCTTCACTCTTGGACAGGTCCACCAGAGGTGAAAGAATGTCCCTTCAGCCACCTTACATTTCCAACATTTGTTATCAGCTAGGTGATATATTTTTGCAAGTTTGACTGGGGTCATGTACCACCTATATATCATTTTCCTTCAGGGCATTACATGTCGTGAATTTCATACCGGTGGTCCATAACCTTTCCCAGTCTTCAAACATAATGTTGTACCCAATATCCTGAGCCCATTTTATCATGGCTGATTTAACTGTCTCGTCCTGAGTGTTCCATTTAAGCAGCAAGTTATACATTCTTGAAAGTACCTTGGTCTTTGGTTCTAACAATTCTGTTTCTAATTTCGATTTTTCCACCTGGAATCCTATTTTTTTGTCCAAATTAAAGACCTCTTGAATTTGAGCGTAATGTAACCAATCTCGCACCTTATTCTTCAGTTTCTCCAAACTCTGCAACCTCCAGTTGTCTCCGATTTTTTCCATTATTTCCCAATATTTCGGCCAACCGGCCTCCATATTGAGTCTTTTCCGGGCCTTAGCCTCCATTGGTGATAACCATCTTGGGGTCTTATTTTCTAATAAGTCTTTGTACTTTGTCCAGACAATAAATATTGCTTTCCTGACAATATGGTTTTTGAATCCTTTGTGAACCTTTACCTTGTCGTACCACAAATATGCATGCCATCCAAAAGCATTATTGAACCCTTCCAGATCTAGGACATCAGTGTTATCTAAATGTAACCAATCCTTCATCCAGCAGAAAGCTGCAGCTTCATAATATAACCTTAGGTCCGGCAGGGCAAATCCCCCTCTTTCCTTTGCATCAGTTAGAATTTTAAATTTTATTCTGGGCTTTTTGCCCTGCCAGACAAACTTAGAAATGTCTTTCTGCCACTTTCCAAAACATTCCACTCTGTCCACAATCTGTAGGGTTTGAAACAAAAATAACATCTTTGGCAATACATTCATCTTTATAGCTGCAATTCGACCCAACAAGGAAAGTTTCAATCTTGACCAAATTTCTAAGTCCTTTTTAATTTCTGACCAACATTTTTCATAGTTATCTTTAAATAAGTTCAGATTTTTCGCAGTCAAGTTAACCCCTAGGTATTTCACTTTTTAAACCACATTTAAGTCTGTCTCTTTCTGAAACCTTTCTGATTCCAAAGGTGTCAAATTTTTCTCCAAAACCTTAGTTTTTTGCTTGTTCAATTTGAATCCCGCCACCCGACCAAACTCATGAATCAATTCCAAAACTCTTTTCGTACTAGATTCCGGCTCCTGTAATGTTAAAACCAGGTCATCTGCAAAAGCTTTAAGTTTATACTGTTTCACTCCGACCTGTATTCCTTCCACCAACCGCTCCTCCCTAATCATGTTCAAAAGCACCTCCAGGACTGAGATGAATAACAAAGGGGATATAGGGCAACCTTGTCGTGTTCCTTTTTCAATTTTAAACTCTTCTGTCACCACATTATTAACTATCAATTTAGCTTTTTGTTCTGAATAGATTGCCTCTATCCCATTTTCGAACCCCCGTCCCACTCCCATCCCTTTAAGATTTTTCTTCATAAACTTCCAAGATATATTGTCGAAGGCCTTCTCCGCATCTATAAAAATTAACACTGCTTTAGCATTCATATTTGTTTGCAAAAGCTCCAAAATGTCAATAATGTCCCTAGTATTGTCAGATAAATGTCTACCTGGGAGAAAGCCTGCCTGGTCCTTATGAATTACTTCATTCAAGACTTTTTTAAATCTACCTGCCAAAATATCTGCAAAAATTTTGTAATCCACATTTAGGAGTGAGATGGGACAGTAGTTCTTGAGTTGAGTCTTTTCAGTTTCCAGTTTGGGAATCAATGTGATGTATGCTTCTTTCCACGATTCCGGTGCCTTCTTCCCCTCCATAATCTGATTACAAACCTCCATTAATGGTTGTATCAAATAGTCTTTCAATGTCTTGTAGTACTTGGAGGTAAGTCCATCAGGCCCTGGAGATTTGCCTAATTGCATGTTCTGAATGGCACCTTCAATTTCTTGTTGTGTTATTTTGTAATTCAGGATTGTTCTCTTGTCCTGGGGTAATTTTGGTAGTCCATTAATTTTTAAGAATCGGTCTATCTCAGTCTCTTTTTGCGGCCCTTGCGTGTAAAGTTGTTGATGTTGGTTTCTGCTCTCTTCACTGTGCAGCGAAGTGCTTGTCACAAGACAATGTTTACATTCCACAGTCAGAGTACTGTTGGGTTTTCCCACGGGAATGGGAGACTGGATGTGACGTACACTGGTTTCCTGTTTTTCACTGTTCTCTCGATGTTCTTTTGTTCCGAGGAGAAGGACGGTTGCTTCTCTGCTCCCGCAGAGGCAAGATGCATGTTTGTAATTTCTCAACATTGAACTGTAAATAAAGCAAGTTAAGCATGTGGCACGTACTGCTCATCATTCCGCTGTGTAAAGGACTCTGCAAATACAACATTTTTGGTTCCGGGCCCAGAAAGACGCAATCAAACTGAAGAATGGAGACTCCAGAAGCCGAGTCGGAATGCCGGCAGAGGGACAGAGAAACGGATCGGCGTTATCTGCTCTGCGCGTCAAGTTTGATTGATGAGAAGGTATGTGCTCATGCTCCGGGCAGCCTGCCAGCTCCTAGGTTATGGTTTTATGGCTGGACTTTGAACTTTTAAAGCCGTTTTGCCGCGATACAGGCAAAGGCTCTAAGGCACAAGCTCACAGGCTTGGGAGGCTTGAAAACCAAAAGTACCTTTACAAGCGCTTTTGGAAGCAGCTGTACACAGACACAGCTTGTTTAAAGCAGCAATGATGGCTAATGCAAAGCTGGCTGATGCTTTTGGGATTCCTAAGCTCAATAAGAAAAACTATACGGACTGGGTACTCTATGCAGAGGCAATTCTGCGGAAAGAAGGTCTGTTTAATGTTATTACCGACAACCCCCCAGCTCCAATTACAGCTGAATGGGCTACTAAGGATTCCAAAGCAAGGGGAACACTTACATTGATAGTATCCCCAGAAGAGCTCTGTCTGTTGCGTGGAAAGACCACAGCCAGAGAAATTTGGGACACTTTAAGAGAGGCTCACTTGAGGACAGAAGCTGGTTCCTCAATGTACTACTATGCCAAGCTGCATGGTATGGCTCTTGCTGAAGGTGGAGATGTGCGTACACACCTGATGGAGATGCAAAATCTGAGACATGAGCTGCAACAGAGAGGACTCACCTTTCCAGAGGCTGTGTATTCCTTCATGATAATACATTCTTTGGGTCCACGTTGGGAGTCCGTTGCCACTCAGATTGCTGTTCAGCCAACTGCTCAGCTCACAGTAGCCTATGTTACTGCCGTGATCCAGAATGAAGCTGATCGCCGGGGTGCTAGCTGCATGGGTATGGGGGAGTCTTCACAGACGTCATCCCTGAGTGCAGTGGAACCACCAGAGGGCGCCAAAGCTTTGAAGGCAGTGAAATGCTACTTGTGTGGATGTCTAGGCCATATGAAGAGGGAATGCAGATATCCCAGGGCCAAGACAGAGCAGCGCAGCGGAAGTTCATCGCGTGGAAAAGGCCAAAGCAAAGGCAAAGGTCCGGTCTCCAGGACAACACAGCACAAGGCAATGGTCTCACACTTCACTCCAAACGTCGCAAAGGTCCAGAAGACGTCTAGATCTTTCTTCGTTGTTGATTCAGCAGCTACCCACCACATGTGCAACGATAAGCGACTGTTCGTGTCTTTTACACCGCAGGAAGGTGCGATTCACCAGGCGGATGACCACACGATCCCCAGTCAAGGCTACGGAACTGTTGTTCTTCACAGTTTGGACTTATCGATACAAGATGTGCTTTACGTACCAGATGCAACACACAATCTACTCAGTGTTATGCAGCTGAATGAACGGAACATTGACGTTTCCTTCAAGAACAAGAAATGCACCATCACAAAGAAAGACGATTATGTATTGCATGCTGAATGCGTTGATCATTTGTTTGTTTTGTATTATGATGATGTTGTGCAGAATGAGACTTGTTGCATTGCAGGTTCTAACAAAAGTTTGCATGCAGGATGTATTCACGATTTTCACAGGAAATTTGGTCATTTGCATTTTGAGGCAGTATCTAAAATGCCTGCCTTGGTTGAAGGTATGACTATTAAACCCTGCAAGTACCACATGAAGTGCAAGGCATGCGCAGCAAACAAAGTGAAAATGGCTGCGAAAGGTAAGGTGTCTAGTAGGCAAGCTACAGAACCATACCAGGTTGTTCATGCTGATTTAGTTGGTCCACTATCGCCCTCTTTGGGTGGAAATAGGTACTTCATGGTTCTCATTGATGCATTTTCCAGGTATATTTATGTGTACCATCTCAAGCAGAAATCAGAGGCTTTTCCAAGGTTCAAGGAATTCTGTGCTTGGTTGGAAAATGTGCATGGTAAGAAGATAAAGACTCTTTTCACTGATCGCGGGGGAGAATTCACTTCTCAGCAGTTTGAAGCTTTTCTGACTGAGAAAGGAATTCAACACGATTTGTCCAGTCCTCGCTCGCCATGGCAGAATGGACTTTGCGAAAGGGCAAATCAGACATTGCTTCAAGGGTTAAAAACCTTGCTGCATGATGCCAATCTTCCAGAGAGTTATTGGGCCAAATCTCTCTCGTGTTTTGTTTACAGTTACAATCACAGGTTATCTTCAGCGATTGGTTGTACCCCCTAGGAGAAGATGTTTGGCAAGAAACCATACATCAAGCACATGAAAATTTTTGGTTCGGACATGTGGGTTCACTCGCCACAAAACTCCAAGTTAGACAAGCGTGGATTGCATGGTATCTTTCTAGGTTATCAGAAAGGTTCTTACAGAATAATGATGACTGACTCCAAGACTGACTGACTGACTCCAAGAGTGCTCTGATGGTGTTTCCTGCTTGGCAGGGGGTTGGACTCGATGGCCCTTGTGGTCTCTTCCAACTCTATGATTCTATGATTCTATGACAATTAAGCTCACAAGTAGTGTTGAGTACAATGCCAAGTGGGGGGAGAATGTGGGAATTTTCCAATGTTATCCTGATGACAGTGATGAAACTGAGGATAAGCAACAGCAAAAGCAGCCGCAACAACCCACACCCACAGATAAAAGTTCTGATTCTGAGTCTGAAACTGAATCGGATAATTCAGAGGATTTCAAGAGTGCGAAAGCCTCTATGCGACCCTCTGAAAGCTCTGATCAAGAATTGGAAGAACCATTGTTCACAATAGGCCACTTTTCTCCTAAGAAGGAAGAGGAAAGTGTTGAAGACCAAAGGCTGATTCGCAGGTCACAAAGAGCCACAAAAGGCAGACCTCCAAAGAGATTTGCTGATGAATTTGCTAAGACAGCAGTAGCAGCTGTTAAAAGCTCCAAGAAGGTATTTGAACCTTCAAGTTTCCAAGAAATCCAGGATTTGGATTCTAAGGAAGCTGAGCCATGGTTAAATGCCATGAAGGCTGAGCTTGATTCCTTAGAAAGGAACAAAACATGGGAGCTAGTTCCAGTAGTTCCAGGAATGAAACTGCTTGGAAGCAAATGGGTCTTCAAAACGAAGACAGATCAAAATGGCAAGATAGTCAGACACAAAGCCAGATTGGTAGCCAGAGGTTTTGCACAGGAACCAGGTGAAGACTATCACGAGACCTACTCACCCACTGTGAGGTATGAGAGCATTAGGCTTATGCTCAAGCTAGCTGCAGAGGAGAATCTACACATTAGTCACCACGATGTGAATACAGCATTTTTGTACGGCTCTCTAGGTGAATCACTTTATATGCTTCCACCTGATGGCGTACAGGTAAAACAGGGATTTGTTTGTGCTCTAAAGAAGTCCCTTTATGGTCTCAAACAAAGTGCACGGTGTTGGCACACAAAACTCACTGAAGCATTGTTTTCTCTAGGTTTTCAACAAGGGAAAGCTGATCCATGTGTATTTGTCAAAGAGGAGGGGCAAAAGAAGCGGTATTGTTTGTTTTATGTTGATGATATTTTATTCTTTTGGAAAGATGTCACAATGTACAATAACGCCCTAGCTCAAATGAAAGAGCACTTTGACATGAAAGATCTTGGTGAGGTAAACAACTACCTATCTCTGGAAATAGAGAGAGATCAAAGTGGTAACATTCTAGTACACCAGTCACGGAAAATTGCTGATGTGTTAGACAAACTGAACCTGATGGATGCTAACCCTGTAGACACACCGATGACAACAGGTTATCAGGTAGAAGACACTGAAGAAGCATTTTCTGACACTACACTGTACAGAAGTGTGCTAGGCAAGCTAAACTTCATTGCCAGATAGAATCATAGAATCAGAGAATCATAGAGTTGGAAGAGACCACAAGGGCCATCGAGTCCAACCCCCTGCCAAGCAGGAAACACCATCAGAGCACTCCTGACATATGGTTGTCAAGCCTCTGCTTAAAGACCTCCAAAGTAGGAGACTCCACCACACTCCTTGGCAGCAAATTCCACTGTCGAACAGCTCTTACTGTCAGGAAGTTCTTCCTAATGTTTAGGTGGAATCTTCTTTCTTGTAGTTTGGATCCATTGCTCCGTGTCCGCTTCTCTGGAGCAGCAGAAAACAACCTTTCTCCCTCCTCTATGTGACATCCTTTTATATATTTGAACATGGCTATCATATCACCCCTTAACCTCCTCTTCTCCAGGCTAAACATGCCCAGCTCCCTTAGCCGTTCCTCATAAGGCATCGTTTCCAGGCCTTTGACCATTTTGGCTGCCCTCCTCTGGACACGTTCCAGTTTGTCAGTGTCCTTCTTGAATTGTGGTGCCCAGAACTGGACACAGTACTCCAGGTGAGGTCTGACCAGAGCAGAATACAGTGGCCCTATTACTTCCCTTGATCTAGATGCTATACTCCTATTGATGCAGCCCAGAATTGCATTGGCTTTTTTAGCTGCCGCGTTACACTGTTGGCTCATGTAAAGTTTGTGGTCAACCAAGACTCCTAGATCCTTTTCACATGTACTGCTCTCAAGCCAGGCGTCACCCATCTTGTATTTGTGCCTCTCATTTTTTTTGCCCAAGTGCAATACTTTACATTTCTCCCTGTTAAAATTCATCTTGTTTGTTTTTGCCCAGTTCTCTAATCTGTCAAGGTCGTTTTGAAGTGTGATCCTGTCCTCTGGGGTGTTAGCCACCCCTCCCAGTTTGGTGTCATCTGCAAATTTGATCAGGATGCCCTTGATGTTCAAGACCTGACATTGCTGTTAGCTGTAATTTGCTAAGCAGACAAGTTAACAATCCCACTGTTAAGGATTGGAAAGCTCTGAAACGCTTAGCACGCTATTTGAAAGGCACTATGCATTACAGACTGAGATTTAATAATCAGAAGTCTGGTGGTCTTGAGATTTTTGCAGATGCAAGTTTTGGAAGTGACACTACAGACAGGAAAAGTATGTCTGGAGTTTGCTACATGTACAATCAGGGTCTATTTGATTGGTCATGCAAGAAGCAAACAACAATTAGCTTAAGTACTTGTGAAGCTGAATTGAATGCACTGTCTTATTCACTTAAGGATTGTGAATGGTTGTTACAATTGTACAAAGACATGAAAATTCCTGTCAAATGTCCAATCCAGGTTTACCAGGACAACAAAGCATGTTTGGCTTTGCTGAATTTGGAAGGTTGTAAGCAAAGCACGAAGCACTTGCAATTGAAGTTGCATCATGCTAGGGAACATATTCAGAAGGGACTCGTAACGGTGTCCTATATGCCAGGTAATGAAATTCCTGCTGATGTATTGTCCAAGATTGCATCAAGGGATCAACACTGTACCTATGTACAGAAGTTGGGTTTGTACTGATATTGTACGAACACGCTGCCCAGTGATGTTCACAGAAAGGGGGAGGATGTTGGTTTCTGCTCTCTTCACTGTGCAGCGAAGTGCTTGTCACAAGACAATGTTTACATTCCACAGTCAGAGTACTGTTGGGTTTTCCCACGGGAATGGGAGACTGGATGTGACGTACACTGGTTTCCTGTTTTTCACTGTTCTCTCGGTGTTCTTTTGTTCCGAGGAGAAGGACGGTTGCTTCTCTGCTCCTGCAGAGGCAAGATGAATGTTTGTAATTTCTCAACATTGAACTGTAAATAAAGCAAGTTAAGCATGTGGCACGTACTGCTCATCATTCCGCTGAGTACAGGACTCTGCAAATACAACAGTTTAAAGTATCTCTGGAAGCATTTTCTAATTTCCTCAGGGTTCTGGATGTTTCTCCCTTCATTCTCTAAGTTTGTAACCGTATTCAGTTTTTGTCTCTTTTTCAACTGCCATGCTAGCAGTTTCCCACATTTATTTGCTGATTCAAATGACCTTTGTTTCATTAATTTAATTTTCCACTCAACTTCTTGATTTATCAATTTAGCATATTGTGCTTGGTGGAATTTGATTTCTCTCAGAACCTCCTGTGATTTTGGTTTTGATCTTAATTTTTTCTCAGCATCTCTTATCTTCTCCAAGATCTTATCCTTTTTCCCATTCCAAAGTCTTTTCTTTATCGTATTCTGTTGTATCAGAAACCCCCTCATAACAGCTTTGCTTGCATCCCAGATTACTCTTTTTTCCACTGTAGTATTCAAATTTATTTCAAAATAGTCTTTTAGAGTCTTGTGGGCCTTCTTCACAATCTCCTGATCTCTTAACAAGGTGTCATTCATTTTCCATCTGAAGGAACCGATTGGAATTAGTCTCATTTCCATTTTCATAGCGTTATGGTCGGAGCAGGTTTTTGGGCAGATTTCCACTTTTCTAGTCTTAGGTGCCAGTCCTCTAGTTATCCATATTTGGTCAATTCTTGTCCATGTCAGATGTGCTTCAGAAAAGAATGTTCCTTCTTTTCCTAGGGGGTTCTTTGTCCTCCAGATGTCAATCAAGTCCAAATTGTCAGTTAGCTCAAAAAAAGTTTTAGGTAGTCTGCCGTCTTTTGTCAAATTTTGATTTTGTGACTTATCCATGTTTGTAGAGACCACCCCATTCATATCTCCCATCATAATGATGTTGGTATAGTCCAGATAGTCCAGCATTGTCTCATGCAGCTTCCTATAAAATTCTGATTTCCCCTCATTCGGTGCATAGATTCCTAATATTAAATTTTTTTCTCCTTGAGTCTGTATCTCGATTGCCAAGATTCTTCCTTGCTCATCTTTAAATAAGAATTTTGGTGACAGGCTCTCCTTTGCATAAATCACCACTCCTCTTTTCTTGACTCTGTCCGATGAAATAAATTCTTGGCCTAGTCTTTTATTAATTAGCACTTTTCTATGGAGCCTAGTCACATGCGTTTCCTGCAAGCAAATAATGTCCAACTGTTCTTTTTTCAATACATGAAATATTCTTCTTCTTTTTTCCGGGGAATTCCCACCATTAATATTCCAGCTAAGGAGCTGCAGAGACATCCTGGATCAGTCTGCTATTCCTTTGGTGGTGGCGTCTCTTTCTTTTGATCCTCTGGTCCCAAAGGTGCAGGAGCAGGTACAGGTACAGGTGGAGGTGGTGGCCAAGACCCAGGTCCTGCTATTCCTTTCTGAAGGTCCTCTCCGTGGTCGTTCAAAAACTTGTCTTGATCTTCTGCTGTTTTAATTTTCATTTTCTTTCCTTTAAAGCTAAAGGATAGTCCTTGAGGAAATTCCCACCTAAAGGGAATTGAATTACCTTTCAGTAATCTTGTTAATTCTGTATATATAGATCTAAGGTCCAAGAGTTGCTTCGGAATATCCTTGTAAATTTCTGCTCTAATGCCTTGAATAACCAGTGATTTTTCAAAATGAAGGCTTAATATTTTATCTCTCTCTTGCTTGGATCTCAAAATAATCAAACAGTCTCTGGATCTATCTTTCTTCACCAATCTTCCCAGTCTGAAAGCACTTACGATTTTAAAGTCCTTGTCTTCTCCAATAGCCCAAAACTTTGAAAATTCTGATGTCAGATAGCCTATTAAGTCCCCCTGTTCAAGTTCTGGGATGGCTCTCAGTCTGAGATTATTCTCCCTATTTCTCAGTTCGATCATAGACATCATAGACAGGTAGGCCTGCTGTTCACTTATCTGTTTGTGCAGAGGTTTTACCTCCACCTGTACTGCTTCGGCCTTTCGATTGGCTTCCGCGGCTTTTTGATTCGCTTCCTCAGCTAATTTACGGTTTTCTGCAGTTACTTCCTGTAAATTCCCAATTGCTTGTGTATGTTGAGCAACTTGTTCAGTCAATTTACTGATACTGGCTGTAGCATGATCAATTTTGGCTGAATGCTCGTCTGCTTTCTTATTTAAACTTTCCAATTGTTCTAAAATTTGTTCTAAAACAGCTGCAGATCCTCCTGTAGCCATATCTTCTAATGATGTCTGCTCGGTTTCTCCTTCATGTATCTCTAAAACAGCTGGGACAGATGATCTGCGTGGCTGAGAAGTCAAAGTTGTTTGCACTAAATGTTTAGCTTTCGCTTTAGCCAATCTTGTTTTGCCCGTACCACTCATTCCAGTCCTGTCTACGTGCCAAGGTCAAGCTGTGTAAAGTCCCATGGGAATCACAATTCCAGAGAGTAAACAACAAAGCAGTAGAGAATAAAAACAAAAAGCAGGTCTCAGACAGCTGTAAGTCCAAAATCCTCTAGGGGGAGTGTAACGATGCCTCAGAAAAGAAAATAGAGTTGTTCCGCCATTAAAATCCAAACAGTTTTAAACCGCAATGAAAGGATCCTTCAGCTCCCTTTTAGCATGCAGAGCTTTCCCAAAATTGAAACAAAGTCTCTAAAGATGTGCGAGAAGCAGTTTTCCCATTTGTATCCAGACTATAACGCTCCAATGTAACACTTTCAGTAGTTAAACAGTCTCAGCAGTTTGACAGTTCTTTTTTAAACTGGCAGCCCGTGAATTTGGGCTTCTCCGTCATTTATAAATCCACAAAAGGGGGAGGAAAGTCCAGTCCAAAGCCAACAAAAGTAGAACAAAAGTTAACTCTCTTAATCTCTTAGAAACCAGTTCAAATGTTGCACAAAAGTCCAAACTTCTAAAGTCACTTTAAAAAGATTCCAGCTTGTCAAATTCTTTGCTTTAATTCTTTAAGCACTGCAGGGAGACGGACTTCCTGGTTGCGTCTCCTGCTTTCACCAAATTTAGTCACTTTAGTCCCGAAATTCTTAAATTCCCCTTACTCACGGGTTTGTAGTTTTGAATCAAATGTTCCAGGAAAAAAGGTCGGCGCTCATCGGCAGCAGCTGCACGGCTTCACTTCTGCAGAAAGAGCGATGAACTCACAGCACCGCGCCAGCCCTTCCACGTTCCGGAGCCCCTTACGGGGTTCCTTCTTCGTTTTGGGGGGCGCTTCTGGTGCCCGCCGAGTCCCACGGCCACAGGATCACTCTACCTGTGGTTTTTCTTTATGGGTCTCCGCTTCGCCGTAGCGGACGACCCTTTTCCGCGGAGCTCCCCTTCACAGCGCAAAGGGGACCGCCATTACCGTTTTGCGCCGCCTCCAGAAGTCCATCCGTAGTCATTTTTTAAATTACGCATTTCATAATTTATATTGACATTATTTGACTCCTTACTTCCATTTCTCTTTAGACAATACTCCTACATTTTTCACAGTGCTCTTTTAAACCCCACTAGCATTATCTGTCCTTCACTTATATTTTCCAGATGTTCCACAAATTTCCCCCAGTCCTCAATGAACCTCTGGTCTCTTAAGTATCTAATTTTTCCCGTCAATCTATCCAACTCCGCGTAATCTAACAGTTTCATTCTCCATTCCTCAACTGTCGGTATTTTCTGTTGTTTCCAGTTTTGGGCCAGGAGGACTCTTGTTGCAGTCGTTGCATATTGAAACAATTTACAATCGTTACTCTTTATCTCCCTTCCTAATATTCCTAACAGGAAGGCCTCGGGTTTTTTTTTTCAAATGTATACCTTAAAATTTTCTTCATTTCATTATATACACTTTCCCAAAAACCTTTTACCTTTTTGCATTCCCACCACATGTGGTAGAAAGACCCCTCTTTTTCCCTGCATTTCCAGCATTTATTACAAGTTTTTTACATTTTTGCCAATTTTGCAGGGGTTATATACCATCGGTAAAACATCTTCATTATATTCTCCTTCAGCGTCATACAAGCCGTAAATTTTAGGTTTTTTTCCAAAATTTTCCCCACTCTCCAAAATGTATATTATGTCCGATGTCCCTGGCCCAATGTATCATGACCGACTTTACTCCCTCATCTATCAGATTCCACTCTAGCAGCAAATTGTACATTTTGGATAAAGTTTTATAATCGCTATTTATTATTTCAATCTGGAATTTGGAGTCTTTATCAGCATATCCTCTGTCTTTAATATCTTTCCTGAACATTTCATTTATTTGAAAACAATGTAGCCAATCAAACACATTTTCTTTAACCTGTTCGTACGGTTTCATTTTCCATTTCCCCCCTTCTTTGAATAACAATTGATCGTAAGTAATCCAGTTGCCTCTCATATTGTTCTTCTTGACGCTCATAACTTCTAGTGGGGATAGCCAGTGTGGAACTTTAGGTTCTAATAAATATCTATTCCTTTCCCACACTTCAATCAGGGGACCTCTAAAGATGTGGCTTTCGAAACCCTTATGGATTTTCTTCTTCTCATGCCATAAGTACGCATGCCACCCAAACCTGTTGTCGAATCCCTCCAGGTCTAACAGTTCCTTCTTTTCCAATTTTATCCATGCTTTCAACCAGCAAAGGCACGAAGCCTCATAATATAGTTTCAAATCTGGCAGGGCAAAACCTCCTCTTTCTTTTGCGTCTGTTAAAAGCTTAAACTGAATTCTCGGCCTTTTGCCCTGCCAGATATATTTTGAGATTTCTCTTTGCCATTCTTTGAATATCTTAGTTCCCTTAATTACAGGGATAGTCTGAAATAAAAACAACATTTTTGGGAGCACATTCATCTTAATTGTAGATATCCTACCCCAAAATGACAGTTTCAACTTTCCCCACACCTCGAGGTCCTTTCTTATTCCTTTCCATGCCGGCTCGTAGTTATTCTTGAATAAATCTATATTTTTCGGGGTTATCCATATTCCTAAATATTTCACCTTTTTGACCACCTCTATCTCTGTTTGTTGTTGCACTTCTTCAATTACACTTAAGTCTGTATTCTTTGTCATTATTCTTGGACTTTGTTGGTCAGCCGCGATCCCCGCTAATTGATTTGTGATCCTCAATTAGCGATTTATGGCCGCCCGGCACACTTCCGCTCCGCAGCTCTCAGTCACGCCTCAGCAGAGTTTAACACAGCGGTGTAAAACTGTCAAGTATCTTGGCTCAGCTTCCAGACAAACACACACAGAGTACAGGTTTGTCTATTTACAGTTGTTTATTCCAACAAATCTCCGGAAAAACCAGGACTGCTTGCAGCCATTATAAGACTGCTCCTTTCCCCTCACAGCATAGAGTGAGAATGGCAAACTCCTCCCAATCTCCTCCCAGCTTCGAAAACTGACATCAGAATGGTGTGGCATCATGGGAACAACTTAACCTGTTAAGTTCCAGACCCAACACCCCCCTTTGCCGCACATTCTGACAAGACCCTTTTGAGTTCAACACCTTCCCCTTTGCCTTGTGCCCCTTCCCGGCATCTTTCCCAGGCACCTGTTGAACCCCTTCAACACTCCCAGAATCACACTGTGCGAATCTTGCCCACGCACTTGTTGCCTGGTATCTTTCAGGTGGAATGCCCTTTGTTGTGCGACTAGACCTTCTGGGCATAAACTCAGATGTTACCTCTGACTCACTGCCACCAGGAACTGTGTCCTCAGCATCACGGGATTCCCCCTCTGATTTAAAGCGTTTACGAATCCTCTCCATTACACTCACAGGAGAACTGGGCTCGCTTTTGGGTGTTCTCCTAACATCTTGCGGAGAAACTACCGATACCTCCTCCTGTTCCTGACTTTGGTCAGTGACCTGATCGTCATCATCAGACTCAGCCTCTCCTTCCTCCCCCTCAGAATTTTCCTGTTCTGAATCAGAAAGACATTCTGAGAGCACATCACGCATGACAGCAGTTTGTGACTTTTTATCCTGCTCATAGAACTCAGCGTGTGTACTGATCAGTAACTTACTCTGATCACCTGATGGAAATGCGAACCTCCATGCACGTGCTTCTGGCTCATACCCGCAGAATATCATTTTCCGGAACTTGGATCCATCTGGCCCCTGCAAAGCAGCAGGTACTGACACAGATGCACGTGACCCAAACATACGCAAAAAATGAATCTGGGGTTTCCTGCCATGCAACAACCCAAATGGTGTGTCACCTACCATTGAATTGTAGGTACGATTCCAGGTGAAGCTCACATACCTGATTGCCTCCAGCCAAAACCTTGGAGGTAACCCAGAATCTTTCAGCAACACCTGTGCAGCCTGGACCAGAGCCTCACATCGGAGCTCTGACACTCCTCTCTGATTGGGTGAAGTCACTGTGTGACGTATCCCTTTCTTGCGAAAGAACTTCTGCAAAGCAGAACCTGTTGACTGGGCTCCTCTGTCACTTGTGACAGCTTGCACTCTGGTGGAAAACCTTTGTTCCACCTCCTCAATCCAACTTTTGATCAGCTGTGCTGCATCATCCTTGGATTTGAGACCGTGAGTCCAGGTGTTCTGCGTAAAATCTTCCTGCATTGTCAGCAGATACCTGGCCCCTCCCAGACTTGGTTCCTTTACAGGACCCCACAAATCCACGTGGACCAGTTCAAAAGGTTTTGTTGTTACCCTCTCTACTTTTGGATAACTGCATCCTTTTACCTTTGCCAGTTTGCAAGTTTTACAATTCACAGCATATCCACATTCTGAGATCTTACAACCTTTGGAAACCTCCGGCAGCACCTGTAGTTCTTCTAGAGAACCATGAGCTGTTCGTGCATGCCAAGCATGGACACATGAATCATGATTGGGAATTGTAGCACGCAGTGCTTGTGCTTTCTCAACCTTCCCATCACCCTCCAGAGACGTTTTAAGAATGAAGAGATCATTCTGCCCCTTTTTAACCTTGGCAAGCATCCTCCCTCCTTTGGAGATTGTGCAGACATCATCCTGAAAACAAACCTTAAATCCCTTTTTCAGTAAATAAGGCACAGATAAAAGACAGTGGTGCATCCCAGGAACAGTACAACACTCCAACGTCTCCTGTAAAATAGAAAAATGCACATTTACAGCATTAGTCACATTTCTTTTCTGTCCATTTGCAAAGAGAACAGTCTTCCCAGCCGGAATTGCCTTGCAATTCCACCTCTCGACAGCAGGTGTCTCTGGAATCAAATTGCAATTAGCTGCAGAGTCAATAACAAAACTAAGCTCTGAGCTTGTCCCACCGCCTTGCTCAAACAAAGCAAGACTGGCCGTGAGTTGATACGTCTCTTCCTGGCACCTGGCACGTCCACCAGCCTCAGTCCCACGCCTGGTTGTTTTTCCAGACCGGTTGCCATGGAAACCCGACTGGTTCCCATGAGAAGTGTCCTTGAAACCTTCCTGTGCAGCTGCCCTCGCTCTGCTCCGGTGGGGGCAATCTCGACGCAGATGTCCCGCTGCAATACACACGTAGCAACGACGAGTGGAAAAACACTGCCCGGGGCTCTTTTCAGCTGGCTTGGCCCTCCTTCTTCCGGAAAAGCACTTCTTGCCAGATCCGCCCCCCCTGAACGCCACTCCAGCAGGCACAGTGGAAAACTTTTCAAACTTGCCTTTGGAATTTGCCGCCCCCCGACTTGCTCACTAGCACTCCTTGAGGCTAAATCATCAGGAACAGGGGCTCCAGCCATCTCTAGGCTTCCAGCTTCCATCTGCCCTTGGCCCTCTGCTGAGTCTTCACACAGACGTTTCAGCACTCGCCAAGCCTCACACGCAGATTCAATGCTTTCCAGGTGATGTTGCAAATTAGCATGAACACCTGCTCTCAACATGCAGATCTCAGCTCTCATAGCTTTCTCCCTCTGCATTTTCTCCTCCAGAGAAACAGATCGCGACTTTCCTGCATCTCTGTCATCTCTGTCCACCAGCAGTTCCACTGGCTCTCTCTGGGAAATGTCCCAAACTTCCGTGGCCAAAAACCACGCTCTCACCCTTCTTGCCCAGGTATCCCACGCTTGGGTGGTGAGTTCCTCAAGCTGTTCAAACGGAGCTTGAAACACCTCCTGGCCATCTGCCATGTTCTCCCGTTCTCCCAAGGGGCTCCAAGCTGTACTTACAAAATCACCAGCTCCTCTGGCTTCTGTCCCTGGAGAAACGATGCCTTGCTGCTCTCAGCTCTCAGCAACACAGGCAAATCTCTGCGTCTTTCAGCTTGCTTGCTTGCTTGCCTCCGCCTCCTGCCGTGCTTCTCTGCTCGACACCGCAGATTTCAAAGCTCCCGGCAGCCTCCCGTGACAGTTTTACGATCGGTGATTAAGGTTACCCATAACCTCTTGGACTTTGTTGGTCAGCCGCGATCCCCGCTAATTGATTTGTGATCCTCAATTAGCGATTTATGGCCGCCCGGCACACTTCCGCTCCGCAGCTCTCAGTCACGCCTCAGCAGAGTTTAACACAGCGGTGTAAAACTGTCAAGTATCTTGGCTCAGCTTCCAGACAAACACACACAGAGTACAGGTTTGTCTATTTACAGTTGTTTATTCCAACAAATCTCCGGAAAAACCAGGACTGCTTGCAGCCATTATAAGACTGCTCCTTTCCCCTCACAGCATAGAGTGAGAATGGCAAACTCCTCCCAATCTCCTCCCAGCTTCGAAAACTGACGTCAGAATGGTGTGGCATCATGGGAACAACTTAACCTGTTAAGTTCCAGACCCAACAATTATTTTAGTCTTTTTCTTATTTAATTTGAAGCCTGCCACTTTACCAAATTGTTCGAATTCTTCCAGTACCTCATTTATTGAACTCGTCGGGTCTTCTATCGTTATTACCAAATCATCTGCGAACGCTTTGACTTTATATTCATTTTGGCCAATTGTTATTCCTTTTATCTTCTTATTTTGTCTTATTGAATTCAGGAGGACTTCCAACACCGTTATAAACAACAATGGGGAAAGTGGGCATCCCTGTCTTGTTCCTTTTGCTATCTTTATTTCTTCTGATACCACATTGTTTATAATCAGTTTTGCTTTTTGTTCTGTGTAAATTGCCTTTACTCCGTTGAAAAATTCTTTACCAACCTCCATATATTCCAGATGCTTTAACATAAAGTCCCAAATTATATTGTCGAATGCCTTCTCTGCATCCACGAACATCATTATAGCTTGCTTCTCACTCCTGGCAGACAGATATTCTACTATATTATGTTTCTTATATTATCTTTCATTTACCTGCCAGGTAAGAAGCCCGCTTGATCCCCGTGGATGCTTTCTAACAATATGTTTTTCATTCTTTTCGCCAGAATTCCTGCAAAAAATTTATAATCTATATTTAATAGTGAGATCGGCCTATAATTTTTAACTTGCAATAAATCTGAGTCCTGTTTCGGAATTAATGTAATAAATGCATCTTTCCATGTTTCTGGTATTTCTCTTTCTTTTAAGATGTTATTCATTACTTCTTTCAATGGTGTCATCAATGCGAATTTCATTTCTTTGTAGTAGTTAGCGGTGAATCCGTCTGGACCTGGAGCTTTCCCCCTTTTTAATTCTTTTATTACTTCTTTTATTTCTTCTATCTCTATTGGGGTATTCAGTTGTTCTTTTTTATCTATCGGAATCGTCTGCATCTTTTTTTCTTTCAGAAATCTTTCTATTTTCCTCAAGTTGTTTTTCTCTCTGTTTTTATATAATCCTCTGTAATAATCCAAGAAACCCTTCCTTATTTCCTTAGGGTTAGTTATCTCTTCTCCATCCACTACAATTTTATTTATTGTGTTTTGTTCCTTTCTTTTTTTGATTTGCCATGCCAGCAATTTTCCTGATTTGTTTGCAAATTCAAAACTTCTTTGTCTTAGTTTTTTAATATTCCATTCCACTTCTCTGTTTATTATCATTGCAAACTGGGATTGCAAAGCTTTAATGTTTTCTTTTATTCTCTTATTAGGTTTTTTAACTAATTTTTGCTCATTGTCCATTATCTGCTTCAAAATATCTTTTTCCCCTTTTTCTCTACCCTTATTTTTAATGACATTCTGCTGGATGAAAAAACCTCTCATCACTGCCTTGCTTGCATCCCAAACCACTTTTATTTTTGTACCTTTATTCAAATTATCCATAAACTATTCCGTCAACCTTTTTTGTGCTTTTTCAACAATTTCTTGGTCGTCTAAAAGGTAGTCTTTCATTCTCCACCTAAAAGTTCTTTCTTCCAAACCTTTTAGTTTCATTTTTATTGGGTTGTGATCAGAGATCATTTTGGCTTGGATTTCTACCCGAAGAGTTCTTGGCGTTAATTCATTCGAAATCCAAATCTGATCTATTCTGGACATTGACTGGTTCGGCTCAGAGTAATAAGTGAACTGTTTTTCCAGTGGGTGTCTAAGTCTCCAGATATCTATCAAATTACAATTTTTAACCAATGAAAAAAAAGTTCTAGGTAACTTCCCTTCCTTACTTCTTCCATCTCTGAGTCTATCCATTTCCAATGACACCACTGCATTCATATCTCCCAATATTATAATTTTCTGATCTACATATTCAGATAGTTTTTCTTCCAGAATTTTGTAAAACTCAGACTTATTACCATTTGGTGCATAGATCCCGACTATAATTAGATTTTCTCCCTGCCATTTGATTTGGACCGCTATTATCCTTCCTTCTTCATCTTTAAAAATTTGTTGAGCTTCAATTTGGTTTTTGACATAGATGACCACTCCTCTTTTTTATCTTTATCTGAGGATATAAACTCATTTCCTAATCTTTTATTAATCAATATTCTTTTGTGTCTTCTTGCTACGTGTGTCTCTTGTAGGCAAATAATGTCCAGGTTTTCTTTTTTTAAGATTTGTTCAATTTTATTCCTTTTTTTCCTCATTCATCTCATTAATGTTCCAGTTCCAAATTTTTAACGCCATGGTGATTTAAATTTAAATAGATTTGTTTCTCCTTTTATAATTTAGCTGTTTCTTCTTCCTCCTGTTCCTCTTCTTCTCCTGATGTCTTTCTTGTTTCTTCCCCTGAGTCTGCGCCTCCTGCTGCCTCTTCTCCTTTATCTTCTTCTTTTTCTGATCTCAGTTCTTTATATTTTCTCAGGAATTTTCCAGTTTCTTCTAGGCTTATCAGTCTATGCCTCTTGCTTCTGTAAATGAATGAAATACCTTCCGGGAACTCCCATTTGAATTCTATGTTATTTTTCTTCAGCGTCTGCACCAATGCTTTATACGGCTCTCTGCGTCTCAGTAATCTAATTGGTATGTCTTTAAAGATTATTATGTAGTTCCCATTAATGCTCAGTCTTTTTTCTCTATTTTTTTGCAGAATCATATTTCTCATTTCCCTTTCTTTAAATGTGATCAAGCAGTCTCCTACAAATTTTTTAACTCTAGTTGTTTTTACACGTAGTCTAAATGCAGATTGTACCTGTCAGGGCTGCCACCCAGTCCCAGCTCACATAGGACCACGTTAGCCAGCGTTCACGTTAAAAGAGTCTTTATTAGATTACAGGTTCCATTTCCAAACTGCAATGTGCAGCCCTACTTCTTCTAGGTCAGACCGGCGAAGACCCGTCTGAGTCTCCGCCTCTAGCACACCAGTTTAATACCCTAGCCTTGCTCCACCTCCTGCGCCTTTCCTTCCGTCTCTGGGTCCTTCTGCCCCCCGGGGTCTCTTCTTTCCTACTCTCTTCTGACGCGGACCCCCCTGACCCTTCCGCCTCCTTGCGGCGGGCTTTGGGACCTGGCTCACTCTCTGGGCTGCTTACTGCGCCAGCTTCCGCTACATTTGAACTTGGCGCGCGCGCCCAACTCCCTACCTTCCTCTTGATCGTTTCGTCGCTCCCCGAGGTGGGCGTGACTACTCCTGACTCATGCCCTCCCTCCTTCTGAAAGCCTCCGGAACCCGATATCTGGTCCCCTTTCTCCCCGCTGCTCCCGGCTGGGCACGTGGGTCCCCATCTCCAACTGCTGCTCTCTGATCCCTCTCTGGACCCTTCTTCCTGGGGTGTCCCCCTGCTTTCCCCCCTTGCTCTGACCGCTGGCGCTCCCTTCTGGGAATCCTCGGACTCACTGGACAGGCTCGGTGATCTCGGGTCGTCATCCCCACTCATCTTTCCTTCGTATTCCTCCCCCTCGCTCTCTGTCTCCTCCCTTCTCTGCGTCTCTGCTCCTGAACCCCTGACATCCATCCCCCCCTCGAAGCCCCCCCTTCCCCCCTCCCCGCTTTCAAGGGTGGTTGCTGGGTGCTCCATCATCACGGGAGTGAATGCCGGATACAGTTCGCTCCTCGTCGCTGGCCGCCAACTGAAGACCTCCGAGTCTTCCTCCTCGCGTTCGTCAACGGTGAGCTGCTCCGCCTCCATTTCAGTGCCGCCGTGCTCGAAACCAAGATCCTCCCCGCACACGTCCATGTCAGTCTCTGCGTCGGTCGCTTGACCTGGCATCTCCAGCCACCTCCGGCGCCACTGCTCCTCTGGCCGATCGTCCCACCAATACGAGGTGTCGGACGCCGAACCCTCCGGTGACCCCTCTGGGGAACGTGTGCCCTGTGCGGGCTCCCCGTCCGAGTCGAATCCATGGAACGTGCTGGAGGAAAGTGTGGGCGTGAACAACCAGTCGTCAAAGAAGCCTGCTGGCATGGGTCTGTGTGGGAAAAGGGCATGAAACTCGTCCTTGAGCAGGGGTTCCTCCAAAGCGTAGTCTGGCACCCAGCTATTAGCACTGGCCCGGGTGCCCTCTCTGGCTAGGAGGTATTCTACTCCGTCTTCCCCCCATCTGGAGTCCAAAATCTCCGTGACTTCGTTGATGGGGTCCTGCTGCGGCAATCTCCCCGCCTCCGTCCGCTCCTGAGACGGACTCGGTGCCGTTCCTGGTTCCTGGAACCTGTGAGGTGCCCTGTAGGGAGTGAGCACCGACCTGTGGAACACCGGATGCATCCTGGAACCCTCCGGTAGCACCAGCCTGAAAGCAACTGGGTTGATCTGCGCTTCGACTTGGTATGGACCGAGTTGCTTGTGCCCCAACTTCCTCTTGGCTAACGATCTGGTCGGCACTGCGTGGGCTGCCAACCAGACCCAGTCTCCCACTCGGATCTCTTCGCCAACCCGCCTGTGCTTGTCAGCTTGCACCTTGTATGCATGCTTCGCTAGCTCCAGCTGCCGTCGAAGTTGATCGTGGACCTCCTGCAACTCAGACGCGAAAGCGTCCGCCGTCTGGGGTTCCCCTTCCCCCACTCTGTCCAGTCCTGGGAAGGTTCTGGGATTCCTCCCATTGTTGGCGAAGAACGGCGTCACCCCCGTGGACACGTGCTTCGTGTTGTTGTAGGCGAACTCGGCGAGCGGCAGGTAATCCACCCACGTCGCAGGCTGTTGATTGGCATAGCATCTCAGGTACTGCTGCATGATGGCATTGACCCTCTCCGCTTGCCCGTTGGTCTGCGGGTGTCTCGCTGATGTCAGGTTGATCTTGACGTTCAGGAAGCCCATCAGCTTCTGCCAGAAATTCGAGATGAACTGGCGGCCGCGGTCAGACAGTATAGACCGCGGCAGCCCGTGCACTTTGAACACGTGATCTATGAACAGTTTGGCTGTTTGTTCTGCCGTGGCCACCTTCGCACACGGTATGAAATGTGCCATCTTGGTGAACAAGTCCACCACCACTAGTACAGCTGTCTTGCCCCTCGAGCTGGGTAGATCCGTGACAAAGTCCAGGGCCACCCTCTCCCACGGTTCAAAGGGCGTTTGCAGCGGTTCCAGCAGTCCCGCCGGCGGTTTGTGCACTGGTTTGGCCCTCTGGCAGGTGTCGCACCTCGCGACGTAGTCCGCGACTTCCCCTCTCAGTCTGGGCCACCAAAAGTCCCTTGCGACTAATTCCACCGTTTTTTCTGTGCCAAAGTGCCCGGCCGTGGGTGCGTCGTGCAACTGCTGCAGTACCTTGGCGCGAAGTTCGTCTCCCGGCACGTAGATGGCCCCTTTACGTAAGAGCAAGCCGTCTCGTATCTGGAACTCGTCGCTCTTCGCCGTGCCCTTGTGCACCTCGGCCATCTTCGCCTGCGCGAATGAGTCGTCCTGCAACGCCCGCCGCACCGCATCCAGGTCTACTGTGGCTGAAGCGCACGCCCACGCTGTTGGCGCGATGATGTGCATGGCTGCCGCTGGCGTAACCTCTTCGAGGTATTGCGGTTTTCGGGACAGTGCATCCGCCGTGATGTTGGTGTCGCCTGGGACGTACTCTATTCGGAAATCGAAGTCAGCAAAGAACTCCGCCCAACGTATCTGCCTCTGGTTCAGGAACTTCGCCGTGCGCCAGTGCTCCAGATTCTTGTGGTCCGTGCAGACCTGCACCGTGTGCTTGGCGCCGATCAGGAAGTGCCTCCACGCCTTGAAAGCTGCATGAATGGCAAGCAACTCCCTGTCCCAGATGGTGTAGTTCTGCTCCGACTTGCTGAGCTTTCTGGAGTAGAACGCTCCCGGCCTCCAGACCCCCTGTGGGTCCCTCTGCAGCAGGACCGCTCCCACTGCTCTATCGGACGCGTCTGTCTCTACCCGCATCGGTCTGCTGGGGTCGATATGCAGCAGTTGCTCCTCCGACGCGAAGAGACGCTTGAGTGCCTGAAAGGACTGCTCCGCCTGCTCCGTCCAGATGAATTTCTTTTTCTTGGAGCTTAGCGTGTCCGTAATAGCCGCCGTCTGCATCGCGAACCCCTTGATAAACTTGCGATAGAAGTTGGCGAAGCCCACAAACCGCTGGACCTCCTTCCGGTTGCGCGGGCTCTTCCAATCCAACACCGCGCGAACCTTGGCGCTGTCCATGGCTAGCCCCTTGTCCGACAACTTGTAGCCCAAGAAATCCACCTCATTCGTGTCGAACTGGCACTTCTCCAGTTTGGCGTACAGTCTATGCTGCTGCAGCCTCTGCAGCACCTCCCGAACGTCTTGGTCATGTGCTTGCTGCGATTCGGAGAATATCAGGATGTCATCCAGAAAGCAGACGCACTTCTTGTAGAGGAGTCCCGCCAACACATGATGCATGAAAGCTTGAAAACAGTGAGAACCGTTTTGCAATCCAAACGGCATCACTCTGTATTCGTAGGTGCCCAGAGGCGTGAACATGGCTGTCTTCCACTCATCGCCCTCCCTCATGCGGATGAGATTGTACGCCCCTCGCAGGTCCAACTTGGTGAACACGCGTCCCTTGCGCACCGTCGCCAGTAGGTCGTCAATCCTGGGCATGGGGAAATCAGAGGGCTTGGTCATCTTGTTCAAGAGGCGAAAATCCACCACAAGTCTTTTTTGGGGCGTGTCCTTCTTCTTCACGAAGAAAACAGGACTGCCCCCTACTGCCTTGGACTCCCGGATGAAACCGCGCTCCAAATTGTGATCTATGAACTGTTTGAGTTCCTGTAGTTCGTCCTCAGACATGGAATACAGCTTCCCTTTCGGTAGCGTCGCCCCTGGTAGGAGGTCAATCTTGCAGTCATATTGCCTGTGCGGTGGTAGCTTGTCTGCCTCCTTCTCGCAGAAGACTTCCAGAAAGTCTGCGTATTTGTGGGGGACTGCTTGCAACGTTCCCAACTGCAGCTGTGATTCCTCCTCCTCTCCCTCCTGTCTGGGCAGGATGCAGTGTTCTGCGCAGTAAGAGGAGCCGAAGATCAGCTGTCGCTGGTACCAAGCCAGTGTCGGACTGTGCCTGTCCAGCCAACTCATGCCCATCACAATGGGTGTGTCCGACAGTCGGGTGACATTAAAACTGATGACTTCCCTGTGGTTACCAAGTCGCATCACCATTGGCGGCGTCTGCTTCACCACCTGCCCCCCCAGCAACTCTCTGCCATCCACTGTGACGACTTGCAGGGGCAGAGTGGCAGGCAGTAGCTGTATAGCGTGCTGCTCCACAAAATCCTGCGCTATAAAGTCTGCGTTGCTTCCCGAATCCACAGAAAGCGGCACTTCGATAGTGACGCCATCGGGTAGCTGGAGAGATGCGGTGAGCTGCACTACTGGTTTGGGTGGGAGGGGGTCCGTTGGTTGCAAGATCGCTGGGGACTGCTTCACTGATGCGTCTGGCTGGGCCCCAGTGCCTCTGTCTCCAGCCAGACATCGTCGTTTCCCTGCTGGGGTTCGCTGTGCTGCGTGGCCGCTTTCACCGTTGCGGAGCCTGCAGTGTGCCTGGAGCTCCTCTGGGGACACTCTTTCGCCAAGTGTTGTGAGCTGTCGCATATATAACACTTCCGGTTCCCTCTAGGAGGTTTAGTCTTGACTGCTGCCGGTGCAGGGGCTCTGGTAGCTGACTGAGCCCTGGCGCCTCCCACCTCCATAGGTTCCACTCCCCCTCCTGGCGGAGGTGTGGATTGCGCACGCGCAGCTTCCCTGGGAACGAAAGAGAAACTTCTCGCTGCTTCGCGCCCTCCACGTCCTTCGTCTCTGCACCATGGACGTTCTTCCAGCCTCACCCCCACAGTCAGCGCCCTTTGGACCACCTCCTGCGTGCTCCGGGGCCTCTCCCCCCTCGCAATTTCATCTTTAACAGCACTGCTCAGACCCTCCCAGAAGAGGTCTCTGACTGGGGGCGAATCCCGGTCCCATTCCAAGGCACTGACCAGCGCAAAAAAGCGGGCGTGATACTGCCTTACGCTCGCCTTCCCTTGTCTCAGTCCATGAATCTCCCGTCGGGCAAGATCCACGTCAATGGTAGATAAAAAGCACGCATCCATCGCTTTGATAAAGGCATCTGCACTCTGAAGCGCCGGATCTTTATCCCTCCACAAATTGCGTAGCCACGCTTTAGCATCCCCATGCAAATGGGATAGTATAAACCCCACTTTCTCTTCCTCATCTCTAAAGTCTTTTGCCAGCAGTTGCAGTGCGCACATTACGTCTGCTCGAAAATTGGGGTACTGTTGTAAATTCCCATCGAAGTGAGCCACAAGCCCCCCTGCTCTCCGTGCCAACCCAACCCCCTCCGGTCTGGGTCCTGGTTGCCCTTGCTTAACCAATGCTTCAAACCTGGCGTGGAGATCTCTGTAGGCGGCCGCCGCATCCTCCTCCCTTTTCTTGGATGCCTGTACCTCTGCGTTCAATTGTGTCACTGCCTGTTGCAGCGCTGAAATTTTCTCTGCTTCCGTCATCTCTGCCAACCGTTGTGAGCTTGCTCCCAAACACCAATTTCCTCCTCTCGCTGCTTCTGCCTCCGCTGCGAGGTATCAGGTGTCCGAAGCTATTATGAGATGGGTCTTACTGTCAGGGCTGCCACCCAGTCCCAGCTCACATAGGACCACGTTAGCCAGCGTTCACGTTAAAAGAGTCTTTATTAGATTACAGGTTCCATTTCCAAACTGCAATGTGCAGCCCTACTTCTTCTAGGTCAGACCGGCGAAGACCCGTCTGAGTCTCCGCCTCTAGCACACCAGTTTAATACCCTAGCCTTGCTCCACCTCCTGCGCCTTTCCTTCCGTCTCTGGGTCCTTCTGCCCCCCGGGGTCTCTTCTTTCCTACTCTCTTCTGACGCGGACCCCCCTGACCCTTCCGCCTCCTTGCGGCGGGCTTTGGGACCTGGCTCACTCTCTGGGCTGCTTACTGCGCCAGCTTCCGCTACATTTGAACTTGGCGCGCGCGCCCAACTCCCTACCTTCCTCTTGATCGTTTCGTCGCTCCCCGAGGTGGGCGTGACTACTCCTGACTCATGCCCTCCCTCCTTCTGAAAGCCTCCGGAACCCGATATCTGGTCCCCTTTCTCCCCGCTGCTCCCGGCTGGGCACGTGGGTCCCCATCTCCAACTGCTGCTCTCTGATCCCTCTCTGGACCCTTCTTCCTGGGGTGTCCCCCTGCTTTCCCCCCTTGCTCTGACCGCTGGCGCTCCCTTCTGGGAATCCTCGGACTCACTGGACAGGCTCGGTGATCTCGGGTCGTCATCCCCACTCATCTTTCCTTCGTATTCCTCCCCCTCGCTCTCTGTCTCCTCCCTTCTCTGCGTCTCTGCTCCTGAACCCCTGACAGTACCGATCTTGCCATTTCTTCTACTGGTAATTTCATCCATTGAGCTAATTCTGTTATCAATTTCTCTTTAATGTTTTCACCTTGTGATTCTGGGACTGCTCTAAGTCTCAAATTAACTTCCCTCTGCCTTAGTTCATTCATGGCTATTACGTCCTTCATTTCTTCTTGCGCTTTACTCAGTTCCATCATCTCCACTTTAATCCTATCTTCTTCACGTTTCACATCTTTCATTTCTAATCTCGTCTTTTTCAATCCCTCTTCCACGGATTGTGTTCTTCTAAATACTTCCTTTATTTGCCCTTTCAGTTCATTAACTGTTTCGTCCATTTTTTTATCCATTTTCCCAATCTTATTATCTACTTGTTCTAATTTTACTTCTAATTTTTTTCACTTTGTTTAATTTCCGCAAACATTCTTAATATATCTGCTTTGAAGTCTATTTCTTGCTTGGATCCTTTTCTTTCTGTTGGTGTCCCCCCCTCCATCCTCTTTGTTGGATTCAACATTATATCTTATTTAACCCAAAACCCTCTATTACGTACCAAAATATTTTTATATCTCAATTTCTAAATTATAATTTGTAACCCCTCAACCAAAATGCCAAGTACGTTTACAAAATTTTACACAATCCCCAAATAATACCAATATAACCCCAAAATATATTCCAGCAACCAAGCAGGGTCTGTTCCTGTTCCTCTTCTTGCCTCCACTCAGGCTAATCCACTTAGTTACCCAGTCTGCTTCTTCCTTTTGGCTTTAGTTATCAATTTTCAGTTTGATTTTCAATTTTATAGTCTCTTCAGATTCCTAACTTCAAATATTAGCACTTTAATCCTAATAATAAAAAAGTAATCAAAAAGGAAAGGGAATATATATTATCGAACCCAAAGAGGGGGAGAAGGACTATATTATAACATCCAAAGTCTGTCTGTCTTGGTATCCGAGAGCACCCTTTAATTAAAGTCCGTAAAATTGGAAGAAGAAGAAAAAACAAATTGCAATATTTTATTCTATCCGCTAGGTGTCCTCCGTTGTTATGGCATAATTCGGAAGTGAAGAAAAGGGAATTGAGGAAATGAATCAGTACTTTAGTGTCTTTTAAATATTACTATATTCCAATTCCAGTAATAACATAAGCAGGATTAACAAACAAAAAACAAAAATAAGTTAATTCAACCAAAGCCACCAAAATGCGTTGTTGATTACTACACTTCAAGTTCTTTAATGGCGTCGGAACCTTCTCTTCCTTTTCACTGTCCTTTGTTCTTTAAAAGTGAAAGTGGAGAACAGTTCCTTCTTCTCTCCCCCCCCCTCAGTTCATCGAGTACTTCCAGTTTTCAAAGCGATACTTTCTGTTCCCTATTTTAGTTCTAACCAGTTCTTGATATTAAGTATCCTCTTTCCACAGGATACTTTTGATGTAAAAATCATGCAGGGAAACAAACAATAGAATCATAGAATCATAGAATCATAGAGTTGGAAGAGACCACAAGGGCAATCAAGTCCAACCCCCTGCTAAGCAGGAAACACCATCAGAGCACTCCTGACATATGGTTGTCAAGCCTCTGCTTAAAGACCTCCAAAGTAGGAGACTCCACCACACTCCCTGGCAGCAAATTCCACTGTCGAACAGCTCTTACTGTCAGGAAGTTCTTCCTAATGTTTAGGTGGAATCTTCTTTCTTGTAGTTTGGATCCATTGCTCCGTGTCCGCTTCTCTGGAGCAGCAGAAAACAACCTTTCTCCCTCCTCTATGTGACATCCTTTTATATATTTGAACATGGCTATCATATCACCCCTTAACCTCCTCTTCTCCAGGCTAAACATGCCCAGCTCCCTTAGCCGTTCCTCATAAGGCATCGTTTCCAGGCCTTTGACCATTTTGGTTGCCCTCCTCTGGACACGTTCCAGTTTGTCAGTGTCCTTCTTGAATTGTGGTGCCCAGAACTGGACACAGTACTCTAGGTGAGGTCTGACCAGCCGCTAGGGAAACTCATTTTCCTTAGCCGCTAGGGCAACTCACTTTCCTTTCTCCGCTCTGCAAATCACTTTGCGTCCGTGCTGATTCCGGATAATAGCTGAACTCCGCAATATTCTTGTTTTTTCCTCCGGGTTTCTTTTATTCTTTTATTAATAGCCAATTTCAGTTTATTCCCGAATTTCTTTTATTTTGAGAGCAAGGCGCTTTCTCTGCAAGACTTCGCTACTCGGGGGTAGATAATGGCTTCCCTCGACCTGCCGCTCCACTCCTCCGTTCTCTTCACTTCTTTCGGAAGCTACCTGACAGCCGGGCGAGCCGCTTCTGGTCCCGCTGGGATCCTGACGTTCCGGACACCCACCAGAGGTATTTTGAGGGGCCTCCACGCCCTTTAGCACACCCTTTTCCCCCGAAGTAGCTCAGGATTTCCCTCACGGAAAAATCCCCTCTTGCGATGAGATCACGCTCCACCGGAAGTCTCAACCCCAACCCTAACCCTAACCCTAACCCTAACCCTAACCCTAACCCTAACCCTAACAGAAACCCTAGCAAAGCGAAGTGTAATAAGCCTAAACAAAGCCAAACAGGTTGTTTTGTGTTCCAGCTACATAGAAAGAAGATGATAAAAGTCTGATTGGGCTTATTTCAAAATGGTGTTTTGGGGTTAGAATGCACATTCACTCAAAAATCGCAGTGACATGTTTGTTATCAGCCCAAATCAAGCATAGTTGTTTTGGTTCCATCTGAATAGAAAGAGGACGAATAAACTTGGATTGTTCTTTCGGTGGTCATTCACCCTAACCCTAACCCTAACCCTAACCCTAACCCTAACCCTAACCCTAACCCTAACCCTAACCCAACCCTAACCCTAACCCTAACCCTAACCCTAACCCTAAACGCAACCCCAACCCTAACCCTAACCGTAGCAAAGTGAAGTGTAATAAGCCTAAACAAAGCCAAACAGGTTGGTGTTGTGAGAGCTGCCCGAGGTCCCAGCTCACAAAGGACCAACGCCAGTTCGTTGTTATGTACAAAAGTCTTTATTGAAGTTCAGTTTTTCTTTCACAGCCGCGGCGCACAGCTCTACGTCTGAAACTCTAGACCGCCGAAGCTCCGTCTGAGTCCCCTCCCCCCAGACACCAGTTTAAGACCCTAGCCTTGCTCCACCTCTTCCTTTGCTCTTTCATCCTCTGGCTCCGCCTGTCAGCTGGGGTCCCACTCTTCCGAGACTCATCTGACGCTGAGTCCCCTGAGTCTTCCCCCTGCCTCCGGCGGGCTTTAGGACCTGGTTCCCAATCCGGGTTTTCTGCTGTCCCACGTGCCTCTACATTTGAACTTGGCGCGCGCGCCCAGCCGGCAACCTTCCTCCTGACCGTTTCACTGCTCCTGTCACTGCTTCCCCCTTCGGGGAGGCTAGCTGGACCTGACCTCCCCTCCGTTCCCCCACTCTCCGATGGAGGTGTGGTCAGCCCAGACTCATCTTCTCCTCCTGCTGGAGGAGACGCTGGCCCTGACACATGGGACTCTTCCCCCCCCACTCTGCTCTGGTGGGGAAGCTGGTCCTGATTTCCAGCTGCTGCTTTGGGAGTCCCCGCTGGCCCCTTGTTTCTGGTGTGTCTCCCCTGGGACCCCCCTTGCCCTGACCATCGGCGCCTCCTTCTGGGAATCTTCTGATTCGCTGGAGAAGCTCATGGAATCTCTTGGGTCACTGTCGTACTCCCCTACGCTGCCCTCAGATTCTTCCCCTTCGCTCTCCATTTCCTCTCTCCCCTGTACCTCTGCTCCTGAGCCCCTGACAGGTGTTAATGCACATTGACCTAGAAATCGCAAAGTGTGTGTAATGAAACCAAAATAACACAATACCGTCTTTCGCTTCCATATGCGTAGAAAGAAGACGCCTAAGCTTTGATTGGTATTATTTCAATTTGCATGGTGTTTTTTGGGTGTGCACCAGAATCACCCCCAACGAAAGCAAAAAAAATTTTTGGGTTCCATCTTCATAAAAAGAAGATGATAAAGCTCTGATTGGGTTATTTCAAATTGGTGGTTTTTTGGTTAGAATGCACATTCACCCAAAAATTGCAGTGACATGTTTTTTATCAGCCTAAATCAAGCTAGGTGTTTTGGTTCCACCTCAATAGAAAGAGGACAAATAAGCTTGGATTCACCCTGACCCTAACCCTAACCCTAACCCTAACCCTAACCCTAACCCTAACCCTAACCCTAACCCTAACCCTAACCTTAACCCTAACCCTAGCAAAGCGATGTGTAATAAGCCTAAACAAAGCCAAACAGGTTGTTTTGTGTTCCAGCTACATAGAAAGAAGAATCTTGGATTTCACTTACTTCAAGTCGTGTTCTTTGGTGTTAATGCACATTGACCCAGAAATCGCGAAGTGTGTGTAATGAAACGAAAATAACGCAACACCGTTTTTCCGCTTCCATATGTGTAGAAAGAAGCCGAATAAGCTTTCATTGAATCATAGAATCATAGAGTTGGAAGAGACCACAAGGGCCATCGAGTCCAACCCCCTGCCAAGCAGGAAACACCATCAGAGCACTCCTGACATATGGTTGTCAAGCCTCTGCTTAAAGACCTCCAAAGAAGGAGACTCCACCACACTCCTTGGCAGCAAATTCCACTGTCGAACAGCTCTTACTGTCAGGAAGTTCTTCCTAATGTTTAGGTGGAATCTTCTTTCTTGAAGTTTGGATCCATTGCTCCGTGTCCGCTTCTCTGGAGCAGCAGAAAACAACCTTTCTCCCTCCTCTATGTGACATCCTTTTATATATTTGAACATGGCTATCATATCACCCCTTAACCTCCTCTTCTCCAGGCTAAACATGCCCAGCTCACTTAGCAGTTCCTCATAAGGCATCGTTTCCAGGACTTTGACCATTTTGGTTGTCCTCCTCTGGAAACGTTCCAGTTTGTGAGTGTCCTTCTTGAATTGTGGTGCCCAGAACTGGACACAGTACTCCAGGTGAGGTCTGACCAGAGCAGAATACAGTGGCACTATTACTTCCCTTGATCTAGATGCTATACTCCTATTGATGCAGCCCAGAATTGCATTGGCTTTTTAAGCTGCCGCGTCACACTGTTGGCTCATGTCAAGTTTGTTGTCAACTCGGAGGACAGATGAGATGACAATTTGTGCATTTAGTTGCTTCAATTTCCTGCCGAGAGCCTCGTAGTCTCTTTTGATCTTCTGGAAGCTATTGCTTGCAGTGTCATTGGTTCCCACATGAACCAAGAGGAAGGGGTATTTGTCAGTGGGTTTTATGATTCCTTGCAGTCGTTCAGTTACATCTTGGATCTTAGCCCCGGGGAGACAGCACAGTTCCCGTGACATCTTGTCAGGCCCACAGATCACTGCTTCTGTTCCCTCAGTAGGGAACCCCCTATCACCACTACACGCCTCCTCTTGGGTTTGGTCGGGGTTCTTCCGTGAGCTGTCCGTTCCAAGGTCGCCTGCACATTCCCTGAGGACTGACTTTGCTTCTCATCTTCATATACCTGATCGACTGTAATGAGGGAGAGATCCTCAAATGGAGTCTGCTCTTCGTCTTCCATGCTAGGGGAGAGTACCTCAAAGCGATTGTGTATTTCTAAACAATCAGAGCGAACCCTGGGCCTCCTTCTTCTTTGAGTCATATTTCTCCATATATCTGGCTCCTGTGTTGGTGAACTAGCCTCCTTCTCAGGGGAGTCCCCTGTCTCCTCCTTGGTGGAGACGGTGTGCTCTGTTGCTTCCAAGAAGAGCTCCAGCTCTCTAATTCTTTGGAGCGTAGCTACACGTTCCTCCAGTTGCTGGACTTTGTCTTTTAAGAGGGCAATCAACATGCAATTGCTGCAGGTAAAGCTGCCTGCAACCTTTGGCAAGATGGCAAACATTGTGCAGGAACTGCAGGCGACTGCAGCTGTTCCCTCCCCCTCCATCTTGAGAATGTGTCGTTGGGGGTGGCTACAGCGGTCCTCCATCATAAAAAGCGTGAAGACAGGACAAATAACAACTAATCAGCCACAAAGAAACACACACAAACAAGAAAACGCTTTTTGCTCCTTCAACTGCTGCCCTGCTAGCTCTGATAAGCTCCTCCCACAGCTAATCACCTGCCTCAACAGAAACCCTGCCCCCTCTGACCTTTGCACAGGGAGAACAGTTAATCAGCCACAAAGAAAGACACACACACAAGAAAACCCTTTTTACTCCTTCTTCAACTGCTGCCCTGCTAGGTCTGATAAGCTCCTCCCACAGCTAATCACCTGCCTCAACAGAAACCCTGCCCCCTCTGACCTTTGCACAGGGAGAACAGCTAATCAGCCACAAAGAAACACACACACACAAACACGAAAACCCTTTTTGCTCCTTCTTCAACTGCAGCCCTGCTAGCTCTGATAAGCTCCTCCCACAGCTAATCACCTGCCTCAACAGAAACCCTGCCCCCTGTGACCTTCGCAAAGCTAGAACAGCTAGTCAGCCACAAAGAAACACACATACACACACAAACACACACACGAAAACCCTTTTTGCTCCTTCTTCAACTGCTGCCCTGCTAGCTCTGATAAGCTCCTCCCACAGCTAATCCCCTGCCTCAACAGAAACCCTGCCCCCTCTGACCTTTGCACAGGGAGAACAGCTAATCAGCCACAAAGAAACACACATACACAAGTAAACCCTTTTTGCTCCTTCTTTAACTGCTGCCCTGCTAGCTCTGATAAGCTCCATCCACAGCTAATCACCTGCCTCAACAGAAACCCTGCCCCCTCTGATCTTTGCACTTGGAGAACAGCTAGTCAGCCACAAAGAAACACACACACACAAGAAAACGTTTTTTGCTCCTTCTTCAACTGCTGCCCTGCAAGCTCTGATAAGCTCCATCCACAGCTAATCACCTGCCTCAACAGAAACCCTGCCCCCTCTGACCTTTGCACAGGGAGAACAGCTAGTCAGCCACAAAGAAACACACACACACACAAGAAAACCCTTTTTGCTCCTTCGTCAACTGCTGCCCTGCTAGATCTGATAAGCTCCTCCCACAGCTAATCACCTGCCTCAACAGAAACCCTGCCCCCTCTGACCTTTGCACAGGGAGAACAGCTAACCACCACAAAGAAACACACAGACACAAGAAAACCCTTTTTGCTCTTTCTTCAACTGCTGCACTGCTAGCTCTAATAAGCTCCTCCCAGAGCTAATCACCTGCCTCAACAGAAAACCCTTCCCCCTCTGACCTTTGCACTGGGAGAACAGCCACAAAGAAACACACACACACACACACACACACACACACACACGAAAACCCTTTTTGCTCCTTCTTCAACTGCTGCCCTGCTAGCTCTGATAAGCTCCTCCCACAGCTAATCACCTGCGTCAACAAAAACCCTGCCCCCTCTGACCTTTGCACAGGGAGAACAGCTAGTCAGCCACAAAGAAACACACACACACACACGAAAACCCTTTTTGCTCCTTCTTCAACTGCTGCCCTGCTAGCTCTGATAAGCTCCTCCCACAGCTAATCACCTGCCTCAACAGAAACCCTGCCCCCTCTGACCTTTGCACAGGGAGAACAGCTAATCAGTCACAAAGAAACACACACACACACACACAAGAAAACCCTTTTTGCTCCTTCTTCAACTGCTGCCCTGCTAGCTCTGATAAGCTCCTCCCACAGCTAATCACCTGCCTCAACAGAAACCCTGCCCCCTCTGACCTTTGCACTGGGAGAACAGCCACAAAGAAACACACACACACACACACACACACACGAAAACCCTTTTTGCTCCTTCATCAACTGCTGCCCTGCTAGATCTGAAAAGCTCATACCACAGCTAATCACCTGCCTCAACAGAAACCCTGCCCCCTCTGACCTTCGCAGAGGGAGAACAGCTAATCAGCCACAAAGAAACACACACACACACACACAAGAAAACCCTTTTTGCTCCTTCTTCAACTACTGCCCTGCTAGCTCTGATAAGCTACTCTCCCACAGCTAAATCACCTGCCTCAACAGAAACCCTGCCCCCTCTGACCTTTGCACAGGGAAAACAGCTAGTCAGCCACAAAGAAACACACAGAAACAAGAAAACCCCTTCTGCTCCTTCTTCAACTGCTGCACTGCTAGCTCTGATAAGCTCCTCCCAGAGCTAATCACCTGCCTCAACATAAACACTGCCCCCTCTGACCTTTGCACAGGGAGAACAGCTAGTCAGCCACAAAGAAACACACACACACACACAAGAAAACCCTTTTTGCTCCTTCTTCAACTGCTTCCCTGCTAGGTCTGATAAGCTCCTCCCACAGCTAATCACCTGCCTCAACAGAAACCCTGCCCCCTCTGACCTTTGCACAGGGAGAACAGCTAGTCAGCCACAAAGAAACACACACACACAAGAAAACCCTTTTTGCTCCTTCTTCAACTGCTGCACTGCTAGCTCTGATAAGCTCCTCCCAGAGCTAATCACCTGCCTCAACAGAAACCCTGCCCCCTCTGACGTTTGCACTGGGAGAACAGCAACAAAGAAACACACACACACACACACAAGAAAACCCTTTCTGCTCCTTCTTCAACTGCTGCCCTGCTAGCTCTGATAAGCTCCTCCCAGAGCTAATCACCTGCCTCAACAAAAACCCTGCCCCCTCAGACGTTTGCACAGGGAGAACAGCTAATCAGCCACAAAGAAACACACACAAACAAGAAAACCCCGTTTGCTCCTTCTTCAACTGCTGCCCTGCTAGCTCTGATAAGCTCCTCCCACAGCTAATCACCTGCCTCAACAGAAACCCTGCCCCCTCTGACCTTTGCACAGGGAGAACAGCCACAAAGAAACACACACACACACACACACACACACACAAGAAAACCCTTTTTGCTCCTTCTTCAACTGCTGTCCTGCTAGCTCTGATAAGCTCCTCCCACAGCTAAATCACCTGCGTCAACAAAAACCCTGCCCCCTCTGACCTTTGCACAGGGAGAACAGCTAGTCAGCCACAAAGGAACACACTCACACAAGAAAACCGTTTTTGCAAATTATTTCAAATTGGTGTTTTTGTTGCACATTCACTCAAAAATTACAGAGTGACATTTTTGTTATCACCCCAAATCAAAGGTGTTTTGTTTCCATCGCAATAGAAGGAGGACAAATAAGCTTGGATTGTTCTTTCGGTGGTAATTCACTTTTACTCTAACCCTACCCCTACCCCTAACTCTAACCCTAACCCCAACGCTGACCCTAACTGTAACCCTAAACCTAACCCTGACCCTAACCCTAACCCTGACCCTGACCCTGACCCGAACCCGAACCCGAACCCGAACCCGAACCCGAACCCGAACCCTAACTATAACCATAACCCGAACCCAAACCCGAACCTTTGATTGGTCTTATTTCAATTCGCATCGTGTTTTTTGGGTGTTTTTTCGGAATCACCCCCGACCAAAGCAAAAAGGTCCTCTGCCATCTACATAAAAAGATGATAAAGCTCTGATTGGGCTTATTTCAAATTGGGTTTTTTGGGGTTAGAATGCACAATCACCCAAAAATCGCAGTGACATGATTTTTATCAGCCCAAATCAAGCATACGTTGTTTGGTTCCATCTCAATAGGCAGAGGACGAATAAGCTTGGATTGTTCTTTCTTTGGTCATTCACCCCGACCCTAACCCTAACCCTAACCCTAACGCTAACCCCAACCCCAACCCCAACCCTACCCCTAACCCTAACCCCAACCCTAACTGTAACCCTAACCCTAACACAAGCAAAGTGTAGTGTAATAAGCCTAAACAAAGGCAAAGAGGTTGTTTTGTGTTCCTGCTACATAGAAAGAAGAATCTTGGATATCGCAACCAAAATGGTCAAAGGCCTGGAAACGATGCCTTATGAGGAACGGCTAAGGGAGCTGGGCATGTTTAGCCTGGAGAAGAGGAGGTTAAGGGGTGATATGATAGCCATGTTCAAATATATAAAAGGATGTCACATAGAGGAGGGAGAAAGGTTGTTTTCTGCTGCTCCAGAGAAGCGGACACGGAGCAATGGATCCAAACTACAAGAAAGAAGATTCTACCTAAACATTAGGAAGAACTTCCTGACAGTAACAGCTGTTCGACAGTGGAATTTGCTGCCAAGGAGTGTGGTGGAGTCTCCTTCTTTGGAGGTCTTTAAGCAGAGGCTTGACAACCATATGTCAGGAGTGCTCTGATGGTGTTTCCTGCTTGGCAGGGGGTTGGACTCGATGGCCCTTGTGGTCTCTTCCAACTCTATGATTCTATGATTCTATGATTCTATGATCGCTTATTTCAAGTCGTGTTCTTTGGTGTTCATGCACATTGACCCAGAAATCGCAAAGTGTGTGTAATGAAACGAAAATAACACAAGACCGTCTTTTCGCTTCCATATGCGTAGAAAGAAGCCGAATAATCTTTGATTGGTCTTATTTCAATTCACATGGTGTTTTTTGGGAATCACCCCCAACCAAAGCAAAAAGGTGTTTTGGGTTCCATCTACATAAAAAGAAGATGATAAAGCTCTGATTGGGGATTGGGCTTATTTCAAATTGGTGTTTTTGGGTCTAGAATGCACATTCATTCAAAAATCGCAGAGTGACATTTTCGTTATCAGCCCAAATCAAGGATAGGTGTTTTGGTTCCATCTCAATAGAAAGAGGACGAATAAACTTGGATTTTTCTTTCGATGGTCATTCACCCTGACCCTAACCCTAATCCTAGCAAAGCGAAGTGTAATAAGCCTAAACAAAGCCAAACAGGTTGTTTTGTGTTCCAGCTAAATAGAAAGAAGAATCTTGGATTTCGCTTATTTCAAGTCGTGTTCTTTGGTGTTAATGCACATTGACCCAGAAATCGCAAAGTGTGTGTAATGAGACCAACATAACACAACACCGTCTTTTCGCTTCCATATGCGTAGAAAGAAGCCGAATAAGCTTTGATTGGTCTTATTTCAATTCGCATGGTGTTTTTTGGGTGTGCACCGGAATCACCCCCAACCAAAGCAAAAAGGTGTTTTGGGTGCTGTCAGGGGTACAGGGACAGAGGCACAGGGAAGGCAGGAAATGGAGAGCGATGGAGAGGAATCCCAGGAGAGCGAGGAAGAGGATAGCAATGACGCAGGGGATTCCATGAGTCTCTCCAGCGAATCAGAGAACAGGTTGGCGTTGGTCTTTTGTGAGCTGAGACCTGAGGCAGCCCTGACAGTAAGTCCCCTCCCAAAAGTACTCAAAATTTTTTTTTTTGCGAAGCTCACGAAGTTTGGCGGCCATGAGTATGGAGGAGCAGATAGTTGATCTACGCAACACAGTCTCCCAGCTTACCACTGCGGTAGTGGTCTCCCAGAAGAAGGGGGAAGAGGCGGAAAAGCGATGCCAGGATCTGCAAGCCAGGTGGGATCATGCATGCCAAGTGGGATTCCCGGGGTCCAGATCTGCAGGCGTAGGACTGGGCAGAAGGGGAGGCAACTTGGTAGCCCACTTTGATGGGAACCTGAAGCAGTACCCCAGTTTTCGAGCAGACGTCGAATATGCGTTGCATTTGCTTCGCGACGACTTTAAAGATGAGGAGGAGAAGGTGGGGTTCATTGTGTCCCACTTGCATGGGGAAGCGAGGGCTTGGCTGCGCAATCTGTGGCGCGAAGATTGTCCTGCTCGAAGGGACTCAGATGAATTTATCAAAGCCATGGACGCTTGCTTCCAATCTACCGTGGATGTGGATATAGCACGCAAGGAGCTGCATGGTTTAAGGCAAGGCAAGGCTACAGTACGTCAGTATCATGCTAGGTTTTTTGCCTTGCTGAATGTACTGAAATGGGAGAAAGATTCCCTGGCAGTAAGAGACTTGTTTTGGGAGGGGTTGTCTGGCCCTGTAAAAGATGAATTGGCAAGGGGGGTCAGACCTCAAACCCTAGCAGAACTTGTGCAGCGGGCGCTCGCCATTGGAGTGCGCCACGAAGAACGCCCTTGGCGCAATGAGGAGGGTCGCCAGCTTCACACACCCTCTAGAGCGCCTCCTTTCCTTCCCAGGGATCTAGGACGTACGCGTCCCTCACCTCAGCTGCAGGCAGGGGAGGAACCAATGGAACTTGGTGGTGCACAGGCTCAGTCAGCTGCCGGAGCCCCAGCGTCCGGAGCAGTCAAGACGAAGCCTCCTAGAGGGAACAGGAAGTGTTACATCTGTGACAGTGCGATGCACATGGCCAAAGAGTGTCCCCAGAGGCTCCAAAAGCACACTGCAGCCTTAGCAACAGTAACTGCAGCAGCACTACCTGAAGAGCAATTTCAGGGAAACGACAATGCCTGGCTGGAAGCAGAAATGCTGGGGCACAGCCAGGCGAGTCAGTAGGACAGTCCCCAGCGCTTTTGCAGCATACAAACCCCCTGCCACCCAAGCCAGTGGTGCAGCTCACTGCAACTCTCCAGCTACCTAATGGACGCACCCTGGAAGTCCCCATTACAATTGACAGTGGGAGCAACGCAGACTTCGTGGGGGTGCACTTCGTCAAGCAGCATCGCATAGAGCTCCTACCAGCCACGCTGCCATTGAACGTGGTCACAGTGGATGGCAGGAAGCTGCTGGGTGGGCAGGTGGTACAACAGACGCCACCCATGGTAATGCAGATTGGCAATCACCGAGAAGTCATCAGTTTCAACGTCACCCGCCTGTCAGACACACCTATAGTGTTAGGCATGAGTTGGCTGGATAGGCACAGCCCAACCATGGCGTGGTACCAGCGGCAGCTCACTTTCGGCTCGTCCTATTGCGCGCAGCATTGCATCCAGACCGGTCAGGAGGAGGAGGGCCAAGAGGAGGGGCAGCAGCTAAGTCTCAGCATGGCGCAAGCAGTACCCCTCAAGTACAAGGGGTTTTTGGAGGTCTTCTGCGAAAAGGAGGCTGACCAGTTGCCACCCCACCGGCCCTACGATTGCGCAATTGACCTCTTGCCAGGGACAACACTGCCGCCTGTGAAGCTGTATTCCATGTCCGAGGATGAGCTGCAGGAGCTCAGGGAGTTCATAGATCACAACCTGCAGCGGGGATTCATCCGAGAATCAAAGGCTGTAGGGGGCAGTCCTGTGTTTTTTGTGAAGAAGAAGGACACGCCCCAAAAGAGGCTGATCGTAGACTTTAGATTCATAAACTCGAAGACAAAGCCCGCGGCCTTTCCCATGCCCAAGATTGACGACCTGCTCACGACGGTGCGGAAAGGGAAGATCTTCACCAAGTTGGATCTCCGCGGAGCTTACAATCTCATACGCGTGCGAGAGGGTGATGAGTGGAAGACGGCCATGTTCACGCCGTTGGGCACCTACGAATACAGAGTTATGCCGTTTGGTCTCCAGAATGGCTCCCACTATTTCCAAGCTTTTATGCACCACGTGCTAGCGGGACTCCTCTACAAGAAGTGCGTATGTTTCCTCGACGAAATTCTGATCTTCTCGGAATCGCCGGAGGCTCACGAGAGCGACGTTAAGGAGGTCCTGCAGAGGCTACGGGAGCACAGGCTTTACGCCAAGCTGGAGAAGTGCCAATTCGACGTGACGGAGGTGGATTTTCTGGGCTATAGGCTGTCCGACAGGGGACTAGCCATGGACAGCGCCAAGGTCCGCGCGGTGTTGGACTGGAAAAGCCCGCGAAATCGGAAGGAGGTCCAGAGGTTCGTCGGCTTCGCCAACTTTTACCGCAAGTTCATCAGGGGTTTCACCAGGGAGACGGCAGCTATCACGGACACTCTCAGCTCCAAGAAGAAGAAGTTCACCTGGACGGACCAGGCGGAGCAGTCCTTCAGGAGACTTAAGACTCTCTTCGCGTCCGAAGAACAGCTGCTACACGTGAATCCCGGCAGGCCCATGAGGGTTGAGACTGACGCATCTGACAGAGCGGTGGGGGTCGTCCTTTTACAGGAAGACCCGCAGGGGAACTGGAGGCCCTGCGCTTTCTACTCCCGGAAGCTCAGCAAGTCGGAACAGAACTACACCATCTGGGACAGGGAGTTGCTGGCCATCCACGCGGCTTTCAAGGCGTGGAGGCACTTCCTCATTGGAGCCAAGCACACCGTGCAGGTCCGCACGAACCACAAGAACCTAGAGTACTGGCGCACGGCGAAGCTACAGAGCCAGAGGCACATACGCTGGGCAGAGTTCTTTGCGGACTTCGATTTCAGGATTGAGTACATCCCAGGCGACAACAATGTCATAGCAGATGCGCTCTCCAGGAAACCGCAGTATCTCGAGGAAGCGGCACCTGTGGGAGCCAAGCACATTTTTGCACCGCAGGCGTGGGCGTGCGCTTCAGCCACCGTGGACCTGGAGGCGGTGCGTCGCGCCCTGCAGACGGATCCGTTCGCACAGTCCAAGATGGAAGAGGTGCGGAGAGGCACAGCGAGGGACGACGAGTTCCAGATACGCGACGGCCTGCTAACCCGTAAAGGTGCTCTCTACATTCCGGGAGACGATCTCCGCGCGAAGGTTCTGCAGCAGTTGCACGACGCACCCAGCGCTGGCCACTTCGGCAAGTAAAAGACGGCGGAATTAGTGGCCAGAGACTTTTGGTGGCCCCAGATGCGAGGGGAGGTCGCGGACTACGTCGCCAGGTGTGACACTTGCCAAAGGTCCAAGCCAGTGCACCAGAAACCAGCGGGACTGCTGGAACCATTGGAGACGCCACTGCAACCGTGGGAGAGGGTGGCGCTGGACTTTGTCACTGATCTGCCCAGTTCGCGAGGCAAGACGGCGGTGCTTGTGGTTGTAGACCTGTTCACCAAGATGGTGCATTTCATTCCTTGCGCGAAGGTGGCGACTGCGGAGCAGACCGCCAAACTGTTCATAGACCACGTGTTCAGGGTGCACGGCTTGCTGCGATCCATCCTGTCCAACCGCGGTCGCCAGTTTGTTTCCAGTTTTTGGCAGAAGCTCCTGGGTATCCTGAACGTCAAGATCAACTTAGCGTCGGCGAGACACCCGCAGACCAACGGCCAAGCGGAAAGGGTCAACGCCATCATGCAGCAGTACCTGCGCTGTTACGCCAATCAGAAGCCTGCGACTTGGGTGGACTACTTGCCGATGGCCGAGTTTGCCTACAACAACACGAAGCAGGCGTCCACGGGGGTGACGCCGTTCTTCGCCAACAATGGGCGGCATCCCAGAACCTTTCCGGGAGTGGAGACGACGGTGCAGGGAGCGACGCAGGGAGCGGAGCATTTGGCCGCAGAATTGCAGGAGGTCCACGAGGAGCTCCGACGGCACTTAGAGCTGGCTAAACACGCCTACAAGGTGCAGGCAGACAGGCACAGGAGGGCAGGGGAAGACATACAGGTGGGGGACTGGGTATGGTTGGCAGCCCAGGCGGCGCCTACCAAGTCGTTAGCCAAGAAGAAGCTAGGACACAGACAGCTGGGGCCATACCAAGTTGAGGCCAAGATCAACCCCGTAGCTTATCGGTTGACCCTCCCAGAAGGTTCCCGAATGCACCCGGTCTTTCATAGGTCGGTGCTTACGCCCTACAAAGCCCCACACAGGTTTCAGGAGCCAGGGACGGCACCGGACCCACGCAGGGAGTCCCCAAGGGGGGGGGGAAGTCACCGAAGGCCGAGACACTCAACGAGGTCACAGAAATTCTGGACTCGAGATGGGGGGAGGAGGGAGTAGAATACCTCCTCGCCAGAGAGGGTACCCCGGCCAGTGCCAACAGTTGGGTGCCGGGCTATGCTCTGGAAGAACCCCTTCTTAAGGACGAGTTCCATGCACTCTTCCCACACAGGCCCATGCCAGCGGAATTTTTCGACGACTGGCTTTTTACGCCTACACTTTCAGGCAGCACCTTCCGGGGGTTCTCCTCAGCAGAGGAGACCACGCCAGAATCGAGTCCTCCAAGGGGATCGTGCTCGGGGGTGGACACGGATCGCTCTTACTGGTGGGACGACCAACCAGAGGATGAGTGGCGCAGGAGATTGCTGAGGGGGCCCTGGCAGACAGCAACGTCCAAAGAGACAGGGGGAGGACATGGACGTGTTAGGAGAGGACCTTGGTTTCGAGCACACAAGCAATGAGCTGGAAGCAGAGACGATTGACGTCGACGAACTGTATCCAAGATCTACCCCAGCGACTGAGGAGCTTCCAGAACCTGCTCCCACGGTGGTGTCTAGCTCCTTCCGAATATGAGTGATTTTTATCTGCAAAAAACTTTGCAAAATCGTTGCAGGAGATCTTGGGGTCTTTACAAGGCCCCGGTGGTAAAGGTGGTTCCGTTAAATTGCGGACCACCTGAAAGAGTCTCCTGCTACTATTTTCTGCAGATGCAATAGAGGCGGTGAAGAAAGTCTTCTTCGCCGTCGCTATCGCCACTTGGTAGGCTCGACGATGAGCTCTAACCTGTGTCCGGTCAGATTCGGAGTGAGTTTTCTGCCACCGACGCTCTAGCCACCTCAGCGATTGTTTCATCGCCCTCAGCTCCGGGGAAAACCACGGGGCTGTCCGGGCTTTTCTTTGGTGTTTATGCACATTGACCCAGAAATCGCAAAGTGTGTGTAATGAAACCAAAATAACACAACACCGTCTTTTTGTTTTGTTTTTTTAAATAAATATTTATTAGGATTTTACAAATTATAACAAACATATCAATACACACAAACACAAACAAAAATAAAATAATAAAAAGAACAAGTATGATTTCAATACCTTATTTTCATAAAACTTCTTTCACCGACCTCCTCATACCTCCCCTTTCTGCATTCCCATTTCAAAAATTTAGTTCAGCAAATCCTCACCCTTAATTTTATCTAATTATCATCCTTACTTTCCTTTCACTTTATCTTTACAGCTGTACTCCATTTGATTTTAAAAACCATATCATTCTAAAATTCATAAATTTTACAGTATTTCTTAAGATAATTCTTAAATTTCTTCCAATCTTCTTCCGCCATCTCTTTTCCCTGGTCTCGGATTCTGCCAGTCATTTCTGCTAGTCACATATAGAATCATAGAATCATAGAGTTGGAAGAGACCACAAGGGCCATCGAGTCCAACCCCCTGCCAAGCAGGAAAATTGGCAGCAAATTCCACTGTCGAACAGCTCTTACTGTCAGGAAGTTCTTCCTAATGTTTAGGTGGCATCTTCTTTCTTGTAGTTTGGATCCATTGCTCCGTGTCCGCTTCTCTGGAGCAGCAGAAAACAACCTTTCTCCCTCCTCTATGTGACATCCTTTTCTATATTTGAACATGGCTATCATATCACCCCTTAACCTCCTCTTCTCCAGGCTAAACATGCCCAGCTCCCTTAGCCGTTCCTCATAAGGCATTGTTTCCAGGCCTTTGACCATTTTGGTTGCCCTCCTCTGGACACGTTCCAGTTTGTCAGTGTCCTTCTTGAATTGTGGTGCCCAGAACTGGACACAGTACTCCAGGTGTGGTCTGACCAGAGCAGAATACAGTGGCACTATTACTTCCCTTGATCTAGATGCTATACTCCTATTGATGCATCCCAGAATTACATTGGCTTTTTTAGCTGCCGCGTCACACTGTTGGCTCATGTCAAGTTTGTGGTCAACCAAGACTCCTAGATCCTTTTCACATGTACTGCTCTCAAGCCAGGTGTCACCCATCTTGTATTTGTGCCTCTCATTTTTTTTGCCCAAGTGCAATACTTTACATTTCTCCCTGTTAAAATTCATCTTGTTTGTTTTTGCCCAGTTCTCTAATTTGTCAAGGTCGTTTTGAAGTGTGATCCTGTCCTCTGGGGTGTTAGCCACCCCACCCAGTTTGGTGTCATCAGCAAATTTGATCAGGATGCCCTTGAGTCCATCATCCAAGTCGTTGGGTAGATCCTGTGTCTTCCATTACTTTGTTATGAGTATTCTTGCCGCTGTTGTAGCATACATAAAAAATGTTCTGTCTTTCTTTTGCACCGATTGGCCGACAATGCCCAAGAGAAAGGCCTCTGGTTTCTTAGGAAAGGTATATTTAAATACCCTTTTCATTTCATTATAAATCATTTCCCAGAAAGCCTTAATCCTTGGGCACGTCCACCAAAGGTGAAAGAAAAGTACCTTCAATTTCTTTACATTTCCAACATTTATTGTCAGACAAGTGGCAAATTTTTGCAAGCTTGACCGGGGTCATGTACCACCTATAGATCATTTTCATAATATTTTCCTTTAAGGCATTACATGCCATAAATTTCATACCGGTGTTCCACAACTGTTCCCAGTCAGCAAACATAATGTTATGACCAATATCTTGTGCCCACTTTATCATAACTGATTTCACTGTTTCATCTTGTGTATTCCATTTCAACAGCAAGTTATACATTCTTGACAAATTCTTAGTATTGGGTTCTATCAGTTCTGTTTCTAATTTTGATTTTTCCACCTGAAAGCCAATTTTCCTGTCCAACTTGAAAACCTCCATTATTTGATAATAATGGAGCCAATCTCGCACTTTGTCCTTTAACTTTTCAAAACTCTGCAATTTCATTTTATCCCCCTCCTGTTCCAAAATTTCCCAATATTTCAGCCATTTGGCCTCCATATTGAGTTTTCTCACAGCTTTAGCTTCCATTGGCGACAACCACCTTGGGGTTTTATTTTCCAACAAGTCTTTATATCTAATGCAGACATTATATAGTGCTTTCCTGAGAATATGATTTTTAAAAGCTTTATGGGCCTTAACCTTATCATACCATAAATATGCATGCCACCCAAAAACATTGTTGAAGCCTTCTAAATCCAAAATGTCTGTGTTCTCAAGAAGCAGCCAGTCTTTCAACCAGCAGAAAGCTGCTGATTCATAGTAAAGTTTAAAGTCTGGCAGGGCAAATCCCCCTCTTTCTTTGGTGTCAGTTAAAATCTTAAATTTTATTCTGGGTTTCTTGCCCTGCCACACAAATTTCGAAATATCTTTCTGCCACTTCTTGAAGCAATCCATCTTGTCCACAATTTGCAATGTTTGAAACAAAAACAGCATTCTAGGCAATACATTCATTTTGTTTTTTTAAAAATAATATTTCATTGCTTTTTTCCAGATATAAATGTAAAGTCAAATACATGATAGAATCCACAAAAAAGAAAAGAAAGAAGAAAAAAGAAAGAAAAACAATAGAACAGAAAAATTCATTTTTCCAAAACATCTTTTCATAACCATCTGGACTTCCCCACGTCTCCCTCTCCCTGCATTCTTTACAATAAAGATATCAGCAAATTGTTACCTTGTTTCATGCGTTTTTTGTACTTTCAAATAGTTATACTTTAAGTTTAAAATACTTGTTGTCAAATTGCCTTTATCCTAAAATAGACATAAAGATTAGTTTAAACTTTAGTTCCTTCCTAATTTATAACTTAATTTCCCAGATCATCAAATTTTAATTGCTGAAGCTAGACTTTCCCAGCCACGCAAACCCGTAACATTCATATAGCTTATGTTGTTTTTGTAGGTAGTCTTTAAATTTTTTCCAGTCCTCCTCCATTTTTTCTTCACCCAAGTCTCGGATTCTGCCAGTCATTTCAGCCAGTTCCATATAGTCCATCAATTGCATCTGCCACTCTTCCAGCGTGGGTAGATCTTGTGTCTTCCAATGTTTAGCGATAAGAATTCTTGCTGCTGTAGTTGCGTACATGAAAAAAGTTCTATCCTTCTTTAACACTTTCTGGCCGACAATGCCCAGAAGGAAGGCCTCTGGTTTCTTGGGGAAGGTATACTTAAATACCTTTTTTAACTCATTGTAGATCATTTCCCAGAAGGCCTTCACTTTCGGGCAAGTCCACCAGAGGTGAAAGAATGTCCCTTCAGCCTCCTTGCATTTCCAACATTTATTATCAGACAAATGATATATCTTAGCAAGCTTGACTGGGGTCATGTACCACCTGTATATCATTTTCATAATGTTTTCTTTCAAGGCATTACATGCCGTAAATTTCATACCGGTGGTCCATAACCTTTCCCAGTCTTCAAACATGATGTTGTACCCAATGTCTTGAGCCCATTTTATCATGGCTGATTTGACTATCTCATCCTGAGTGTTCCATTTAAGCAGCAAGTTATACATTCTTGATAGAATTTTAGTCTTTGGTTCTGTCAGGGAACTGCCATCGGAGGAAAGGGAGGTGGAAGGGCTCACAGAGGCTGAAAGGGAGTCATCAGGTAAAGCAGGGACCAGCAGGGGGAGAGAGGGTACTCTGGAGGAGGGTCTCATGAATGCGGAGAGAGACGCAGCAGCCAAAGCAGGAACTAGCAGGGAAGAGGGAGGGATGAGGGACACGTCCAGCGAGAACAGCGGGGAGGTGTCAGAAGCTCCCATAGGGAGACCCATGCTTCGCCGGAAGCTGCCACGTCGTGAGTCCAGAAGACGCGTTTCCGTTAAGGAGCTTCTATGCTGGAAGCGCTTCCGCAGACAGCCACTGTCGGAATCTACGAGTGACTAGAGCAGACATGTTTGAGGAGCTCTGTCACACACAGAGGTTTGTGGAGTTGCACAAACTCTGAGGGAGCACGATTTTACGCACAAGCAGCTAATCATCCCATCACAGCATTCCGACAGTCTTTGTAAGCTGCCTGTGCAGGAGAAGGCATCATGAGCGACCCAGCCGGAGCCGGAGAGGCAGGAGTTGGAGCGGGTCCAAGCTTGGAAGATAGGTACCGAGCGTTGGAAATCCAATTGGCGCTGCAGACGGCTAGGCTTGAGGAGAGAAGGGCTCAGGATGCAGACAAGAAGGGGAGAGCCACCCAGTTCAACAGAAAGGTACCAGGATTGGTGCAGAAATTTGGGGGGGACCCCAAGGACTATCATGCCTTTAGAACAGAGATGCAATATGCCCTCAATGTGCAGTTTGATGAATTCCCTGACGAGGAATCGCGAGTTGCTTTCGTGATTGGGCATCTTGAGAGGGGGGCGAGAGACTGGGTTAGGCCCCTGATGGCAACGCACAATGACGTCCTAAAGGACACCAGGAAGTTCTTTCGTGCAATGGATCTCATGTTTTCCAGCGATATTGAGGAGGGATTGGTGCGCAGACAGCTAATGGCTTGCAAGCAGGGAAGCCGATCTGTCCGTGAGTACTGGACTGAGTTCACTATGCTGGTTCACAGATTGGGTTGGGACTTATCGGCGGCGCCCATTCAAATGCTATTTGAAGAAGGCTTGGCTTCGGCCGTGAAAGACGAACTGTCCCGGGGTCCTAGGGCGGATTCTATGGATCAGCTGACTAAATCTGCGCTGACCATAGGAGCGCGCCAGGAGGCGAGAGCTTTGGAGAGGCGGGAAGGGAAAGGGGAACGCTGGAAGGAGTTCCGCATTCCTGAGATTCCAGAGACAACTTTCCCGCCGGCAGAGCCGATGGAAATCGGAACAGCGTGCGCGCGCGCAGTTTCAAAGCCCAGTGAGGGGGCTAAGAAGGAGGGAAAGGGCGCCCGGAAATGCTATCTCTGCCAACAGCCAGGCCACTTTGCCAGAGTCTGCCCCCAGAGGAAGGAATGGCAAGGGATGGTGGGAGCTGTTGAGGGAGGAGAGCAGGGAGAAACAGAGCAGGTAAAAGCCAACGCCTGGTTGCCACCGTCGGGGCACAGCAGCCAGGCCAAAGAGCAGTAAAAGTGCCCACGCCAGAACCTCCTAAACCTGCCCTAGTGATTGAAGTGTCGCTAGAGCTGCAAAATGGACACCCCCTAAAAATAAAGGCGCTGTTGGACTCAGGCAGCTCCTGCAATTTTATGAGCAAGGAGTTTGCTGCTGAACACCAGATACAGACGATCCCTTTAAGCAACCCCCTGCAGGTGACCACGATCGATGGCAGGGAGTTGTTGGGAGGAGGAGTCAGCTTGCAGACCATCCCCATGATAATGAGGGTGGCAAGGCACACAGAACTGATAGCGTTTAATGTGGCCACCTTGGGAGGCGCTCCCATTATTTTGGGAATGAGCTGGCTAGCGCTACATGATCCGCTGGTGGGCTGGCATCAGAGAGTGGTTTCCTTTGGTTCAGCACATTGCTTAGAACACTGCAAAGGGGAAAAGGGTTCAGCAGGGGCCCAATCCACCCTAGCAGGAACTGAAGTAATGGAGAAGGTGAAGGTACCACCACAGTATGCAGATCTCAGCGACGTGTTCAGCGAGAAGGAAGCCGACCAACTACCCCCGCATAGGCCCTTTGACTGTCAGATCAATTTACTCCCTGGAGCACAGCTTCCTGTAGGCAAGTTGTATGCCATGTCAGACAGAGAAATGCAGGAGCTGCGAGCGTTCATTGACAAGAACCTGAAGAGAGGCTTCATCAGAGAGTCCAAAGCAGCGGGGGGTAGCCCAGTGTTTTTTGTGGATAAAAAGCACACGGACAAGCCGAGACTTGTATGTGATTTCAGGCGGTTAAATGCAGTGACAGAACCAGTGGCTTTCCCTATGCCCAGGATTGATGATATTTTGACCAGGGTGCGGAAGGGAAAGATTTTTACAAAGCTGGATCTAAGGGGGGCGTACAACCTGATACGTATAAGGAAAGGGGATGAATGGAAAACCACCATGTTCACCCCTTTGGGGGCATTTGAATATCTCGTTATGCCTTTTGGATTACAAGCAGGCTCAGCGTGCTTTCAATCGTTTATGAACCACGTACTGGGGCCTTTGCTCTACAAGAATTGCGTGGCCTTCCTAGATGATGTGTTGGTGTATTCGGAGAATGAGGAACAACATGTGAGAGACGTCAGAGAAGTGTTGAGCAGGCTGCAAGCCAACAGGCTGTGGGTGAAACTGGAGAAGTGTCAGTTTCATACCAAGGAGGTGGAATTCCTGGGGTACCGCCTGTCAGACAAGGGATTGGCCATGGATCCCGGCAAGGTCCAGGCAGTGCTGGAATGGAAAACACCCAAAACCAAGAAGGATGTGCAGAGGTTCCTAGGGTTTGGAAACTTTTATCGTAAGTTCATCCGAAACTTTGCCCACCTGACGGCGCCCATTACGGACTGTCTCAGCAGTAAAAAGAAGTTTGTTTGGATGGCGGAGCGAGCGTTTGAGGAACTGAAAAGGGCCTTCGCCTCTGAAGGACAACTTCTGCATGTGGATTTACAAAAAAAGCTGAGGGTCGAAACAGACGCATCTGACAGAGCCATAGGGGCGGTGCTTCTTCTTCTGCAGCCAGGGAAGGAGGAGTCAGAGTGGCGACCGTGTGCCTTCTTTTCGCGAAAGCTGAACAAATCCGAGAGGAACTACACGGTGTACGACCGGGAACTTCTTGCTATTCATGAGGCTTTCCGGAGATGGAGGCACCTGCTAATTGGTGCACAACATAAGGTGCAAGTGTGCACGGACCATAAGAATCTAGAGTATTGGAGAACTGCGCGAGTGCTCAACCAACGGCAGTTGAGATGGGCCCAGGAGTTTTCCAAATTTAACTTTGAGATTTGTTACGTGCCAGGCCCAGAGAACGTTAGGGCGGACGCTCTCTCACGCAAACCTGAATATTTGGAGGGGGAGGGAGCACCCGAAGAGACCCATGTCATTCCAGAGGACCGCTGGGTGTGTGGGGCGGCATTGGTGGGGCAAAGGGAACTGGTAGAGGGAACGGTGCATGATGAATACGCCCAGGACAAACTCAGGGGTCTCAGGAGGGAGGGAGACAAACCCGGGGGATTTGAGGAGAGAAACGGGGCGTTGTACTACAAGGGAGCGTTATATATACCTGAAGGTGAATTGAGGGAGAAGGTACTCAAGCAACTGCACGATAGCCCCACAGCAGGGCATTTTGGGCAACACAAAACCATGTGGCTGGTTACCAGGGAATTTTGGTGGCCCAAGGTCAGGGAAGATGTGCGGGAGTATGTGAGAGGGTGTGACCAATGCCAGCGAGCCAAGGGGGAGAGGCGGGCACCGGCAGGGTTATTAGAACCACTACCCACACCTGAAAGACCATGGGAAACAGTGGCAATAGATTTCATGACTGATCTGCCAAGGTCCAGAGGGAAAACAGCCATCATGGTTGTGGTAGACCTGTTAACCAAAATGGCCCACTTTATAGCCTGCTCACATGCGGTCACGGCAGAAGAAACCGCTAAATTGTTTGTAGAAAATGTGTTTAGGTTGCATGGCGCCCCCTTGAGGGTGGTTTCAGACCGAGGGAAACAATTTACTTCCAGGTTCTGGAGGAAGCTCATGAGCTTACTGCATGTAGAGGTTAATTTCTCAACTGCCCGGCATCCGGAAACCAACGGGCAGGCGGAAAGAGCTAATGGCGTCCTCCAGCAATATTTGAGGTGTTATGTGAATGACAGAGAGAATGATTGGGTGGAGAAGCTGGCGTTGGCAGAATTTGCCTACAACAATGCAGAGAACGTGTCCACGGGGATGAGCCCCTTTTTGGCTAATCACGGGTGCCATCCCCGAGCCTTCCCAGGGGGGGAAGGGGAGAACTGGAGCGTTCCAGCTGCAGAACAGTTCGTTGAAGAAATGGAAGCGATCCATCGCCAGCTCCAACTTAACTTAAACAGGGCTAAGGAGGAATATAAGAGGCAGGCAGACAAAAACAGAAGAGAAGGTGAAAGCATTAGGGTGGGGGACCAGGTGTGGCTGTCAACCCAAGGGTTACCATTCAAAGGGGGTTGTAAGAAGTTAAGACCCAAAAGGCTGGGCCCATTTGAAGTCACGCAGCAGGTCAACCCAGTGGTTTTCAGACTCCGGTTACCGAACCACATGAAGCTGCACCCAGTTTTCCACAGGTCGTTGCTGTCACCGTATAAAGGGGACAGAGAAGGGAGGGTCAATAGGGGACCAGCAATGGAGGAGAAGGAACACAGCTACCATGTAGCGGAGATTCTCGATTCCAGGTGGAAGGGAGATCAAGTAGAGTATTTGGTAATGTGGGAAGGGGAGCCGGAGTCGGAAAACACCTGGGTCATGGCAGAGGATGTAGATGACGAGGTTTTAATAGAAACTTTTCATCAGAGATTCCCACGTAAACCTCAGCCAGTGGCGAGGTTCCGGAGGGAATACTTTGCCACCACCGACGAAGAAGAAGAGTTGGAGGGGTTCCCTGATTCCGAGGAGGAGGAGGATTCAGCGAGCCGGAACGAAGACCGATGGAGGGAAATGTTTGAGACGTCTGAAGATGAAGAGGATTCTTTTCGGGGTTTTATCTCCTCACCGCCCAGAGGAGAGAGTATGGGCGGGGGGGGAAGGGGGCCCTGGAGGGGAGGTGGATGTCAGGGAACTGCCATCGGAGGAAAGGGAGGTGGAAGGGCTCACAGAGGCTGAAAGGGAGTCATCAGGTAAAGCAGGGACCAGCAGGGGGAGAGAGGGTACTCTGGAGGAGGGTCTCATGAATGCGGAGAGAGACGCAGCAGCCAAAGCAGGAACTAGCAGGGAAGAGGGAGGGATGAGGGACACGTCCAGCGAGAACAGCGGGGAGGTGTCAGAAGCTCCCATAGGGAGACCCATGCTTCGCCGGAAGCTGCCACGTCGTGAGTTCAGAAGACGCGTTTCCGTTAAGGAGCTTCTATGCTGGAAGCGCTTCTGCAGACAGCCACTGTCGGAATCTACGAGTGACTAGAGCAGACATGTTTGAGGAGCTCTGTCACACACAGAGGTTTGTGGAGTTGCACAAACTCTGAGGGAGCACGATTTTACGCACAAGCAGCTAATCATCCCATCACAGGTTCCAATAGTTCTGTTTCTAACTTTGATTTCTCCACCTGGAAACCTGTTTTTTTTATCCATTTTAAAGACCTCTTGAATTTGAGCATAGTGCAACCAGTCTTGCACCTTGTTTTTTAATTTGTCAAAGCTCTGCAATCTCCAATTATCTCTGGTTTTTTCTATTATCTCCCAGTATTTTGGCCAACCAACCTCCATATTGAGTCTTTTTCGGGCCTTAGCCTCCATTGGTGATAGCCACCTCGGGGTCTTGTTTTCTAACAAGTCCTTATATTTAGTCCAGACTATAAATAAAGCTTTTCTGACAATATGGTTTTTGAACATTTTGCGAATTTTTACCTTGTTGTACCACAAGTATGCATGCCATCCAAAAGCATTATTAAACCCTTCCAGATCTAGGACATCAGTGTTTTCTAACAAGAACCAATCTTTCATCCAGCAGAAAGATGCAGCTTCGTAATATAACCTTAAGTCTGGCAGGGCAAACCCCCCTCTTTCTTTTGCATCAGTTAATATTTTAAACTTTATCCTGGGCCTTTTGCCCTGCCAGACAAACTTCGAAATATCTTTCTGCCACTTTCCAAAACATTCCACTCTGTCCACGATCTGTAGGGTTTGAAACAAAAACAACATCTTTGGCAATACATTCATCTTAACAGCAGCAATTCGTCCCAACAAGGAAAGTTTAAGTCTTGACCAGATTTCAAAATCCTTTTTGATTTCTGACCAACATTTTTCATAATTATCTTTGAATAAATTCAAGTTTTTAGCAGACAAATTAATCCCTAGGTATTTCACTTTTTAAACCACATTTAACTCTGTCTCCTTCTGAAACCCATCTATTTCTGAAGGTGTCAAATTTTCCCCCAAAACCTTGGTTTTTTGCTTATTCAACTTAAATCCTGCCACCCGACCAAACTCATAAATCAGTTCTAGAGCTCTTTTTGTACTAGGTTCTGGCTCCTGTAGTGTTAACACCAAATCATCTGCAAAAGCTTTCAGTTTATATTGTTTCACTCCGACCTGTATTCCATGCACCAACCGGTCCTTCCTAAGCAAATTCAAAAGCACCTCCAGGACTGAAATAAATAACCGAGGGGAGAGAGGGCACCCCTGTTGTGTCCCTTTTTCAATTTTGAACTCCTCCGTCACCACATTGTTCACTATCAATTTGGCCTTTTGCTCTGAATAAATTGCTTCTATACTGTTTTGAAACGCCTGTCCCACTCCCATCCCTTCCAAGTTTTTCTTCATGAACTTCCAAGAAATGTTGTCGAAGGCTTTCTCTGCATCTATGAAGATTAAAACTGCTTTCGTGTTGATATTGGTCTGCAATAATTCCAAAATGTCAATAATATTCCTAGTGTTATCAGACAAATGTCTACCAGGGAGGAAGCCAGCCTGGTCCTTATGAATTACTTCATTTAACACTTTTTTAAGTCTATTTGTGGTTCGAGGACCCGACCCCCGTGTGGTGAAATAAAGACACAAGGACACGTGATATATGGTTAATGGGCAAGAAAAGGCCACAACTTTATTGGTTACAGCAATGGAAAAGGTATTGGCTTAGGCATTGGACGATGGGTTATTCAACCAGTAGGTGGAGCCTGTCGATGCTGATCCGACTCTAGGCTCACCCCTGTTGTCACCGAGGGTCGTGCCAAGGCCTCCCGCCAAGCAGGCATCGGACGGATACACGACCCCCAGATTCCTTTAACGGAATACCCCTAAAAAATTGAAGGCATAGGCGATGGCCACACCTAGCACTTCGACACACCACAACACATTATTCCAATGCCTAACCTACCCACCAATACCGCAAAAAGTTGTGACGATTGCTACGAGGTAGGCGAAAAAACCAAATAGCCTAGTGCCAAGTGGAAAAACTCCTACCAGGCCCCCCAAGCAACCGGGGCGACCAACCTAAGGTCCATAGCAAGGCCAAAAAACCTAAGCCCTGACTAATAGGGAGTGGAGGGTGGGTGACTTCCCGAAGAGGCGACGACGGAGAATGAGGCCGGGGAAAGGCTGTCGCTGCAGCAAAAGCTGCTGAACACGCCCCCTCAGTGGCACCTGGTTGGGTGGCCCTCCGAGGGGGCGTGAGCGCCAGCCAGGTGAGCTGGAGGCAGGGGGCTACGCCCCCTGCTAGGCGGGGCTCAGGCTCCCGACCACAACCCCTCCCCTCTCTTTCAGGGAGGAGAGTCTTTGTGGTTCGAGGACCCGACCCCCGTGTGGTGAAATAAAGACACAAGGACACGTGATATATGGTTAATGGGCAAGAAAAGGCCACAACTTTATTGGTTACAGCAATGGAAAAGGTATTGGCTTAGGCATTGGACGATGGGTTATTCAACCAGTAGGTGGAGCCTGTCGATGCTGATCCGACTCTAGGCTCACCCCTGTTGTCACCGAGGGTCGTGCGAAGGCCTCCCGCCAAGCAGGCATCGGACGGATACACGACCCCCAGATTCCTTTAACGGAATACCCCTAAAAAATTGAAGGCATAGGCGATGGCCACACCTAGCACTTCGACACACCACAACACATTATTCCAATGCCTAACCGCCACCCGAGCCAAAGGCTCGCCGCCAATACCCTCACTGCTGCAACCAATCCCAGATGCTTTTGCTGACACTAGCTAGCCAAATGTCGCTCCCCAAGTCCGATAAGTGGACACCATCATTCCGGTATAGCGCTTGGTCGCTAATACGAATACGATCATGCCGGATGACACGGCCAGACATAAAGCGCACCCAACGGGCTACCGCCCGATTTACGAGTTTCCTGGTATAGCGCTTGGTCGCTAATACGAATACGATCATGCCGGATGACACGGCCAGACATAAAGCGCACCCAACGGGCTACCGCCCGATTTACGAGTTTCCTGGTTCTTTCAATGGCCAAACAATTTTGCGCTCCGCGCCACTCGAGTCTTTTCAGGAAGGAGGACCAGAACACCATCGTTCTGGGGCACAAGGCTGCCAAAGTATTCAAGTCTCTTTTAATGCTCCCCAATAAGTCCACACTCTTTCTGCTGGTTAGGTCATTCTCTCCCAACTGTATCACGATGGCGTCGGGAGGGCCACAATTGGCTACTTTCTCCCGGAGCAAGGGCATCAGCTCCTCCCATCGCATGCCTCTTCTCGCAAACCAGGAAACTCGGACATCATTTGGGAGGCCAAGGTTAAGTGCCAGGCCGCAACTTGCTGCACGTACGCGGGCCCAATGAACAATACTGTGGCCGCAGATCCACACATTTCTTCTGAGCAACACTAGGAGTAAAGACAGAAAGACGGCAGGTGAGTGGGGCCCAGCGACTGGAGGCGTACTAGCGAATGTAAGACTTATAAGCATTTGATCTCCAACGGCCCATTTCTTTGATCCTATCCGCCGGTAGCCCTAAGTGCGCAGCCGTGGTTGCGGCACCAATCCTAAAAGAGTGAGCAGCGTACTCCTGGGCAGATAGCCCACAGGCCTCAATCGCCTTGCGCAGCACCCTGGTGAATTGGTATCTCGACATGGGCGACCCATCCTCGTGAATCAAAAACGGACCTGGGCCAGGTGGCCTAAGGTCGAGATACCGCCTAGTGTCCTTTACCGGACATGGGCCCTGCTGTGTTGACGCTGAGAGTTTGACCAGGACACCCTTGCCAGCCTGATCGGTCTTGGACTGTCGTATGAGCACTGACACAGAAGAGCTAGACAGCTGCACATCCTCGCACTGGAGTCCGCGGTTTGAACCCCGTGCACTAACTTCAAACACAACCTCCCCAACCCTTAGTGCGCCGAAAAAGGCGATAGAATATGCCGCAGAAAAAAGGCGTGCTTCGAACCTGGACCAGCAAATCAACCTGAGTTTTTTGCGAATTTGGGACAACAACCTGTAGGAAATCGGCTTACGGCCTTCGTCCCTGGGAGGCTGTAACCTGCTCCAACCCTCGATAGCCCTACGTATCATGAAGTCGCTACACGGGTCATGAGCAAATGTAGCTTTTGAAAAGAAACTGATAGCTGCTACATGAATCTTTAAAGTTTTTGGGGCACGTCCCAAGTCGTCGAGATGCGAAAGATACTGTAAAACGTCGTCTGTGGTGGGAGGCACATTATATGAGAGCCCGGATAACCTAAACCTGAAACCCATGAAATCACTCCAGGCCTTCTTGTATGACCTGAGCGTAGAAGGTGCTACGGACGCTAATACTCCCTGTATCACTTTGCGTCTCCAACGTTCCACAGGTACTCCGGAAAGGGTTCGGGCAACTGTTGTGCTCCAGGTGCAAGCGACCGGAAGCGAGGAATCTGGAATCGAGACAAGGCATCGGCTATATCATTATTGGCTCCAGGTACAAATTTGGCTGAAAATATTATATTGTACTCAAGGCAACGGAGGACGAAGGCCCGCAAAAGGGAGGAAACCCTCTCAGACCGAGATGACTGCCTGGCAAGAATGTTCACCACCGCCAGGTTGTCGGTCCTGAAGCACACACGGTGGTCCCGGAACTCCTCCGTCCAAATGTGAACGGCCACCACTATAGGAAAGAACTCAAGAAAGGTGAGATCCCGTGTGATGGCCTGGCCTAACCAAGCCATCGGCCAACGCTGAGCACACCAACGCCCCTTGAAGTACAGGCCGAAGCCTATGGATCCGGCCGCGTCCGATTGTACCTGGAAGTCTGAGGACAGATTTAAAACGTCCTGCCATAGAGATACCCCATTGTAATTTTCTAGGAAGGCCAGGAAGTCACTGCATGGATCGGAGAACGTGACCGTAGCAAAGAAGCTAATGGCGGCTACATGTATTTTTAATGTTTTAGGTGTGCGCCCTAGTTCATCAAGGTGTGAAAGGTATTGCAAAAACGTCATTGGTGGTGGGAGGTGCGCTAGCAGAAAGCCCCGAAGATCCAAACCTGAAGCCCAAGAAATCGCACCAGGCCTTCTTGTAAGACCTGAGGGTGGAGGGTGCGACAGACGCTAATACTCCCTTAATCATCAGCGTCCCCTAAAGAATAAACTGAAGCCCAAGGACCCAGCGGCATCAGTGAACCTGGCAATTTGAGGACAGGTTGAGGATTTCCTGCCATAAGGAGACTACATTGAAGCGTTGCAGAAACGTGATCCAAATCTCAAGGTCTGTCTTAACTGATTTTGGGAGTCTTACCCTGTGGTGCGGTTTGTTTGTTTGTTTTTGTTATTTTATTTTATTTTTAAGGTTAGATATGCACATAGGCCCCAAGCCTCATTTTGTATCATGACTTTTAAACTTCTGATTTGTTTCTGAGTCACTTGGTGCTCTCTGTGCTGAATCTGAAGGGGGCTGACACACAGACTAGTTGAATGTGGATGTCCATTCTGCACTGTATCATAGTATAGTACAGTGATTATAGAATATCTGCTTGAGTATATGTTTTCATCATGTGTAAAACTCATAATGAATAAACAAATAGTTCTATATTGTGATCAAGTAACTCCTAGAACAAAATTGTAAGTTTTTGCTTCAGAAAACCAGTTGCTTCTATCCAACATCCTGTTGCCAATGTAGCTAAAATTTTAGCACTTTTGATTGTTAGCTGATAACACGGTTGTTAGTATGACAAGAGATTGGTGGGATGCTCTCCTACAGATTTCCCAAAACTGTTGTACTACAGACACAGCCAGGACATTCCAGAACACTTCTATCTGGTACTGTAAATGTCAGGTTTGAGTTTCACTCAAGCTAGAAAAAACTGCTACATATGCAACATGTTCTAGAAGATTGCCAAAGGTGAGCTCTTGGCCAAAGCGTTATCCACTTCAGTGAAGTGTTATTTCTCACCAAACTAGCAATTTGTTTACTAACTATACATGTTCCCTAATATAGTTAAAGCATTGAAATTATGTGATTTCGCCTGTTGGGCTTAAAGGCTTACTAGATTATAGGACTAAGGACTAAATCATTATTGTACTTCTTTGCAATTTTGCCCACAGCTGCCCTGCTAATTGGGAGAACAGGAAATGGATCTGGAACACTTCAAAGCAGTATCATTGCTCCCATGTGTCTTCCTGTTTGAGCTGTCATTTTGTTAAAGCTGTGGTCTTGCTCTTGTAGTTGATCTGGGAGAAAAAGGCAGGTTACCCAGGGGAAAAAATAAATAAATAAATAAATAAATAAATAAATAAATAAATAAATAATTCCTGTATGAGGTGTTATGGAATGATACATTTTGTAGCTGCCCGTTGGGTGAGGCGAGCGTCCTTCCCCTTACTGACTTCTGATTAGGAGAGTCCTTCGCGGTTAAGGAGCCACTACTGGGATTCTGCAACCCTCTGAGAAACCCTTCCAAAGATAGGATGCTGCACTTCCGTCCGGATGGATAGACAAGAGGTTGAGGAGAGGAGAAAGCTGAATTGAAGAAAATGCTAGACCCAGAAGGACTTTATCGATGGTTCCCTGCTGTGGGGGCTCGTCTGGAACTAGAGTGGTGGAAGCCCTGACCTCCCCAAAAGGGCCGCTTCCCTTTGTAACACGCTGTGGCTGGGTGAGCCCCCACACATCTCTCACACTCATGCGGGTACTTACAAGACTGCCTTTGGCATTGCCCTTTATTGAATTACCAGCACACCTTACGTTTTAAATCCTTTCTAAGGCCCAGCTTTCCAGTGCGATACACCTCTGATGGCTTCTTCTCGACATACGGGCTAACTGCCAGATGCTAATAGCGGCGGCCTCCCCAGAAAGGGCGTAAGCCATTCTGACTCATCATCACTGGCTGATGAGGTGCCTGATTCTGGAAGCTGGACCCTGGGCTGCTTATTCTGCAAAGAACTAGAAGAACTGGAAGCAACCGGGTTATTGATACGGGCCGGCAGTCTCCATGCAGGCGCCCTGGTGCAGTTCTCAAAGTCGGCGAGCAAGCCTGAGACCTAGTTTGCACAGCCGCCGTTCCTGTCTGAGGGCTTGGGCCTGCACCTGGGTAGTTTAAAGGCTGGCCACTGGTTTGCAAAACAAGGAAGTAAGAAACGCAAGGCAAATTGAACTAAAGAATAGCTAAGAGAAAGCGCTATTCATAGTCAACAATGAATGATCTGAAGGCATTAAGGAACTGCGAAATGGGTTTGGGTTTATTATTATGACGGTTGACAACTGCAGTGTGTGCTGGTACTGCACCCGTGCCTGCTCTGTGCACTAGAAAAATGTGCCTACTATTTATTTTGTCACTTATTATTATTATTATTATTATTATTATTATTATTATTATTATTATTATATTTAATTTTTATTCATTTATTTATATTTTAATATTAATTATTATTATTATTTTATTTATTATTTATAATTATAATTATTTATTTATTGTTATTATTAATTATTTATATTTTGAATTTATTTTATTTTATTACTTTATTTTATTATTGTTGTTATTTTTTAATTAGTATTAATATCATCACTCGATTAATAACTTAACTGTAATTAAATGCTAGTATACAATTATTGTGCATCAATAAAGTTCAGAGCACTGTTGAGGGATTAATTATTAATCGATAGTATCTCAATTAATAGCCAATGGATTTATAGCTATGAGTAGGAATTACTATTATCAGTTGCTCTGCGTAACTGCTGACAAAATGAACAAGCTATACGTCACTTAACTGCACTGCAGCAGCGCTCAACTACATATTAGCACCTGGCTCCAAGGAACAATACCATACACAGAGCAACCCCAACTGCAGTCAGCCAGAATTAGAAGATAGTTGCCTATAATAAGAGTTGCCCCTTTTAAATGATAGGCAAATCTAGGCACAAAGCATTGCCAAGTAATCAAACAGAATTGAAAATAACTGCTTACAAGGAGATGCTCAGAAGCTGCAGCCAAATTAAGAGAAAAGGAAATCAATGAGATTCCAGGCCCACACCAGCGGCCCTCAGAAAAGGAGGGGTGGGGTTGCTCTTAATATCCCACTGCTGGGGAAACTTCTTTGAAACAAAGGAAACTTTGCCAAACAAAGAAAAATAAATCTTTGCCCACAAGGTCGGCTCAATATCAGTTGATTGAAATAAGGGTACTTAAACAGACAAAAGACTGCAATTGGTCAAACTGCTGGATAGTTAAACTGACAATGCAACTAGAGCTGCTGAAAGAGCAGAGAGTTGAAAAACCTGTCTGGCAACTGTGATGACTCTGGCAAGAAGCAAAGGGAACTCCCAAGACCCCGATGTATCTCCTGAAAGGGTGGGGGGGAGGGAGGGAGGATGGGTGGAGGGAGGAGGAAAGCGTGGGGGGGGAGTTGGGAGGGGTGAGGGGTGGGGGGAGTAAAATGAACATGCTGGGCAAGGAAGTTTTTGAAGAAAAGGAAAATAGCTGTCCTTTACAGTGAGCCAAAAAGAAATGGAAATATAAACCGTGGGTTAACCTGGACTTTTCAGTAAGGTACTATAAGCCGAAAACTTTTGTTGTTGTTGTTGTTGTGTAAAAGTGGTTTTCTTTAGGGAGCCTGTACTGGCAAGTGAAGCCAGTGACAAGAACCAGGCAAAGGCACACCCTCAAAGGTTTTAAACGTATAGACATGGAGTGCTGAGGAATGGTTCCCTGATCAGAAAACCCTGAGTTGTCTACCCCAAGCCCTGCCCTATTTCTTCCCCCAAACATCAAGCGAAGGGGGGGGTGACTTAGAGAAACCAAGAGGGGTGAGGTTTAAGCGCACAGTCTATTCCAAGCCCCGGCAGCCTTTAAAATTTTTCAGGGGGCTCCCGCTTCAAGTGCTACCAATGGAAGGGATGGCAGGGTAAATTAAACCCACACTAGAAGAGTAATAAATAAATAAACGGCAGGCACAATAAACAGCAAGCACAAACACACGCTGCAAGCACACACACACACACACAACTTAAAATTAGAGAGGAAGAGGAAAGGGAACCCTGAGGATCATCTAGTCCAACCCAAGCAATGCAGAAATATTCAGCTGTCCCAAACAGGGATCGAACTTGCAACCTAGGCATTGTCAGTGCCATGCTCTAACCAACTGAGCTATCCAGGCTCTCAAGGACAATGGAGAGGGAAAACGCGCCAGCACACTGGCCAACAAATTAAAATGTAAGGCAAACCCACTCAGTCACCCAGACCAGCCATGCAATTGGACAGGTAAGGGCAATAGAGGGGAAAACGTACAAGCACCCTGGCCAAAAATTAAATAAAAACGGACAGACTTCCGGAGGCGGCGCGAAACTGTAATGGCGGTCCTCTTCGTTCTCTGAAGAGGGGCTCCGCGGAAAAGGGTCGTTCGCTGCGGCATAGCGACGACCCATCAAGATAAACCACGGGTAGAGTGAGCCCGTGGCCGTGGGACTCGGCGGGCACCAGAAGCTGCTCTGAAAACACAGAAGGGACCCCGTAAGGAGACCCGGAGTGAAGGAGGGGTAGCGGTGCTGTGAGTTCATCGCTCTTTCCGCGGAAGTGAAGCCGCACGGCTGTTGCAGATGAGCGCTGACCTTTCTTCCTAAAACCAACACCAAACTGCAAGCAACATACCCGTGAGTAAAGGGGTTTAAAATTTGGCAAAGAATTTGTTAAATCTGGCTGAAAACGGGAAGACGAGAAAAGGGAAGTCCGTCTCCCGACATTGCTGACAAGATCAAAGCAAAGTTTTAAAAAGCGGAAAGCGCTTGAAACGGGACTGTGGGAAGTTTTAACTTTTTCGTGCTATCAGACCTGCTCTCTTTTTAAACCGAAGGTGGAAATGGACACTGATTAAAAGAAGTAGTAAATGGGGACTTTCCTCCTATCTCTTTTTTTCTTTGGGCTGTATTTCTAAGGAGCCAGATCGTCGGGCTGCCGGAGAGGGAGACTGTGTTAAACTGCGGAAACAGTTGCAAAAACTTTGCTGGAGCGTAACTGATACATTTGAGCAGAAAAGATTGGATGTGATACTGTTGCAAGCACCTCTTGTGAAACTTTGCTGAACTATAAAAGGTGCTTTGGGGAACTTTGGGTTCTCGAAGGGACTGTTGGACTATTGGATTTACTGAACTGAAATAATTTGGAACTTTAATGGCGGATTACTTCCTTCTTTGTCTTTGAAACTTGGTGGTACTCCCCCTACAGGGCTTTCGGATTATAAAATCCTGGGAATTGACTTTTGTTTTGAATTCCACTTCACTGGTTGTTTATAACTGAATTTGTCTTTCCCATGGAACAATAGACAATCTGACCTTGAACACTGACAGATGTGTAATGAGTGGTGCAGGGAGAACAAGAGCATCTAAAGCTAAGGAATCTAAAGAGGCCAAGGAAAAAGAAAAGGAAAGAAAACCAGCACAATTTGTACAAACAACACTGACCCAAGGACGCCGATCGTCGGTCCCAGCTGTACTGGTGACCCAAAGGGAGCAAGGTGAAATAACCGAGAAGTCCACTGAGGAAGATATGGCAGCAGGTGGGTCAGATACACTATTAAAACAAATACTGGAGCAATTATCAAGCTTAAACCAGAAGGTGGATGACCAGTCTTTGAAAATAGATAAAGCGACTTCCTCGATACAAAAATTGACTGAACAAGTTTCCCAGCACACGCAAGCTATAGAGAATTTGCAAGGAGCAACAGCGGAAAATCGGGAATTAGCTGGAGAAGCAATTCAGAAAGTGGGAGCTTTACAAAAAGAAGTTGAAGAAATAAAAGGAGAAGTCAAGCCCCTGCACAAACAGGTGGGTGAACAACAAATTTATCTGTCAATGGTGGAATTGAAAAATCGTGAGAGCAACATCAAATTGAGAGGCATCCCGGAACTCGAGCAAGGAGACCTGATTGGATACTTGACAGAGGAATTCTCGAAGTTCTGGGGTTTAAAGGAAGATACAGACTTCAGGATTGTCTCGGCATATAGACTGGGAAGATTGGTAAGGAAAGACAGATCCAGGGACTGTTTGATAATTTTAAGATCAAAGGAAGAGAGAGATAAGATCCTAGGCCTTCACTTCAAAAAAGCAATTGAAATACAAGACAAAAGGGTGGAAATTTACAGAGATATTCCGAGACAGCTGCTGGACCTCAGAGCCACCTATACAGAACTAGCAAAATTGCTGAGACACAACGCAATTCCCTATAGGTGGGAGTTTCCACAAGGATTATCCTTCACCTACAAAGAAAGGAAGGTTAAAATTAGAACACCTGAAGATAACCAAAAGTTCCTTCACGACCACGGAGAAGATCTCCAAAAAGGAGCAGATTGGCTTCCATCTTTACCAACACCAATACTGCCTGGAGGCGGGTTAACGCCTGCACCCTCGGGATCTGAGCAAAAGGAAGGCACCTCATCTTAAGAATACCTTAATTAGAACAGGATGTCTCTGCAGCTACTTAGTTGGAATATAAATGGCGGGAATTCCCCGGAAAAAAGAAGGAGGATATTTCATATCTTAAAAAAAGAACAATTGGATGTAATATGCCTTCAAGAAACACATGTGACCAGGCTCCACAGGAAAGTATTAGTCAACAAAAGACTTGGCCAAGAATTTATCTCATCAGACAAAGTCAAAAAAAGAGGAGTTGTAATTTACGCAAAGGAGAACCTGTCACCAAAATTTTTATTTAAAGATGATCATGGAAGAATTCTCGCAATTGAAATTCAAACACAAGGGGAGAAGATTTTGATATTAGGAATTTATGCGCCAAATGATGGAAAATCAGAATTCTACAAGAAGCTGCATGAGACAATGATGGACTATTTGGACTATTCTAACATTATTGTGATGGGAGATATGAATGGGGTGGTGTCAACAAATATGGACAAATCCCAAAATCAAAACTTAACAACAGACGGCAGACTTCCTAAAACTTTTTTTGAAATGACAGACAATATGGACTTGATTGACATTTGGAGGACAAGGAACCCCTTGGGCAAAGAAGGAACTTTCTTTTCTGAGGCCCATCTGTCATGGACACGAATTGACCAAATTTGGATATCTAGAGGGCTGGCACCGAAAACAAGAAAAGTGGAAATCTGCCCAAAAACCTGCTCCGACCATAATGCCTTGAAAATGGAATTGAGACTTATCCCAACTGGATCCTTCAGATGGAGGATGAATGACACCTTGTTAAGAGATCAAGAGATTGTTAAGAAGGCCCAAAAAACGCTAAAGGACTATTTTGAAATAAATTTGAACACTACGGTGGAGAAAAGAACAATCTGGGACGCAAGTAAAGCTGTAATGAGAGGGTTTCTGATACAACAGAACACAATAAAGAGAAAATTTTGGAACGGAAAAAAGGAAAAAATCTTAGAGAAAATAAGTGAAGGAGAGAAAAAGCTGAGAACTAAACCAAAGTCAAAAGAGGTGCTAAGAGAGATCAAATTCCACCAAGCACAATATTCGAAATTGATCAATCAAGAGATTGAATGGAAAATTAAACAAATGAAGCAGAGATCGTTTGAATCAGCAAATAAATGTGGAAAGTTGTTAGCTTGGCAGTTGAAAAAAAGACAAAAGTTAAATATGGTTACAAACTTGGAGATTCAAGGAAAAATAGTTCAGAAACCAGAAGAAATAAGAAAGTGCTTCCACAGATACTTTAAAGATCTTTATGCACAGGGGCCTCAGAAAGAATCGGAAATAGACCAATTTTTGAGGACAAATGGACTATCTAAAATAAGTCAAGACAAAAGATCAATTCTCAACAGCAAAATAACTCAACAGGAAATTGAAGGTGCCATTCAAAATATGCAACTTGGCAAATCTCCAGGCCCGGATGGACTCACCTCCAAATATTATAAGACTTTGAGGGACTTCTTGATACAACCGTTGTTGGAGGTTTGTAACCAAATTATGGAGGGGAGGAGGGCACCGGAAACGTGGAAAGAAGCATTCATCACATTGATACCTAAGTCAGAAAGGGAAAAGACTCAGCTTAAGAACTACCGTCCCATCTCACTCCTGAATGTGGATTACAAAATATTTGCAGACATTTTAGCGAATAGACTTAAAAAAGTACTAAATGAAGTAATTCACAAGGACCAAGCAGGTTTTCTCCCTGGTAGACATATGTCTGACAACACTAGGAACATTATTGATATTTTGGAGTTGCTGCGAATCAGGAACACAAGGGCGGCCTTAATCTTTATTGATGCGGAGAAAGCATTTGACAACATTTCTTGGATGTTTATGAAGAAAAACTTGAAAGGGATGGGAGTGGGACGGGGGTTTGAAAATGGATTAGAAGCAATCTATTCAGAACAAAAAGCCAAATTGATAGTGAACAATGTGGTGTCGGAGGAACTCCAAATTGAAAAAGGGACACGACAGGGGTGCCCTCTATCCCCTCTGTTATTTATTTCTGTTCTGGAGGTATTGCTGAACATGATCAGGGAGGACCAGTTGGTGCAGGGTATAGTGGTCGGAGCGAAACAATACAAACTGAAAGCTTTTGCAGATGACCTAGTCTTGACAGTACAGGAGCCAGAATCTAGCACAAAAAGAGTTCTTGAACTTATCTTGGAGTTTGGTCGGGTGGCGGGATTCAAGCTAAACAAACAAAAAACTAAGGTTTTGGTCAAAAATTTGACACCTACAGAGATAGAGGGGTACCAGAAAGACACAGAGCTAAGTGTGGTTAAAAAAGTGAAATACCTGGGGGTATCTTTGTCCACTAAAAACTTAAACCTATTCAAAGATAACTATGAAAAATGTTGGTTGGAAATTAAAAAAGACTTGGATATTTGGTCAAGATTGAAACTTACCTTGTCAGGCCGAATCGCAGCTATAAAGATGTGTGTCTTGCTAAAAATGCTATTTTTATTTCAAACCCTTCAGGTCGTGGACAGAATGGAATGTTTTGGAAAATGGCAGAAGGACATCTCTAGGTTTGTCTGGCAGGGCAAAAAGCCCCGAATAAAATTTAAAATACTAACTGACTCAAAAGAAAGAGGGGGGTTTGCCCTGCCGGATTTAAGGTTGTACTATGAAGCTGCAGCCTTCTGCTGGTTGAAGGACTGGTTTTTGTTGGAAAACACCGATGTCCTAGACCTGGAAGGGTTTGATAATGTTTACGGTTGGCATGCATACTTGTGGTATGACAAGGCGAAGGTTCACAAACTGTTTAAAAACCATATTGTCAGAAAATCAATTTTTGCCGTCTGGATGAAGTATAAGGACTTATTAGAAAGTAAGACCCCGAGGTGGTTATCACCAGTGGAAGCCAAGATCTCTAAAAAAAGGCCCAATATGGAGGCCTACTGGCCAAAATATTGGGAATTAATTGAAAGAGTCGGAGACAATTGGAAGCTCCAAAGCCAGGACAAATTAAAAAGTAAGGTGCGAGATTGGTTACATTACGCTCAAATTCAAGAGGTATTTAAAATGGACAAAAAAGTGGGTTTCCAGACGGAGAAATCGAAACTGGAGACGGAGTTACTAGAACCAAAGACTAAGGTACTTTCGAGAATGTATGACTTGCTGCTTAAATGGAACACACAGGATGAGACAGTTAAATCTGCTATGATAAAATGGGCACAGGATGTAGGACATAACATTATGTCTGAGGACTGGGAAAGGTTATGGAACACCGGTATGAAATTCACGGCATGTAGTGCCTTGAAAGAGAACATTATGAAAATGGTATACCGGTGGTACATGACCCCAGTCAAGTTGGCTAAAATATATCACCTGTCTGATAATAAGTGTTGGAAATGTAAGGAGGCAGAAGGGACATTCTTTCATCTCTGGTGGACCTGCCCGAAAGTAAAGGCCTTCTGGGAAACGATATATAATGAGTTGAAAAAGGTATTTAAATATACCTTTCCCAAGAAACCAGAGGCCTTTCTCCTGGGCATGGTGGACCGGAAGGTGCCAAAGAAGGATAGAACTTTGTTTATGTATGCAACCACAGCAGCAAGGATTCTTATTGCAAAGTTCTGGAAGACACCAGATTTACCCACACTGGAGGACTGGCAGACGCAGCTGATGGACTATATGGAGTTGGCAGAAATGACTGGCAGAATCCGAGATCTGAGCGAAGAAACAATGGAGGAGGACTGGAAAAAATTTAAGGACTATTTGCAAAAATACTATAAGTTGTTTGAATGTTAAGATTGTGCACGATTAAGAAACGTTATGCTTCTGCAATCTACTTAAGTAAGTGATAAAGTAAGTTATGACGAAAAAACGAGATAAATTAGAAACAAAAATATTATGTTTATTAAAAGTGTCAAAATTAAATTACAAACTTCTGAAATTGGCAACATAATAAATTCAAAGGTACAATAAGATGTGAAACAAGATAACAAATTGCTGAATTGGTTAGAATAATGAATGCAATGTTGAGAGGATGTGAGGAGGTCCAAAAGAAAGTGAGTTGTGGAAGGACGTTCTGAAAGATATTTAACTTTTTCTTCTTTTTCTATTTTTCTTCATATATAAAAAATGTTTCTTGCATGTTGCTATGTAAATTATTCTGGTAACCTATGGAAAGAAACGCAATAAAAAATTTTTTTTAAAAAAAAAACAAACAAAAATTAAATAAAAACGCACTGCCACCAAGGCAGAGGCAGGGTAAGGAAAGCGAGGATACGAGGAAGAAAGAAAGACGGAGCCACACTCACACTCAGACCTCGCTGGGGGCATGTGCTGGGCAAGGGAACAAGCTGCAGCTTAAGAAAGGTTAATTCGCACTCAGGCTGCACAAACAAATCAGGCACCAGGAGTGGGGGGGAAATAGAAGGTTAAATGTAGGTTTTTACCCGGAAAAGAAGACACAGCAAGGCAAACCTGGCTGCCTGGGTTTTTAAAGTTAAAAGGCAAGCCAGGAACCAGGCAGCCTCCACACACACAGACCCCTCCCCCGACTCCAAACCTCATGGCTCTTCCCTGTGATAACTGAGATGACTCCTAGCTGATGACTCGCTGAGGGACTTCCCGAAGAGGCGACGACGGAGAATGAGGCCGGGGAAAGGCTGTCGCTGCAGCAAAAGCTGCTGAACACGCCCCCTCAGTGGCACCTGGTTGGGTGGCCCTCCGAGGGGGCGTGAGCGCCAGCCAGGTGAGCTGGAGGCAGGGGGCTACGCCCCCTGCTAGGCGGGGCTCATGCTCCCGACCACAACCCCTCCCCTCTCTTTCAGGGAGGAGAGTCTTTGCCAAAATATCAGCAAAAATTTTATAATCCACATTAAGGAGTGAGATGGGACGGTAATTCTTAAGTTGGGTCTTTTCAGATTCCAATTTAGGTATCAATGTGATGAATGCTTCTTTCCACGATTCTGGTGCCCTTTTCCCCTCCATGATCTGATTACATACCTCCATTAATGGTTGAATCAAGAAGTCTTTTAATGTCTTATAATACTTGGAGGTAAGTCCGTCTGGGCCTGGAGATTTCCCTAATTGCATATTCTGAATGGCACTCTCGATTTCCTGTTGTGTTATTCTATAATTCAGGGTTGTTCTCTTCTCTTGAGATAATTTTTGTAATCCATTATTTTTTAGAAATTGGTCTATCTCAGTCTCTTCCTGTGGCCCTTGCGTGAACAGTTTTTTGAAATATCTCTGGAAACACTTTCTAATTTCTTCTGGTTTCTGAATATTTCTCCCTTCAACCTCCAGATTGGTGACAAAGTTCAATTTTTGTCTCTTTTTCAGCTGCCATGCTAGCAGCTTTCCACATTTATTCGCCGATTCAAAAGATCTTTGTTTCATTTGTTTGATTTTCCATTCCACTTCTTGGTTTATCAATTTCGCATATTGTGCTTGGTGGAATTTAATCTCTCTTAAAATTTCTTTTGATTTTGGTTTTAGTCTCAACTTTTTCTCTCCGTCTCTTATCTTCTCTAATATCTTATCCTTTTTTCCACTCCAGAGTTTTTTCTTAATCGTATTCTGTTGTATCAGAAACCCTCTCATCACAGCTTTGCTTGCGTCCCAGATTGTTCTCTTTTCAACCGAAGTGTTTAAATTTATTTCAAAATAATCTTTCAAGGTTTTTTGGGCCTTCTTCATGATCTCCTGATCTCTTAACAGAGTGTCATTCATTTTCCATCTGAAGGAACCGGCTGGAGTAAGTCTCAATTCCATTTTCAAGGCGTTATGGTCGGAGCAGGTTTTTGGGCAGATTTCCACTTTTTTAGTCTTAGGTGCCAGCCCTCTAGTTGTCCATATTTGGTCGATTCTTGACCATGATAGGTGGGCCTCAGAGAAGAATGTTCCTTCTTTCCCTAGGGGGTTCTTTGTCCTCCAAATGTCAATCAAGGCCATACTGTCAGTTAGTTCAAAAAAAGTTTTAGGTAGCCTGCCATCTTTAGTCAAATTTTGGTTTTGTGACTTGTCCATATAAGTAGAGACCACTCCATTCATGTCTCCCATCATGATGATGTTATTATAGTCCAAATAATCCAGCATTGTCTCGTGCAGCTTCTTGTAAAATTCCGATTTCCCCTCATTTGGTGCGTAGATTCCTACTATCAAGAATTTTTCTCCTTGTGATTGTATCTCTATTGCCATGATTCTTCCTTGCTCATCTTTAAACAGAAATTTCGGCGACAGGTTCTCCTTTGCATAAATCACTACGCCTCTTTTCTTAACTTTATCTGAAGAAATAAATTCGTGACCTAATCTTTTGTTAATTAGCACTTTTCTGTGGAGCCTAGTCACATGTGTTTCCTGCAAGCAAATAATGTCCAATTGTTCTTTTTTCAAAATATGAAATATCTTTCTTCTTTTCTCCGGGGAATTTGCGCCATGAATGTTCCAACTAAGCAGCTGTAGAGACATCCTGAATCAGTTTGTAAGTCCTAATAGGGAGTCGACTTCCTTTTCGTCCAGACCTGCAGGTGGCCCTGGTGTTGATTCAGGCGAAGGTGGTGGCCAGACTCCTGCCACTCCTTTCCGAAGGTCCTCCCCGTAGTCGTGTAGAAACTTCTCTTGGTCCTCTGCTGATCTGATTTTTACTTTTTTCCCTTTGAAGTTAAAGGATATTCCTTGGGGAAACTCCCACCTGTAGGGAATTGTGTTGTTTCTCAACAGTCCTGCTAGGTCTTTATATGTAGTTCTTAAATCCAAAAGTTGTTTCGGAACATCTCTGTAGATTTCTGCTTTCTTGCCTTGAATCACCAGTGGATTTTTGAAATGTAGGCCTAGTATATTATCTCTTTCTTGCCTAGATCTTAAAATGATCAGGCAGTCTCTAGATCTATCCTTCCTCACCACTCTTCCCAGTCTGAAAGCGGTGACGATTTTAAAGTCCTTATCTTCCGCTATACCCCAGAACTTTGAAAATTCTGCTGTCAAAAAGCCAATCAAATCTTCTTTTTCAAGTTCTGGAATTGATCTCAATCTAAAATTGTTCTCCCGATTTTTCAATTCCACCATGGACAGATAGGCCTGTTGTTCGTTGATTTGCCTGCTCAGTGGCCTTACTTCCTTTCTTACTTCCTCAATTTTCTTATTGGCTTGTTCTGCTTTTTGATTCGCTTCTTCAGCCAGTTTGCGATTCTCTGCTGTTGTTGTTTGAATATTCCCAATTGCTTGTGTATTTTGGGAAACTTGCTCAGTCAATTTGTTGATAGTGGCTGTCACTTGATCAAATTTTTCCGCCTGTTCATCCGCTTTCCTGTTTAAAGCTGCCAATTGTTCCAAAATTTCTTTAGAGACTGGGTCAAGCCCTCCTGAAGCCATATCCCCTAGGTCTGGCTGCTTGATTTCTCCTTCTTGCAAGCCTAGGACAGTTGGGACAGATGATCTACGTGTCTGCGCAGTCAAAGTTGTTTGCAACAGTTCAGATTGTTTTGGTTTTGATTTGGCAGCCCTTGTTCTCCCTGTGCCACTCATTCCACAGCTGTCTATGTATCAAGGTCAAATTGTAAATCCCATGGGAAAAACAGTCCAGAATAAAAACATCCAGGCAGAAGATGAACAAAACAATAAGCAGTTCTCAGAGACTAAATAATCCACAGTCCTCTAGGGGGAGCTCCCCTGTAGTAAAAAAAAAAAAAAAAGTAAAAACTTTCCACCATTAAATTCCCAATGGACCAACAAAGAAGAAAAAAATAGGAAGTACCTTCAACATTCCTTTAAACTTGCAGAGCTTTGCCCGAGTTGAAAAGAAAGTCTCAATAATGGTGCATGCAACAGTTCCATATTTGTATCCCACAGTAAGGCTCAAATGTAGCACGTTGAAACTTTAGATACAGTTTCCGCAAATTGACAGATCTTTATATCCAGGCAGTCCGCAGACTATTTTTTCTCAAAATTTTGTAATCCACCAAGAGAAGGCGCAATCCCAGTCCAAGTCCAGTTCATTTACACAAAAGTAATCCTCTTTACTTATAAGTAGCGAAGTCAGAATTTGCACAGTATAAGCGGATTCCCTTTAAAGTCCCTCTTTCAGCGCTTCCCGCTTGTCGAGGTCTTTGCTTTGAACTTAAGCAGAATCGGAAGACGGACTTCCCTTTTGACGTCTCCCGTTTTCAGCCGAATTCAATAATTTAGTTCCCCAATCTTGTGGTTCTTACTCACGAGTATGTTGTTTAGAGTCGGATATTCATAGAAGAAAGGTCAGCGCTCATCAGCAGCAGCCGCGCGGCTTCACTTCCGCGGAAAGAGCGATGAACTCACAGCACCGCTCCCCCTTTCACGTTCCGGAGCCCCTTACGGGGTTCCTTCTTCGTTTCCAGGGTCGCTCCTGGTGCCCGCCGAGTCCCACGACCACAAGCTCACTCTGCCTGTGGGTTTTCTTAACGGGTCTCCGCTCTGCCGCAGCCATTGCCGTTTCGCGCCGCCTCCGGAATACATTCATTTTGATCACAGCAATACGGCCTAACAGTGAAATCTTCAAATTTGACCATATCTCTAGATCCTTTTTTACTTCCGTCCAGCATTTCTCATAATTGTCTTTAAACAAGTTCACATTTTTAGCTGACATATTAATCCCCAAGTATTTCACCTTCGTAACCACGGTTAACCCCGTTTCATTCTGGAACCTCTCCCTTTCTGTAGCTGTTAAGTTTTTCTCTAATACCTTAGTCTTTAATTTATTCAATTTGAATCCTGCAACTTGACCAAACTCTTGAATTAATTCTAAAACTCTTTTAGTACTAGTGTCTGGCTCTTGTAATGTAAGTACCAAGTCATCTGCAAATGTTCTATGTTTGTACTGTTTAACTCCGACCTGTACCCCTTTAACTAGCTGGTCCCTTCTAATCATGTTCAGCAAAACCTCCAGGACCGATATAAAAAGCAAAGGGGAAATTGGGCACCCCTGTCATGTCCCTTTTTCTATTCTAAAGTCTTCCGTAACCACATTATTTACAATTAGCTTAGCCTTTTGTTCAGAGTATATTGCACCCATACCATTCTCAAATCCTTGGCCTACCCCCATCCCATGTAGATTCTTCTTCATAAAACTCCAAGAAATGTTGTCAAAGGCTTTCTCCGCATCCACAAATATCAGTACTGCTTTAGTGTTTATATTCACTTCTAGTTTTTCCAAAATATCTATTATATTCCTCACATTGTCTGACAAATGTCTTCCTGGGAGAAAGCCTGCTTGGTCCTTGTGAATCTCTTCCATCAATACTTTCTTCAACCTTTTAGCCAAAATGTCAGCAAAAATTTTGTAATCCACATTAAGTAACGATATAGGGCGGTAGTTCTTAAGCTGAGTCTTTTCAGTCTCTGTTTTCGGTATGAGTGTAATATAAGCTTCTTTCCACGATACTGGTGCCCTTTTCCCCTCTAAAATTTCATTGCAGACTTCCTTCAAAGGTTGTAATAGCCACTCCTTCAAGGCCTTGTGTAATGGGAATTGGGGTTACTTGTGCGTAAACTGCAAACTGCTCCAAGCTGGTCGTATAGCTAAACCTTTCCCTGGTTTGACAGCCCTTACAACGCGACTGTCTTAGTCGCTGGCAGAATCCGTGAGTGGGCGTCTCCTAAACTTCCTCCAACATAGAAATTCTTTGACTCCAAGTCTCCTCCTAGATTCTCTGCGCGGAAGCCTTCTGCGCAGCGTGGGCGTGCCAAGCGGAGGTCCCGCAAATGTGGAGCTGGTGTGGATAGCGCGAAGAGGGATGCGCTGGAGCGAATTCAAGCCAGCCGTGATGGCGAGAGCTGCCTCGGAGGGCCCACCTGATGCCCTGGTTATCCAGTTGGGGGAAAACGACCTGGCGCACCGCAAAGCTATTGACTTGAGATGGAACATTTTTGACGATTTTGCTGATCTGATGGCGGTTTACCCAAACATTACTAACTTGTGGTCCTCGTTGCTTGAGAGGAGGACATGGAGGGATTGTGTGAGCCCGGTTGGAATCAATAAAGCAAGAAAGGTCCTGGAGCGGGCTGTGGAACGTAGAGTGGTGGCTCTGGGCGGGTGCGTCATAGGACACCCAGGCATCCAGTACAGCAACGAAGGTGTGGGGTTCATTGGCAGGGGTTCATTGTTATGCAAATGAATGGGGGGGAAGGAAGCGCCATCACCTTCCCCCAAGGAAAGGGTAGTCCGGTAGAGGACTCCGGGGGGCGTTGCCTTGTCCGAAACCTAGGGAGGTAAGGGCCTCTGGCACGCCCCCGAGCGGTGACACCCGTGGGATCCTAGTTGGCGTACTTCAACAGGACTCCCACGGCTTGTGGATAACCCTTCCCGGTCTCCATGCCAGGTAGTCGATAGGAGCCAATGCCTAAGGCCAATACCTTTCAATTCTGTAATCAATACAGTTGTGGCCTTTTTATGCCCATTAACCTTATATAATGTGTCCAGTGTCTTCATTTCACATGGGGGAGGGGACTTGCCACGCAAAGCCATTTCCGACCTTGGGAGGAGAGGGGGTTGCGGGTTACCCCTCCCACACACGCGGGGGCTGGCCTTTTGCCCCCGCGAGATCCAGGGAATCCCCGGGCGTGCCTGCGACCTGGCCCGTCAATCGACGGGCTGGGGAGGCGTGGCCTAGCATACTTAAGGCCAGGTACGCCCAGGGACCGCCCTCTTTCCCCTTGCCAGCTGAGCGGTTTTCCGTTCCTTGGACGGCGACGTGGGAAACCCCGGGAAGGAGCTATCCCCTTCCTCAGAAGATTCAAACACCGCTCCCCATCTGCTGCTGTCTCTTTCCGCTGCCCAATCTCCCCAGTTGGATTCCTCTCCCTCGGATACCCCTCCTTCCTCCTCTTCGGAGGCTGGCCACCCCTCAAACTCTTCTTCATCATCCGTGGTGCCAAATTGCTCTTCCCAGAACCTTCCTAGGGGTTTGGGCTTCTTTGGGAACCTGCTATGAAACTCCTCCTGCAGATACTCATCCCTGATCTCTTCTGCAGGAACCCAAGTGTTTTCCGACTCTGGTTCCCCTTCCCAAGCCACCAAATATTCCACCCTTCTCCCTCTCCACCTTGAATCGAGAATTTCCGCTGCGTGACCACTAAATTCCCTTTCCTCCACCAGTGGATGCATGGGGATTTCTCTTTCTCGCCCCTGAAATTCCCTCCCTTCCCGGTACGGTGAGAGCAAGGACCTGTGGAACACCGGGTGTAGTTTCATGTTGGTGGGCAATTTGAGTCTAAAGGTCACAGGATTCACCTGTTGGGTTACCTCGAAGGGTCCCAGTCGCCTTGGCCATAATTTCTTACACCCCCCCTTTGAACGGTAACCCTTGGGTTGACAACCACACCTGGTCCCCAACCCTTATTGTCTCCCCTTCTCTGCGGTCCATGTCTGCCTGCCTCTTGTACACTTCCTTAGCCCTCTCCAGGTTAACCTTAAGTTGTTGATGTAAAGCTTCCATTTCTTCCACAAATTGTTTGGCCGCCGGCACACTCCCCCTCCCCTCCCCCTCCCCTGGGAAGGCCCTGGGGTGACACCCGTAATTGGCCATGAAGGGACTCATCCCCGTGGACACGTGTTCAGCGTTATTGTATGCAAATTCGGCCACCGCTAGTTTTTCCACCCAATCGTTCTCCCTTTCGTTGACGTAGCAGCGTAGGTACTGTTGAAGTACGCTATTGACTGTTTCTGCTTGTCCGTTGGTCTCCGGGTGTCTGGCCATCGAGAAGTTCACTTCGACGTCCAGAACCTGGAAGTAAATTGCCTGCCTCTGTCGGACAAAACCCTCAAGGGGGCGCCATGCAACCTGAAAACGTGATCTATAAACAGCCTAGCTGTCTCCTCCGCTGTCACTGCATGCGAGCAAGCAATAAAATGGCACATATTGGTCATCAAGTCCATATGGGAGTCGGAACTTAAGAGGTTAAGTTGTTCCCATGATGCCTCAACATTCTGACGTCAGCTTTGGAAGCTGGGAGGAGTTTTCTGACTGTTCCTCTCGGTCTTTGAGAGAGAAAGACGCAGTTTGTCATGGCTGCGAGAAGTCCTGGAGTTTTCTGAGAAAGGATGCAATAAAGAGCTGTAAATGGACAATCTGGTGCTCTGTGTATTTGTCGGAAGCTACGTGACAGTTTGCTGCTGTGTTTTACTCTGCTAGGCGTGACGGAACGAAGCAGATTGCGCCGCTAAGTGGGAAGCGTGCCGGACCGCTGTAAAGAGCTAATTGGACCGTAAATCAATTAGCAGGTCACGCACTAATAAATCAACAGTCCACTACCACCATGACTGCTGTTTTCCCCCTGGACTTGGGTAAATCGGTCATAAAATCCATGGATACCACTTCCCAGGGCCTTCCAGGGGTGGGTAAGGGCTCCAGTAACCCCACAGGTGCTGCCTTCTCCCCTTTAGCCCTCTGGCAGTGCTCGCACCCCCGTACGTATTTCCGCACATCTTCCCTCACTCTTGGCCACCAGAACTGCCTGGTGACAAGCAACATGGTTTTGTGTTGACCAAAATGTCCCGCCGTGGGGTTATCATGTAGTTGTTTGAGTACTCTTCTCCTCGGGTCCCCTTCTGGTATGTACAATGCTCCCTTATAGTACAGAGCCCCCTCCTTTTCCTCAAAACCCCCCTGATTTTCTTCTGCGTCTCGTATCTCCCTGATTTTAGTTTGTGCGTACTCGTCATTCCTCGTCAACCCGGCTAGTTCTTGTCTCCCTACCAACACTCCCACACACACCCATCGGTCCTCGGGTATCACATGTCGTACTTCCGGCACCCCCTCTCCTTCCAAGTACTCTGGTTTACGGGAAAGGGCATCTGCCCTGACGTTTTCCTTTCCCGGCACATACTGAATTTCAAAGAAGAACTTGGAAAACTCCTGTGCCCATCGCACCTGTCTTTGGTTGAGAACTCGTGCAGTCCTCCAATATTCCAGGTTCTTATGGTCCGTGCACACCTGGATCTTGTGCTGCGCGCCTATTAGAAAATGTCTCCAACGTCGAAAGGCTTCATGAATTGCAAGCAGTTCCCGGTCATACACTGTGTAGTTCTGTTCGGACTTGTTCAGCTTCCTTGAAAAAAAGGCACACGGCTTCCACTCTGATCGATTTCCCGTCTGGAGCAACACAGCTCCCACCGCTCTGTCTGACGCGTCTGTTTCCAATCTCATAGGCTTCTGCAGATCCACGTGTAAGAGTTGCTCTTCCGAAGCGAATGCCCTCTTTAGCTTTTCAAAAGACTGCTGAGCCGCTTCTGTCCATTCAAACTTCTTCTTGCTGCTGAGACAATCAGTTATGGGTGCCGTTAAGTGGGCAAAGTTCTTGATAAACTTTCTATAGAAGTTTCCAAACCCCAGGAACCTCTGCACGTCCTTCCGGGTCTTGGGAGTCTTCCATTCTAGTACCGCCTGCACCTTGCCTGGGTCCATGGCTAAGCCTTTGTCCGACAACCTGTAGCCCAGGAACTCAACCTCTCGGGCGTGGAATTGGCATTTCTCCAGTTTGACCCACAGCTGGTGCTCCTGCAGCCTCTTCAGCACTTCCCTGACATCCTTAACATGCTGCTCCTCGTTCTCCGAGTAGATTAGCACATCATCTAGGAAGGCCACGCAATTCTTGTACAGCAGGGACCCCAACACGTGGTGCATGAAAGCTTGAAAGCAGGTCGAACCGGATTGTAATCCGAAGGGCATAACTAGGTACTCAAAGGCCCCCAGAGGGGTGAACATCGTGGTTTTCCATTCGTCCCCCTCTCTCATCCTTATCAAATTGTACGCCCCCCGAAGGTCCAGCTTGGTAAAGACCTTCCCTTTCCTTACCCTGGCCAAAATGTCATCAATTCTGGGCATAGGGAAGGTCACTGGTTCTGATACCCGGTTCACCGCGCGGTAATCTACGACCAATCTGGGCTCTTTGGAGTCTCTTTTGTCTACAAAGAACACTGGACTGCCCCCCACCGCCCTTGATTCTCGTATGAAACCCCTCTTCAGGTTCTTGTCAATGAACTTCCGCAACTCCTGCATCTCCCTGTCCGACATGGCGTACAGCTTACCCACTGGTAACTGAGCCCCTGAGAGTAGGTTGATCTGACAGTCAAAGGGCCTGTGAGGGGGCAGTCTATCCACCTCTTTCTCACTGAAGACTTCTTCCAGGTCTGCATACTGAGGTGGTACTCTCCCCTTTTCTCCCACCGCCATCCCTGCCACCCTGGCTACTGCCATCCTCGGGGTTTCCCCTTCGTGGCAGTGCTCTACGCAGTGAGCTGACCCAAAGGTGACTGTCCGCTGGTGCCACCCCACTACTGGATTGTGCAGTGCCAGCCAGCTCATTCCCAGTATGATTGGTGGCCCGGCTAATGTGGCAACGTGAAAGGCAATTGTCTCAGTGTGTCTGGAGACCCTCATTTTCATGGGAGGGGTCTGGTGGGTCACTCCCCCCCCCAAGAGTTCTCTCCCATCAATGGCCGTTACTTGCAAGGGGTGTTCTAGAGGCACCACGTGGAGCTGGTGTTCTAGTGCAAAATCCCTGCTAAAGAAGTTGCAAGAGCTGCCTTCACCTTAATAGGGTGTCCGTTAGGGAGTTCTAACACCACCTCTATGGCTATGGCTGCCCGGGGGGGGGGTCTGGTTTGGGCACATTCACTGGTTGCTCGCCTGGCTGCTGTGCCCGCTCTCCTGCAGCCAAGCATTGCCGTTTCCCTGCTCCTGCTCACCACCAGCTGCCCCCACCATTCCTTGGCACGCCTTTCTCTGAGGGCAGACTCTGGCAAAATGTCCCGGCTGTTGGCAGAGAAAACACTTCTTGGTCATTTTCCCCTCCTTCTTGCGAACCTCGCAGGAGGTTTGATAGTAATGGAGCCAGTCTCGTACTTTAGACTTTAATCTCTCATAACTCTGTAATTTCATTTTATCTCCCCCTTGTTCCAAAATTTCCCAATATTTTGGCCATTTGGCCTCCATATTAAGTTTTTTCACGGCTTTAGCCTCCATTGGCGACAGCCACCTTGGGGTTTTATTTTCCAACAAATCTTTATATCTGATCCAGACATTATATAATGCTTTCCTAACAATGTGATTTTTAAAAGCTTTATGCGCTTTAACCTTATCATACCATAAATATGCATGCCATCCAAATACATTATTAAAACCTTCCAAGTCCAAAATATCTGTATTCTCGAGGAGCAGCCACTCTTTCATCCAGCAAAAAGCTGCTGATTCATAGTACAGTTTTAAGTCCGGCAGGGCAAATCCCCCTCTTTCCTTTACATCCGTTAAAATTTTAAACTTTATTCTGGGTTTTTTGCCCTGCCAGACAAATTTAGAAATGTCTTTCTGGCACCTCTTGAAACAGTCCATCTTGTCAAGAATTTGCAATGCTTGAAATAAAAATAACATTCTAGGCAATACATTCATCTTAATAACTGCAATTCGGCCTAACAAGGAAAGCTTTAAATTTGACCATATTTCTAGATCCTTCTTAACTTCTGTCCAGCATTTCTCATAATTATCTTTAAACAAATTCACATTCTTAGATGTCATATTAATCCCCAAGTATTTCACCTTCTTAACCACTGTCAACCCTGTTTCATTCTGGAACCTCTCCCTTTCCATAGCTGTTAAGTTTTTCTCCAAAACTTTAGTTTTTTGTTTATTCAACTTGAATCCTGCAACTTGACCAAATTCTTGAATTAGTTCTAAAACCCTTTTCGTACTAGTGTCTGGCTCTTGTAAAGTAAGTACCAAGTCATCTGCAAAGGTCCTTAACTTATACTGTTTGGCTCCAACCTGAACCCCTTTAACCAGCTGATCACTTCTAATCATGTTTAGCAAAACCTCCAGGACTGATATAAAAAGTAGTGGGGAAATTGGGCACCCCTGTCGTGTCCCTTTTTCTATTTTAAATTCTTCCGTTACCACATTATTTACAATTAATTTAGCCTTCTGTTCAGAATATATTGCACCCATACCATTCTCAAATCCTTGCCCTACCCCCATCCCATGTAGATTCTTCTTCATAAAACTCCAAGAAATATTATCAAAGGCTTTCTCCGCGTCCACAAATATCAGAACTGCTTTAGTGTTTATGTTCACCTCTAATAATTCCAAAATGTCTATTATGTTCCTCACATTATCTGACAAGTGTCTTCTTGGGAGAAAGCCTGCTTGGTCCTTGTGAATCTCTTCCACCAATACTTTTTTCAATCTTTTTGCCAAAATGTCTGCAAAAATTTTGTAATCCACATTAAGTATTGATATAGGGCGGTAATTCTTAAGCTGAGTCTTTTCAGTCTCTGTTTTCGGTATGAGTGTGATATACGCTTCTTTCCATGATTCTGGTGCCTTTTTCCCCTCCAAAATTTCGTTGCAGACTTCCTTCAAAGGTTGTAACAACTACTCCTTCAAGGCTTTGTAGTATCTGGAAGTCAACCCATCTGGTCCTGGAGATTTGCCCAGTTGCATGTTTTGAATGGCACCTTCTATCTCTTGTTCAGTTATTTTCTGATTCAGGTCTATTTTACTTTGATGAGAGATTTTTTGTAGACCAAATTTCTTAAGAAACTCATCTATATCTCTTTCATTCTGCGGCCCTTGTGAGTATAATTTTTTGAAATAACTCTGGAAACAGTTTCTAATCTCATTTGGCTTATAAATGTTCTTTCCTTCCACCTCTAGGCTTGTAACCGTGTTTAGTTTTTGCCTTTTCTTCAATTCCCAAGCCAGAAGTTTACCACACTTATCCGCAGATTCAAATGTCTTTTGTCTCATTTGCTTAATCTTCCATTCTATTTCTTGGTTCATCAATTCCATGTATTGTGTCTGATGTAACTTAATTTCTCTCAAAATCTCCTGGGACTTTGGTTTAGATCTCAATTTCTTTTCTCCTTCTTTAATCTTTTCCTTCTTATCCTTCTTCTCATTTTGGTTTCTCTTCTTTATAGAGTTTTGTTGTATTAAAAATCATCGCATAACAGCTTTACTTGCGTCCCAGATTACTCATTTTTCCACATCCGTTTTTAAATTTATTTCAAAATAGTCTCTCAAAGTTTTTTGAGCCTTTTTGTAGACCTCTTCATCTCTAAATAAGGTGTCATTCATCCTCCATCTAAAGGAACCAGCTGTTGTTAACTTCATCTCCATCTTTACGGCATTGTGGTCGGAGCAGGTTTTTGGGCAGATTTCCACTTTCTTGATCTTTGGAGCCATCCCACTAGTAACCCATATTTGGTCAATTCTAGTCCATGTCATCATAGCTTCAGAAAAGAAAGTTCCCGCTCTCTCAAGAGGGTTCTTTGTTCTCCAAATGTCAATCAAGTCCATATTTTCAGTCATTTCAAAAAAAGTCTTTGGTAGTCTCCCATCCTTGGAAACTACCTGTCTTTGTGATTTGTCCATATTTGTAGATACTACTCCATTCATGTCTCCCAACAAGATTAAATTGTAATCCAAATAGTCCAGTAAAATCTCATGCAGCTTCTTAAAGAATTCCGACTTCCCTTCATTTGGTGCATAGATCCCTAATATCAAGAATTTTTCACCTTGAACTTGAATTTCAATTGCCAAAAATCTTCCATGTTCATCTTTAAACATCAATTTCGGGGGGAAATTTTCCTTTGCATAGATTACCACTCCTCTTTTCTTAACTTTATCAGATGAAATAAATTCTTATCCTAATCTTTTGTTGATAAGTAGTTTTCTATGCAGTCTTGTCACATGAGTTTCTTGTAAACAAATCAAGTCCAATTGTTCTTTTTTCAATATATGAAAAACATTTCGTCTTTTTCGGGGAAGGTTAAGACCATTACAATTCCAACTTAGAAGTTGCAGAGCCATCCTGTTGCTATTTACTTTTTCCTCCCACTGCTCCAAGTAGTTGTTCACCTTCCATCGGTGATTTCAATCCAAATGTTAAGTTCAAAATGTCTGTTGCTTCCTTTACTGCTTGGGTTGGTTCCACTTCGACCGTCCCTTTCACAAGATCTTCTTCGTTGTCTCGTAAGAATTGCTCTTTGTCTTGGACAGATCTTATTCTGGTTTTCCTTCCTTTGTATTTAAAGGATAGGCCTTGAGGGAATTCCCACCTAAAGGGTATTTCGTTCTTTCTCAATAAATCAACCAGCTCTTTATAATGGGCTCTTACATCCAAAATATGTTTTGGTATATCTTTGAAAATCTCCACGAAAGCATTTTCAATTTCCAGAGTTCTTTGAAAATGCAGATTCAACATTTTATCTCTTTCTTCTTTTGATCTTAAAGTTATCAAGCAGTCCCTTGGCTTCTTTCTGCCTTGTCTTCTGCCCAATCTAAACGCAGACACTATCTTAATTTCTACCTTCTCCAACTCCTGTTGCCAAAAGTCCGAGAATTCTTTAGAAAGGAAGTCCACCAGGTCGTCTTTTTCGCTTTCAGGCACTGCTCTCAATCTCAGATTTCTCTCCTTCCTTTGTATCTCGAGCATAGACAAAGCCAGTTCATGGTCTTCTAACTTTTTACAGACTGGTATTATCCTTTCCTGAGTGGCATCTGCAGAAACCTTAGCTTCTTCTGCAATCTTTCGAGTAGTGGCAGAGTCCTCTAGAAGTTTATTAATAGTCTCTGTATTTGAAGACACCCTCTTGCTGAGTTCATTCACACTTTGCGTGTTCAGATCAAGTTTTGCTGAGAGCTCTGCCAATTGTCTACTATTATCCGCACCTTGTTTTGTCAGAGATTCCAAAGATTCATTTATTTTATAGAATGCACATTCACTCAAAAATCGCAGAGTGACATGTTTGTTATCAGCCGAAATGAACCATAGGTGTTTCGGTTCTATCTCAATAGAAGGAGAACAAATAAACTTGGATTGTTCTTTCGGTGGTAATTCACCCTAACCCTAACCCTAACCCTAACCCTAACCCTAACAGTAACTCTAACCCTAACCCTAACCCCAACCCTAGCAAAGAGAAATGTAATAAGCCTAAACAAAGCCAAACAGCTTGTTTTGGGTTCCAGCTACATAGAAAGAAGAATCTTGGATTTCGCTTATTACAAGTCGTGTTCTTCGGTGTTAATGCACTTTTTTAAAAAAATGATATTTATTAATTTTTCACAGACAAGAAACAATAAAAACAAAATCCAACATTTAAACGTTTAAACATTTAAACTACAAAAACAAGACAAATAAAAAATACACTGTAGAAAAACAGTTGATAGAAGAAGGATAGAAAAAAATTAAAAATGGAGAATAAAAAGAAGAGGAAAAAACCACCAAACGGCTAAAAATGTATTGATATTTTCAAATCTTATGTTTTCTTCACTAATTTCTTGACCTCCTCACACCTCCCATTTTGTATTCCAGTTCAAATATTAAATTCAGCAAATCCTTACCCTCTAGCATTTTATCCTTACTCCATATATTAACCTATTATTATAAATATCCATTTCCAATTATCATTCCCTATTTACATTTTCACAAGCATCTCTTAACCAGTACCACTTATTTTCAATCAAACGTCCTTTCAACATTCCTTAATTTTACAGTGCTTCTGCAGGTAATCTTTAAACTTCTTCCAATCTTCCTCCACCGACTCTTCTCCCTGGTCACGGATTCTGCTGGTCATCTCTGCCAATTCCATGTAGTCCATGACCTTCATCTGCCAGTCTTCCAGTGTGGGTAGCTCCTGTGTCTTCCAATATTTTGCGATGAGTAATCTTGCTGCTGCTGTTGCGTACATAAAGAAAGTTCTATCCTTCTTTAACACCAATTGGCCGACAATGCCCAGGAGAAAGGCCTCTGGTTTCTTCAGTAAGGTATATTTAAATACCTTTTTCAATTCATTATATATCATTTCCCAGAAAGCCATTTCCGACTTGAGAGGAGAGGGGGTTGCGGGCAGAAATCCTCCCACATCCTCACGCGGGGCTAGCCTTTGCCCCCGCGAGAGTAGGGAATCCCCGGGCGTGTCGACGACCCGGCCCGCCAATCAGCGGGCCGGGGAGGCGTGGTCTAGCCTATTTAAGGCTAGGCACGCCCGGGGACCGCCCTCTTTGCCCCTTCCAGCTGAGCGGGTTTTCTCTGTGAGGTTTTCGTCGCTGTTTTGGAGCCGTTGCGAGCCGCACCTTCTGCCACGTGCTTGGCTTCACACTTACAGAGCTAAATCACTAAGGAGACCACAGTCTCCACTAGAGCTGAAATCACTTTTGCTGGGGTGTTTTGACGGCAGAAAGAAGGTTGGGAGGCACCAGCGGCTCCTTGGGAACTTTCCAATTTGCTTGCCTGCGCGTGGAGGACACTTACCTTGTTAGTTTGGAGGACCAGGCAGCGGCTGCAACACCGACGATCAGGCAATGCAGGGAGCGTATTGTTTGAAGGCGGAGAGCAGGAGGGGTAAAGTACACGGAGCGCAGCCACCTTCCGCTCCCCCCTTCTCGCTGGATCGCGGGGGTACTCGCCAGCGGTTTGTTTTCTTGTCTTCCTTGCTGTGCTCTCGGGTTTCCTGGTTTTCCCCTTCAGTTTGCTATTTTGTTTGTGCGTTTGGTTGTTTGTTACTTTCTTGGCTTTAACGGCTGGCTGCCTCACTTAGCTGTTCTCCTGCTTTTCTCCCTCTTAGCGCCAGGTCCGCGCCCCCCGTTCTAACCCCCGCCTCCACTAAGTGTGGGTTTTGAAGCAGAGGCTTCCATTTTTGTTAAGGGCTTGTTAAGGGCAGAGAACAGGCGCCATCTTTGTGGGCACACGTGGTGGTAGTGCGAGCGGCCATCTTTGTTGAGGTAAGGGGAAGAGATCACGGCTGCCATCTTGGGAAGGGACACTTGTGGAGGCACGGGCGGCCATTTTAGGTGTGGCGTTAGGAACATATTCTGAATGCAAGCAGAGTATTCTTTGAAAAAAAAAGCGGAGGTAGCAGCTTTGCAAGCGGCAATTGGGCAAGCAAGGTTTGCACACAGTTCAATCAGACCCTTTACGTACGCGGTTTCATAGTTTTACTGATTAGGAACTTTCCTTTTCAGGGTATAGTTGTGCATTGATTTAGGCAGTAAGTCTGAAGGCATCGGGGGTTAATTCTTGGATTGCTTGGTTTTCATTCGGCTGGGGGACAAAAGTGCTGTGTGCTTTAGTATTTGTAAGTGGCTTCCATGCTGTTGGTGCTAAAGTGCTGAGTGCTGGGAATAATTAAGTGGTTTTTTTATGCTGTTGGGGCATAGTGCCTGGTATAGTGTTAAGTGGCTTCTATGCTGTTGGTGCTAAAGTGCTGAGTGCTGTAAATAATTAAGTGGCTTTTATGCTGTTGGGGCACAGTGCCTGGTATAGTGGAGATTATTTGGCAGTGGTTAGTTAAGCCCTCTCCTTCATTCAGGAAGTTGAACTAATAGCCTCTATAAATATAAACGTCCTCACTCACTGGGATTTGGGTTTTGCTTGAACCTATTGGTTAGGAAAATTTAATTTGAGCTTACTGGTTAGGATATACAATTCAATATATAGTTAAATGCTAATAATAGCAGTATTTGATTTATAAAAAAAAAATTAATTCTTTTACTTAATAGAGCTAGTGGGTCTTACTAGCTTTTATTGAATTAAGTCACAGCTGCACCGGCGTAGGTATTATTAGAATAGGTCCTGCCAACGTCTAGTGGTTCTGAACTAGCTTTTACTGGTTTAAGTTACAGCTGCACCAGCGTAGGTATTTCTTGGAATTAGTTCTGCTAACGTCTAAAGAGTTAAGTAGCGGCTAAGCCAGTGTTGAGATTATCGAACTTTGTTGCAGCTTGCATTTCTATTTTAAGTTGAACCTTAGCCAGTGCCGATAGTACTGAACTTGGCAGCCAGTACCACAGGTAAAGGAACAGCTGGGTCAGTGTTGATAATTCTGAACTAGGGCAACCAGCCCTTCCAGATTCAACGTTGTGCCAAGTCATTGTAAACAATACTGAACTGGGTGCAGCTTTAGGTGGTGTTGCCAACAGCTGGGCATTGGCCGGTGGTGGTTTGTAAGTTTGCTTAGGATATACAGAACTAGGGGGGAGTTCACAGTCAATTCTGAGCTGAGCACAATTTAGGTCATCTTAGTGAGCACTGACTAGCGGGGAACACAGTCATCCTAGGGGGGGACAGCACTGTATTATCGAACGAATAGTCTTAGTACCTACCCTTGCTACGTCAGGAGAGCAAATGGCTTCCGGTGGGGACCAGCAACCATCCACCTCAGGTAATCAAGCCGCACCCGCCGCAGGCATTGGTGGTGCCCAGGTGCCGGCCATGCCATACGATCCCCAAGCTTTTGCCCAATGTTTCATGGCAGCTTTCGAAACTTTTTACAAACAGTGCAGGTCCAGAGGGACTTTGTCCCCGCCGGTCCCTGAACCATCACAGGTCGTGATACCGGATACTCCTCCCAGCTGTCAAGGGCAGCAGGGCAGCTCAGCGGGGGGTGGAGTTAGCACCCCGTCGGTCACGGCTACCGTCAGCCGCCCTAATACCCGTGCCCAGGCAGCCATCGCTAGAAAAGCCAACCAAAGCAGTGGTAAAGGAAAGGCGCCTGCAAAAAGTACCGGGAAGGGGAGGGCGACAGCCACGGGTACCAGTGGCAGCGCTGTCTCACACGTTGTAGATATCCCTAGTGTGTTTCAGGAGCAGCAGACCCAGCACAGCTCTACCGAGGACAGTGCGGGCTCCGCCTTGGAGGAGGAGCACGCGCAGCCCCAAGTTGTCCAGGCAGCCGCCAGCATGAACCCAGCCAACGTCGAGGTGCAAGGAGGGAAAAGAAAGTCCAAGAAGAAACATACCTCTTCGAAGAAGAAAATAAGTAAGCAGTCCGAGACGGAGGACGACTCAGGTACGTCATCCTCGGATTCGGATAGCGAGGGCCCCTTGGATGGTTACTGGGGTTTGGGTGAGGCGAATCATGGGATTCCACTTTGGGCACATGAAAGGAGGGCCAATTCCCATCGTAGAACCTTTAATGGCGTGCTAGAATGGAAGGATGGGGCATTGGTGGAAGATGTAAAAGTCGCTACTAATCAACCCACTGATTATATTTTGGGGAACCATTTGTCACAGAAGAAGAGGAATAAGATCCTCAATGGTGACTATGTTGACATGTTTACCCTTTTTCCCCCGACTAAGATAATGGGTAAAGGTGAGAAGAGGCGCTCCTATGGTAGGCGGAGGTATAGGACGCCTAGGGCAGAGCGCACCTTCGAGAACTGGCTGGATGGATACCAGGAATTTATGGGAGTCGTTTGTGTGGCTTATCCGCGGCGTTCCATGGATTTTGTTGCGTACCTGGCTCACGTGAGGAGGGCCCACGCGCTCGCGGGGCAAAATGCCGCTCTAACGTACAATGAGAATTTCCGTAGAAACGCTTCTCTCCTGCCTTCCACGCGATGGGATCTGACAGATCCTAATTTCTGGGGCGAGGACGTCAACCCGTACATCGGAAAGAAAGGCCAAGACTCAGCCAAGGCGGGTAAGACAGAGGCTAGTCGGCACCGCCATTGCTGGGAATACAACAGGGGAGTATGCTCGCGGCCTTCCTGTAAGTATCTGCATGAATGTGAGCGGTGCTGGGGCAACCACCCTGCCTCTGCATGCTTCAAGAACAAGCAGCAGCCCTTTCGTGGGGCCCGGGGGTTCTCCCACGGTAATAACAGGGGTGCCCCCAGATCCTCCCAACAAGGGCCAGGTGGCCGCCAGTAACTTGCATCTTGGCTTAGCCTTCTCCCCCATCCGCCTTCAGCCCCTCAAAACCCTGTTGGATCAATATCCCGATCGAAAAGCTGCGCAGTACCTGTGGGAGGGGTTCTCCATGGGTTTCAGGATCCCTGTATCTTTCCCCCCTAACACCAGGGACCCACAAAATCAGAAATCAGTCAGGGAGAGGCCAGAGGAAGTAAAGAAAAAGATAGAGAAGGAAATCAGTGCATGTAGGGTGGCAGGTCCTTTTGTTGAGCCTCCAGTGGAAGGTCTTCATCTATCCCCGTTGGGCATTGTACCAAAAAAGACCCCAGGGGAATTCCGCATGATCCACAACCTCTCATACCCAAGGGGAGGGTCGGTTAATGACGCGATCCCCCAGGAGCTTTGCACAGTAAAATACGCCTCCTTCGACCAAGCAGTAAAAATGATCCGCAAGTTCGGGCGTGGGGCACTTCTTCCCAAATGTGAAATTGAGTCGGCGTTTCGCCTTCTTCCCGTGCATCCGGCTGACTTCCGTTGGCTGGGGTTTAGATTCGAGGGGGCGTATTTCATTGACAAAGCAATGCCTATGGGCTGCTCCATGGCATGCTCAGCTTTTGAGTCGTTCAGTACATTTCTCGACTGGGCCTTACGCTTTAGGACAGGGTCGTCGGGCGTATCGCATTACCTCGATGATTTTATTTTGGTGGCCGATAGCAGGCAGCGGTGCTCCACCCTCCTGGAGGCCTTCACCGCCTTAGCAGGCGAGCTAGGGGTGCCATTAGCCGCAGAAAAAACTGAGGGGCCTTCCACTTCTTTGGTTTACCTAGGCATTGAATTAGATACTATAGCCCAAACGTCCAGACTGCCTCGGGAAAAACTGTGTGCCCTTAAAGAGACAATACTACAGCTTTTGCCGCTGAAGAAGGTGACTTTAAGGCAAATTCAATCTCTGCTAGGTCACTTAAATTTCGCTTGTAGGGTAGTGGCCCCGGGTCACCCTTTCTGTGGCCGGCTGGCAAGACTGTCGGCAGGTCTCAGGGCACCACAGCATAGGGTTCGCCTCTCAAAAGAAGTCAAGGCAGATTTGGAAGTCTGGTTGCAATTCCTTGAAAATTATAATGGGATATCCCTGTGGCAGGACTCCTTGACGCTTGATGCCAACTTCCAGGTTCAGTCAGATACTGCGGGGTCCCTAGGTTTCGGAGTATATTTCAGGGGCCAGTGGTGTGCAGAAAGGTGGCCAAAAGACTGGCAGGGCCAGCCTATCTCCCGGGACCTCACATTTTTTGAATTTTTCCCCATCTTGGTGGCAGTGCACCTCTGGACAGACCAGTTTCGCAATCATAGGGTCTGCTTCAACACAGATAACCAGGCAGTGGTAGTGGTTCTTGCCAGGCAGGCCACCCGCTCCCCTAGGGTGGGAAACTTGTTGCGGTGCCTCGTCCTCCTGTGTCTAGAGAACAATATATATTTCTCGGCCAAATTCGTGCCCGGCATTAATAATGACATCGCGGATGCTCTGTCTCGCTTTCAGATGGAGCGCTTCCACTTATTAGCGCCGGATGCGGAACAGTCATCGATGCCTTTCCCGGAGCATCTCTGGAGCCTTGGGAGCAGGAAATGATGAAGGGAGTATTCGGTGCAGTTGCCCCTTCCACAATGAGATCCTACAAGAAAGCGTGGGCCGACTTCCTAGTGTTCCGCAATAAGTTTCCCAAGTCAAAACGCAACCCGGTTCCCTCAGCGAGGGAAGTCCTCCATTATTTAGCTCACTTGAGGGAGCTGGGCAGGGCCCCAGGACTCTCAATATTCAGTCTGCAGGGGATTTAATATTTTGGCAAAACATTTTTCGACACTGACCCATGCGCCAAATTTATAGTGCGTAAGGCTTTAGATGGGTGGCGCCGGCAGCAACCACCTGGTTCTGACCCAAATACACAAAAAATTATGTGCCATATGCTGGTCAAAATATGAGGCTCGCCTGTTCTCGGCTGCCTACTCCATAGCCTTCTTCGGGGCCCTTCGCATAGGGGAGGTGGTTTGCGATGGAGGGGCCGTCCAAGCCCGGAGGGGTATCCTCTTTGGTGATCTGACCCTGTCAACAAACGAGCTTATAGTCCAAGTTAGGAGCTCCAAGACCGACCAGCAGGGGAGGGGGGCCCTTCTAAGGTTGCCGGCGGTGCAAGGCCCTGGCCCATGCCCGGTTAGGGATACGAGGCGTTTTCTTTACCTAAGGCCTGGTAGCCCAGGCCCCCTCTTAATTCATGCCGACGGCTCACCTTTGGCCAGGCATCAGTTTACACGGGTGATGCGAAGGGCTTTGGCCGCATGTGGGCTACCCGCGGGTGAATTTGCGGCTCACTCTTTTCGGATCGGCGCTGCAACCACGGCGGCGCATCTTGGTCTCTCCGCAGAGAGGATAAAGGATCTGGGCCACTGGAAGTCGAATGCATTCAGAGCTTATGTAAGGGGGACTTTATGACTACTAGGTGCACGCCTGACCTCGCTTTCCCTGTTTATTTCATTTTCAGATTGCCGAGGGGTACGCATCTGGCTGGTAGGCCATAGTATCGTGCATTGGGCAAGGCTGCGTGCAATGAGTACCGGGCTGGGAAAAAACTTGAACTTGCCGGCGGGTGTCCAGTTGACCTGGATGGCGAGAAGAGGCATGCGTTGGTGTGAATTCATGCCAGTTGTGATGGCGAGAGCTGCCTCTGAGGGGCCCCCGGATGCCCTGGTTATCCAATTGGGGGAGAATGACCTAGCGTACCGCAAAGCTACTGACTTGAGATGGAACATTTTTGACGACTTTGCAGAATTGATGGCGGTTTACCCAAACGTGACTATTTTGTGGTCCTCGTTGCTTGAGAGGAGGACATGGAGGGATTGTGTGAGCCCGGTTGGAATCAATAAGGCAAGAAAGGTCTTGCAGCGGGCCGTGGAGCGTAGAGTGGCGGCTCTGGGCGGGTGTGTCATCGGCCACCCCGGCATCCAGTACAGCAACGAGGCCCTCTACAGATGTGATGGCGTGCATCTATCTGGCGTTGTAAACGATATCTGGTTGGGGGACATCTTAGCTGGCATTAGGAGTTGGTTGCAGGCTTGAAGGTATTGGCGGCGAGCTTCGCTCGAGTGGCGGTTAGGCATTGGCAGGTGTCAGGGGCTCAGGAACAGAGGTACAGGGGAGAGAGGAAATGGAGAGCGAAGGGGAAGAATCTGAGGGCAGCGTAGGGAGTATGACAGCGACCCGAGAGATTCCATGAGCTTCTCCAGCGAATCAGAAGATTCCCAGAAGGAGGCGCCGATGGTCAGGGCAAGGGGGGTCCCAGGGGGAACACACCAGAAACAAGGGGCCAGCGGGGACTCCCAAAGCAGCAGCGGGAGATCAGGATCAGCTTCCCCACCAGAGCGTAGTGAGGGGGAAGAGTCCCAGGTGTCAGGACCAACGTCTCCTCCAGCAGGGAGAGAAGATGAGTCAGGGCTGACCACGCCTCTATCGGAGAGTGGGGGAACGGAAGGGAGGTCGGGTCCAGCTAGCCTCCCAGAAGGGGGAAGCAGTGACAGGAGCAGTGTAACGGTCAGGAGGAAGGTTGCCAGCTGGGCGCGCGCGCCAAGTTCGAATGTACAGGCGCGGGGGACAGCAGAAAACCCGGATTGGGAACCAGGTCCTAAAGCCCGCCGGAGGCAGGGGGAAGACTCAGGGGACTCAGCGTCAGATGAGTCTAGGAAGGGCGAGACCCCAGCTGACAGGCGGAGCCAGAGGAGGAAAGAGCGAAGGAAGAGGTGGAGCAAGGCTAGAGTCTGGGGGGAGGAGATTCAGACGGAGCTTCGATGGTCTAGAGTTTCAGACGTAGAGCTGCGTGCTACGGTTGTGAAGGTGAAACTGAACTTCAATAAAGACTTTTGTATATAACAACGAACTGGCGTTGGTCCTTTGTGAGCTGGGACCTCAGGCAGCTCTGACAGCTATGATTAAATGGGCACAGGACGTTGGTCATAACATTATGTTCGCTGACTGGGAACAGTTGTGGACCACAGGGATTAAATTCACGGCATGTTAATTCACGTTGGTGATTTCTTGAGTGGATGTGGTGCGGTCCCTGGCGCCTGAAACCTGTGGGGTTCTTTGTAGGGTGTGAGCACTGACCTATGAAATACCGGGTGCATTCTGGAGCCCTCCGGGAGTGTTAACCGGAAGGCCACTGGGTTGATTTGTGCCTCGACTTGGTAAGGCCCTAGCTGCTTGTGTCTGAGCTTCTTCTTAGCTAACGTTCTGGCCGGCACTGCCTGGGCCGCTAACCAGACCCAGTCCCCCACCTGGATGTCTTCCCCGACTCTCCTGTGCCTGTCTGCCTGCATTTTGTAGGCGTGTTTTGCTAGTTCCAAGTGCCTTCGGAGTTGGTCGTGGACCTCCTGCAACTCTGCTGCCAAGTGCTCTGCACGCCGTGGCTCCCCCTCCCCCTTCGTCTCTAACCCCGGGAAGGTTCTGGGATGCCGCCCATTGTTGGCGAAGAACGGTGTCACCCCTGTAGACCCGTGCTTCGTGTTGTTGTAGGCAAACTCGGCCAGCAGTAGGTAGTCCACCCAGGTCAAGGGCTGTTGATTAGTGTAGCATCGCAGGTACTGCTGCATGATGACGTTGACCCTCTCCGCTTGTCTGTTGGTCTGCGGGTGTCGTGCCGACGCTAAGTTGATCTTGACGTTCAGGATGCCCAGCAGCTTCTGCCAGAAGCTCGAGATGAATTGGCGACCCCGGTCGGACAGGATGGACCGTGGTAAGCCGTGAACTTTGAACACGTGGTCTATGAACAGCTTGGCAGTCTGTTCCGCCGTGGCCACCTTCGCGCAAGGAATGAAGTGCGCCATCTTGGTGAACAGGTCTACGACCACGAGTACCGCTGTTTTGCCTCGCGAGCTGGGCAGATCCGTGACAATGTCCAAGCCAATTTCTCCCACGGTTTGAGCGGCGTCTGTAGCGGTTCCAGCAGTCCCGCCGGCTTCCTGTGCACTCGTTTGGCCCTTTGGCATGTGTCACACCTAGAGACGTAATCCGCGACTTCTCCTCTCCTCTGGGGCCACCAAATGTCTCTGGCCACTAATTCCGCCGTCTTGTCCTTGCCGAAGTGCCCAGCACTGGGCGCGTCGTGTAACTGCTGCAGGACTTTCGCGCGGAGGTCGTCTCCCGGCCCGTAGAGAGCCCCTTTGCAGGTGAGCAGTCCGTCACATATCTGGAACTTGTCGTCCTTCGCTGTGCCTCTTCGCACCTCCTCCATCTTGGATTGTGCGAACGCATCCGTCTGCAGCGCGCGACGCACTGCGTCCAGGTCCACGGTGACTGAAGCGCATGCCCACACTTTCGGTGCGAAAATGTGTTTGGCCGCCACCGGTGCCGCTTCCTCGAGATATTGTGGTTTCCTTGATAGTGCATCTGCCATGATGTTGTTGTCTCCCGGGATGTATTCTATCCAGAAGTCGAAATCCGCAAAGAACTCCGCCCAGCGGATGTGTCTCTGGTTCAGGAACCGTGCCGTGCGCCAGTACTCCAGGTTCTTATGGTCCGTGCGGACCTGCACAGTGTGTCTGGCTCCGATGAGGAAGTGCTGCCACGCCTTGAAGGCTCCATGAATGGCCAGCAACTCCCTGTCCCAGATGGTGTAGTTCTGTTCCGACTTGCTGAGTTTCCTGGAGTAGAATGCGCAGGGCCTCCAGTTCCCTTTAGGATCTCGCTGCAACAGGACCGCCCCCACCGCTCTGTCCGATGCGTCCGTCTCAAGCCTCATTGGTTTGCTGGGGTTTACGTGTAGCAGCTGTTCTTTGGACGCAAAGAGACGCTTGAGTCTCCGAAAAGACTGTTCTGCCTGGTCCGTCTAGGTGAACTTCTTCTTCATGGAGCTGAGGGTGTCCGTGATGGCCGCCGTCTTCTTCGCGAACCCCTGATGAACTTGCGATAAAAGTTGGCGAAGCCGACGAACTTCTGGACCTCCTTCCGATTGCGCGGGCTCTTCCAGTCCAACACTGAGCGGACCTTGGTGCTGTCCATGGCGAGTCCCTTGTCGGACAGCTTGTAGCCCAGGAAATCCACCTCCGTCACGTCGAACTGGCACTTCTCCAGTTTGGCGTAAAGTCTGTGCTCCCGCAGTCTCTGCAGGACCTCCTTGACGTCCCCCTCGTGAACCTCCTGCGATTCCGAGAAGATCAGGATGTCGTCTAGGAAGCATACGCACTTTTTGTAGAGGAGGCCCGCTAACACGTGGTGCATGAAGGCTTGGAAACAATGTGAGCCATTTTGCAGACCAAATGGCATAACACGATATTCATAGGTGCCTAAAGGCGTAAACATGGCCGTCTTCCACTCATCGCCCTCCCGCATGCGTATAAGGTTGTACGCCCCTCGTAGATCCAACTTGGTGAAGATTCGTCCCTTCCTCACCGTCGCGAGCAGGTCGTCGATCTTGGGCATGGGGAATGCTGTGGGCTTTGTCCTGGAATTGATAATTCTGTAATCAACTACCAATCTGCGTTGGGGCGTGTCCTTCTTCTTCACGAAAAACACGGGACTGCCCCCCACTGCTTTGGATTCTTGGATGAATCCCCGCTTCAAGTTGTGATCTATGAACTCCCTGAGTTCTTGCAGTTCGTCTTCAGACATGGAATGCAGTTTTCCAGTCGGCAGCGTCGCCCCCGGTAGGAGGTCAGTTGTAGGGCCGGTGGGGAGGCAGCTTGTCCGCTTCCTTCTCACAGAAGACCTCCAAAAACGCCTTGTACTTGTTGGGTACCGCCTGCACCATGCCTAGGTGTAGCTGTGGTTCATCCCCTTGTCCCTCCTCTTCCTGGCTGGTTCGGATGCAGTGTTCTGCGCAGTAGGAGGAGCAGAAGGTTAATTGCCGCTGGTACCATGCTAATGCCGGGCTGTGTCTATCCAGCCAACTCATGCCCAACACTATGGGCGTGTCCGACAGGTGGGTGACATTGAAGCTGATGACTTCGCGGTGATTTCCAATTTGCATTACCATAGGCGGTGTTTGCTGCACCACCTGTCCACCCAGCAGCTTCCTGCCATCGACCGTGACGACGTTTAGGGGCATCGTGGCTGGTAGGAGCGCTATGCGATGTAGCCTGATGAAGTCCACTCCTATAAAGTCTGCATTACTACCAGAGTCAATGGTAATAGGGACTTCCAGGGTGATTCCATTTGGCAGCTGGAGTGATGCCGTGAGTTGCACCACTGGTTTGGGTGGGAGGGGGTCTGTGGGCTGCAAAATCTCTGGAGACTGCTTCACTGACTCGCCTGGCTGGGCCCCAGTGCCTCTGCCTCCAACCAGGCTTCGTTGTTTCCCTGCAGCTGTTCCCCCTGCTGAACTGCTCCCCTTACTGTTGCTGAGGCTGCAGTGTGCTTCTGGATCCTCTGGGGACACTCTTTGGCCATGTGCTGTGCACTGTAGCAGATATAACACTTCCTGCTCCCTCTAGGAGCCTTCGTCTTGACTGCTCCTGGTGTTTGGGCTCTGGTCACTGTCTGAGCCCTGGCACCACCTATCTCCATCGGCTCTTCTCCCCCCCCCCCAGTGGAGGCGTGGATTGCGCGTGCCCTGTCTCCCTGGGTAGGAAGGGAGTTGTTCTGGCTAGTGTGCGCGCCCTACGCCTGTCATCCCTGCTCCACGGGCGTTCCTCCAGGCATACCCCTACCGCCAGTGCTCTCTGGACGACTTCCGTGGTACTGTTGGGTTTGTCCCCCCTCGCCAGCTCATCTTTCACGGCTCCATTTAGCCCCTCCCAGAACAAATCCCTCTGAGCCCTGGCACCACCTATCTCCATCGGCTCTTCTCCCCCCCCCCCAGTGGAGGCGTGGATTGCGTGCGCCCTGTCTCTCTGGGAAGGAAGGGAGTTGTTCTGGCTGGTGCGCGTCCCTCATCCCTGCTCCAAGGGCGTTCTTCCAGGCGCACCCCTATCGCCAGCGCCCTCTGGATGACTTCTGTGGTATTGGTAGGTCTCTCCCCCCTCGCCAGCTCATCTTTCACGGCTCCATTTAGCCCCTCCCAGAACAAATCCCTCACGGCAGCTGAGTCCTTCTCCCAGCCCAGCACATTTACTAACGCAAAAAAGAGGGAGTGATATTGTCTCACCGTGGCTTTGCCCTGCTTCAGCCCGTGCATTTCCCTCCTGGCCACATCCACATCTACCGTTGATTTAAAACAAGCGTCCATAGCTTTGATAAATGCGTTTGAATCCTGGAGGGCGGGATCATTTTCGCGCCATAAATTGCGCAGCCACGATTTAGCTTCCCCATGCAGATGAGTGATTATGAACCCTACTTTTTCCTCCTCATCTCTAAAGTCTTTCTGAAGCAAATTGAGCGTGAAAACTATGTCTGCTCTGAAGTTAGGATACTGCTGCAGGTCCCCGTCGAAGTGGGCTACGATGCTGCCCCCCCTCTTCCCGAGGCCAACTCCCTCCAGCTTGGGTCCTGGCAGCCCCTCTTTGCCCAAACGTTCCCACCTGGTTCGCAGTTCCCGGCAGAGCGCTTCTGCTTCTTCCTCTCTTTTTTTGGATGCTGCTACTTCTGCGTACAGCTTCGTGACTGCTTCTTGCAGTTCTGTCACTTTCTCCTCTGTAGTCATCCTTGCCTATCTTCGTGAGCTTGCAAAAAAAAAATTTTTTTGAGACGGAGCTTACTGTCAGAGCTGCCCGAGGTCCCAGCTCACAAAGGACCAACGCCACTTCGTTGTTATATACAAAAGTCTTTATTGAAGTTCAGTTTCACCTTCACAACCGTAGCGCGCAGCTCTACGTCTGAAACTCTAGACCGTTGAAGCTCCGTCTGAATCTCCTCCCCCCAGACACCAGTTTAAGACTCTAGCCTTGCTCCACCTCTTCCTTTACTCTTTCCTCCTCTGGCTCCGCCTGTCAGCTGGGGTCTCGCCCTTCCTAGACTCATCTGACGCTGAGTTCCCTGAGTCTTCCCCCTGCCTCCGGCGGGCTTTAGGACCTGGTTCCCAATCCGGGTTTTCTGCTGTCCCCCATGCCTGTACATTCGAACTTGGCGCGCGCGCCCAGCCGGCAACCTACCTCCTGACCGTTACACTGCTCCTGTCACTGCTTCCCCCTTCTGGGAGGCTAGCTGGACCTGACCTCCCCTCCATTCCCCCACTCTCCGATAGAGGCGTGGTCAGCCCTGACTCATCTTCTCTCCCTGCTGGAGGAGACGCTGGTCCTGACACCTGGGACTCTTCCCCCCCCCCACTATGCTCTGGTGGGGAAGCTGATCCTGCTCTCCTGCTGCTGCTTTGGGAGTCCCCGCTGGCCCCTTGTTTCTGGTGTGTTCCCCCTGGGACCCCCCCTTGCCCTGACCATCGGCACCTCCTTCTGGGAATCTTCTGATTCGCTGGAGAAGCTCATGGAATCTCTCGGGTCGCTGTCATACTCCCCTACACTGCCCTGAGATTCTTCCCCTTCGCTCTCCATTTCCTCTCTCCCCTGTGCCTCTGTTCCTGAGCCCCAGACAATAGCAGATTTGACTGTTTCATCCTGAGTATTCCACTTTAACAGCAAGTTATACATTCTTGAAAGTATCTTGATATAGGGATCTAACCCTTCTGTTTCCAACTTTGATTTTTCCACCTGGAATTCAATTTTTTTTGTCTAGATTGTATACCTCTCTTATTTGAAAATAATGAAGCCAATCTCGCACTCTATCTTTTAATTTCTCAAAGCTCTGCAATTTCAATTTGTCTCCTTCTCGCTCTAAAATCTCCCAATATTTTGGCCACTTGGCCTCCATATTGAGGTTTTTTTTGAGCTTTTGCCTCCATTGGTGACAACCACCTTGGGGTTTTGTTTTCAAGTAAGTCTTTGTAACGTGTCCAGACATTAAACGGTGCTTTCCTGACAATATGGTTCTTAAAAGCCTTATGTGCTTTAACCTTGTCATACCATAGGTATGCATGCCACCCAAAAACATTATTGAAACCTTCTAAGTCCAAAATGTCTGTGTTCTCAAGAAGCAGCCAGTCCTTCAACCAGCAGAAAGCTGCCGATTCATAATAGAGTTTAAGGTCTGGCAGGGCAAATCCCCCTCTTTCTTTTGCATCGGTTAATATTTTAAATTTTATTCTGGGTTTCTTGCCCTGCCAGACAAATTTAGAAATATCTCTCTGCCACTTCTTGAAACAGTCCATTTTGTCCAAAATTTGTAACGATTGAAACAAAAACAACATTCTTAGCAATACATTCATCTTGATAGCCGCAATTCGTCCCAGCAAGGAAAGCTTCAAGTTTGACCATATTTCTAAATCCTTTTTAACATCTGACCAACATTTTTCATAATTGTCCTTAAATAAGTTCCCATTTTTAGCAGTCATATTAATCCCCAAATATTTCACCTTCTTAACCAATGTTAAACCTGTCTCATTCTGAAACCTCTCTCTTTCAGTCATTGTTAAGTTTTTCTCAAGCACTTTAGTTTTTGACTTATTCAACTTAAATCCTGCCACATGACCAAACTCCTGGATCAGTTCTAATACTCTTCTAACACTAGATTCTGGCTTCTGTAGTGTCAATACCAGGTCATCTGCAAAGGCTTTCAATTTGTATTGTTTGGCTCTGACCGTTATGCCTTTAATCAAATGGTCCCTTCTTATCATATTTAACAAAACCTCCAGGACGGAAATAAAGAGTAATGGGGAAATTGGGCAACCTTGCCGTGTCCCTTTCTCTATCTTAAATTCCTCTGTCACCACATTGTTGACTATTAATTTTGCCTTTTGTTCTGAATAAATTGCACTTATACCATTTTCAAACCCCTGACCGACCCCCATCCCTTGAAGGTTTTCCCTCATAAAACTCCAAGAAATATTATCAAAGGCTTTCTCGACATCCACAAAAATTAATACTGCTTTAGTATTAATATCCTCTTGCAGCTTTTCCAAAACATTAATTATATTCCTCGCATTGTCAGACAAATGTCTGCCCGGCAGAAAACCAGCTTGGTCTTTATGTATCACTTCCTTTAAAACTTTTTTTAGCCTCCTTGCCAAAATATCAGCAAAAATTTTGTAATCCACATTTAACAGGGATATGGGTCGGTAGTTCTTAAGTTGTGTCTTTTCAGACTCTGTTTTTGGTATGAGTGTAATATATGCTTTTTTCCACGACTCTGGCGCCTTTCCCCCCTCCATAATTTCATTGCAAACCTCCTTTAGTGGTTGGATTATCCAATCCTTCAAAGTTCTATAGTATTTTGAGGTTAAGCCATCCGGCCCTGGAGATTTTCCCAGCTGCATGTTCTGAATGGCACCTTCCACCTCCTGGTCTGTGATTTTATAGTTCAAGATTGTCTTATTTTCCTGTGAGATTTTTTGTAATCCGTTTGCTTTCAAAAACTGGTCTATATCAAAGTCTTTCTGAGGCCCTTGTGTATATAGTTGTTTAAAATACCTCTGGAAACATTTTCTGATTTCCACTGGGTTCTCAATATTTTTCCCCTCCACTTCCAGGTTGGTAATAGTACTGAGTTTTTGTCTTTTCTTCATCTGCCAAGCTAGCAGTTTCCCACATTTATTTGCTGATTCAAAAGTCTTTTGCCTCATTTGTTTAATTTCCCACTCAATTTCCTGGTTCATCATCTTCATATATTGCACTTGGGATAAATTTATTTCTCTCAAAATCTCTTGTGAATTGGGTTTCGATCTCAGTCTTTTCTCGCCCTCTTTTATTTTATCCAAAAAAAATTCTATTTCACATTCTGGGCTCTCTTCTTTAATGTGTTCTGTTGGATCAGAAATCCCCTCATAACTGCTTTACTTGCATCCCAAATTATTCTTTTTTTCCACAGTGGTATTCAAATTTATTTCAAAGTAATCTCTCAAAGTTTTTTGGGCCTTCTTAATCACTTCTTGATCTCTAAACAAGGTGTCATTCATCCTCCATCTGAAGAAACCAGTTAATGTTAATCTCATCTCCATTTTCATGGCATTGTGGTCGGAGCACGTCTTTGGGCAGATCTCTACCTTCCTGATCTTGGGTGCCAGTCCTCTAGTTATCCAGATTTGGTCAATTCTTGTCCATGTCTTTTGGGCTTCAGAAAAGAAGGTTCCTTCTCTCCCCAGGGGATTCCTGTTCCTCCAAATGTCAATCAAGTCCATATTATCAGTCAATTCAAAAAAGGTCTTTGGTAGTCTACCATCTTTAGTAACTACCTGTCTCTGCGACTTATCCATATTTGTAGATACCACCCCGTTCATATCTCCCATCAAGACGATATTGTTGTCCATATAATCCAGTAAAGTCTCATGCAACTTCTTATAAAATGTAGATTTCCCCTCATTTGGTGCATATACACCTACTATCAGAAATTTTTCTCCTTGTGATTGAATTTCAATTGCAATATATCTTCCTTGCTCATCTTTAAAAACGAATTTCGGTGACAGGCTCTCTTTTGCATAAATGACCACTCCTCGCTTTTTTACTTTGTCCGATGAAATAAATTCTTGGCCCAGTCTCTTATTAATCAATATTCTCCTATGCAGCCTTGTCACATGTGTTTCCTGTAGACAAATTAGATCCAATTGTTCCTTCTTAAGTATGTGAAAAACTTTTTTTCCTTTTCTCCGGGGAATTAAATCCGTGAATGTTCCAGCTTAGTAGCTGTAGAGACATGATGTATCTAGGTTTACTGTCCTCTGACAGCTCCCAGTACGTCTTCTTCTGGCGGTGGTATCACTTTCTTTGTCTTGTCCACTCCCAAAGGTAGTGATACTATGTCTAATAATCCTGGTGGTAAGGCAGCCAGCAAACCTTCTACTCCTTTTTGCAGGTCTTCTTCGTGGTCTCTCAGAATTTTTTCCTTCTCCTCCAATGATCTTATTTTAAACTTCTTACCTTTAAAGCTGAAAGATAGGCCTTGAGGGAATTCCCACCTGAAAATGATTCTGTTCCCTCTCAGTAAAGTCACCAGGTCCCCGTAGTTAGACCTGAGGTCCAAGAGATGTTTCGGAATGTCCTTGAAGATTTCCACTTTTGACTCCTGTATTATCAGAGTATTTTGGTAGTGTAGATTTAGTATTTTGTCTCGCTCCTCTTTAGATCGAAGGGTGATCAGACAGTCTCTCACCCTGCCCTTCCTCCCTCCTCTTCCAAGTCTGAAAGCCTTTGTTATTTTAAAGTCTTGTTTATCATCCAATTTCCAGAAATCCGCAAATTCCTGTGTCAGGAAATCACACAAACTATCTTTCTCAAGTTCAGGCACCACTCTGACCCTCAAGTTGGTCTGTTTTTCTCTCAATTCAATCATAGACAGGAGTTCCTGGTGAACCCCAAGACGTGCCTGGTGGTCCCCCAACTGTTTGCTTATCGGTATTATCTTTCCTTCTACAGCCTCTACTTTTTCTTTAGCTTCCTGAGCCGTCTTTTGGTTCGATTCTAACTGTTGCGATAATTTTTCGCTAGAACCTGTATTTACATTCACTTTCTGGCTCAAATCCTTAATGCTTATGGTATTTTGGTCAATTTTATTTGTGGCCTCTGCCACTTGTTTGCTCAGTTTATCCAAAGACTCATAAATCTTACTCAAGATAGAGGTGAATCCTTCTTCTGACATCCCTTCTCCTTTTGGTACAGAGGGGCCTGAGGCAGATGCCCTGCGTTGATGCTGTGTTGTAATAGGCTGTTGGTATCTGACTCTGCCTGATCTCGTTGTTTTGTCCTCCGGTTTTGTTGGCTTTTCATCCATGGCACTTTATCTGACAGTCAAGGTCACTCCCACAGCTTTACTGTGAGACTTTCTCAGGCTCAAAGTGGAAAATTCCCCAGCCAATGTTTCTTTTTCAGTAAGCCTCTAGGGGGACACAGTAACAGACAATGGTTTCACAACAAAATGGCTAAGTTCCCAAATGCCCCCTACAGCAGGAGAAGTAACAATTTTAGCAGTTCAGAATGTCTATTTGCAGAGTGTTTACCATCCATTATTACATTGTTAATAAAGAGTGCAGTATTCAATGTAACCAGACTATTTCAGTCTAGGCAGTCTGTTCCCAGGGATTGAGAGGTGGTCTTTTGTCTCTCCTTTCTTTCTTATGTTAAAAATTGGCACCAAAAGCACTGTCCCTTATCCCCTCCCTCCCTCTCAGTTCAGGGAAGGGGTTCTCTTAGCTTGACGTTTAATCAGTCTTTCTTCCTAACGCTCCTCACCCGGTAACCGGCTTGGACGTTCTTTGCTTTAATGTTTTTACAGAACGGAAGGTGGACTTCCTCTTTGCACCTCCCCGCTTCGGTTCCGATTCAGATTAGTTTTCTTTAAAATTCCCAATCTTAATACTTGTCCTACTCACGGGTTGTTATTTTGACAGCCGAATTGTCAGAGGAAAAAAGGTCAGCGCTCTCCGGTAACAGCTGCGCAGCTTCACTCCACGGAAGTAGTGATTGACTCCCAGCGCCACGGCACCCCCGTTCCGCTCCGGCGCCCCTCTTGGGGTTCCTTTGCTATTGGGGGAGCCGCTTCTGGCACCTGCTGAGTCCCACGGCCGCAGGCTTCCCCCGCCTGCGTTTTTTTAACGGGTCCCCGCTGTGCCGTAGCGGTAAGACCCCAAGTTCTGCGGAGCTTCTCCCTCCCGATCAGAAGGAGACCGCCATTACCGTTGGCTCCGCCTCCGGAAGTCTGGTGTTAATGCACATTGACCCAGAAATCGCAAAGTGTGTGTAATGAAACCAAAATAACACAACACCGTCTTTTTGCTTCCATATGCGTAGAAAGAAGACGAATAAGCTTTGATTGGTCTTATTTCAATTCGAATGGTGTTTTTTGGGTGTGCACCAGAATCACACCCAACCAAAGCAAAAAGGTGTTTTGAGTTCCATCTACATAAAAAGAAGATGATAAGGCTCTGATTGGGCTTATTTCAAATTGGTGTTTTGGGGGTTAGAATGCACATTCATCCAAAATTTGCAGAATGACATGTTTTTTATCAGCCGAAATCAAGCATAGGTGTTTTGGTTCCATCTCAATAGAAAGAGGACGAATAAGCTTGGATTGTTCTTTCGGTGGTCATTCACCCGAACCCGAACCCAGACCCGAACCCGAACCCGAACCCGAACCCGAACCCGAATCTTAACCTTAACCTTAACCTTAACCTTAACCCTATCCCTATCCCTATCCCTATCCCTATCCCTATCCCTATCCCTATCCCTATCCCTATCCCTAACCCTAACCCTAACCCTAACCCTAAACCAAACCCTAACCCTAACCCTAACCCGCTTGATTTCGGCTGATAAAATACCTGAAGTTCTGCGATTTTGGGGTGAATGTGCATTCCAACCCCAAAAACACCCATTTGAAATTTGGGGTCTTGTTCTCTAATAAGTCTTTATATTTTGTCCAGACATTAAACACTGCCTTTCTGACAATAGGGTTCTTAAAAGCTTTATGGATTTTAACCTTGTCGTACCACAAATATGCATGCCGTCCAAAAGCATTATTAAACCCTTCCAGATCTAGGACATCAGTGTTCTCAAGAAGAAACCAATCTTTCAACCAGCAGAGAGCTGCAGATTCATAATATAGCCTCAAATCTGGCAGGGCAAACCCCCCTCTCTCCTTAGCATCAGTTAGTATTTTAATCCCAAAAACACCAATTTGCATTCTAATCCCAAAAACACCAATTTGAAATAAGCCCAATCAGAGCTTTATCATCTTCTTTTTATGTTGATGGAACCCAAAACACCTTTTTGCTTTGGTTTGGGGTGATTCTGGTGCACACCGAAAAAACACCATGCAAATTTAAATAAGTCCCATCAAAGCTTATTCGTCTTCTTTCTACGCACATGGAAGCGAAAAGACAGTATTGTGTTATTTTGGTTTCATTACACACACTTTGCGATTTCTACGTCAATGTACATTAATACCAAAGAAAACGAGTGATATCAAAGATTCTGCTTTCTATGTAGCTGTAACACACAACTACCTGTTTGGCTTTGTTTAGGCTTATTACACTTCGCTTTGCTAGTGTTAGGTTTAGGTTTAGGGTTAGGGTTAGGGTAAGCGTTAGGGTTATGGTTAGGGTTGGTGTTGGTGTTGTGGTTAGGGTTGGGGTTAGGGTTAGTGTTAGGGTGAGGGTGAGGGTGAGGGTTGGAGTTGCAGTTAGGGTTGGGGTTGGGGTTGCGGTTATGGTTAGGGTTAGGGTTAGGGTTAGGGTTAGGGTTAGGGTTAGGGTTACGGTTATCGTTAGGGTTAGGGTTAGGGTTACGGTTACGGTTGGCGTTACGGTTAGGGTTAGGATTGGGGTTAGGGTTAGGGTTAGGGTTAGCGTTAGGATTGGGGTTGGCGTTAGGGTTAGGGTTAGGGTTAGGGTTAGGGTCGGGGTGAATGACCACAGAAAGAACAATTCAAGCTTATTTGTCCTCTTTCTATGGAGGTGGATCCAAAGCACCTATGCCATTCCCTCCTCACAGGCTCTGGACCTGGTGTCTTCCATGGCGACACTAGGGCTCTCCCAGTGTGTTTCGGGCCCCACACATCAAGCAGGCCATATGCTGGATTTGATCTTTGGCGCCGGTATAGATGTGATCATGTCTCCCTCGATGAAGGTGCCATGGTCTGATCACTATGCACTGAAAGTCAGGATTGACTTTCCACCCCCACCCTGCTTAGGTGGCGAGCCGATTTGGGCTCGCCCGCAGAGGCTGATGGACCCTGATAGATTCCGTCAGGCCTTGCGGGACCTTGCTCCCCCTGGCGACTCCTTGACTGAGCTTGTTGAGGGCTGGAATATCCAGCTCCTAGCAGCCATCGATGAGATCGCACCTAGGCGCCCTCTGCGACCCCGCAGAAACCGGGCTCCCTGGTTTACCGAGGAGCTTCGGAAAATGAAGCGGGACCTCAGACGGCTAGAGCAAGTATGGCGGGGTGCCCGTGACGTAGCTTCAAGAACATCTTATAGGGTTTTTATGAAAACCTACGAGATGGCAGTGAAGGCCGCTAAGAAGTCCTACTTCTCGGCCTCCATCGCCTCCGCTAGCTCTCGCCCGGCGCAATTGTTTAGTATAATTAGGTCTTTAACGTCCCTTGAAGGACAGCCAAATTTAAATAACAATTCGACACACAGCTGCGAGGCATTTGCGAGCTTTTTTGCGGAGAAGGTCTTGTTGCTCCGCCATGACCTCCCTGCCAATTTGGGTACAATAAAGGAACTGGAGGCCCCTCGACTGTCCTCGGGTCCAGTATTGGACCACTTTGACCGGATATCCCCAGCCGATGTGGACAGACTCCTCCAAGCTGGAAAGCCCACCACTTGCCCTCTTGACCCATGCCCGTCCTGGCTGATTAGAGCGTGTCCAGACGAGGTACGGCCCCCCCTGGGTGATATCATCAATTTGTCCCTTGGCACTGGGATATTCCCAGGGGAACTGAAGGAGGCAGTGGTGCGTCCGCTCTTAAAGAAAACATCATTAGATCCTTTAGATCTATCCAATTACCGCCCGGTTTCGAATCTTCCATTCCTGGGTAAGGTGATTGAGAGAGCGGTTGCTGAACAGCTTGGTAGGTTTCTGGATGAAACATCTGCTCTCGATCCATTCCAGTCCGGCTTCCGCGCTGGTCATGGGACCGAAACGGCTCTGGTCGCCCTAACAGATGATCTTCGCAGGCAGCTGGATCGAGGCGGGTCGGGGCTGCTGATTCTTCTAGACCTGTCAGCAGCCTTCGACATGGTCGATCACGAACTTCTGGACCACCGCCTTGCCGACGTGGGGGTCCAGGGCACAGTCCTTCAATGGCTGCGCTCATTTCCCTCCGGTCGGGGACAGAGGGTGGCGCTTGGCGGGGAATTGTCATCGCACCACTCCTTGGTGTGTGGAGTGCCTCAGGGTGCGATTCTCTCCCCGATGCTTTTTAACATCTTTATGCGCCCCCTCGCCCAGCTTGTCCGGAGTTTTGCGCTGGGTTGCCATCAGTATGCCGATGATACCCAACTCTATCTGTTGATGGATGGCCATCCTGACTCGGCCCCAGATACACTGACCAGATGTCTGGAAGCTGTGGCTGGATGGTTACGTGGGAGCCGGTTGAAGTTAAATCCTTCGAAGACAGAGGTCCTCTGGCTGGGACGGAGCGATATGGGATTGAGGGGGCAACTCCCATCTCTTGCGGGGGTGCAATTAGTGCCAGCATCGTCCGTTAAGAGTTTGGGTGTAATCTTCGATACCTCCCTCTCTATGGAGGCGCAGATTACAGCTATAACAAAGGCGGCTGTCAGGGCTGCCTCAGGTCCCAGCTCACAAAGGACCAACGCCAGTTTCTCTTTATATACAGAAGTCTTTATTGAAGTTCATTTTCGGTTTGACAGCCGCGGCGCGCAGCCCTACGTCTGAAACCCTAGACCGTTGAAGCTCCGTCTGAGTCCGTCCCTCCCCGACACCAGTTTAAGACCCTTGCCTTGCTCCACCTCCTTCTTTGTTCTCCTGCCCGCTGTGGTTTCTCCCTTCCTAGACTCTTCCGACGCTGATTCCCCGGATTGTTCTCCCTCCCTCCGGCGGGCTTTAGGACCTGGTTCCCAATCCGGGCTCTCTGCTGTCCTGCGCGCTTGTACATTTGAACTTGGCGCGCGTGCCCAGCTTCCAACCGTCCTTCTGATCGTTACACTACTCCTGTCACTGCTTTCCTCCTCTTCCGGGAGGTTAGCTGGTTCTGACCTCCCCTCCATTCCCCCCTTCTCCGATGGAGGCGTGGTCAGCCCTGACTCATCTCCTCTCCCTGCTGGAGGAGACGCTGGCCCTGACACACGGGAACCTTCCCCCCCCCTGCTACGCTCTGGTGGGGAAGCTGGTCCTGATCTCCAGCTGCCGCTTTGGGAGTCCCGCTGGCCCCTTGCTTCTGGTGCGTCCCCCCTGGGACCCCCCTTGTCCTGACCACCGGCGCCCCCTTCTGGGAATCCTCTGATTCGCTGAAGAGGCTCATGGAATCCCTCGGATCACTGTCATTCTCCCCCCCCCCGCTGTCCTCAGATTCTTCCCATTCGCTCTCCATCTCCTGTCTCCGCTGTGCCTCTGTCCCTGAACCCCTGACAGCGGCATTTTTTCATCTCCGCCAAGCTTAGCAGTTGGCTCCTTATCTCTCTCGCCCTGACCTAGCCACTGTGATCCACGCGACGGTCACCTCCAGACTGGATTATTGTAACTCGCTCTACGTGGGGTTGCCCTTGAGACTGACCCAGAAACTCCAGCGGGTGCAGAATTCCGCGGCGAGACTCCTTATGGGGTCTTCGCTGTGAGATCATATCCATCCGGAACTATACCAGCTGCACTGGCTCCCGGTGGAGTACAGGATCAGGTTTAAGGTGCTGGTTTTAACCTTTAAAGCCCTATACGGCCTAGGACCCTCGTACCTATGGGACTGCCTCTCCTGGTATGTCCCACAGAGAAATTTACGGTCTGCAAATAAAAACACCCTAAAGATCCCAGGCCACAGAGAGGTTAGGTTGGCCTCAACTAGAGCCAGGGTTTTCTCGGCCGCGGCTCCAATCTGGTGAAACACTCTGTCACAAGAGACTAGGGCACTGCAGGACCTGACATCCTTCTGCAGGGCCTGCAAGACAGAGCTGTTCCACCAGGCCTTTTGTCAGGGCGCAGCCTGACCCCCTCCTCTGGCAATCTGCACAAAACTTTGCTTGATGGTTGCCATTAATTTGATTTTAATTTGATTTAATTAATTTTATAATGAATGTTTTAAAATGTTGGACTATTTTGATTGTTGTTAGCCGCCCTGAGCCCGGCTTCGGCTGGGGAGAGCGGGATATAAATAAAATTTATTATTATTATTATTAGGGTTAGGGTTAGGGTCGGGGTTAGGGTTAGGGTCAGGGTCAGGGTCAGGGTCAGGGTCAGGGTCAGGGTCAGGGTGAGGGTTAGAATTAGGGTTAGGGTGAATGACCACCGAAAGAACAATCCAAGTTTATTTGTCCTCTTTCTATTGAGATCTAACCAAAACACCCATGCTTGATTTGGGCTGATAGCAAACATGTCACTCTGCGATTTTTCAGTGAATGTGCATTCTAAACCCAAAAACACCAATTTGAAATCAGACCTTTATCATCTTCTTTTTATGTAGATGGAACCCAAAACACCTTTTTGCATTGGTCGGGGGTGATTCCCAAAAAACACCATGCGAATTGAAATAAGACCAATCAAAGCTTATTCGTCTTCTTTCTACGCATATGGAAGCGAAAATACGGTGTTGCGTTATTTTGGTCTCATTACAAACACTTTGCGATTTCTGGGTCAATGTGCATTAAAACCAAAGAACACGACTTGAAATAAGCGAAGTCCAAGATTCTTCTTTCTATGTAGCTGGAACACAAAACAACCTGTTTGGCTTTGTTTTGGCTTATTACACTTCGCTTTGCTAGGGTTAGGGTTAGGGTGAGGGTTAGTGTTAGGGTTAGGGTCGGGGTGAATGACCACAAAAAGAACAATCCAAGCTTATTCGTCCTCTTTCTATTGAGGTGGAACCAAAACACCTATGCTTGATTTGGGCTGTTAAAAAACATGTCACTCTGCGATTTTTGGGTGAGTGTGCATTCTAACCCCTAAAAGACCAATTTGAAATAAGCCCAATCAGAGTTTTATCATCTTCTTTTTATGTAGATGGAACCCAAAATACTGTTTTGCTTTGGAAGGGGGTGATTCCCAAAAAACGCCATGCGAAGTGAAATAAGACCAATCAAAGCTTATTCGGCTTCTTTCTACGCATATGGAATCGAAAAGACGGTGTTGCGCCATTTTCGTTTCATTACACACACTTTGCGATTTCTGGGTCAATGTGCATTAACACCAAAGAACACGACTTGAAATAAGCGAAATCCAATATTCTTCTTTCTATGTAGCTGGAACACAAAACAACCTGTTTGGCTTTGTTTAGGCTTATTACCCTTCTCTTTGCTAGGGTTATCAAGCATAGGTGTTTTGGTTCCATCTCAATAAACAGAGGACAAATAAGCTTGGATTGTTCTTTCGGTGGTCATTCACCCTGAGCCTAACCCTAACCCTAACCCTAACCCTAACCCTAACCCGAACCCTAACCCGAACCCGAACCCGAACCCGAACCCTAATTCTAAACCTAACCCTAACCCTAACCCTAACTCTAACTCTCACTCTCACTCTCACTCTCACTCTCACTCTCACTCTCACTCTCACTCTCACCATAACCCTAACCCTAACCCTAACCCTAACTCTAACCCTAACCCCAACCCCAACCATAACCGTAACCCTAACCCTAACCCTAACCCTAACCCTAACCCTATCAAAGCGAAGTTTAATAAGCCTAAACAAAGCCAAAAAGGTTGTTTTGTGTTCCAGCTACATAGAAAGAAGAATCTTGGATTTCGCTTATGTCAGAGCTGCCCAAGGTCCCAGCTCACAAAGGACCAACGCCACTTCGTTGTTATATACAAAAGTCTTTATTGAAGTTCAGTTTGTCTTTCACATCAGCAGTGTGCAGCTCTACGTCTGAGACTCTAGACCGCCGAAGCTCCGTCTGAGGCTCCGCCCCCATACACCAGTTTAAGACCCGAGCCTTGCTCCACCTCTTCCTTTGCTCTTTCCTCCTCTGGGCCCTCCTGCCAGCTGGGTTCTCGCCCTTCCTAGGCTCATCTGACGCTGAGTCCCCTGAGTCTTCCCCCTGCCTCCGGCGGGCTTTAGGACCTGGTTCCCCATCTGGGCTTTCTGCTGTCCCGCGCGCCTGTGCATTTGAACTTGACGCGCGCGCCCAGCCGGCAACCTTCCTCCTGACCGTTACACTGCTCCTGTCACTGCTTCCCCCTTCGGGGAGGCTAGCTGGACCTGACCTTCCCTCCGTTCCCCCACTCTCCGATAGAGGCGTGGTCAGCCCTGACTCATCTTCACTCCCTGCTGGAGGAGATGCTGCCCCTGACACCTGGGACTCTTCCCCCCCACTATGCTCTGGTGGGGAAGCTGGTCCTGATCTCCAGCTGCTGCTTTGGGAGTCCCCGCTGGCCCCCCGTTCTTGGTGTGTTCCCACTGGGACCCCCCTTGCCCTGACCATCGGCGCCTCCTTCTGGGAATCTTCTGATTCGCTGGAGAAGCTCATGGAATCTCTCAGGTCACTGCCGTACTCCCCTACGCTGCCCTCAGATCCTTCCTCTTCGCTCTCCATCTCCTCTCTCCCCTGTGCCTCTGCTCCTGAGCCCCTGACATCCATCCCCCCTCGAAGCCCCCCTTCCCCCCTCCCCCTCTTCTGGGGCGGGTTCCGGGTGCTCCAGTGCTGTGGGGGTGAGTGTGGGATACAGTTCCTTCCCCCTGGCGTGCGGCCGACCAGTTGGAGCCGGCCAGCCCGTAATGGGCTCGTCGACGGCAATCTCCTCTGCTTCCATCTCTCTGCATTCGTGTTCGAACCCAAAGTCCTCCCCCAACACGTCCATGTCCGTCTCTCCCCCTGTTACCTCGGGTGATGCTGCGTGACAGGGCCCCCTCAGCAGTTCCCTGCTCCACCCCACCTCCGGTTGAGTTTCCCACCAATAAGAGTGGTCTGTGGCAGACCCCGAGGGAGAACCCTCCGGGGAGCTTGTGTCCGGCGCCGTCTCCTCAGCTGATGAGAACCCCTGGAACGTGCTGGTCGAAAGTGTGGGTGTGAAAAGCCAGTCGTCGAAATAATCTGCCGGCATAGGTCTGTGCGGGAAGAGTGCATGGAACTCGTCTTTGAGGTGGTGCTCCTCCAAGGTATAGTCCAGCACCCACCTGTTGGCGCTTGCCGGGGTACCTTCCCTGGCGAGGAGATATTCAACTCCCTCTTCCCCCCATCTTGAGTCTAAAATCTCCGTGACCTCGTTGAGTGGCGCCGCCCTCGGTGACCCCTCCCCCGTTGGCGACTTTCTGAGTGGGTGAGGTGCGGTCCCTGGCGCCTGAAACCTGTGGGGTTCCTTGTAGGGTGTGAGGACTGACCTATGCAACACCGGGTGCATTCTGGAGCCCTCCGGGAGTGTCAACCGGAAGGCCACTGGGTTGATTTGTGCCTCGACTTGGCAAGGCCCTAGCTGCTTGTGTTTGAGCTTCTTCTTAGCTAACGTTCTGGCCGGCACTGCCTGGGCCGCTAACCAGACCCAGTCCCCCACCTGGATGTCTTCCCCGACTCTCCTGTGCCTGTCTGCCTGCACTTTGTAGGCGTGTTTTGCTAGTTCCAAGGTCCTGCGGAGTTGCTCGTGGACCTCCTGTAACTCTGCTGCCAAGTGCTCTGCTCCCCATGGCTCCCCCTCCCCCTTCGTCTCTAACCCCGGGAAGGTTCTGGGATGCCGCCCATTGTTGGCGAAGAACGGTGTCACCCCTGTAGACCCGTGCTTCGTGTTGTTGTAGGCAAACTCGGCCAGCAGTAGGTAGTCCACCCAGGTCAAGGGCTGTTGATTAGTGTAGCATCGCAGGTACTGCTGCATGATGACGTTGACCCTCTCCGCTTGTCTGTTGGTCTGCGGGTGTCGTGCCGACGCTAAGTTGATCTTGACGTTCAGGATGCCCAGCAGCTTCTGCCAGAAGCTCGAGATGAATTGGCGACCCCGGTCGGACAGGATGGACCGTGGTAAGCCGTGAACTTTGAACACGTGGTCTATGAACAGCTTGGCAGTCTGTTCCGCCGTGGCCACCTTCGCGCAAGGAATGAAGTGCGCCATCTTGGTGAACAGGTCTACGACCACGAGTACCGCTGTTTTGCCTCGCGAGCTGGGCAGATCCGTGACAATGTCCAAGCCAATTTCTCCCACGGTTTGAGCGGCGTCTGTAGCGGTTCCAGCAGTCCCGCCGGCTTCCTGTGCACTCGTTTGGCCCTTTGGCATGTGTCACACCTAGAGACGTAATCCGCGACTTCTCCTCTCCTCTGGGGCCACCAAATGTCTCTGGCCACTAATTCCGCCGTCTTGTCCTTGCCGAAGTGCCCAGCACTGGGCGCGTCGTGTAACTGCTGCAGGACTTTCGCGCGGAGGTCGTCTCCCGGCCCGTAGAGAGCCCCTTTGCAGGTGAGCAGTCCGTCACATATCTGGAACTTGTCGTCCTTCGCTGTGCCTCTTCGCACCTCCTCCATCTTGGATTGTGCGAACGCATCCGTCTGCAGCGCGCGACGCACTGCGTCCAGGTCCACGGTGACTGAAGCGCATGCCCACACTTTCGGTGCGAAAATGTGTTTGGCCGCCACCGGTGCCGCTTCCTCGAGATATTGTGGTTTCCTTGATAGTGCATCTGCCATGATGTTGTTGTCTCCCGGGATGTATTCTATCCAGAAGTCGAAATCCGCAAAGAACTCCGCCCAGCGGATGTGTCTCTGGTTCAGGAACCGTGCCGTGCGCCAGTACTCCAGGTTCTTATGGTCCGTGCGGACCTGCACAGTGTGTCTGGCTCCGATGAGGAAGTGCTGCCACGCCTTGAAGGCTCCATGAATGGCCAGCAACTCCCTGTCCCAGATGGTGTAGTTCTGTTCCGACTTGCTGAGTTTCCTGGAGTAGAATGCGCAGGGCCTCCAGTTCCCTTTAGGATCTCGCTGCAACAGGACCGCCCCCACCGCTCTGTCCGATGCGTCCGTCTCAAGCCTCATTGGTTTGCTGGGGTTTACGTGTAGCAGCTGTTCTTTGGACGCAAAGAGACGCTTGAGTCTCCGAAAAGACTGTTCTGCCTGGTCCGTCTAGGTGAACTTCTTCTTCATGGAGCTGAGGGTGTCCGTGATGGCCGCCGTCTTCTTCGCGAACCCCTGATGAACTTGCGATAAAAGTTGGCGAAGCCGACGAACTTCTGGACCTCCTTCCGATTGCGCGGGCTCTTCCAGTCCAACACTGAGCGGACCTTGGTGCTGTCCATGGCGAGTCCCTTGTCGGACAGCTTGTAGCCCAGGAAATCCACCTCCGTCACGTCGAACTGGCACTTCTCCAGTTTGGCGTAAAGTCTGTGCTCCCGCAGTCTCTGCAGGACCTCCTTGACGTCCCCCTCGTGAACCTCCTGCGATTCCGAGAAGATCAGGATGTCGTCTAGGAAGCATACGCACTTTTTGTAGAGGAGGCCCGCTAACACGTGGTGCATGAAGGCTTGGAAACAATGTGAGCCATTTTGCAGACCAAATGGCATAACACGATATTCATAGGTGCCTAAAGGCGTAAACATGGCCGTCTTCCACTCATCGCCCTCCCGCATGCGTATAAGGTTGTACGCCCCTCGTAGATCCAACTTGGTGAAGATTCGTCCCTTCCTCACCGTCGCGAGCAGGTCGTCGATCTTGGGCATGGGGAATGCTGTGGGCTTTGTCCTGGAATTGATAATTCTGTAATCAACTACCAATCTGCGTTGGGGCGTGTCCTTCTTCTTCACGAAAAACACGGGACTGCCCCCCACTGCTTTGGATTCTTGGATGAATCCCCGCTTCAAGTTGTGATCTATGAACTCCCTGAGTTCTTGCAGTTCGTCTTCAGACATGGAATGCAGTTTTCCAGTCGGCAGCGTCGCCCCCGGTAGGAGGTCAGTTGTAGGGCCGGTGGGGAGGCAGCTTGTCCGCTTCCTTCTCACAGAAGACCTCCAAAAACGCCTTGTACTTGTTGGGTACCGCCTGCACCATGCCTAGGTGTAGCTGTGGTTCATCCCCTTGTCCCTCCTCTTCCTGGCTGGTTCGGATGCAGTGTTCTGCGCAGTAGGAGGAGCAGAAGGTTAATTGCCGCTGGTACCATGCTAATGCCGGGCTGTGTCTATCCAGCCAACTCATGCCCAACACTATGGGCGTGTCCGACAGGTGGGTGACATTGAAGCTGATGACTTCGCGGTGATTTCCAATTTGCATTACCATAGGCGGTGTTTGCTGCACCACCTGTCCACCCAGCAGCTTCCTGCCATCGACCGTGACGACGTTTAGGGGCATCGTGGCTGGTAGGAGCGCTATGCGATGTAGCCTGATGAAGTCCACTCCTATAAAGTCTGCATTACTACCAGAGTCAATGGTAATAGGGACTTCCAGGGTGATTCCATTTGGCAGCTGGAGTGATGCCGTGAGTTGCACCACTGGTTTGGGTGGGAGGGGGTCTGTGGGCTGCAAAATCTCTGGAGACTGCTTCACTGACTCGCCTGGCTGGGCCCCAGTGCCTCTGCCTCCAACCAGGCTTCGTTGTTTCCCTGCAGCTGTTCCCCCTGCTGAACTGCTCCCCTTACTGTTGCTGAGGCTGCAGTGTGCTTCTGGATCCTCTGGGGACACTCTTTGGCCATGTGCTGTGCACTGTAGCAGATATAACACTTCCTGCTCCCTCTAGGAGCCTTCGTCTTGACTGCTCCTGGTGTTTGGGCTCTGGTCACTGTCTGAGCCCTGGCACCACCTATCTCCATCGGCTCTTCTCCCCCCCCCCCAGTGGAGGCGTGGATTGCGCGTGCCCTGTCTCCCTGGGTAGGAAGGGAGTTGTTCTGGCTAGTGTGCGCGCCCTACGCCTGTCATCCCTGCTCCACGGGCGTTCCTCCAGGCATACCCCTACCGCCAGTGCTCTCTGGACGACTTCCGTGGTACTGTTGGGTTTGTCCCCCCTCGCCAGCTCATCTTTCACGGCTCCATTTAGCCCCTCCCAGAACAAATCCCTCTGAGCCCTGGCACCACCTATCTCCATCGGCTCTTCTCCCCCCCCCCCAGTGGAGGCGTGGATTGCGTGCGCCCTGTCTCTCTGGGAAGGAAGGGAGTTGTTCTGGCTGGTGCGCGTCCCTCATCCCTGCTCCAAGGGCGTTCTTCCAGGCGCACCCCTATCGCCAGCGCCCTCTGGATGACTTCTGTGGTATTGGTAGGTCTCTCCCCCCTCGCCAGCTCATCTTTCACGGCTCCATTTAGCCCCTCCCAGAACAAATCCCTCACGGCAGCTGAGTCCTTCTCCCAGCCCAGCACATTTACTAACGCAAAAAAGAGGGAGTGATATTGTCTCACCGTGGCTTTGCCCTGCTTCAGCCCGTGCATTTCCCTCCTGGCCACATCCACATCTACCGTTGATTTAAAACAAGCGTCCATAGCTTTGATAAATGCGTTTGAATCCTGGAGGGCGGGATCATTTTCGCGCCATAAATTGCGCAGCCACGATTTAGCTTCCCCATGCAGATGAGTGATTATGAACCCTACTTTTTCCTCCTCATCTCTAAAGTCTTTCTGAAGCAAATTGAGCGTGAAAACTATGTCTGCTCTGAAGTTAGGATACTGCTGCAGGTCCCCGTCGAAGTGGGCTACGATGCTGCCCCCCCTCTTCCCGAGGCCAACTCCCTCCAGCTTGGGTCCTGGCAGCCCCTCTTTGCCCAAACGTTCCCACCTGGTTCGCAGTTCCCGGCAGAGCGCTTCTGCTTCTTCCTCTCTTTTTTTGGATGCTGCTACTTCTGCGTACAGCTTCGTGACTGCTTCTTGCAGTTCTGTCACTTTCTCCTCTGTAGTCATCCTTGCCTATCTTCGTGAGCTTGCAAAAAAAAAATTTTTTTGAGACGGAGCTTACTGTCAGAGCTGCCCGAGGTCCCAGCTCACAAAGGACCAACGCCACTTCGTTGTTATATACAAAAGTCTTTATTGAAGTTCAGTTTCACCTTCACAACCGTAGCGCGCAGCTCTACGTCTGAAACTCTAGACCGTTGAAGCTCCGTCTGAATCTCCTCCCCCCAGACACCAGTTTAAGACTCTAGCCTTGCTCCACCTCTTCCTTTACTCTTTCCTCCTCTGGCTCCGCCTGTCAGCTGGGGTCTCGCCCTTCCTAGACTCATCTGACGCTGAGTTCCCTGAGTCTTCCCCCTGCCTCCGGCGGGCTTTAGGACCTGGTTCCCAATCCGGGTTTTCTGCTGTCCCCCATGCCTGTACATTCGAACTTGGCGCGCGCGCCCAGCCGGCAACCTACCTCCTGACCGTTACACTGCTCCTGTCACTGCTTCCCCCTTCTGGGAGGCTAGCTGGACCTGACCTCCCCTCCATTCCCCCACTCTCCGATAGAGGCGTGGTCAGCCCTGACTCATCTTCTCTCCCTGCTGGAGGAGACGCTGGTCCTGACACCTGGGACTCTTCCCCCCCCCCACTATGCTCTGGTGGGGAAGCTGATCCTGCTCTCCTGCTGCTGCTTTGGGAGTCCCCGCTGGCCCCTTGTTTCTGGTGTGTTCCCCCTGGGACCCCCCCTTGCCCTGACCATCGGCACCTCCTTCTGGGAATCTTCTGATTCGCTGGAGAAGCTCATGGAATCTCTCGGGTCGCTGTCATACTCCCCTACACTGCCCTGAGATTCTTCCCCTTCGCTCTCCATTTCCTCTCTCCCCTGTGCCTCTGTTCCTGAGCCCCAGACAATAGCAGATTTGACTGTTTCATCCTGAGTATTCCACTTTAACAGCAAGTTATACATTCTTGAAAGTATCTTGATATAGGGATCTAACCCTTCTGTTTCCAACTTTGATTTTTCCACCTGGAATTCAATTTTTTTTGTCTAGATTGTATACCTCTCTTATTTGAAAATAATGAAGCCAATCTCGCACTCTATCTTTTAATTTCTCAAAGCTCTGCAATTTCAATTTGTCTCCTTCTCGCTCTAAAATCTCCCAATATTTTGGCCACTTGGCCTCCATATTGAGGTTTTTTTTGAGCTTTTGCCTCCATTGGTGACAACCACCTTGGGGTTTTGTTTTCAAGTAAGTCTTTGTAATGTGTCCAGACATTAAACGGTGCTTTCCTGACAATATGGTTCTTAAAAGCCTTATGTGCTTTAACCTTGTCATACCATAGGTATGCATGCCACCCAAAAACATTATTGAAACCTTCTAAGTCCAAAATGTCTGTGTTCTCAAGAAGCAGCCAGTCCTTCAACCAGCAGAAAGCTGCCGATTCATAATAGAGTTTAAGGTCTGGCAGGGCAAATCCCCCTCTTTCTTTTGCATCGGTTAATATTTTAAATTTTATTCTGGGTTTCTTGCCCTGCCAGACAAATTTAGAAATATCTCTCTGCCACTTCTTGAAACAGTCCATTTTGTCCAAAATTTGTAACGATTGAAACAAAAACAACATTCTTAGCAATACATTCATCTTGATAGCCGCAATTCGTCCCAGCAAGGAAAGCTTCAAGTTTGACCATATTTCTAAATCCTTTTTAACATCTGACCAACATTTTTCATAATTGTCCTTAAATAAGTTCCCATTTTTAGCAGTCATATTAATCCCCAAATATTTCACCTTCTTAACCAATGTTAAACCTGTCTCATTCTGAAACCTCTCTCTTTCAGTCATTGTTAAGTTTTTCTCAAGCACTTTAGTTTTTGACTTATTCAACTTAAATCCTGCCACATGACCAAACTCCTGGATCAGTTCTAATACTCTTCTAACACTAGATTCTGGCTTCTGTAGTGTCAATACCAGGTCATCTGCAAAGGCTTTCAATTTGTATTGTTTGGCTCTGACCGTTATGCCTTTAATCAAATGGTCCCTTCTTATCATATTTAACAAAACCTCCAGGACGGAAATAAAGAGTAATGGGGAAATTGGGCAACCTTGCCGTGTCCCTTTCTCTATCTTAAATTCCTCTGTCACCACATTGTTGACTATTAATTTTGCCTTTTGTTCTGAATAAATTGCACTTATACCATTTTCAAACCCCTGACCGACCCCCATCCCTTGAAGGTTTTCCCTCATAAAACTCCAAGAAATATTATCAAAGGCTTTCTCGACATCCACAAAAATTAATACTGCTTTAGTATTAATATCCTCTTGCAGCTTTTCCAAAACATTAATTATATTCCTCGCATTGTCAGACAAATGTCTGCCCGGCAGAAAACCAGCTTGGTCTTTATGTATCACTTCCTTTAAAACTTTTTTTAGCCTCCTTGCCAAAATATCAGCAAAAATTTTGTAATCCACATTTAACAGGGATATGGGTCGGTAGTTCTTAAGTTGTGTCTTTTCAGACTCTGTTTTTGGTATGAGTGTAATATATGCTTTTTTCCACGACTCTGGCGCCTTTCCCCCCTCCATAATTTCATTGCAAACCTCCTTTAGTGGTTGGATTATCCAATCCTTCAAAGTTCTATAGTATTTTGAGGTTAAGCCATCCGGCCCTGGAGATTTTCCCAGCTGCATGTTCTGAATGGCACCTTCCACCTCCTGGTCTGTGATTTTATAGTTCAAGATTGTCTTATTTTCCTGTGAGATTTTTTGTAATCCGTTTGCTTTCAAAAACTGGTCTATATCAAAGTCTTTCTGAGGCCCTTGTGTATATAGTTGTTTAAAATACCTCTGGAAACATTTTCTGATTTCCACTGGGTTCTCAATATTTTTCCCCTCCACTTCCAGGTTGGTAATAGTACTGAGTTTTTGTCTTTTCTTCATCTGCCAAGCTAGCAGTTTCCCACATTTATTTGCTGATTCAAAAGTCTTTTGCCTCATTTGTTTAATTTCCCACTCAATTTCCTGGTTCATCATCTTCATATATTGCACTTGGGATAAATTTATTTCTCTCAAAATCTCTTGTGAATTGGGTTTCGATCTCAGTCTTTTCTCGCCCTCTTTTATTTTATCCAAAAAAAATTCTATTTCACATTCTGGGCTCTCTTCTTTAATGTGTTCTGTTGGATCAGAAATCCCCTCATAACTGCTTTACTTGCATCCCAAATTATTCTTTTTTTCCACAGTGGTATTCAAATTTATTTCAAAGTAATCTCTCAAAGTTTTTTGGGCCTTCTTAATCACTTCTTGATCTCTAAACAAGGTGTCATTCATCCTCCATCTGAAGAAACCAGTTAATGTTAATCTCATCTCCATTTTCATGGCATTGTGGTCGGAGCACGTCTTTGGGCAGATCTCTACCTTCCTGATCTTGGGTGCCAGTCCTCTAGTTATCCAGATTTGGTCAATTCTTGTCCATGTCTTTTGGGCTTCAGAAAAGAAGGTTCCTTCTCTCCCCAGGGGATTCCTGTTCCTCCAAATGTCAATCAAGTCCATATTATCAGTCAATTCAAAAAAGGTCTTTGGTAGTCTACCATCTTTAGTAACTACCTGTCTCTGCGACTTATCCATATTTGTAGATACCACCCCGTTCATATCTCCCATCAAGACGATATTGTTGTCCATATAATCCAGTAAAGTCTCATGCAACTTCTTATAAAATGTAGATTTCCCCTCATTTGGTGCATATACACCTACTATCAGAAATTTTTCTCCTTGTGATTGAATTTCAATTGCAATATATCTTCCTTGCTCATCTTTAAAAACGAATTTCGGTGACAGGCTCTCTTTTGCATAAATGACCACTCCTCGCTTTTTTACTTTGTCCGATGAAATAAATTCTTGGCCCAGTCTCTTATTAATCAATATTCTCCTATGCAGCCTTGTCACATGTGTTTCCTGTAGACAAATTAGATCCAATTGTTCCTTCTTAAGTATGTGAAAAACTTTTTTTCCTTTTCTCCGGGGAATTAAATCCGTGAATGTTCCAGCTTAGTAGCTGTAGAGACATGATGTATCTAGGTTTACTGTCCTCTGACAGCTCCCAGTACGTCTTCTTCTGGCGGTGGTATCACTTTCTTTGTCTTGTCCACTCCCAAAGGTAGTGATACTATGTCTAATAATCCTGGTGGTAAGGCAGCCAGCAAACCTTCTACTCCTTTTTGCAGGTCTTCTTCGTGGTCTCTCAGAATTTTTTCCTTCTCCTCCAATGATCTTATTTTAAACTTCTTACCTTTAAAGCTGAAAGATAGGCCTTGAGGGAATTCCCACCTGAAAATGATTCTGTTCCCTCTCAGTAAAGTCACCAGGTCCCCGTAGTTAGACCTGAGGTCCAAGAGATGTTTCGGAATGTCCTTGAAGATTTCCACTTTTGACTCCTGTATTATCAGAGTATTTTGGTAGTGTAGATTTAGTATTTTGTCTCGCTCCTCTTTAGATCGAAGGGTGATCAGACAGTCTCTCACCCTGCCCTTCCTCCCTCCTCTTCCAAGTCTGAAAGCCTTTGTTATTTTAAAGTCTTGTTTATCATCCAATTTCCAGAAATCCGCAAATTCCTGTGTCAGGAAATCACACAAACTATCTTTCTCAAGTTCAGGCACCACTCTGACCCTCAAGTTGGTCTGTTTTTCTCTCAATTCAATCATAGACAGGAGTTCCTGGTGAACCCCAAGACGTGCCTGGTGGTCCCCCAACTGTTTGCTTATCGGTATTATCTTTCCTTCTACAGCCTCTACTTTTTCTTTAGCTTCCTGAGCCGTCTTTTGGTTCGATTCTAACTGTTGCGATAATTTTTCGCTAGAACCTGTATTTACATTCACTTTCTGGCTCAAATCCTTAATGCTTATGGTATTTTGGTCAATTTTATTTGTGGCCTCTGCCACTTGTTTGCTCAGTTTATCCAAAGACTCATAAATCTTACTCAAGATAGAGGTGAATCCTTCTTCTGACATCCCTTCTCCTTTTGGTACAGAGGGGCCTGAGGCAGATGCCCTGCGTTGATGCTGTGTTGTAATAGGCTGTTGGTATCTGACTCTGCCTGATCTCGTTGTTTTGTCCTCCGGTTTTGTTGGCTTTTCATCCATGGCACTTTATCTGACAGTCAAGGTCACTCCCACAGCTTTACTGTGAGACTTTCTCAGGCTCAAAGTGGAAAATTCCCCAGCCAATGTTTCTTTTTCAGTAAGCCTCTAGGGGGACACAGTAACAGACAATGGTTTCACAACAAAATGGCTAAGTTCCCAAATGCCCCCTACAGCAGGAGAAGTAACAATTTTAGCAGTTCAGAATGTCTATTTGCAGAGTGTTTACCATCCATTATTACATTGTTAATAAAGAGTGCAGTATTCAATGTAACCAGACTATTTCAGTCTAGGCAGTCTGTTCCCAGGGATTGAGAGGTGGTCTTTTGTCTCTCCTTTCTTTCTTATGTTAAAAATTGGCACCAAAAGCACTGTCCCTTATCCCCTCCCTCCCTCTCAGTTCAGGGAAGGGGTTCTCTTAGCTTGACGTTTAATCAGTCTTTCTTCCTAACGCTCCTCACCCGGTAACCGGCTTGGACGTTCTTTGCTTTAATGTTTTTACAGAACGGAAGGTGGACTTCCTCTTTGCACCTCCCCGCTTCGGTTCCGATTCAGATTAGTTTTCTTTAAAATTCCCAATCTTAATACTTGTCCTACTCACGGGTTGTTATTTTGACAGCCGAATTGTCAGAGGAAAAAAGGTCAGCGCTCTCCGGTAACAGCTGCGCAGCTTCACTCCACGGAAGTAGTGATTGACTCCCAGCGCCACGGCACCCCCGTTCCGCTCCGGCGCCCCTCTTGGGGTTCCTTTGCTATTGGGGGAGCCGCTTCTGGCACCTGCTGAGTCCCACGGCCGCAGGCTTCCCCCGCCTGCGTTTTTTTAACGGGTCCCCGCTGTGCCGTAGCGGTAAGACCCCAAGTTCTGCGGAGCTTCTCCCTCCCGATCAGAAGGAGACCGCCATTACCGTTGGCTCCGCCTCCGGAAGTCTGGTGTTAATGCACATTGACCCAGAAATCGCAAAGTGTGTGTAATGAAACCAAAATAACACAACACCGTCTTTTTGCTTCCATATGCGTAGAAAGAAGACGAATAAGCTTTGATTGGTCTTATTTCAATTCGAATGGTGTTTTTTGGGTGTGCACCAGAATCACACCCAACCAAAGCAAAAAGGTGTTTTGAGTTCCATCTACATAAAAAGAAGATGATAAGGCTCTGATTGGGCTTATTTCAAATTGGTGTTTTGGGGGTTAGAATGCACATTCATCCAAAATTTGCAGAATGACATGTTTTTTATCAGCCGAAATCAAGCATAGGTGTTTTGGTTCCATCTCAATAGAAAGAGGACGAATAAGCTTGGATTGTTCTTTCGGTGGTCATTCACCCGAACCCGAACCCAGACCCGAACCCGAACCCGAACCCGAACCCGAACCCGAATCTTAACCTTAACCTTAACCTTAACCTTAACCTTAACCCTATCCCTATCCCTATCCCTATCCCTATCCCTATCCCTATCCCTATCCCTATCCCTATCCCTAACCCTAACCCTAACCCTAACCCTAAACCAAACCCTAACCCTAACCCTAACCCGCTTGATTTCGGCTGATAAAATACCTGAAGTTCTGCGATTTTGGGGTGAATGTGCATTCCAACCCCAAAAACACCCATTTGAAATTTGGGGTCTTGTTCTCTAATAAGTCTTTATATTTTGTCCAGACATTAAACACTGCCTTTCTGACAATAGGGTTCTTAAAAGCTTTATGGATTTTAACCTTGTCGTACCACAAATATGCATGCCGTCCAAAAGCATTATTAAACCCTTCCAGATCTAGGACATCAGTGTTCTCAAGAAGAAACCAATCTTTCAACCAGCAGAGAGCTGCAGATTCATAATATAGCCTCAAATCTGGCAGGGCAAACCCCCCTCTCTCCTTAGCATCAGTTAGTATTTTAATCCCAAAAACACCAATTTGCATTCTAATCCCAAAAACACCAATTTGAAATAAGCCCAATCAGAGCTTTATCATCTTCTTTTTATGTTGATGGAACCCAAAACACCTTTTTGCTTTGGTTTGGGGTGATTCTGGTGCACACCGAAAAAACACCATGCAAATTTAAATAAGTCCCATCAAAGCTTATTCGTCTTCTTTCTACGCACATGGAAGCGAAAAGACAGTATTGTGTTATTTTGGTTTCATTACACACACTTTGCGATTTCTACGTCAATGTACATTAATACCAAAGAAAACGAGTGATATCAAAGATTCTGCTTTCTATGTAGCTGTAACACACAACTACCTGTTTGGCTTTGTTTAGGCTTATTACACTTCGCTTTGCTAGTGTTAGGTTTAGGTTTAGGGTTAGGGTTAGGGTAAGCGTTAGGGTTATGGTTAGGGTTGGTGTTGGTGTTGTGGTTAGGGTTGGGGTTAGGGTTAGTGTTAGGGTGAGGGTGAGGGTGAGGGTTGGAGTTGCAGTTAGGGTTGGGGTTGGGGTTGCGGTTATGGTTAGGGTTAGGGTTAGGGTTAGGGTTAGGGTTAGGGTTAGGGTTACGGTTATCGTTAGGGTTAGGGTTAGGGTTACGGTTACGGTTGGCGTTACGGTTAGGGTTAGGATTGGGGTTAGGGTTAGGGTTAGGGTTAGCGTTAGGATTGGGGTTGGCGTTAGGGTTAGGGTTAGGGTTAGGGTTAGGGTCGGGGTGAATGACCACAGAAAGAACAATTCAAGCTTATTTGTCCTCTTTCTATGGAGGTGGATCCAAAGCACCTATGCCATTCCCTCCTCACAGGCTCTGGACCTGGTGTCTTCCATGGCGACACTAGGGCTCTCCCAGTGTGTTTCGGGCCCCACACATCAAGCAGGCCATATGCTGGATTTGATCTTTGGCGCCGGTATAGATGTGATCATGTCTCCCTCGATGAAGGTGCCATGGTCTGATCACTATGCACTGAAAGTCAGGATTGACTTTCCACCCCCACCCTGCTTAGGTGGCGAGCCGATTTGGGCTCGCCCGCAGAGGCTGATGGACCCTGATAGATTCCGTCAGGCCTTGCGGGACCTTGCTCCCCCTGGCGACTCCTTGACTGAGCTTGTTGAGGGCTGGAATATCCAGCTCCTAGCAGCCATCGATGAGATCGCACCTAGGCGCCCTCTGCGACCCCGCAGAAACCGGGCTCCCTGGTTTACCGAGGAGCTTCGGAAAATGAAGCGGGACCTCAGACGGCTAGAGCAAGTATGGCGGGGTGCCCGTGACGTAGCTTCAAGAACATCTTATAGGGTTTTTATGAAAACCTACGAGATGGCAGTGAAGGCCGCTAAGAAGTCCTACTTCTCGGCCTCCATCGCCTCCGCTAGCTCTCGCCCGGCGCAATTGTTTAGTATAATTAGGTCTTTAACGTCCCTTGAAGGACAGCCAAATTTAAATAACAATTCGACACACAGCTGCGAGGCATTTGCGAGCTTTTTTGCGGAGAAGGTCTTGTTGCTCCGCCATGACCTCCCTGCCAATTTGGGTACAATAAAGGAACTGGAGGCCCCTCGACTGTCCTCGGGTCCAGTATTGGACCACTTTGACCGGATATCCCCAGCCGATGTGGACAGACTCCTCCAAGCTGGAAAGCCCACCACTTGCCCTCTTGACCCATGCCCGTCCTGGCTGATTAGAGCGTGTCCAGACGAGGTACGGCCCCCCCTGGGTGATATCATCAATTTGTCCCTTGGCACTGGGATATTCCCAGGGGAACTGAAGGAGGCAGTGGTGCGTCCGCTCTTAAAGAAAACATCATTAGATCCTTTAGATCTATCCAATTACCGCCCGGTTTCGAATCTTCCATTCCTGGGTAAGGTGATTGAGAGAGCGGTTGCTGAACAGCTTGGTAGGTTTCTGGATGAAACATCTGCTCTCGATCCATTCCAGTCCGGCTTCCGCGCTGGTCATGGGACCGAAACGGCTCTGGTCGCCCTAACAGATGATCTTCGCAGGCAGCTGGATCGAGGCGGGTCGGGGCTGCTGATTCTTCTAGACCTGTCAGCAGCCTTCGACATGGTCGATCACGAACTTCTGGACCACCGCCTTGCCGACGTGGGGGTCCAGGGCACAGTCCTTCAATGGCTGCGCTCATTTCCCTCCGGTCGGGGACAGAGGGTGGCGCTTGGCGGGGAATTGTCATCGCACCACTCCTTGGTGTGTGGAGTGCCTCAGGGTGCGATTCTCTCCCCGATGCTTTTTAACATCTTTATGCGCCCCCTCGCCCAGCTTGTCCGGAGTTTTGCGCTGGGTTGCCATCAGTATGCCGATGATACCCAACTCTATCTGTTGATGGATGGCCATCCTGACTCGGCCCCAGATACACTGACCAGATGTCTGGAAGCTGTGGCTGGATGGTTACGTGGGAGCCGGTTGAAGTTAAATCCTTCGAAGACAGAGGTCCTCTGGCTGGGACGGAGCGATATGGGATTGAGGGGGCAACTCCCATCTCTTGCGGGGGTGCAATTAGTGCCAGCATCGTCCGTTAAGAGTTTGGGTGTAATCTTCGATACCTCCCTCTCTATGGAGGCGCAGATTACAGCTATAACAAAGGCGGCTGTCAGGGCTGCCTCAGGTCCCAGCTCACAAAGGACCAACGCCAGTTTCTCTTTATATACAGAAGTCTTTATTGAAGTTCATTTTCGGTTTGACAGCCGCGGCGCGCAGCCCTACGTCTGAAACCCTAGACCGTTGAAGCTCCGTCTGAGTCCGTCCCTCCCCGACACCAGTTTAAGACCCTTGCCTTGCTCCACCTCCTTCTTTGTTCTCCTGCCCGCTGTGGTTTCTCCCTTCCTAGACTCTTCCGACGCTGATTCCCCGGATTGTTCTCCCTCCCTCCGGCGGGCTTTAGGACCTGGTTCCCAATCCGGGCTCTCTGCTGTCCTGCGCGCTTGTACATTTGAACTTGGCGCGCGTGCCCAGCTTCCAACCGTCCTTCTGATCGTTACACTACTCCTGTCACTGCTTTCCTCCTCTTCCGGGAGGTTAGCTGGTTCTGACCTCCCCTCCATTCCCCCCTTCTCCGATGGAGGCGTGGTCAGCCCTGACTCATCTCCTCTCCCTGCTGGAGGAGACGCTGGCCCTGACACACGGGAACCTTCCCCCCCCCTGCTACGCTCTGGTGGGGAAGCTGGTCCTGATCTCCAGCTGCCGCTTTGGGAGTCCCGCTGGCCCCTTGCTTCTGGTGCGTCCCCCCTGGGACCCCCCTTGTCCTGACCACCGGCGCCCCCTTCTGGGAATCCTCTGATTCGCTGAAGAGGCTCATGGAATCCCTCGGATCACTGTCATTCTCCCCCCCCCCGCTGTCCTCAGATTCTTCCCATTCGCTCTCCATCTCCTGTCTCCGCTGTGCCTCTGTCCCTGAACCCCTGACAGCGGCATTTTTTCATCTCCGCCAAGCTTAGCAGTTGGCTCCTTATCTCTCTCGCCCTGACCTAGCCACTGTGATCCACGCGACGGTCACCTCCAGACTGGATTATTGTAACTCGCTCTACGTGGGGTTGCCCTTGAGACTGACCCAGAAACTCCAGCGGGTGCAGAATTCCGCGGCGAGACTCCTTATGGGGTCTTCGCTGTGAGATCATATCCATCCGGAACTATACCAGCTGCACTGGCTCCCGGTGGAGTACAGGATCAGGTTTAAGGTGCTGGTTTTAACCTTTAAAGCCCTATACGGCCTAGGACCCTCGTACCTATGGGACTGCCTCTCCTGGTATGTCCCACAGAGAAATTTACGGTCTGCAAATAAAAACACCCTAAAGATCCCAGGCCACAGAGAGGTTAGGTTGGCCTCAACTAGAGCCAGGGTTTTCTCGGCCGCGGCTCCAATCTGGTGAAACACTCTGTCACAAGAGACTAGGGCACTGCAGGACCTGACATCCTTCTGCAGGGCCTGCAAGACAGAGCTGTTCCACCAGGCCTTTTGTCAGGGCGCAGCCTGACCCCCTCCTCTGGCAATCTGCACAAAACTTTGCTTGATGGTTGCCATTAATTTGATTTTAATTTGATTTAATTAATTTTATAATGAATGTTTTAAAATGTTGGACTATTTTGATTGTTGTTAGCCGCCCTGAGCCCGGCTTCGGCTGGGGAGAGCGGGATATAAATAAAATTTATTATTATTATTATTAGGGTTAGGGTTAGGGTCGGGGTTAGGGTTAGGGTCAGGGTCAGGGTCAGGGTCAGGGTCAGGGTCAGGGTCAGGGTGAGGGTTAGAATTAGGGTTAGGGTGAATGACCACCGAAAGAACAATCCAAGTTTATTTGTCCTCTTTCTATTGAGATCTAACCAAAACACCCATGCTTGATTTGGGCTGATAGCAAACATGTCACTCTGCGATTTTTCAGTGAATGTGCATTCTAAACCCAAAAACACCAATTTGAAATCAGACCTTTATCATCTTCTTTTTATGTAGATGGAACCCAAAACACCTTTTTGCATTGGTCGGGGGTGATTCCCAAAAAACACCATGCGAATTGAAATAAGACCAATCAAAGCTTATTCGTCTTCTTTCTACGCATATGGAAGCGAAAATACGGTGTTGCGTTATTTTGGTCTCATTACAAACACTTTGCGATTTCTGGGTCAATGTGCATTAAAACCAAAGAACACGACTTGAAATAAGCGAAGTCCAAGATTCTTCTTTCTATGTAGCTGGAACACAAAACAACCTGTTTGGCTTTGTTTTGGCTTATTACACTTCGCTTTGCTAGGGTTAGGGTTAGGGTGAGGGTTAGTGTTAGGGTTAGGGTCGGGGTGAATGACCACAAAAAGAACAATCCAAGCTTATTCGTCCTCTTTCTATTGAGGTGGAACCAAAACACCTATGCTTGATTTGGGCTGTTAAAAAACATGTCACTCTGCGATTTTTGGGTGAGTGTGCATTCTAACCCCTAAAAGACCAATTTGAAATAAGCCCAATCAGAGTTTTATCATCTTCTTTTTATGTAGATGGAACCCAAAATACTGTTTTGCTTTGGAAGGGGGTGATTCCCAAAAAACGCCATGCGAAGTGAAATAAGACCAATCAAAGCTTATTCGGCTTCTTTCTACGCATATGGAATCGAAAAGACGGTGTTGCGCCATTTTCGTTTCATTACACACACTTTGCGATTTCTGGGTCAATGTGCATTAACACCAAAGAACACGACTTGAAATAAGCGAAATCCAATATTCTTCTTTCTATGTAGCTGGAACACAAAACAACCTGTTTGGCTTTGTTTAGGCTTATTACCCTTCTCTTTGCTAGGGTTATCAAGCATAGGTGTTTTGGTTCCATCTCAATAAACAGAGGACAAATAAGCTTGGATTGTTCTTTCGGTGGTCATTCACCCTGAGCCTAACCCTAACCCTAACCCTAACCCTAACCCTAACCCGAACCCTAACCCGAACCCGAACCCGAACCCGAACCCTAATTCTAAACCTAACCCTAACCCTAACCCTAACTCTAACTCTCACTCTCACTCTCACTCTCACTCTCACTCTCACTCTCACTCTCACTCTCACCATAACCCTAACCCTAACCCTAACCCTAACTCTAACCCTAACCCCAACCCCAACCATAACCGTAACCCTAACCCTAACCCTAACCCTAACCCTAACCCTATCAAAGCGAAGTTTAATAAGCCTAAACAAAGCCAAAAAGGTTGTTTTGTGTTCCAGCTACATAGAAAGAAGAATCTTGGATTTCGCTTATGTCAGAGCTGCCCAAGGTCCCAGCTCACAAAGGACCAACGCCACTTCGTTGTTATATACAAAAGTCTTTATTGAAGTTCAGTTTGTCTTTCACATCAGCAGTGTGCAGCTCTACGTCTGAGACTCTAGACCGCCGAAGCTCCGTCTGAGGCTCCGCCCCCATACACCAGTTTAAGACCCGAGCCTTGCTCCACCTCTTCCTTTGCTCTTTCCTCCTCTGGGCCCTCCTGCCAGCTGGGTTCTCGCCCTTCCTAGGCTCATCTGACGCTGAGTCCCCTGAGTCTTCCCCCTGCCTCCGGCGGGCTTTAGGACCTGGTTCCCCATCTGGGCTTTCTGCTGTCCCGCGCGCCTGTGCATTTGAACTTGACGCGCGCGCCCAGCCGGCAACCTTCCTCCTGACCGTTACACTGCTCCTGTCACTGCTTCCCCCTTCGGGGAGGCTAGCTGGACCTGACCTTCCCTCCGTTCCCCCACTCTCCGATAGAGGCGTGGTCAGCCCTGACTCATCTTCACTCCCTGCTGGAGGAGATGCTGCCCCTGACACCTGGGACTCTTCCCCCCCACTATGCTCTGGTGGGGAAGCTGGTCCTGATCTCCAGCTGCTGCTTTGGGAGTCCCCGCTGGCCCCCCGTTCTTGGTGTGTTCCCACTGGGACCCCCCTTGCCCTGACCATCGGCGCCTCCTTCTGGGAATCTTCTGATTCGCTGGAGAAGCTCATGGAATCTCTCAGGTCACTGCCGTACTCCCCTACGCTGCCCTCAGATCCTTCCTCTTCGCTCTCCATCTCCTCTCTCCCCTGTGCCTCTGCTCCTGAGCCCCTGACATCCATCCCCCCTCGAAGCCCCCCTTCCCCCCTCCCCCTCTTCTGGGGCGGGTTCCGGGTGCTCCAGTGCTGTGGGGGTGAGTGTGGGATACAGTTCCTTCCCCCTGGCGTGCGGCCGACCAGTTGGAGCCGGCCAGCCCGTAATGGGCTCGTCGACGGCAATCTCCTCTGCTTCCATCTCTCTGCATTCGTGTTCGAACCCAAAGTCCTCCCCCAACACGTCCATGTCCGTCTCTCCCCCTGTTACCTCGGGTGATGCTGCGTGACAGGGCCCCCTCAGCAGTTCCCTGCTCCACCCCACCTCCGGTTGAGTTTCCCACCAATAAGAGTGGTCTGTGGCAGACCCCGAGGGAGAACCCTCCGGGGAGCTTGTGTCCGGCGCCGTCTCCTCAGCTGATGAGAACCCCTGGAACGTGCTGGTCGAAAGTGTGGGTGTGAAAAGCCAGTCGTCGAAATAATCTGCCGGCATAGGTCTGTGCGGGAAGAGTGCATGGAACTCGTCTTTGAGGTGGTGCTCCTCCAAGGTATAGTCCAGCACCCACCTGTTGGCGCTTGCCGGGGTACCTTCCCTGGCGAGGAGATATTCAACTCCCTCTTCCCCCCATCTTGAGTCTAAAATCTCCGTGACCTCGTTGAGTGGCGCCGCCCTCGGTGACCCCTCCCCCGTTGGCGACTTTCTGAGTGGGTGAGGTGCGGTCCCTGGCGCCTGAAACCTGTGGGGTTCCTTGTAGGGTGTGAGGACTGACCTATGCAACACCGGGTGCATTCTGGAGCCCTCCGGGAGTGTCAACCGGAAGGCCACTGGGTTGATTTGTGCCTCGACTTGGCAAGGCCCTAGCTGCTTGTGTTTGAGCTTCTTCTTAGCTAACGTTCTGGCCGGCACTGCCTGGGCCGCTAACCAGACCCAGTCCCCCACCTGGATGTCTTCCCCGACTCTCCTGTGCCTGTCTGCCTGCACTTTGTAGGCGTGTTTTGCTAGTTCCAAGGTCCTGCGGAGTTGCTCGTGGACCTCCTGTAACTCTGCTGCCAAGTGCTCTGCTCCCCGTGGCTCCCCCTCCCCCTTCGTCTCTAACCCCGGGAAGGTTCTGGGATGCCGCCCATTGTTGGCGAAGAACGGTGTCACCCCTGTAGACCCGTGCTTCGTGTTGTTGTAGGCAAACTCGGCCAGCGGTAGGTAGTCCACCCAGGTCGAGGGCTGTTGATTCGCATAGCATCACAGGTACTGCTGCATGATGGCGTTGACCCTCTCTGCTTGTCCGTTGGTCTGCGGGTGTCGTGCCGACGCTAAGTTGATCTTGACGTTCAGGATGCCCAGAAGCTTCTGCCAGAAGCTCGAGACGAATTGGCGACCACGGTCGGACAGGATGGACCATGGTAAGCCGTGAACTTTGAACACGTGTTCTACGAACAGCTTGGCGGTCTGTTCCGCTGTGGCCACCTTCGCGCAAGGAATGAAGTGCGCCATCTTGGTGAACAGGTCGACGACCACGAGTACCGCTGTTTTGCCTCGCGAGCTGGGCAGATCTGTGACAAAGTCCAGGGCCACCCTCTCCCACGGTTCGAGCGGCGTCTGTAGCGGTTCCAGCAGTCCCGCCGGCTTCCTATGCACTGGTTTGGCCCTTTCGCATGTGTCACACCTAGAGACGTAATCCGCGACCTCTCCCCTCATCTGGGGCCACCAAAAGTCTCTGGCCACTAATTCCGCCGTCTTGTCCTTGCCGAAGTGCCCAGCACTGGGCGCGTCGTGTAACTGCTGCAGGACTTTCGCGCGGAGGTCGTCTCCCGGCACGTAGAGAGCCCCTTTGCGGGTGAGCAGCCCGTCGCGTATCTGGAACTCGCCGTCCTTCGCTGTGCCTCTCCGCACCTCCTCCATTTTGAATTGTGCGAAGGCATCCGTCTGCAGCGCGCGACACACTGCGTCCAGGTCCACGGTGGCTGAAGCGCATTCCCACGCTTTCGGTGCGAAAATGTGTTTGGCCGCCACCGGTGCCGCTTCCTCGAGATACTGCGGTTTCCTGGATAGTGCATCTGCCATGACGTTGTTGTCTCCCGGGATGTATTCTATCCGGAAGTCGAAATCCGCAAAGAACTCCGCCCAGCGGATGTGTCTCTGGTTCAGGAACTGCGCCGTGCGCCAGTACTCCAGGTTCTTATGGTCCGTGCGGACCTGCACAGTGTGTCTGGCTCCGATGAGGAAGTGCCGCCACGCCTTGAAGGCTGCATGAATGGCCAGCAAGTCCCTGTCCCAGATGGTGTAGTTCTATTCCGACTTGTCCACCCAGTAGCTCCCTGCCATCGACCGTCACAACGTTTAGGGGCATTGTGGCTGGCAGGAGCGCTATGCGATGTAGCTTGATGAAGTCCACTCCTACAAAGTCTGCATTACTACCAGAGTCAATGGTGATAGGGACTTCCAGGGTGTGTCCATTGGGCAGCTGGAGCGATGCGGTGAGTTGCACCACTGGTTTGGGTGGGAGGGGGTCTGTGGGATGCAAAATCTCTGGGGACTGCTTCACTGATTCGCCTGGCTGGGCCCCAGTGCCTCTGCCTCCAACCAGGCTTCGTCGTTTCCCTGCAGCTGTTCCCCCTGCTGAACTGCTCCCCTTACTGATGCTGAGGCTGCAGTGTGCTTCTGGATCCTCTGGGGACACTCTTTGGCCATGTGCTGTGCACTGTCGCAGATAAAACACTTCCTGTTCCCTCTAGGAGCCTTCGCCTTGACTGCTCCTTGTGGTTGGGCTCCGGTTGCTGTCTGAGCCCTGGCACCACCTTTCTCCATCGGCTCTTCTCCCCCCCCCCCCAGTGGAGGCGTGGATTGCGCGTGCCCTGTCTCCCTGGGTAGGAAGGGAGTTGTTCTGGCTGGTGTGCGTGCCATACGTCCCTCATCCCTGCTCCAAGGGCGTTCTTCCAGGCGCACTCCTATCGCCAGCGCTCTCTGGACGACTTCTGTGGTATTGTTAGGTCTCTCCCCCCTCGCCAGCTCATCTTTCACGGCCCCATTTAGCCCCTCCCAGAACAGATCCCACACGTCAGCTGAGTCCTTCTCCCAGCCCAGCACATTAACTAGCGCAAAAAAGCGGGAGTGATATTGTCTCACCGTGGCTCTGCCTTGCTTCAGCCCGTGCATTTCCCTCCTGGCCACATCCACATCTACCGTTGATTTAAAACAAGAGTCCATAGCCTCGATAAATGCTTTTGAATCTTGGAGGGCGGGATTATTTTCGCGCCATAAATTGCGCAGCCACGATTTAGCTTCCCCATGCAGATGAGTTATTATGAAGCCTACTTTCTCCTCCTCATCTCTAAAGTCTTTCCGAAGCAAATTGAGCGCGAGAACTATGTCTGCTCTGAAGTTAGGATACTGCTCCAGGTTCCCGTCGAAATGGGCTACGATGCTGCCCCCCCCCCCCCGTTTCCCGAGGCCAACTCCCTCCGGCTTGGGTCCTGGCAGCCCCTCTTTGCCCCAACGTTCCCACCTGGCTTGCAGATCTTATTACAAGCGAGTTGTAATAAGCCTAAACAAAGCCAAGCAGGTTGTTTTGTGTTACAGCTACATAGAAAGAAGAATCTTGGATTTCACTTATTTCAAGTCGTTTTCTTTGGAGTTAATGCACATTGACCCAGAAATCGCAAAGTGTATGTGATGAAACCAAAATAACACAACACCTTCTTTTTGCTTCCGTATGCGTAGAAAGAAGACGAAGAAGCTTTGATTGGACTTATTACAATTCGCATGGTGTTTTTTGGGTGTGCACCAGAATCACACCCAACCAAATCAAAAAGGTGTTTTGGGTTCCACCTACATAAAAGAAGATGCTAAAGCCCTGATTGGGCTTATTTCAAATTGGTGTTTTTTTGGTTAGAATGCACATTCACCCAAAAATCGCAGAATGACATGTTTTTTATCAGCCGAAATCAAGCGTAGGTGTTTTGGTTCCATCTCAATAGAAGGAGGACAAATAAGCTTGGATTGTTCTTTCGGTGGTCATTCACCCGAACCCGAACCCGAACCCTAACCCTAACCCTAACCCTAACCCTAACCCTAACCCTAACCCTAAACCTAACCCTAATCCTAGCAAAGCGAAGTGTAATAAGCCTAAACAAAGCCAAACAGGTTGTTTTGTGTTTTGGGTTCCATCCAGTCAGCAAAAAGGTGTTTTGTGTTCCATCCAGTCAGTCTGACATCAATACCAGGGAAGATTCTGGAGCAGATAATTAAGCAAACAGTCTGTGAGCGCCTAAAAAGGAAAGCTGTGATCACCAATAGTCAGCATGGATTTCTGAAAAATAAGTCATGTCAGACTAACCTGATCTCATTTTTTGACAGAATTACAAGCCTGGTAGATGAAGGGAACGCAGTGGATGTAGCCTACTTTCATTTCAGCAAGGCATTTGACAAGGTGCCTGTCAGGGGCTCAGGAGCAGAGGAACAGGGGAGGAAGGAAATGGAGAGCGAAGGGGAAGAATCTGAGGGCAGCGTACGGGGGTATGACAGTGACCCGAGAGATTCCATGAGCTTCTCCAGCGGATCGGAAGATTCCCAGAAGGAGGCGCCGATGGTCAGGGCAAGGGGGGTCCCAGGGGGGACGCACCAGAAACAAGGGGCCAGCGGGGACTCCCAAAGCAACAGCGAGAGATCAGGACCAGCTTCCCCACCAGAGCGTAGTGGGGGGGGAAGAGTCCCATGTGTCAGGGCCAGCGTCTCCTCCAGCAGAGAGAGAAGATGAGTCAGGGCTGACCACGCCTCTATCGGAGAGTGGGGGAACGGAGGGGAGGTCAGGTCCAGCTAGCCCCCCCCCCCCAGAAGGGGGAAGCAGTGACAGGAGCTGTGTAACGGTCAGGAGGAAGGTTGCCGGCTGGGCGCTCGCGCCAAGTTCGAATGTACAGGCGTGTGGGACAGCAGAAAACCCGGATTGGGAACCAGGTCCTAAAGCCCACCAGAGGCAGGGGGAAGATTCAGGGGACTCAGCGTCAGAAGAGTCTAGGAAGGGCAAGACCCCAGCGGACGGGCGGAACCAGAGGAGGAAAGAGCAAAGGAAGAGGTGGAGCAAGGCCAGAGTCTTAAACTGGTGTCTGGGGGGAGGAGACTCAGACGGAGCTTCGGCGGTCTAGAGTTTCAGACGTAGAGCTGCACGCCGCGGCTGTGGAAGCGAAACTCAACTTCAATAAAGACTTTTGTATATAAAAACGAACCGGCGTTGGTCCTTTGTGAGCTGGGACCTTGGGCAGCTCTGACAGTGCCCCATGATATTCTTGTAAAGAAGCTGGTAAAATGCAGTCTTGACTATGCTACCACTCAGTGGATTTCTAACTGGCTGACTGACCGAACCCAAGGGGTGCTCATCAATGGTTCCTCTTCATCCTGGAGAAGAGTGACTAGTGGGGTGCCACAGGGTTCTGTCTTGGGCCCGGTCTTATTCAACATCTTTATCAACGACTTGGATGATGGACTCAAGGGCATCCTGATCAAATTTGCAGATGACACTAAACTGGGAGGGGTGGCTAACACCCCAGAGGACAGGATCACACTTCAAAACGACCTTGACTGATTAGAGAACTGGGCCAAAACAAACAAGATGAATTTTAACAGGGAGAAATGTAAAGTATTGCACTTGGGGAAAAAAATGAGAGGCACAAATACAAGATGGGTGACACCTGGCTTGAGAGAAGTACATGTGAAAAGGATCTAGGAGTCTTGGTTGACCACAAACTTGACATGAGCCAACAGTGTGACGCGGCAGCTAAAAAAGCCAATGCAATTCTGGGCTGCATCAATAGGAGTATAGCATCTAGATCAAGGGAAGTAATAGTGCCACTGTATTCTGCTCTGGTCAGAGCTCACATGAAGTACTGTGTCCAGTTCTGGGCACCACAGTTCAAGAAGGACACTGACAAAATGGAACGTGTCCAGAGGAGGGCAACCAAAATGGTTTAAGGTCTGGAAACGATGTCTTATGAGGAACGGCTAAGGGAGTTGGGCATGTTTATCCTGGAGAAGAGGAGGTTAAGGGGTGATATGATAGCCATGTTCAAATATATAAAAGGATGTCACATAGAGGAGGGAGAAAGGTTGTTTTCTGCTGCTCCAGAGAAGCGGACACGGAGCAATGGATCCAAACTACAAGAAAGAAGATTCCACCTAAACATTAGGAAGAACTTCCTGACAGTAAGTGCTGTTCGACAGTGGAATTTGCTTCCAAGGAGTGTGGTGGAGTCTCCTACTTTGGAGGTCTTTAAGCAGAGGCTTGACATCCATATGTCAGGAGTGCTCAGATGATGTTTCCTGCTTGACAGGGGGTTGGACTCGATGGCCCTTGTGGTCTCTTCCAACTCTATGATTCTATGATTCTACATAAAAAGAAGATGATAAAGCTGTGATTGGGTTATTTCAAATTGGTGTTTTTGGGGTTAGAATGTACATTCACCCAAAAATCGCAGAGTGACATGTTTTTATCAGCCCAAATCAAGGATAGGTGTTTTGGTTCCACCTCAATAGAAAGAGGACAAATAAGCTTGGATTGTTCTTTCAGTGGTCATTCACCCTGACCCTAACCCTGACCCTAACCCTAACCCTAACCCTAACCCTAACCCTAACCCTAACCCTAACCCTAACCCTAACCTTAACCCCAACCCTAACCCTAACCCTAACCCTAACCCTAACCCGAACCCGAACCTGAACCCAAACCCGAACCCGAATCCGAACCCGAACCCGAACCCGAACCCGAACCCGAACCCGAACCCGAACCCGAACCCTAAACCCAATCCGAACCCGAACCCGAACCTTAACCCGAACCCTAATCCTAACCTTAACCTTAACCTTAACCTTAACCTTAACCTTAACCTTAACCCTAACCCTAACCCTAACCCTAACCCTAACCCGAACCCGAACCCTAACCTTAACCCTAACCCTGACCCTAACCCCAACCCCGACCCTAACCCCAACCCCACCCTAACCCTGACCCTAGCAAAGCGAAGTTAAATAAGGCTAAACAAAGCCAAACAGGTTGTTTTGTGTTCCAGCTACATAGAAAGAAGAATCTTGGATTTCGCTTATATGAAGTCTTGTTCTTTGGTGTTAATGCACATTGACCCAGAAATCGCAAAGTGTGTGCAATGAGAGCAAAATAACACAACACCGCCTTTTCGCTTCCATATGCGTAGAAAGAAGCCGAATAAGCTTTGATTGGTCTTATTTCAATTCACATGGTGTTTTTTGGGAATCACCCCCGACGATAGCAAAAAGGTGTATTGAGTGCTGTCAGGGGTTCAGGGACAGAGGCACAGGGGAGGCAGGAGATGGAGAGCGATTGGGAAGAATCCCAGGACAGCAAGGAGGAGGATGACATTGGCCCGAGGGATTCCATGAGCCTCTCCAGCGAATCAGAGGATTCCCAGAAGGGGGCGCCTGTGGTCAGGACAAGGGGGGTCCCAGGGGGGACGCATCAGGGACAAGGGGCCAGCAGGGAATCCCAAAGCGGCAGCTGGAAATCAGGACCGGCTTCCCCACCAGAGCGTGGCGAGGGGGGGGGGAGTTCCAGTGTGTCAGGGGAAGTAGCTCCGTCAGCAGGAGTGGAGGGAAGGTCAGAACAAGCCATCTTCCCGGAAGGGGAGGGGAGCAGTGAAGGGAGTAATGTAACGATCAGAAGGAAGGTTGGGAGTTGGGCACCGTGCGCCAAGTTCAAATGTACAGGCGCGCGGGAAAACAGAGAGCCCGGATGAAGAGCCAGGTCCTAAAGCCCGCAGGAGGGAGGGGGAGCAATCTGGGGATTCGGCATCAGAGGAATCCAGGAGGGGCGAAACCCCGGCGGGCAGGAAGACCCTGCGGAAAAGGGAAGAAAGAAGGAGGTGGAGCAGAGCAAGGCTCTTAAACTGGTGCAGGGGAGGGTCTGACTCAGAGGGGACTTCAATGGTCTAGCGTTACAGACGTAGAGCTGCGCGCCGCGGCTGTGAAGCTGATAATGAACTTCAATAAACATTTCTGTATATAAAGAGCAACCGGCGTTGGTCCTTTGTGAGCTGGGACCTGAGGCAGCCCTGACAGTAAGTCCCCTCTCTACCTGCAATTTTTTTTTTTTTTTGCAAGCTCACGAAGTTTGGCAGACATGACTACGGAGGAGCAGCTGGCAGCCCTGCAGAACGCAGTCTCGCAGCTTTCCACTGAGGTAGTGGTCTCCAGAAAGAAAGGAGAGGAAGCAGAAGCGCGTTGCAAGGATCTGCAAGCCAGGTGGGAACGTGCGTGCAAGGAAGGGTTCCCGGGGTCCAGGTCAGAGGGAATTGGACTCGGAAAGCGGGGGGGGGGCAGCTTGGTAGCCCACTTCGATGGGAATCTGCAGCACTATCCCAGTTTCAGAGCAGATGTCATTTATGCGCTGAATTTGCTTCGGAAGGACTTTAGAGATGAGGAGGAGAAAGTGGGCTTCATAATATCCCACCTGCATGGGGAAGCTAAAGCCTGGCTGCGCAATTTATGGCGCGACGTGGATCCTGCCCTAAGGGATTCAGACGCATTCATCGCGGCCATGGACGCTTGTTTCCAATCTACCGTGGATATAGACGTAGCAAGACGAGAAATGCATGGATTGCGCCAGGGCAAGGCTACAGTGCGACAATACCACTCCCGCTTCTTTGCATTGCTGAATGTGCTGGGCTGGGAAAAGGACTCCGTGGCAGTGAGAGATTTGTTCTGGGAGGGGCTCAATGCATCCGTCAAAGATGAGCTGGCAAGGGAGGACAGACCTCGGACCATCGCAGAGGTGGTACAGAGAGCGCTCACGATAGGAGTGCGCCACGAAGAACGCCCTTGGCACAGTGATGAGGGTCGCCAGGTGCGCGCACCAGCTAGAACGCCTCCTTTTCTTCCCAGGGACCTAGGGCACACGCACCCCACGCCTCCGCTGGGGGAGGGGGAGGAACCAATGGAGATTGGTGGTGCCAAGGCTCAGACGGCAGCCAGAGCCCCAGCACAAGGAGCAGCCAAGATGAAGCCTCCTAGAGGGGGCAGGAAGTGTTACATCTGTGACAGTGCGCAACACATGGCCAAAGAGTGTCCCCAGAGGCTCCAGAAGCACACTGCAGCCTTGGCAACAGTAAAAGAAGCAGTGCAGCGGGGGGGGGGCAGCTTCAGGGAAACGACAATGCCTGGCTGGAAGCAGAAGCACTGGGGCCCAGCCAGGCAAGTCAATGAAGCAGTCCTCAGAGATCTTACAACCCACAGACCCCCCTCCCACCCAAACCAGTGGTGCAGCTCACCGCATCGCTCCAGTTGCCAAGTGGACTCACCCTGGAAGTCCCTATTACCATTGACTCTGGAAGTAACGCGGACTTCGTGGGGGCGGAGTTCATTAAGCAGCATCGCATAGCGCTCCTACCAGCCACGCTTCCCTTAAACGTCGTCACAGTCGATGGCAGGAAGCTGCTGGGCAGGCAGGTGGTACACCAAACACCACCCATGGTGATGCAGATTGGAAATCACCGCGAGGTCATCAGCTTCAACGTCACCCACCTGTCAGACACACCTATAGTGTTAGGCATGAGTTGGCTAGATAGACACAGCCCAGCTTTAGCGTGGTACCAGCGGCAGCTGACCTTCGGCTCATCCTACTGCGCACAGCACTGCATCCAGACCGGCCAGGAAGAGGAGGGCCAGGAGGATGGGCAGCAGATGCACCTAGGCATGGTGCAGGCGGTGCCCCACAAGTACAAGGAGTTTTTGGAGGTCTTCTGCGAAAAGGAGGCTGACCAGGTGCCCCCTCACCGGCCCTACGACTGCGCGATTGACCTCCTGCCAGGGGCGACGCTGCCGACGGGGAAGCTGTATTCCATGTCCGAGGACGAGATGCAGGAACTCAGGGAGTTCATAGAGCACAATTTGAAGCGGGGATTCATCCAAGAATCAAAGGCAGTGGGGGGTAGTCCCGTGTTTTTCGTGAAGAAGAAGGACACGCCCCAAAAGAGATTGATCGTAGATTACAGGCTCATAAACTCGAAGACAAAGCCCAAAGCCTTCCCCATGCCCAAGATCGACGACCTGCTCGCGATGGTGCGGAAGGGGAGGATCTTCACCAAGTTGGATCTACGCGGCGCATACAATCTCATACGCATGCGGGAGGGCGATGAGTGGAAGACGGCCATGTTTACGCAGTTAGGCACCTATGAATACAAAGTTATGCCGTTTGGTCTCCAAAATGGCTCCCACTGCTTCCAAGCGTTTATGCACCACGTGTTGGCGGGACTCCTCTACAAGAAGTGCATGTGCTTCCTCGATGACATCCTGATCTTCTCGGAATCGCAGGAGGCTCACGAGAGGGACGTAAAGGAGGTCCTGCAGAGACCCCGGGAGCACAGACTTTACGCCAAACTGGAGAAGTGCCAGTTCGACGTGACGGAGGTGGACTTTCTGGGCTACAGACTGTCCGACAAGGGACTCGCCATGGACAGTGCCAAGGTCCGCGCGGTGTTGGACTGGAAAAGCCCGCTGTCAGGGGTTCAGGGACAGAGGCACAGGGGAGGCAGGAGATGGAGAGCGATGGGGAAGAATTCCAGGACAGCGAGGAAGAAGATTGCAGTGGGTTGGAGGATTCCATGACCCTCTCCAGCGAATCTGAGGATTCCCAGGAGGGGGCGCCTGTGGTCAAGACAAGGGGAGTCCCAGGGGGGACGCAGCGAGGGCAGGGGGCCAGCAGGGGATCCCAAAGTGGCAGCTGGGAGTCAGGGCCAGCTTCCCCACCAGAGCGGAGCGAAGGGGGAGGAGATTCCAGTGTGACAGGGGAAGCAGCTCCGGCAGCAGAAAAGGAGGGGAGGTCAGAGCAAGCCATCCCCCCGGAAGGGGAGGGGAGTAGTGAAGGGAGTAGTGTAGCTGTCAAAAGGAAGGTTAGAAGTTGGGCGCGCGCGCCAAGTTCAAATGTGCAGGCGCGCGGAAGAACAGGGAGCCCGGAGGAGGAGCCAGGTCCCAAAGCCCGCAGGAGGGAGGGAGAGCAGTCTGGGGATTCAGCGTCAGGGGAATCCAGGAGGGGCGAAACTCCAGCGGGCAGGAAGACCCTGCGGAAAAGGAGAGAAAGGAAGAGGTGGAGCAGCGCAAGCTTCTTAAACTGGTGCAGGGGAGGGACTGACTCAGAGGGGACTTCAACGGTCTAAGCATAACAGACGTGGGGCTGCGCGCCTCGGCTGTGGAGCGGAAAATGAACTGCAATAAACTTCTTTGTATATAAAGTAAACCGGGCGTTGGTCCTTTGTGAACTGGGACCTGAGGCAGCCCTGACACCCGCGCAATCGGAAGGAGGTCCAGAGGTTCGTCGACTTCGCCAACTTTTACCGCAAGTTCATCAGGGGTTTCGCGAAGGAGACGGCGGCTATCACAGACACCCTCAGTTCCAAAAAGAAAAAGTTCACCTGGACGGACCAGGCGGAACAGTCCTTCAGGAGACTTAAGAGTCTCTTTGCGTCCGAAGAACAGCTGTTACACGTGAATCCCGGCAGGCCCATGAGGGTGGAAACTGACGCATCTGACAGAGCGGTGGGGGCGGTCCTGTTGCAGGAAGATCCGCAAGGGAACTGGAGGTCCTGCGCTTTCTACTCCAGGAAGCTCAGCAAGTCGGAACAGAACTACACCATCTGGGACAGGGAGTTGCTGGCCATTCATGCGGCCTTCAAGGCGTGGCGGCACTTCCTCATCGGAGCCAGACACACGGTGCAGGTGCGCACAGACCACAAGAACCTGGAGTATTGGCGCACGGCGAAGCTGCTGAGCCAGAGGCACATACGCTGGGCGGAGTTCTTTGCGGATTTCGACTTCAGGATAGAATACATCGTGGGAGACAACAACGTCATTGCAGTTGCACTCTCCAGGAAGCCGCAGTATCTCGAGGAAGCGGCACCGGAGGCGGCCAAACACATTTTCGCACCGCAGGCGTGGGCATGCGCCTCAGCCACCGTGGACCTGGACGCGGTGCGTCGCGCGCTGCAGACGGATCCGTTCGCACAATCCAAGATGGAGGAGGTGCGAAGGGGCACGGCGAAGGACGACGAGTTCCAGATACGCGACGGACTGCTAACCCGCAAAGGTGCTCTCTACGTGCCGGGGGACGACCTACGCGCGAGAGTCCTGCAGCAGTTGCACGACGCGCCTAACGCGGGTCACTTCGGCAATGAAAAGACGGCGGAATTAGTAGATGCGAGGAGAAGTTGCGGATTACGTCGCTAGGTGTGACACTTGCCAGAGAGCCAAACCAGTGCACAGGAAGCCGGCAGGACTGCTGGAACCGCTGCAGACGCCACTAGAGCCTTGGGAGAAGGTGGCGCTGGACTTTGTTACTGACCTGCCCAGTTCGCGAGGCAAGACAGCTGTACTAGTGGTTGTAGACCTGTTCACCAAGATGGCACACTTCATTCCTTGCGCGAAGGTGGCCACAGCGGAACAGACCGCCAAGCTGTTCATAGACCACGTGTTCAGAGTTCACGGTTTGCCACGGTCCATCCTGTCCGACCGGGGTCGCCAATTCATCTCCAGTTTCTGGCAGAAGCTGTTGGGTATCCTGAACGTCAAGATTAACTTAGCGTCGGCGAGACATCTGCAGACCAACGGACAAGCGGAGAGGGTCAACGCCATCATGGAGCAGTACCTGCGATGCTACGCGAATCAACAGCCTGCGACTTGGGTGGACTACCTACCGCTGGCCGAGTTTGCCTACAACAACACAAAGCACGCGTCCACGGGGGTGACACCGTTCTTCGCCAACAATGGGCGGCATCCCAGAACCTTCCCAGGGTTAGAGACGACGGCGCAGGGGGAGCCGCAGGGAGCAGAGCACTTAGCAGCAGAGTTACAGGAGGTTCACGAGCAACTCCGACGGCACTTGGAACTAGCTAAACACGCCTACAAAGTGCAGGCAGACAGGCACAGGAGAGTCGGGGAAGACATCCAGGTGGGGGACTGGGTATGGTTAGCGGCCCAGGCGGTGCCGGCCAAGTCGTTAGCTAAGAAGAAGCTAGGGCACAAGCAGCTAGAACCGTACCAAGTCGAAGCACAAATCAATCCAGTAGCCTACCGGTTGACTCTCCCGGAAGGCTCCAGAATGCACTTTGTTACTTTCATAGGTCGGTGCTCACACCCTACAAGGCACCACACAGGTTTCAGGAGCCAGGAACCGCACCAGACCCACGCAGAAAGTCACCAGAGGGGAGGAAGTCACCGAGGGCGGCGACACTCAACGAGGTCGGATTGGATTGTTCTTTCGGTGGTCATTCACCCTGACCCTAACCCTAACCCTAACCCTAACCCTAACCCTAACCCTAACCCTAACCCTAACCCTAACCCTAACCCTAACCCTAACCCCAACCCCAACCCCAACCCCAACCCTAACATTAACCCTAACCCTATCAAAGCGAAGTGTAATAAGCCTAAACAAAGCCAAACAGGTTGTTTTGTGTTCCAGGTACATAGAAAGAAGAATCTTGGATTTCGCTTATTTCAAGTCGTCTTCTTTGGTGTTAATGCACCAGAAATCGCAAAGTGTGTGTAATGAGAGCAAAATAACACAACACCGTCTTTTCCCTTCCATATGCGTAGAAAGAAGACGAATAAGCTATGATTGGGCTTATTTCAATTCGCATGGTGTTTTTTGGGAATCACCCCCCAATTAAGGCAAAAAGGTGTTTTGGGTTCCATCTACTTAAAAAGAAGATGATAAAGCTCTGATTGGGCTTATTTCAAATTCATGTTTTTGAGGTTAGAATGCACATTCACTCAAAAATCGCAGAGTGATATGTTTGTTATCAGCCCAAATCAAGCATAGGTGTTTTTGTTCCATCTCAAGAGAAAGAGGACGAATAAGCTTGGATTGTTCTTTCGGTGGTCATTCACCCAGACTTTAACCCTAACCCTAACCCTAACCCTAACCCTAACCCTAACCCTAACCCTAACCCTAACCCTAACTCTAACCCTAAACCTAAACCTAACCCTAAACCTAAACATAACCTTAACCTTAACCCTAACCCTAACCCTAACCCTAACCCTAACCCTAACCCTAACCCTAACCCTAACCCTAACCCTAACCCAAACCCAAACCCAAACCCTAACCCTAACGCTAACCCCAACCGTAACCGCAACACCAACCCTAACCATAACCCTAACGCTAACCCCAACCCTAACCGCAACCCTAACCCTAACCCTAACACTAGCAAAGCGAAGTGTAATAAGCCTAAACAAAGCCAAACAGGTTGTTGTGTGTTACAGCTACATAGAAAGCATAATCTTGGATATCACTCGTTTTCTTTGGTATTTATGCACATTGACTTAAAAATCGCAAAGTGTGTGTAATGAAACCAAAATAACACAATACCGTCTTTTCGCTTCCATGTGCGTAGAAAGAAGACGAATAAGCTTTGATTGGACTTATTTCAATTTGCATGGTGTTTTTTGGGTGTGCACCAGAATCACCCCCAACCAAACCAAAAAGGTGTTTTGGGTTCCATCAACATAAAAAGAAGATGATATAGCTCTGATTGGGCTTATTTCAAATTGGTGTTTTGGGGGTTAGAATGCACATTCACTGAAAAATCGCAGAGTGACATGTTTGTTATCAGCCCAAATCAAGCATAGGTGTTTTGGTTGAATCTCAATAGAAAGAGGACGAATAAACTTGGATTGTTCTTTCGGTGGTGTCAGGGCTGCCTCAGGTCTCAGCTCACAAAAAACCAACGCCAGGCTCTTCTTATATACAAGGATGTTTATTGCAGTTCATTTTCGGTTCCACAACCGAGGCGCGCAGCCCCGCGTCTCTTAGGCTAGACATTTGAAGTCCCCTCTGAATCGGTCCCGCCCCTACACCAGCTTAAGAGGCTTGTGCTAGTCCACCTCTTCCTGTCTTTCCTTTTCCGCAGGATCTTTCTGCCCCCCTGGGTTCCTTCTCTCCTGCTCTCTCCTGAAGCGGATTCCTCAGATGCCTGCTCCCCCCTCCTTCGTGCTTTGGGGCCAGGCTCCTCCTCCGGGCTCTCTCCATTTCTGCGCGCCTCCACATTTGAACTTGGCACGCGTCCGCTACCCCTGACCTTCCTCTTGACACTTACACTACTCCCTGTACTACTCTCCGCCCCTTCCGGCTCTGCTCCGTGTGTTACACTGGGAACTCCACTCTCTTCACTTCGTTCCTGCTGGGAAGCCGGCCCCGATCTCCCACTCCCACTCGGGGTTTCCCTGCTGCTTCCCTGCTCCTGGCAGGTCCCCCCTGTGACCCCCCTTGGCCTGACTAGGGGCGCCCCCTTCTGGGAATCCTCCGATTCACTTGAGAGACTCATGGAAGACCTCAAGTCATTGTCATCCTCTTCCTCACTGTCCTGGGATTCTTCCCCATCGCTCTCCGTCTCCCCCCTCACCTGTGCCTCTGTCCCTGAACCCCTGACATCCATCCCCCCCTCGAAGCCCCCCCTTCCCCCCTCCCGCTGCTCGGGCGCAGGTTCTGGGGGCTCCGTCGTTGCGGAGGTCGCTGCCGGATACAGGTCGTCGACGTCGATCTCCTCTGCTTCCAGTTCATTGTTTGTGTGCTCGAACCCATGGTCCTCTCCCAACATGTTCACGTCCTCCCCTCCCCCTGTTGCCTGGGTGGGGTCTGCTTGCCAAGGACCCATCCGCCAGCTCGTGCGCCAGTCCTCTTCTTGTTGGTCGTCCCACCAGTAAGAAGGGTCGGTGTCCACCCCCGAACACGATCCCCTTGGAGGGCTCGACTCTGGCGTCGTCTCCTCTGCGGAGGAGAACCCTCGGAAGGTGCTGGCGGAAAGTGTGGGCGTAAAAAGCCAATCGTCGAAAAACTGTGCTGGCATGGGCCTGTGTGGGAAAAGGGCATGGAACCCGTCCTTGAGGAGGGGTTCGTCCAAAGCGTAGTCCGGCACCCAACTGTTGGCGCTGGCCGGGGCGCCCTCCCTGGCGAGAAAATATTCTACTCCCTCTTCCCCCCATCTCGAGTCCAGAATCTCTGTGACCTCGTTGATTGGTTCGTCCCTAGGTGACCTCCCCCTCTTGGGCGACTCTCTGCTCGGTTCTGGTGCCGTCCCTGACTCCTGAAATCTGTGTGGGGCCCTGTAAGGGGTGAGCACCGACCTATGAAAGACCGGGTGCATTCTGGAACCTTCGGGGAGGGCCAGTCGAAACGCTACGGGATTGATCTTGGCCTCAACTTGGTACGGCCCTAGTTGCCTGTGTCCTAGCTTCTTTTTAGCTAACGACTTGGCCGGCATTGCTTGGGACGCTAACCATACCCAGTCTCCCACCTGGATGTCCTCCCCCTCCCTCCTGTGTTTGTCTGCCTGCACCTTATATGCCTGTTTGGCTAGCTCTAAATGTCTCCGTAGCTCGTCGTGGACCTCTTGCAATTCTGCTGCGAAATGGTCGGCTTCCTGTGGCGCCTCCTCCCCCATCATTACGAGCCCCAGGAAGGTTCTGGGATGCCTTCCATTGTTGGCGAAGAACGGCGTCACCCCCGTCGACGCGTGCTTCGTGTTGTTGTAGGCAAACTCAGCCATCGGCAGGTAATCCACCCAAGCCGCGGGTCGCTGATTGGCGTAACATCTCAGGTACTGCTGCATGATCGCGTTGACCCTCTCCGCTTGGCCGTTGGTCTGCGGATGTCTCGCTGACGACAGGTTGATTTTGACGTGCAGAATCCCTAGGAGCTTCTGCCAGAAGCTGGACACGAACTGGCGCCCCCTGTCGGACAGAATGGACCGTGGCAAGCCATGCACCTTGAACACGTGGTCGATGAACAGTTTGGCGGTCTGCTCCGCTGTCGCCACCTTCGCGCAAGGAATGAAATGCGCCATCTTGGTGAACAGGTCTACAACCACAAGCACCGCCGTCTTGCCTCGCGAACTGGGCAGATCAGTGACAAAGTCCAGCGCCACCCTCTCCCACGGTTGCAGTGGCGTCTCCAGCGGTTCCAGCAGTCCCGCTGGCTTCTGGTGCACTGGCTTGGACCTTTGGCATGTGTCACACCTGGCGACGTACTCCGCGACCTCCCCTCGCATCTGGGGCCACCAAAAGTCTCTGGCCACTAATTCCGTCGTCTTTTCCTTGCCGAAGTGGCCAGCGCTGGGTGCGTCGTGCAACTGCTGCAGAACCTTCGCACGGAGATCGTCTCCCGGAACGTAGAGAGCACCTTTACGGGTCAGCAGGCCGTCGCGTATCTGGAACTCGTCGTCCTTCGCTGTGCCTCTCCGCACCTCTTCCATTTTGGACTGTGCGAACGGATCCGTCTGCAACGCGCGCCGCACCGCCTCCAGGTCCACGGCGGCTGAAGCGCACGCCCACGCCTGTGGTGCAAAAATGTGCTTGGCTGCCGCCGGTGCCGCTTCCTCGAGATACTGCGGTTTCCTGGAGAGCGCATCTGCTATGACATTGTTGTCGCCTGGGATGTACTCTATCCTGAAATCGAAATCCGCAAAGAATTCCGCCCAGCGTATGTGCCTCTGGCTCTGTAGCTTCGCCGTGCGCCAGTACTCTAGGTTCTTGTGGTCCGTGCGGACCTGCACGGTGTGCTTGGCTCCGATGAGAAAGTGCCTCCATGCCTTGAAAGCTGCGTGGATGGCCAGCAACTCCCTGTCCCAGATGGTGTAGTTTCGTTCCGACTTGCTGAGCTTCCGGGAGTAGAAAGCACAGGGCCTCCAGTTCCCCTGCGGGTCTTCCTGTAAGAGGACGGCCCCCACCGCTCTGTCAGATGCGTCAGTTTCCACCCTCATGGGCCTGCCGGGATTCACGTGTAACAGCTGTTCTTCGGACGCAAAGAGACTCTTAAGTCTCCTGAAGGACTGCTCCGCCTGGTCCGTCCAAGTGAACTTCTTCTTCTTGGAGCTGAGAGTGTCCGTGATAGCTGCCGTCTCCCTGGCGAAACCCCAGATGAACTTGCGGTAAAAGTTGGCGAAACCGACGAACCTCTGGACCTCCTTCCGCGTTCGCGGGCTCTTCCAGTCCAACACCGCACGGACCTTGGCGCTGTCCATGGCTAGTCCCCTGTCGGACAGCCTATAGCCCAGAAAATCCACCTCCGTCACGTCGAATTGGCACTTCTCCAGCTTGGCGTAGAGCCTGTGCTCCCGTAGCCTCTGCAGGACTTCCTTAACGTCACTCTCATGAGCCTCCGGCGATTCCGAGAAGATAAGAATGTCGTCGAGGAAACATACGCACTTCTTGTAGAGGAGTCCCGCTAGCACGTGATGCATAAAAGCTTGGAAAAAGTGGGAGCCATTTTGGAGACCAAACGGCATAACTCTGTATTCGTAGGTGCCCAACGGTGTGAACATGGCCGTCTTCCACTCATCACCCTCTCGCACGCGTATGAGATTGTATGCGCCGCGGAGATCCAACTTGGTGAAGATCTTCCCTTTCCTCACCGTCGCGAGCAGGTCGTCAATCTTGGGCATGGGAAAGGCCACGGGCTTTGTCTTAGAGTTTATGAATCTGAAGTCTACGATCAGCCTTTTTGGGGGCGTGTCCTTCTTCTTCACAAAAAACACAGGACTGCCCCCTACAGCCTTCGATTCTCGGATGAATCCCCGCTGCAGGTTGTGATCTATGAACTCCCTGAGCTCCTGCAGCTCGTCCTCGGACATGGAATACAGCTTCGCAGTCGGTAGCGTTGTCCCTGGCAAGAGGTCAATTGCGCAGTCGTAGGGCCGGTGGGGTGGCAACTGGTCAGCCTCCTTCTCGCAGAAGACCTCCAAAAACCCCTTGTACTTGAGGGGTACAGCTTGCGCCATGCTGAGCCTCAGCTGCTGCCCTTCCTCTGGGCCCTCCTCCTCTTGACCGGTCTGGATGCAATGCTGCGCGCAGTAGGACGAGCCGAAGGTGAGCTGCCGCTGGTACCACGCCATGGTTGGGCTGTGCCTATCCAGCCAACTCATGCCTAACACTATAGGCGTGTCTGACAGGCGGGTGACGTTGAAACTGATGATTTCTCGGTGATTGCCAATCTGCATCACCATGGGTGGCGTCTGTTGCACCACCTGCCCACCCAGCAACTTCCTGCCATCCACCGTGACGACGTTCAAAGGCAGCGTGGCTGGTAGGAGCTCTATGCGATGCTGCTTGACGAAGTGCACCCCCACGAAGTCTGCGTTGCTCCCACTGTCAATTGTAATGGGGACTTCTAGGGTGCGTCCATTAGGTAGTTGGAGAGTTGCAGTGAGCTGCACCACTGGCTTAGGTGGCAGGGGGTCTGTAGGCTGCAAAAGCGCTGGGGACTGCCCTACTGGCTTGCCTGGCTGTGCCCCAGCATTTCTGCTTCCAGCCAGGCATTGCCGTTTCCCTGAAACTGCTCTTCATGTTGTGCTGCTGCAGTTACTGTTGCTAAGGCTGCAGTGTGCTTTTGGAGCCTCTGGGGACACTCTTTGGCCATGTGCGTCCCACTGTCACAGATGTAACACTTCCTGTTCCCTCTAGGAGGCTTTGTCTTGACTGCTCCGGACGCTGGGGCTCCAGTCGCTGACTGAGCCTTTGCACTCCCCAGTTCCATCGGTTCCTCCCCTGCCTGCAGCTGAGGTGAGGGACGCGTACGTCCTGGATCTCTGGGAAAGAACGGAGGCACTCTAGACGGTGCGTGAAGCTGGCTACCCCCCTCATCGCACCAAGGGCGTTCTTCATGGCGTACTCCAATGGCAAGCGCCCGCTGCACCACGTCTGCCAGGGTTTTAGGTCTGTCCCCCCTTGCCAGTTCGTCTTTCACAGGGCCAGAGAGCCCCTCCCAAAACAAGTCTCTGACTGCCAGAGAATCTTTCTCCCATCGCAGCACATTCAGCAAGGCGAAAAAGCGAGCATGGTACTGGCGTACTGAAGCCTTGCCTTGCCTTAAACCATGCATCTGCTGGCGTGCCACATCCACATCCACGCTAAACTGAAAGCAAGCGTCCATGCATTTGATAAATTCAGCAGAGTCCCTTCGAGCAGGGCAATCCTCGCGCCACAGATTGCGCAGCCAAGCCCTCGCTTCCCCATGCAAGTGGGACACAATGAAACCCACCTTCTCCTCCTCATCTTTAAAGTCGTCGCGAAGCAAATGCAACGCATATTCTACGTCTGCTTTAAAACTGGGGTACTGCTTCAGGTTCCCATCGAAGTGGGCTACCAAGGTGCCTCCTCTTCTGCCTAGTGCTACTCCAGCAGCTTTGGCCCCCGGGAACCCCACCTGGCATGCATGATCCCACCTGGCTTGCAGATCTTGGCACCGCTTTTCCGCCTCTTCCCCCCTCTTCTGGGAGACCACTACCTCAGTGGTAAGCTGGGAGACTGTGTTGCGTAGCTCAGCTATCTGCTGCTCCATACTCATGGCTGCCAAACTTCGTGAGCTTTGCAAAAAAAAATTTTGCGTATCTTTGGGAGGGGACTTACTGTCAGGGCTGCCTCAGGTCTCAGCTCACAAAAGACCAACGCCAAGCTCTTCTTATATACAAGGATGTTTATTGCAGTTCATTTTCGGTTCCACAACCGAGGCGCGCAGCCCCGCGTCTCTTAGGCTAGACATTTGAAGTCCCCTCTGAATCGGTCCGGCCCCTACACCAGCTTAAGAGGCTTGTGCTAGTCCACCTCTTCCTGTCTTTCCTTTTCCGCAGGGTCTTTCTGCCCCCCTGGGTTCCTTCTCTCCTGCTCTCTCCTGAAGCGGATTCCTCAGATGCCTGCTCCCCCCTCCTTCGTGCTTTGGGGCCAGGCTCCTCCTCCGGGCTCTCTCCATTTCCGCGCGCCTCCACATTTGAACTTGGCGCGCGTCCTCTACCCCTGACCTTCCTCTTGACACTTACACTACTCCCTGTACTACTCTCCGCCCCTTCCGGCTCTGCTCCGTGTGTTACACTGGGAACTCCACTCTCTTCACTTCGTTCCTGCTGGGAAGCCGGCCCCGATCTCCCACTCCCACTCGGGGTTTCCCTGCTGCTTCCCTGCTCCTGGCAGGTCCCCCCTGTGACCCCCCTTGGCCTGACTAGGGGCGCCCCCTTCTGGGAATCCTCCGATTCACTTGAGAGACTCATGGAAGACCTCAAGTCATTGTCATCCTCTTCCTCACTGTCCTGGGATTCTTCCCCATCGCTCTCCGTCTCCCCCCTCACCTGTGCCTCTGTCCCTGAACCCCTGACAGGTGGTCATGCACCCTAACCCTAACCCTAACCCTAACCCTAGCCCTAGCCCTAACCCTAGCCCTAACCCTAACCCCAACCCTAACCCTAACCCTAACCCTAACCCTAACCCTAACCCTAACCCTAGCCCTAACCCTAGCCCTAACCCTAACCCCAACCCTAACCCTAACCCTAACCCTAACCCTAACCCTAACCCCAACCCCAACCCCAACCCTAACCGTAACCCTAACCCTAACCCTAACCTTAACCCTAACCCCAGCAAAGCGAAGTGTAATAACCCTAAAGAAAGCCAAACATGTTGTTTTGTGTTCCAGCTACATAGAAAGAAGAACCTTGGATTTCACTTATTTCAAGTCGCGTTCTTTGGTGTTAATGCACATTGACCCAGAAATTGCAAAATGTCTGTAATGAAACGAAAATAACGCAACACCGTCTTTTTGCTTCCATATGCGTAGAAAGAAGGCGAATAAGCTTTCATTGGTCTTATTTCAATTTGCACGGTGTTTTTTGGGTGTTTTTTGGGAATCACCCCAGACCAAAGCAAAAAGGTGTTTTGGGTTCCATCAACATAAAAAGAAGATGATAAAGCTCTGATTGGGCTTATTTCAAATTGGTGTTTTTGGGGTTAGAATGCACATTCACTCAAAAATTGCAGAGTGACATTCTTATGATGTTTTATAATGTTGCACTATTTTAGTGTTGTTAGCCGCCCTGAGCCCGGCTTCGGCTGGGGAGGGCGGGATATAAATAAAATTTATTATTATTATTTATTATTTGTTATCAGCCCAAATCAAGCATAGGTGTTTTGGTTCCATCTCAAAAGAAAGAGGACGAATAAACTTGGATTGTTCTTTCGGTGGTCATTCACCCTAACCCGAACCCTAACCCTAGCAAAGCGAAGTGTAATAAGGCTAAAAAAAGCCAAACAGGTTGTTTTGTGTTCCAGCTACACAGAAAGAAGAATCTTGGATTTCGCTTATTTCAAGTCGTGTTCTTTAGTGTTAATGCACATTGACCCAGAAATCGCAAAGTGTGTGCAATGAAACTAAAATAACGCAACACCGTCTTTTCGCTTCCATATGCGTAGAAAGAAGCCGGATAAGCTTTCATTGGTCTTATTTCAATTCGCATGGTGTTTTTTGGGCATCACCCCCGACGATAGAAAAAATGTGTTTTGGGTGCCATCTCCATAAAAAGAAAATGATGAATCTCTGATTGGGCTTATTTCAAATTGGTGTTTTGGGGGTTAGAATGCACACTCACCCAAAAATCGCAGAGTGACATGTCTTTTATCAGCCCAAATCAACCATAGTTATTTTGGTTCCACCTCAATAGAAAGAGGACGAAGAAGCTTCGATTGTTCTTTCTGTGGTCATTCACCCCGACCCTAACCCTAACCCTAACCCTAACCCTAACCCTAACCCTAACCCTAACCCTAACCCTAACCCTAACCCTAACCCTAACCCTAAACCCAACCCTTAACCCTAACCCTAACCCTAACCCTAACCCTAACCCTAACCCTGACCCTGACCCTGACCTTAACCCTAACCCTAAACCTAAGGCTAACCCGAACCCGTTTTCTTTGGTATTAATTCACATTGACGTAGAAATCACAAAGTGTGTGTAATGAAACCAAACTAACAGAATACCGTCTTTTCGCTTCCATGTGCGTAGAAAGAAGACGAATAAGCTTTGATTGGACTTATTTCAATTTACATGGTGTTTTTTGGGTGTGCACCAGAATCACCCCCAACCAAACCAAAAAGGTGTTTTGGGTTCCACCAACATAAAAAGAAGATGATAAAGCTCTGATTGGGCTTATTTCAAATTGGTGTTTTTGGGATTAGAATGCAAATTGGTGTTTCTGGGATTAAAATACTAACTGATGCTAAGGAGAGTGTGGGGTTTGCCCTGCCAGATTTGAGGCTATATTATGAATCTGCAGCTCTCTGCTGGTTGAAAGACTGGTTTCTTCTTGAGAACACTGATGTCCTAGATCTGGAAGGGTTTAATAATGCTTTTGGATGGCATGCATATTTGTGGTACGACAAGGTTAAAATCCATAAGTCTTTTAAGAACCATATTGTCAGAAAGGCAGTGTTTAATTCTGGACAAAATATAAAGACTTATTAGAGAACAAGACCCCAAGGTGGCTCTCACCAATGGAAGCCAAGGCCCAGAAAAGACTCAATATGGAGGCCGCATGGCCGAAATATTGGGAAATATTAGAAAAAGAAGGAGATACTTGGAGATTGCAGAGTTTTGAGAAATTAAAGGATAAAGTGCGAGATTGGTTACATTACACTCAGATTAGTGAGGTCTTTAATTTGGACAAAAAAACAGGTTTCCAGGTGGAAAAATCGAAATTAGAAACAGAATTGTTAGAATCTAAGACCAAGGTACTCTCAAAAATGTATAACTTTCTGTTGAAATGGAATACTCAGGATGAAACGGTCAAATCAGCTATGATAAAATGGGCACAGGACATTGGGCATAATATTATGTTTGCTGGCTGGGAAAAATTATGGACCACCGGAGTGAGGTTCACGGCATGTAATGCCTTGAAAGAAAATATTATGAAAATGATATATAGGTGGTACATGACCCCAGTCAAGCTCACAAAAATATATCATTTGCCCGACAATAAATGTTGAAATGTAAAGGAACTGAAGGAACATCCTTTCACCTCTGCTGGACATGCCCAAGGGTTAAGGCTTTCTGGGAAATGATTTATAATGAATTAAAAAAGGTATTTAAGTATACCTTCCTCAAGAAACCAGAGGCCTTCCTCTTGGGCATTGTGGGACAAGGGGTGCTAAAGAAGGATAGAACTTTCTTTATGTACGCAACAACAGCAGCAAGAATACTCATCACAAAGTACTGGAAGACACAAGATTTGCCCACTCTAGAAGAATGGCAGACGCAACTGATAGACTATATGGAACTGGCTGAAACGACTGGCAGAATTCGAGACCTGGGAGAAGAGACGATGGAAGAGGATTGGAAAAAATTTAAAGACTATTTACAAAAGCAATATAAACTGTATGAATGCTAAGAGAATGCATGATAGAAAACAACATGGCATCAGTAATTTAGCTGTATGATTGTATGAATAAGCGATGACTAAGAAAAGGATGAAATTTGAAGCAATATTATGTTTAAGTTAAGCAGGTCAGTATATGATAAATTATTGAAAATTTGAGACATAATATTTGAGAACTATAAAACAAGAATTGAAATAAGGCAATAATTTGCTGTTTATAACTATATGGCTGAGAACGCAGGAAAGGGTGATGCGAGGAAGTCCTAAGATCATGAAAATAAGATTTAAAGATAAATTGACTTTGTTGTACTTTTTTCTTTTAGGGTATGTGTATTTTCTAATTTTTTCTGTTGTCTTTGTTATGGTGTATGGTGATGGGTTTTTATATGTTTATTGGTTCGTTTTTCTTTTGTTTAAAAAATTGCAATAAATATTTATTTAAAAAAAACACTCACCCTGAGCCTAACCCTAACCCTAACCCTAACCCTAACCCTAACCCTAACCCTAACCCTAACCCTAACCCTAACCCTAACCCTAGCAAAGCGAAGTGTAAGAAGGCAAAACAAAGCCAAACAGGTTGTTTTGGGTTCCAGCTACATAGAAAGAAGAATCTTGGATTTCGCTTATTTGAAGTCGTGTTCTTTGGTGTTAACGCACATTGACCCAGAAATCGTAAAGTGTGTGTAATGAGACCTAAATAACACAACACTGTCATTTCGCTTCCATATGCATAGAAAGAAGACGAATAAGCTTTGATTAGACTTATTTCAATTTGCATGGTGTTTTTTGGGTGTGCACCAGAAGCACCCCCAACTAAAGAAAAAAGGTGTTTTGGGTTCCATCAGCATACAAAGAAGATGATAAAGCTCTGATTGGGCTTTTTTTCAAATAGGTGTTTTTGGGGTTAGAATGCACATTCACTCTGACTTCCAGGTTGGCGCCATCGCCGAATGGCGGACTCCCTCCGAGCTCCGGAGGGAGTCTGCTCGGCAGGGGTTGGGTCCTACCGCACCGGCGACGCGGGGACCCTCAAAAACCACGGGCACGGAGCCCGTGGACATGGTTGACTCGGCGGGCACCATTAGCGCCCTCCTGACTCGTGAAGGAGCCTTTTTAAAGGCTACGGAACGGGTGCCGGGGAGTGGCGTGGTGCTATGAGTCCTCTGCTTTCCCTGCCGAGCGAAGCCGCATGCCATTCGACGGAGAGCGCTGACTTCTATTGAAAATTTGGACTATAAACAACAACCCGTGAGTAATTTGGAAATCGGACTTAAAAGGAGGAATTTTTTTTTTCGGATTTGGCACGAGCGGGGGAGATCCAAAAAGGAAGTCAGTCTCCCCCTATTGTAGACATTTTAAAACAAGGATTTGGCAACTAAGGTCGTAAGAGGAGCTTGCTTCTGATAAAAAATATTAATTCCACAATGCGAAATTATAAGAACTGTGCTGGAGGAGAAGAGTGGAGGGTGAGAGTGAAAGTGCAACCCCCCCGGGAACCGGGGTGATCCGCGAGAGAGCCTGGTGAAGAGAGACAGAGACCTTGACAGCTGTCAAAGTAGCTGTCAAAGTTGGAGAATATAAAGAGAACTTTGCTATGAGGACTTTGCTGGTTAAATTTGTTACAATTTGGATATAAATTGTCGAAAATAAGGAATAACAATTTGACTTTTGGATTTGAGGAAACAAAGTTACTATAATCCCCCTAGAGGGGTCTCGGGACATTACAAGAACGGTTGTAAGTGGAAAAACACTCTTGGAATCCCACAGGATTTGTTATCTTCTGGGAAAGCTGCAAAAACGAAACAGTATTTTGTCTACAGAGGTGTTTATATTAAAGGAGACAATAGAAATATCTATTGAAGAACGGAAGGGACTGGAAGCAAGTTTTTGTTCCTGAACTAACAACAACCCCTGTAGAGGTATTAAATTTCTGAATTAGAATGTTCTTGCAGCGGAACAGGAAAAGAAACCTGAGAAAGTGAGAAAAAAGAACAAAGGACTGATGACGACTTGGAAAGAACAAGGGAGGAGCCAAATTATTGTGAAAGACCAAGGAAAACCAAAGGCCTGTCAGGGGCCTCTTTAAGACTGGGCGTCTGAAGTTAAACATTATTAAAAAAACCCGGCAAGGTGGAACTGAAAAAAAAAATCGGCTATGGACGTGAGATCTTCAGGCTGATAGTAGATAGACTGATGGACATGGGGAATCGAAACCGGGGAAGGGTGGGGGGAGATTTGGAATCCAAAGGGTGTAAAACTATTTTTTGAATCTTTTTATATTTTTTATTTTGTTTGGACGTGTTTAACCAAAACGGGAATTCGTGGAAGGAAATTGGGGTGGACCTTGGGGGAAAAACTTTCTTTTAATGATGAGGGATGGTGGAATTTAAAGGGAATGTGGTTATATAACTAAATTGATTATTGGGTTAAACAAAATAAGTTTTAAATTGGGAGTAAGAACTTGTGGAACTAAATTAATGAAAGGGGAATACAATAGGGAGAGGGATGGGGAAGTCCTAAAAGATGTTAATGAAAATAAGGCTTTAATTGTAAAGGTTTATTTTTTTCTTTTTCTTTTGTTCTTTTTCTATTTTGAGTTTTGGAAATTTCAATAAATATGATTTTTTTAAAAAAATAGAATGCACATTCACTCAAAAATCGCAGAGTGATATGTTTGTTATCAGCCCAAATCAAGCATAGATGTTATGGTTCCATCTCAATAGAAAGAGGACGAATAAGCTTGGATTGTTCTTTCGGTGGTCATTCACCCAGACCTTAACCCTAAAGCTAACCGTAACCCTAACCCTAACCCTAACCCTAAACCTAACCCTAAACCTAAACCTAAACCTAAACCTAACCCTAACCCTAACCCTAACCCTAACCCTAACCCTAACCCTAACCCTAACCCCAATCCTAACCCTCACCCTCACCCTAACCCTAATCCTAACCCAAGCCCTAGCAAAGTGAAGTGTAATAAGCCTAAACAAAGCCAAACAGGTTGTTTTGGGTTCCAGCTACATAGAAAGAAGAAAGTTGGATTACGCTTATTTCAAGTCGTGTTCTTTGGTGTTAATGCACATTGCCCAAGAAATCGCTAAGTGTGTGTAATGAAACGAAAATAAAACAACACCCTCTTTTCGCTTCCATAGGCGTATAGAGAAGACGAATAAGTTTTGATTGGTCTTATTTCAATCTGCATGGTGTTTTTTGTGTGTTTTTTTGGGAATCACCCCCGACCAAAGCTAAAAGGTGTTTTGGTTTCCATCTACACAAAAAGAAGATGATAAAGCTCTGAGCCATATATCAAATTGGTGTTTTTGGGGTTACCATGCACATTCACTCAAAAATCGCAGAATGACATGTTTTTTATCAGCACAAATCAAGTATAGGTGTTTTGGTTCCATCTCCATAGAAAGAGGACAAATAAGCTTGGATTGTTCTTTCGGTGGTCATTCACGCTAACCCTAACCCTAACCCTAACCCTAACCCTAACCCTAACCCTAACCCTCACCCTAACCCTAATCCTAACCCCAACCCCAACCCCAACCCTAAACCTAACCCTAACCCTAGCAAAGCGAAGTGTAATAAGCCTAAACAAAGCCAAACAGGTTGTTTTGTGTTACAGCTACATAGAAAGAAGAATCTTGGATGTGACTTATTTCACGTCGTTTTCTTTGGTGTTAATGCACATTGACCCAGAAATCGCAAAGTGTGTGTAATGAAACCAAAATAACACAACACCGTCTTTTTGCTTCCATATGCATAGAAAGAAGACGAATAAGCTTTGATTGGGCTTATTACAATTCGCATGGTGTTTTTTGGGTGTGCACCAGAATCACCCCCAACCAAAGCAAAAAGGTGTTTTGGGTTCCACCTACATAAAAAGAAGATGATAAAGCCCTGATTGGGCTTATTTCAAATTGGTGTTTTTGGGGTTAGAATGCACATTCACTCAAAAATCGCAGAGTGACATGTTTGTTATCAGCCGAAATCAACCATAGGTGTTTCAGTTCTATGTCAATAGAAGGAGGATGAATAAACTTGGATTGTTCTCTCGGTGGTCATTCACCCTAACCCGAACCTGTGGAGTTTGGAGTTTACAGGGTTAAAACTCCTTGGTGTCCTGTATCTGGGGAGGGGACTGATGCAGGGCCGTACGTCACAGGCTTTGTCTGTGAGAGTTGGTTTCACTTTAGACTGAGAGGCGCTGCAAGAGCGATTGTGTGTGCTTTAGCACGGGAAAGATGCCGGAAAGCTCCTATGGAATGTGACTGATTTATGGCTTGTAAATAAACGCTTTTTAGAGATAGCAGCGAACTGTCTCTGGACTTGATTTATCCCTCTATCTCACACGGACTGCAGGACCGCTGCGACTCTGTCTTCCTGGCCAGGTCGTCCTGAAGCCCCAAGCAGAGCTGCGCAGGGGAAGCGCTGCCTGGACGGCAGGATTTAATTGCCAAAGGTTATGGCTCTTCCGTGTTTCCTGCCAAGTGTGAGGAGGGAAGAAGGCTGCCAGCTTTGAGCTGCTTTGAGCTCCTGCCAGGAAGGGCTGTGGGAGACGCTGGTGGAGAACGGAGCCAAGAGGAGGCTGCTGTTTCAGAGGACCAGCTAGCTGGCAACTCGTGAGTACACTTAAGCCCCGGGGGGAGGAAGATGGCTGCTGCTCAGCAACAGCAAGGCCATGAGAGCTACCCCGGTGAAAGACTGCATGGGGCCAATTGGGAAGCCTGGTCTAAGCGCATGTACTACTGGCTGGCAGAAAGGCAGCTTTGGGAGTGTACACAAGCCGAACCAGTCCTTGCCCAGCCTGGTGCTGCAGCTGCAGAGGTTGAGAGGTCTGCAGGAGCAGTGGAAGCTTGTGAAGCAGACGTGGCTGCTGCTCTGGAAAGAGAGCAAAGGGTGCTAGCCATTTTAAGGGCCAGCGTTGATGCTTGGCTGTTGCCAAAGCTCCAAGGGAAGAAGCCCTGGGTCGCATGGCACACACTGAAGACAGCATGTCAGGCCGCAGTGGGAGCCAGACCAGAGGGGGCTAGGAGATGCCCAGAGAGAGCATTAAGCCCAGAGGGGGCGGGGACTGTTTTGGGAAGCTGCTTCTATGCTTCAACACGTCTGTGTGATGGTCCGGGAGAGAGGCTGAGAGCTGGGAAGAGGAAGGCAGTAGCAGACCGTTCCTCAGGCAGCTGGGCACCCAGGAGTTGGGGTGCAGGCCGTTCCAAGAGCTCTGGGAAAGCCAAAGTCCCCAAGAGTTGTTTGTGCTCTGAGGCGAAGTCCAACAGCGAAGGGCATTGTTCTGCAGAGGCTCTGGAATGCAAGGTCAGCCACCTGCTAAGGCAGATAAGCAACGGTTCTCAGACGGCGAAGCGTGAGAACACCAGCAGAGGCCTTGCAGCAACAATGGCAACCAGGAAGGACACTGGCAGAGGCCCCGGTGGGGGTGCAAACATTGCCATGGCAACTTTGGAAGATAGCCAGAGAGCCACGTTATCTCTTGTTGTTGATACTGGAGCGACCCACAGCCTTGTGCCATCTGGTGGGCTCCTGAAAAATTGCAAGACAGTTAAATCTGGACGTTTTGTCACGATGGCAGATGGATCTAAGAGACAGCTAACTGAAACTGGTTTCTTATACTGTCCCTTTATAGATCATGAGGTGCAAGCTTACGTGGTGCCCGAGCTTGCACATTCTCTTTTAAGTGTATCAGCTCTTGTTGCCGATGGGTTTGATGTGTTGTTTACTAACAATACGTGTTATTTTTACAGGGATGGGAAGAAGCTCTACAGTGTTGAGGGGAAGGACAGGCTCTTTCTGGTGCAGATGCCTGTCACTGATGCTACTGTTGCAGAGTCCCCTGAAGAAGCACAAGTGCAGTGTGCAAATGTACCACCACACCATGATTGTTTACACCTCTGGCACAGACGCTTTGGACATGCAGGGTGGTCATATGTTAAAAGGGCCGCAGAGAACACAATTGGGTGTGGGTTCAAGGCATGTGATAAATACTTAGATTGTCAAGCTTGTAAAAAATTGAAGGTCACGACATGCAGATATCCCAGGTCAGAAAAGAGGACCAGCAAACCCTTTGAGCTGGTTCATGCAGATTTATCTGGGCCGATGCAAATAGCTTCTTTAAGTGGATCGAAGCATGTTTTGGTTCTGATTGATGATTTTTCGAGACACACCTGGCTGTTTACACTTAAACACAAGTGGGGGCGGCTGCACTGATCAGGGATTGGATCACAGCGGTAGAGCTGCGTTTCTCCGCCAGGGTGGTTTCCTTTCAATCTGATCGGGGGGGGGGGGGGCGAGTTCACAGGTTCTGGGCTGCAATCTTTCTTCAGGCAGAAAGGTACCAGTCATCGATTGACTGCCCCCTACTCTCCGCAACAGAACGGAATTGCGGAGAGAAAACACCGCACCCTACAGGAAGCAGCGCATGCTATGCTGGCAGACTCGGGTCTGCCACAGCGCTTTTGGGCTGAGAGTTATAAGACGGCATGTTTTGTTCAGAACAGGGTGTTCAATTCAAGTGTGGGTGACACACCGTATTTTCTGCTGCATGGGAAAAAACCCAAAGTGGATTTCTTGTGTGTGTTTGGCTGTGAGGCTTGGGTCATCATTCCAAAGGCCACCCGCAGAAAGGGTGAACCAAGATCTAGGAAAACGATCTTTGTAGGCTATGAGCCAGACTCAAAGGCGTGGCGTTTTGCATACCCTACTGGCAACCAGTCTAAGCTGCTTATTAGCGGCAGTGCTGAGTTTTGCGAGCAGAGTGGGTGGAAACCTATTCACGGGAACCCGGATGTTCTGTCAGACTCAGATGAGGAAGAGGAGGAGGACGAAGCTGAACCTATTGCTGAGGTGGACAGTCCATAGCCACAGAGTCCAGAGCCGGGATCTCCAAGGCAGAGGCTCCGAACCTCTCCAAAGGGGAGTCCCAAGACCCCTCCACAGGTCTCTGTCAAGTCTGAGCCAAGGAGTGAGCCATCCTCGCCAGCAGACCCAGCTGTGAGGCCAAAAAGGCGCAGCAGGTCAGGGGGGGGGGTTCTGACACAGGGGATGGTCTGGCTGGTCCAAGTGAATCAGGCGCAGTTCCAGAGTTCACACTGAGGAGGTCAGCAAGGTCAACCAAGTGTGTCCATAGTTTTATAGCAACTCCCAATTGTTACTCTCTGCCTCTGTCATCTTAGTCCTCTCTATATTCTGACCTTGTGTCACTGTATCCCTTTGTTTCTGAAAACCAGAACACTTTAACATTCATTGAGTTTGTAATAGTCCTTAAGATAGCTTTTAAATTTTCTCCACTCTTCTTCCACCGTCTCTATTCGTTGATCACGGATTCTGCCTGTCATCTCGGCCAATGTCATATAGTCCATCACTTTCATCTGCCATTCTTCCAGAGTGGGTAGATCTTGTGTCTTCCAGTACTTCGCGATAAGTATTCTTGCTGCTGCTGTAGCATACATAAAGAAAGTTCTATCCCTCTTTGACACCAATTGGCCGACAATGCCCAGGAGAAAGGCCTCTGGTTTTTTAGTAAAAGTACATTTAAGTACCTTTTTCATTTCATTATAGATCATTTCCCAGAAAGCCTTAATCTTCGGGCATGTCCACCAAAGGTGGTAGAAGGTACCTTCAGTCTCTTTACATTTCCAACATTTGTTATCGGGCAAATGATAAATTTTTGCCAGCTTGACTGGGGTCATGTACCACCTGTATACCATTTTCATAATATTCTCCTTTAAGGCATTACATGCCGTAAATTTGATACCGGTGTTCCATAACCATTCCCAGTCAGCTGACATGATGTTATGACCAACATCCTGTGCCCACTTAATCATAGCTGATTTGACTGTTTCGTCCTGTGTATTCCATTTCAGCAACAAGTTATACATTCTAGATAAATTCTTAGTACTGGGTTCTAGCAATTCAGTTTCTAGTTTTGATTTTTCCATCTGGAAGCCAATTTTCCTGTCCTGTTTGAAAAATTCCATTATTTGATGATATTGAAACCAATTTTGTACCTTATGTTTCAATTTCTCATGACTTTGCAATTTGAACTTATCTCCATCCTGTTCCAAAATTTCCCAATACTTCGGCCATCCGACCTCCATATTGAGTTTCTTCACTGCCTTGGCCTCCACTGGTGACACCCATCTAGGGGTTTTATTTTCCAACAGATCTTTGTATCTTATCCAGACATTGAACAATGCTTTTCTAACAATGTGATTTTTAAAGGCACTGTTAACTTTGTCGTACCATAGATATGCATGCCAACCAAAAGCATTATTGAAACCTTCCAGATCTAAGATGTCTGTGTTTTCGAGGAGCATCCATTCTTTCAGCCAGCAAAATGCTGCTGCCTCATAGTACAATTTCAAGTCCGGCAGGGCAAAACCCCCTCTTTCTTTAGCATCTGTCAATATTTTAAATTTGATTCTGGGCTTTTTGCCCTGCCAGACAAATTTCGAAATATCTTTCTGCCACCTCTTGAAACATTCCATCTTATCCAGAATCTGCAAGGTCTGGAACAAAAATAGCATTCTAGGCAATACATTCATTTTAATCACTGCAATTCGGCCTAACATTGACAATTTCAGATTTGACCATATTTCTAGATCTTTTTTAATCTCTGACCAACATTTTTCATAGTTATCCTTATACAAATTCACATTTTTAGATGTCAAATAAACCCCTAGGTATTTAACCTTCTTAACCACCGTCAACCCTGTCTCCTCTTGGAATTCCTCTTTTTCCATATCTGTTAAGTTTTTTCCTAAAACTTTGGTTTTTTGTTTATTCAACTTAAATCCGGCCACCTGGCCAAACAGTTGGATTATTTCTAAGACCCTTTTCGTACTAGTGTTTGGCTCTTGCAAAGTCAATACTAGGTCGTCTGCAAATGCTCTTAGCTTATACTGTTTACTGGGATGCAGAAAAGGGGGGGTATGGGGAAGTCCGAGAAAAGAGGTTTATGAAAATAGGCGATGAAACTATACATGTTTGTTTGTTCATTTAAGTGTTTGTTTGTTGTTTAAAACTTTGTAAAACCAATAAAAATTTTATAAAAAAAAAAGCAAGGTCAACCAAGGGAAAGCCACCGGAAAGGTATGAAGCCACTAGTGTCTGGGTAGGTGTGGCTAGATGTGAACCTGAATCCTTTGAGGATGTTCAGAAGTTGCCTCAGGAAGAAGCTAGCAAATGGCGTGAGGCGATGCAGAAGGAGATGAACTCAATGGAGTCTCTTGGTGTGTTCTCACTCACTCAGCTGCCGTCTGGCAATCAGGCTGTGGGTTGCATATGGGTTTACCGTCTTAAACCCACAGAAGCTGGAGAAAAACAGTATAAAGCTAGGTTAGTAGCTCGTGGATTCACACAGAAGAAGGGTGTCCACTTCACGGAGGTCTATTCGCCGACCTCGAGAGCAGAGACTTTGAGGACACTTTTAGCGGTTGCTGCACAGAGAGGTTGGAAGGTGAACCATTTTGATGTGGATGTTGCCTACCTGAACTCAGACCTCCAGGAGGAGTTGTACATGCTTCCTCCTCCAGGGTTTGGAGTCAGTGTGCCAGGCACTGTGTGGCGGTTGCACAAATCCATCTATGGATTACGCCAATCTGCCAGAAATTGGAACATGTGTCTGAATGAAGCCTTAGAAGAGCTAGGTTTCAGGAGAAGTGTTGCGGACAGCTGTCTCTACCTTAAAGGATCAGGTGAGACACAGCAAGCTGCTCAGGTTTTTGTCGATGATATCTTGATCATGGCACAGACAAGTAAACAAGTGGAGAAGTTTGCTAGGGAGCTTGGAAAGCGGTTCAAGCTCAAGCAGCTTGGAGAGGTCAAGTCGTATCTAGGCATAGAGATCATGAGAGCAAGAGATGGAAGCTTTTTGCTCAGCCAGAAAGGTAAGATTGAGCAGTTGCTTGAGAAGTTCAGAATGTCTGAGTGTACAGGTGTCAAAACACCCATGGAGGCTGGTTACGTGAAAGAATGTCAGCAAGTAGAACGTGCTGTGTTCGAAAATACTGAACTCTTTCAGTCACCTCTGGGTAGTCTATTGTATCTGTCACAGTGGAGCAGACCAGACATAGCGTTTGCTGTCAATCTGCTCAGTAGAGAGGCTTCAAGTCCTAGTGTGCAGGCCTGGAATGGTATTAAACGGGTGCTACGTTACCTGCAAGATACCAAAGATTTTTGCCTCAAGATGTCAGCTGAGGGCGGTGTCAAGCTGACTGCATGGGTGGATTCAGATTGGGCTAACCTTGAGGACCGCAAATCAGTGTCAGGCCTAGTGGTGAAGTTTGGGAACTCAGTAGTTGGGTGGAGGTCCTGGAAGCAAAGTCTCATAGCGCTTTCATCTACCGAAGCTGAGTTCAGTGCGCTATCTGAGGTTTGCAGAGAGTTGGAGTTCTATGTGTGTTTGGTCGAGGAACTCTGTGGAGAGCATTGTCTGCCCGTCGTGGTGCATGAAGACAATCAACCATGCCTCAAATTGGCCGAGACGGCGCAATTCAAGGCCAGGACCAAACATTTGGACATACGTTTTCAGAATGTGTGTCAGAGCGTTCGTGAAGGGCTACTTGCTCTAAAATGCTGTCCCTCAACCAAGAACCTCGCTGGTGGTTTCACAAAACCGTTAACCTTCCAGAAGCACGAGGAGTTCTGTGAAGGTCTGTGTTTGGGGTGAGCATTGTTGCTTATTTCCCCAGATGCAGGGCAAGAGGGGGTGTGGAGTTTGGAGTTTACAGGGTTAAAACTCCTTGGTGTCCTGTATCTGGGGAGGGGCCTGATGCAGGGAAGTGCGTCAGAGGCTTTGTCTGGGAGACTTGGTTTCACTTTAGACTGAGAGATGCTGCAAGAGAGATTGTGTGTGCTTTTAGCACGGGAAAGATGCCGGAAAGCTCCGATGGAATGTGACTGATTTATGGCTTGTAAATAAACGCTTTTTAGAGATAGCAATGAAATGTCTCTGGACTTCATTTATCTCTCTATCTCACACGGACTGCAGGACCGCTGCGACTCTGTCTTCCTGCACAGGTCGGCCTCAAGCCCCAAGCAGAGCTGTGCTGACTGGACGGCAGGATTTAATTGCCAAAGAACCCAAACCCGAACCCGAACCTTAACCTTAACGTTAACCTAAACCTTAACCTTAACGTTAACCTAAACCTAAACCTAAACCTAAACCTAACCCTAAACCTAAACCTAAACCTAAACCTAAACCTAAACCTTAACCTTAACCTTAACCTTAACCTTAACCTTAACCTTAACCCTAACCCTAACCCTAACCCTAACCCTAACCCTAACACTAACCCTAACCCTAACTGTAACCCTAACCCTAACCCTAACAAAGAGAAATGTAAGAAGCCTAAACAAAGCCAAACAGGTTGTTTTGGGTTCCAGCTACATAGAAAGAAGAATCTTGGATTTCGCTTATTTCAAGTCGTGTTCTTTGGTGTTAATGCACATTGACCCAGACATCGCAGTGTGTAGAATCATAGAATCATAGAATCATAGAATCATAGAGTTGGAAGAGACCACAAGGGCCATCGAGTCCAACCCCCTGCCAAGCAGGAAACACCATCAGAGCACTCCTGACATATGGTTGTCAAGACTCCACCACACTCCTTGGCAGCAAATTCCACTGTCGAACAGCTCTTACTGTCAGGAAGTTCTTCCTAATGTTTAGGTGGAATCTTCTTTCTTGTAGTTTGGATCCATTGCTCCGTGTCCGCTTCTCTTGAGCAGCAGAAAACAACCTTTCTCCCTCCTCTATGTGACATCCTTTTATATATTTGAACATGGCTATCATATCACCCCTTAACCTCCTCTTCTCCAGGCTAAACATGCCCAGCTCCCTTAGCCGTTCCTCATAAGGCATCGTTTCCAGGCCTTTGACCATTTTGGTTGCCCTCCTCTGGACACATTCCAGTTTGTCAGTGTCCTTTTTGAATTGTGGTGCCCAGAACTGGACACAGTACTCCAGGTGAGGTCTGACCAGAGCAGAATACAGTGGCACTATTACTTCCCTTGATCTAGATGCTATACTCCTATTGATGCAGCCCAGAATTGCATTGGCTTTTTTAGCTGCCGCGTCACACTGTTGGCTCATGTCAAGTTTATGGTCAACCAAGACTCCTAGATCCTTTTCACATGTACTGCATATACCCCTGTTTGCATTTCACCATCTTCTCCTCTGAGTGACCCCACTGCTTCTTTGTTCTTCCTTTTGCTACGAACATACCCATAAAAGCCTTTTTTGTTGCTTTTAACCTCTCTAGCAAGCCTGAGTTCATTCTGTGCTTTAGCTTTTCTGACTTTGTGTCTACACGTGCTGGCTATTTGTTTGAATTCCTCTTTGATGGTTTCCCCCCTTTTCCATTTTTTGTACACATCCTTTTTTAATCTTAACTCAGTTAAAAGTTCTTTAGATAGCCACCCTGGCTTCTTTAGGCACCTTCCATGTTTCCGTCTCATTGGCATTGCCTGACGTTGTGCTTTTACTATCTCCCTCTTAACAAACTCCCAGCCATCATGAACTCCCTTTCCTTTTAGTATTGCTGTCCATGGGATCTCACCCAGCACTTCCCTAAGTTTTATGAAGTCGGCTTTCTTAAAGTCAAGAAATTGAGTCCTAGTATGCTTGGCTGCTCCTTTCCGCTGTATAGTAAACTTCAGAAGAGCATGATCACTCGCGCCTAATGAGACCAAAATAACACAACACCGTCTTTTTGCTTCCATATGCGTAGAAAGAAGACGAATAAGCTTTGATTGGTCTTATTTCAATTCGCATAGTGTTTTTTGGGTGTGCACCGGAATCACCCCCGACCTAAGCAAAAAGGTGTTTTGGGTTCCATCTACATAAAAAGAAGATGATAAAGCTCTGATTGGGCTTATTTCAAATTGGTGTTTTTGGGGTTAGAATGCACGTTCACTCAAAAATCGCAGAGTGACATTTTTGTTATCAGCCGAAATCAAGCAAAGGTGTTTTGGTTCCATCTCAATAGAAGGAGGACAAATAAGCTTGGATTGTTCTATAGGTGGTCATTGACCCTGAGCCTAACCGTAACCCTAACCCTAACCCTAACCCTAACGCTAACCCTAACCCTAACCCTAACCCTAACCCTAACCCTAACGCTAACGCTAACGCTAACGCTAACGCTAACCCTAACCCTAACCCTAACCCTAACCCTAAACCTAACCCTCACCCTCACCCTAACCCTAACCCTAACCCCAACCCTAACCCTAAACCTAAACCTAACCCTAACCCTAGCAAAGCGAAGTGTAATAAGCCTAAACAAAGCCAAACAGGTTGTTTTGTGTTACAGCTACATAGAAAGAAGAATCTTGGATGTGACTTATTTCAAATCGTTTTCTTTGGTGTTAATGCGCATTGACCCAGAAATCGCAAAGTGTGTGTAATGAAACCAAAATAACACAACACCGTCTTTTTGCTTCAATATGCGTAGAGAGAAGGCAAATAAGCTTTGATTGGGCTTATTACAATTCGCATGGTGTTTTTTGGGTGTGCACCAGAATCACCCCCGACCAAAGCAAAAAGGTGTTTTGGGTTCCACCTACATAAAAAGAAGATGATAAAGTCCTGATTGGGTTATTTCAAATTGTTGTTTTTGGGGTTAGAATGCACATTCACTTAACACAAGAATTTTCGAAGTTCTGGATACTTAACACAAGAATTTTCGAAGTTCTGGGGTTTAAAGGAAGACACAGATTTTAAGATTGTCTCGGCATATAGACTGGGAAGAGTGGTAAAGAAAGATAGATCCAGAGACTGTTTGATAATTTTAAGATCAAAGGAAGAGAGGGATAAGATCCTAGGTCTTCATTTCAAAAAAGCAATTGAAATACAAGACAAAAGGGTGGAAATCTATAGAGATATTCCGAGACAGCTGTTGGATCTTAGAGCCACCTATTCAGAACTAGCAAAATTGCTGAGATACAACGCAATTCCCTATAGGTGGGAGTTTCCACAAGGACTATCCTTCACCTACAAAGAAAGGAAGGTTAAAATTAGAACACCTGAAGATAACCAAAAGTTCCTTCACGACCACGGAGAAGATCTCCAAAAAGGAGTGGATTGGCTTCCAGCTGTACCAGCACCAATATTGCCTGAAAGCGGGCCAACGCCTGCACCCTCGGGATCTGAGCAAAAGGAAGGCACCCCATCTTAAGAACGTTTAAAATAGAACAGGATGTCTCTGCAGCTACTTAGCTGGAACATAAATGGCGGGAATTCTCCGGAAAAAAGAAGGAGGATATTCCATATTTTGAAAAAAGAACAATTGGATGTAATATGCCTTCAAGAAACACATGTGACCAGGCTCCACAGGAAAGTATTAATTAATAAAAGACTTGGCCAAGAATTTATCTCATCAGACAAAGTCAAAAAAAAGAGGTGTTGTAATTTATGCAAAGGAGAACCTATCACCAAAATTCTTATTTAAAGATGATCATGGAAGAATTCTCGCAATTGAAATCCAAACACAAGGGGAAAAGATTTTGATATTAGGAGTTTATGCGCCAAATGATGGAAAATCAGAATTTTATAAGAAGCTGCATGAGACAATGATGGACTATTTGGACTATTCTAATATTATCGTGATGGGAGATATGAATGGGGTGGTGTCTACAAATATGGACAAATCCCAAAATCAAAATTTAACAACAGACGGCAGACTCCCTAAAACCTTTTTTGAAATGACAGACAATATGGACTTGATTGACATTTGGAGGACAAGGAACCCCTTGGGTAAAGAAGGAACCTTCTTTTCTGAGGCCCACTTGTCATGGACACGAATCGACCAAATTTGGATATCTAGAGGACTGGCCCCGAAAACGAGAAAAGTGGAAATCTGCCCAAAAACCTGCTCCGACCATAATGCCTTAAAAATGGAATTGAGACTTTTCCCAACTGGATCCTTCAGATGGAGAATGAATGACACCTTGCTAAGAGACCAAGAGATCGTTAAGAAGGCCCAAAAAACGATAAAGGACTACTTTGAAATAAATTTGAACACTACGGTGGAGAAAAGAATAATCTGGGACGCAAGCAAAGCTGTAATGAGAGGGTTTCTGATACAACAGAATACAATAAAGAAAAAATTTTGGAATGGAAAAAAGGAAAAAATTCTAGAGAAAATAAGTGAAGGAGAGAAAAAGCTGAGAACTAATCCGAAGTCAAAAGAGGTGCTAAGAGAGATCAAATTCCATCAAGCACAATATTCGAAATTGATTAATCAAGAGATTGAGTGGAAAATTAAACAAATGAAGCAGAGATCGTTTGAATCAGCAAATAAATGTGGAAAGTTGTTAGCTTGGCAATTGAAAAAAAGACAAAAGCTAAACACAGTCACAAACCTGGAGATTCAAGGAAAAATAGTTCAGAAACCAGAAGAAATAAGAAAGTGCTTCCACAGATACTTCAAGGAACTTTATGCACAGGGGCCTCAGAAAGAATCGGAAATAGACCAATTCTTGAGGACAAATGGACTATCTAAAATAAGTCAAGATAAAAGATCAATTCTCAACAGTAAAATAACTCAACAGGAAATTGAAGGTGCCATCCAAAATATGCAACTTGGCAAATCTCCAGGCCCAGATGGTCTCACCTCCAAATATTATAAGACTCTGAAGGATTGTTTGATACAACCGTTGTTGGAGGTTTGCAACCAGATTATGGAGGGGAGAAGGGCACCGGAAACGTGGAAAGAAGCATTCATCACATTGATTCCCAAGTCAGAGAAGGAAAAGACTCAGCTTAAGAACTACCGCCCCATCTCACTCCTGAATGTGGATTACAAAATATTTGCAGACATTTTAGCAAGTAGACTTAAAAACGTTTTAAACGAAGTAATTCACAAGGACCAAGCAGGCTTTCTCCCTGGTAGACACATGTCTGATAACACCAGGAATATTATTGATATATTGGAGCTGTTGCGAATTAGAAACACAAGGGCTGCTTTAATCTTTATTGATGCGGAGAAAGCATTTGACAACATTTCTTGGATGTTTATGAAGAAAAACCTGAAGGGGATGGGAGTGGGACGGGGGTTTGAAAATGGACTAGAAGCAATTTATTCAGAGCAAAAAGCCAAGTTGATAGTGAACAATGTGGTGTCGGATGAACTTCTAATTGAAAAAGGGACACGACAGGGGTGCCCTTTATCCCCTCTGCTATTTATTTCTGTTCTGGAGGTATTGCTGAATATGATTAGGGAGGACCAGTTGGTGCAAGGTATAGAGGTCGGAGCGAAACAATACAAACTGAAAGCCTTTGCAGATGACCTAGTCTTGACAGTACAGGAGCCAGTATCTAGCACAAAAAGAGTTTTGGAACTTATTTTGGAGTTTGGTCGGGTGGCGGGATTCAAGTTAAACAAACAAAAAACTAAGGTTTTGGTCAAAAATTTGACACCTACAGAGATAGAGGGGTATCAGAAAGAGACAGAGCTAAGTGTGGTTAAAAAAGTGAAATACCTGGGGGTATACTTGCCCACCAAAAATTTAAACCTTTTTAAAGATAACTATGAAAAATGTTGGTTGGAAATTAAAAAAGACTTGGATATCTGGTCAAGATTGAAACTTACCTTGTCAGGCCGAATCGCAGCTATAAAGATGTGTGTTTTGCCAAAAATGCTATTCTTATTTCAAACCCTTCAGGTCGTGGACAGAATGGAATGTTTTGGAAAATGGCAGAAGGATATTTCTAAGTTTGTCTGGCAGGGCAAAAAGCCCCGAATAAAATTTAAAATACTAACCGACTCAAAAGAAAGAGGGGGGTTTGCCCTGCCGGACTTAAGGTTGTACTATGAAGCTGCAGCCTTCTGCTGGTTGAAGGATTGGTTCCTGTTGGAAAACACCGATGTCCTAGATCTGGAGGGGTTTGATAATGTGTATGGTTGGCATGCATACTTGTGGTATGACAAGGCGAAGGTTCATAAATTGTTCAAAAACCATATTGTCAAAAAATCAATTTTTGCCGTCTGGATGAAGTATAAGGATTTATTAGAAAACAAGACCCCGAGGTGGTTATCACCTGTGGAAGCCAAGATTTCTAAAAAAAAGCCCAATATGGAGGCCTATTGGCCAAAATATTGGGAACTGATTGAAAGAGTTGGAGACAATTGGAAGCTCCAAAGCCAGGACAAATTAAAAGGTAAGGTGCGAGATTGGTTACATTATGCTCAAATTCAAGAGGTATTCAAAATGGACAAAAAAGTGGGTTTCCAGTTGGAGAAATCGAAACTGGAGACGGAGTTACTAGAACCAAAGACTAAGGTACTTTCGAGGATGTATGACTTGCTGCTTAAATGGAACACACAGGATGAGACAGTTAAATCTGCTATGATAAAATGGGCACAGGATGTAGGACACAACATTATGTCTGAGGACTGGGAAAGGTTATGGAACACCGGTATGAAATTCACGGCATGTAGTGCCTTGAAAGAGAACATTATGAAAATGGTATACCGGTGGTACATGACCCCAGTCAAGTTGGCTAAAATATACCATCTTTCTGATAATAAGTGTTGGAAATGCAAGGAGGCAGAAGGGACATTCTTTCACCTCTGGTGGACCTGCCCGAAAGTAAAGGCCTTTTGGGAAATGATACATAATGAGTTGAAAAAGGTATTCAGATATACCTTTTCTAAGAAACCAGAGGCCTTTCTTCTGGGCATGGTGGACCGGAAGGTGCCAAAGAAGGACAGAACCTTGTTTATGTATGCAACCACAGCAGCTAGGATTCTTATCGCAAAGTTCTGGAAGACACCAGATTTACCCACACTGGAGGACTGGCAGACGCAGCTGATGGACTACATGGAGTTGGCAGAAATGACCGGCAGAATTCGAGATCTGAGCGAAGAAACAATGGAGGAGGACTGGAAAAAATTTAAGGACTATTTGCAAAAACATTATAAGTTGTTTGAGTGTTAAGATTATGCACGATTAAGAAACGTTATGCTTCTGCAATTTATTTTAAGTAAATGATAAAGTAAGTATTGATGGAAAAAAATGAGACAAACTAGAAACAAAATATTATGTTTATTAAGAGTGTTAAAATTAAATTACAAATTTTTGAAATTGGTAACATAATAAATACAAAGGTATAATAAGTTGGGAAATAAGATAATAAATTGCTGAATTGGTTAGAATGATGAACGCAATGCTGAGAGGATGCGAGGAGGTCCAAAAAGATGTCGAAAAAATTTTATAATGATCTTTTCTTTTTTCTATGTTTTTCTTTATATATATGGAAAATGTTTCTTGTATATTGTTGTTCAAACAAATTTGTTCACCTATGGAAAGAAACGCAATAAAAAATTTTTATAAAAAAAAAATAAAAAAAAAAAAAGAATGCACATTCACTCAAAAATCGCAGAGTGACATGTTTGTTATCAGCTGAAATCAACCATAGGTGTTTCGGTTCTATCTCAATAGAAGGACGAATAGACTTCCGGTTGGCGCCAGCGTTCAGTGGCGGTCCTCTCTTCGAGCTCCGGAGGAGGACTGCTCCGCGAGTTCGGGTCTGACCCGCTACGGCAAGCGGGGGACCCCTAAAATCACAGGCGCGGAAGCCTGTGAACAAGGAGACTCGGTGGGCATCAGAAGCGCACCCCTTACTGCGAAAGAGCCTTTTTAAAGGCTCCGGAACGGCATCGGGAGTGGGCGCGGCGCTGAGAGTCGCAACCCAGCCCGCGGAGCGAAGCCGCGTCGCCATGAACGGAGAGCGCCGATTCCTTCCTGTAAATTGAAATTGGATCGAAAAACCCGTGAGTAGGACTGAATGACTACCTGGGACCCTAAAAATAAAATTTTAAAATTCGGCCGGAAACAGGAAAGGCTAAAAATAAGGAAGTCTGCCTTCCCCCGACTGCATGATAGATAAAGCAACGAAAGTATAAAGCTGCATCAGAACGAAAATAACCTTAAGACTGTCTAACCTTGGCATTGGATACGAATTTCCTCTCTAGCAAGCAGGGGCAGAGGGGAGAAAAAGTGACTTTATTAACCTGCATGACTTATTGAGAGAAAAAAGTTTTCCGCTGCCTTAATCTCCTGAAACGGACTGCCAAAGTAAAGTACCAGGACAGTGATCTGCATTTAGAAACTTGTTACAAAGTTACATAGTTGGAGTGCTACTTGATACAAAGTTTTGGGGCTTTGCTGCAACAATTTATCGGACAGTGTTGATAGAGAAACTATATAGAAAAAGTGTTGCAGCATTTATACAGAGGATTCCTGGTTTCTTTGTTCTTTATTCTTTGTCTTTTTCAGTTGGACATTTTGGATTGCTCCCTCTAGAGGGTTGAGGAGTAACAATTGCAGAGCAACGGAATAGGACAGTGGGATTTTCCATCAGGAAACTGCTCCTGTGAGAAAGTCCTTGGGATATGAGTGGCCCAGCAGACGAGATAACAACTAGAGCTAAAGCAAAACAAGCACAAAAGAAAAGGGGCTCAATATCAAGTGTAACACCAGCAGGAGCAGCCGGGCAAGAAAAAGTGACAGCTGCTTCCATGGATTCAATGACACAGGCGTTACTCAAGATAAACCAATCTTTAGAAGCCTTGACAAAGCAGAGTACAGAAAACTCACAAAAATTAACAGAATTAACATCAAGGCTGGACTTGAATACGAAAAGTGTGACATCTAACACAGAATCTATAAATAAGTTGATTGAAGAAAATTCTGCAACACGCAAGATTGCAGAGGACGCCAGAAATATTGCTGAAGAGACACAGGGAAAATTAGAACCGATCTCCAAAAAAGTGAATGAACATGATGTGGCCTTGTCTTTGCTGGAATTACAGAGAAAGGAGAGAAATTTGAAATTAAGATTAGTTCCTGAAAGTGAAGGGGACAGCCTTGTGGAGTTCCTTACACAAGAGTTTTCTGACTTTTGGCAGGAAGAATTGGAGGAAGAATTCAAGATAACAACAGCATTCAGACTGGGCAGGAGACAGAATAGAAAGACCCCGAGGGATTGTCTGATTACTTTCAGATCCAAGGAAGAAAGAGACAAAATACTAAACCTACATTACCAAAAGGCCTTGGAAATTGAAAATTCTCATATACAAATCTTTAAGGACATCCCTAAATACATCCTGGAGGTGAGAGCCTTCTATAAAGATCTGGTCTACCTGCTGAAAAGGAACAACATACCTTTTAGGTGGGAGTTTCCACAAGGACTGTCCTTCAACTACAAGGGAAAGAAGGTGAAAATAAAAACAGTTCAAGACAAAGAGAAGTTTTTGGAGAGAAACCACGAGGATTTGCAGAAGGGAACGGTAGACCCAATTTTAGAGGTAAAAGGAGCAGTGGACATTCTGAATTTATCGTTTGGACTTAAACCACCGTCAGAGGAAGAGCAGCAACTTGGAGCGGTTGGAGGAGTAGAAGACAAATAACAAGATGGCCCTGCAATTCCTTAGTTGGAATTGTAATGGGCTGAACATTCCTACGAAAAGACGCCAAGTTTTTCATATTTTGAAAAGAGAACAATTGGATTTGATCTGTTTACAAGAAACTCATGTGACCAGGGTACACAGGAAACTACTTATAAACAAAAGATTAGGACAGGAATTCATCTCATCGGATAAAGTTAAGAAAAGAGGAGTGGTGATTTATGCAAAGGAGAAATTGGCCCCAAAAATGATGTTTAAAGATGAACAAGGAAGATACCTGGCAATTGAAATACAAATACAAGGAGAAAAACTGTTAATAGTTGGAATCTATGCACCAAATGAAGGGAAGGCGGAATTTTTTAAGAAGTTGCATGAAACTCTGATGGACTATTTGGACTACAATGTGGTAATCATGGGAGACATGAATGGTGTGGTTTCTACAAATATGGACAAGGCACAAAGACAGACAATCTCCAAGGAAGGGAGACTTCCAAAGACCTTTTTTGAAATGACTGAAAATATGGACTTAATAGATATTTGGAAAACAAGGAACCCTCTCTCTCGAGAGGGAACTTTTTTCTCTCAAGCAATGATGACTTGGACCAGAATTGACCAAATTTGGATTGCTAGTGGGCTGGCTCCGAAGATCAAGAAAGTGGAAATCTGCCCAAAGACTTGCTCCGACCATAACGCCGTGAAGGTAGAGATGAAACCTACAACAACTGGTCAATTTAGATGGAGGATGAATGACACCCTGTTTCGAGATGAGGAGATCCACAGAAAGGCCCAAAAAACTTTAAAGGACTATTTCGAAATAAATTTAAAAAATGATGTAGAAAAAAGAGTGATCTGGGACGCAAGTAAAGCTGTGATGCGAGGATTTTTAATTCAACAAAATTCAGTAAAAAAGAGAAAGCAAAATGAGAAGAAGGAAAAGATCCTGGAAAAGATAAAAGAAGGAGAGAAGAAATTGAGATCAAAACCAAAGTCCCAGGAGATTTTGAGAGAGATTAAGCTATATCAGACACAATATATGGAACTGATGAACCAAGAGATTGAATGGAAGATAAAGCAAATGAGACAAAAGACATTCGAATCTGCAGACAAATGTGGTAAGCTTCTGGCTTGGCAATTGAAGAAAAGACAGAAACTAAATACAGTTACAAACCTAGAAGTGGATGGAAAGAATATATCTAAACCCAATGAGATTAGAAACTGTTTTTTGAGTTATTTTAAAAAATTATATTCACAAGGACCGCAGAAGGAAGAGGATATAGATGAATTCCTTAAAAAATATGGATTACAAAAAATCTCTCATCAAAGTAAGGTGGATCTAAACCAGAGAATAACAGAACAAGAGATAGAGGGTGCCATTCAGAACATGCAACTGGGCAAATCTCCAGGACCAGATGGACTGACTTCCAGATACTATAAAGCTTTAAAGGAGTGCTTGGTACAACCGTTAAAGGAAGTCTGCAATGAGATCTTAAAGGGGAAAAGGGCGCCAGAATCGTGGAAGGAAGCGTATATTACACTCATACCAAAGACAGAGACTGAAAAGACTCAACTTAAGAACTACCGCCCAATATCATTACTTAATGTGGATTACAAAATTTTTGCAGACATTTTGGCAAAAAGACTGAAAAGAGTGTTGATGGAGAAGATTCATAGGGACCAAGCAGGCTTTCTCCCAAAAAGGCATTTATCAGATAACGTGAGGAACATAATTGACATTTTGGAACTATTGGAGGTGAATATAAACACTAAAGCAGTTCTGATCTTTGTAGATGCGGAGAAAGCCTTTGACAATATTTCTTGGAGTTTTATGAAAAAGAATCTTCATGGGATGGGGGTAGGCCAAGGATTTGAGAATGGTATGGGTGCGATATACTCTGAACAAAAAGCCAAGTTGATTGTAAATAATGTGATAACTGAAGAATTTAAGATAGAAAAAGGGACACGACAGGGGTGCCCAATTTCCCCATTACTTTTTATTTCTGTTCTGGAGGTGTTGCTAAATATGATTAGAGATGACCAGCAGGTTAAAGGTGTACATTATAAGTTAAGGGCCTTTGCAGATGATTTAGTACTTACTTTACAAGAGCCAGATGCTAGTACAAAAAGGGTGTTGGAGTTAATTCAAGAATTTGGTCAAATAGCCGGATTTAAACTGAACAAACAAAAGACTAAAGTTTTGGGAAAAAATTTAACAGTCATGGAGAGGGAGAGGTTCCAGAATGAAACAGGTTTGACAGTGGTTAAGAAGGTGAAATATCTAGGGGTTCATTTGACATCTAAGAATTTGAACTTGTATAAAGATAACTATGAAAAATGCTGGTCAGAAATTAAAAAAGATCTAGAAATATGGTCAAATTTGAAATTGTCCATGTTAGGCCGAATTGCAGTTATTAAGTGAATGTATTGCCCAGAATGTTATTTCTGTTTCAAACATTGCAAATTCTTGACAAGATGGATTGTTTCAAGAGGTGGCAGAAGGATATCTCGAAATTTGTCTGGCAGGGCAAAAAGCCCAGAATAAAATTTAAAATACTGACGGACGCAAAAGAAAGAGGGGGATTTGCCCTGCCGGACTTAAAACTGTACTACGAAGCAGCTGTGTTTTGCTGGCTGAAAGAGTGGATGCTCCTCGAGAATACAGACATCTTGGATTTGGAAGGTTTTAATAATGCATTTGGTTGGCACGCATATCTATGGTATGATAAAATTAAGGTGCATAAGGCCTTTAAAAATCATATTGTCAGAAAAGCTTTATATAATGTTTGGATAAGATATAAAGATCTGTTGGAAAACAAAACCCCTAGATGGTTGTCACCCTTGGAGGCTAAGGCGTTGAAAAAACTTAATATGGAAGCGGAATGGCCAAAGTATTGGGAAATTTTGGAACAAGATGGAGATAAGTTGAAGTTACAGAGTCACGAGAAATTGAAACCCAAAGTACGAGACTGGCTCCATTATTATCAAATAATGGAGGTGTATAAACAAGACAGGAAAATTGGCTTCCAGGTGGAGAAATCAAAAATAGAAATTGAACTGTTAGAACCCAATACTAAGAATCTGTCAAGAATGTATAATTTGCTGCTGAAATGGAATACACAAGATGAAACAGTTAAATCAGCTATGATTAAGTGGCCACAGGACATTGGTTATAAGATTATGTTTGCTGGCTGGGAATGGTTGTGGAACACCGGGATAAAATTCACGGCATGTAATGCCTTAAAGGAAAATATTATGAAAATGATTTACAGGTGGTACACGACCCCAGTCAAGCTAGCAAAAATTTACCATTTGCCTGATAATAAGTGTTGGAAATGTAAAGAAACCGAAGGTACTTTCTATCACCTTTGGTGGACGTGCCCGAAGATTAAGGCCTTTTGGGAGATGATATATAACGAAATGAAAAAGGTACTTAAATGTACCTTCCCTAAGAAACCAGAGGCCTTTCTCTTGGGCATTGTCGGCCAATTGGTGTTAAAAAAAGATAGAACTTTCTTTATGTATGCTACGACAGCAGCAAGAATACTCATCGCAAAGTATTGGAAGACACAAGATCTACCCACTCTGGAAGAATGGCAGATGAAAGTGATGGACTACATGACACTGGCTGAGATGGCTGGCAGAATCCGTGACCAGGGGAAAGAGACGGCGGAAAAGGATTGGAAGAAATTTAAAATCTATCTTAAGAACTATTATAAAATAGATGAATGCTAAAATGGCGAGGTTTTGAGAAAGAAAAAGAATCATAGAATCATAGAATCATAGAGTTGGAAGAGACCACAAGGGCCATCGAGTCCAACCCCCTGCCAAGCAGGAAACACCATCAGAGCACTCCTGACATATGGTTGTCAAGCCTGTGTTTAAAGACCTCCAAAGTAGGAGACTCCACCACACTCCTTGGCAGCAAATTCCACTGTCGAACAGTTCTTACTGTCAGGAAGTTCTTCCTAATGTTTAGGTGGAATCTTCTTTCTTGTAGTTTGGATCCATTGCTCCGTGTCCGCTTCTCTTGAGCAGCAGAAAACAACCTTTCTCCCTCCTCTATGTGACATCCTTTTATATATTTGAACATGGCTATCATATCACCCCTTAACCTCCTCTTCTCCAGGCTAAACATGCCCAGCTCCCTTAGCCGTTCCTCATAAGGCATCGTTTCCAGGCCTTTGACCATTTTGGTTGCCCTCCTCTGGACACGTTCCAGTTTGTCAGTGTCCTTCTTGAATTGTGGTGCCCAGAACTGGACACAGTACTCCAGGTGTGGTCTGACCAGAGCAGAATACAGTGGCACTATTACTTCCCTTGATCTAGATGCTATACTCCTATTGATGCAGCCCAGAATTGCATTGGCTTTTTTAGCTGCCGCGTCACACTGTTGGCTCATGTCAAGTTTGTGGTCAACCAAGACTCCTAGATCCTTTTCACATGTACTGCTCTCAAGCCAGGTGTCACCCATCTTGTATTTGTGCCTCTCATTTTTTTTGCCCAAGTGCAATACTTTACATTTCTCCCTGTTAAAGTTCATCTTGTTTGTTTTGGCCCAGTTCTCTAATCTGTCAAGGTCGTTTTGAAGTGTGATCCTGTCCTCTGGGGTGTTAGCCACCCCTCCCAGTTTGGTGTCATCTGCAAATTTGATCAGGATGCCCTTGAGTCCATCATCCAAGTCGTTGATAAAGAGGTTGAATAAGACCGGGCCCAAGACAGAACCCTGTGTTACCCCACTAGTCACTCTTCTCCAGGATGAAGAGGAACCATTGATGAGAACCCTTTGGGTTCGGTCAGTCAGCCAGTTACAAATCCACTGAGTGGTAGCATAGTCAAGACCGCATTTTACCAGCTTCTTTACAAGAATATCATGGGGCACCTTGTCAAATGCCTTGCTGAAATCAAGGTAGGCTACATCCACTGCGTTCCCTTCATCTACCAGGCTTGTAATTCTGTCAAAAAACGAGATCAGGTTAGTCTGACATGACTTATTTTTCAGAAATCCATGCTGACTATTGGTGATCACAGCATTCCTTTCTAGGTGCTCACAGACTGTTTGCTTAATGATCTGCTCCAGAATCTTCCCTGCTATTAATGTCAGACTGACTGGGCGGTAATTATTTGGGTCCTCTCTTTTCCCCTTTTTGAAAATAGGGACAACATTTGCCCTCCTCCAGTCTGCCGGGACTTCGCCTGTTCTCCAGGAATTCTCAAAGATGACTGCCAGTGGTTCTGAGATCACATCTGCCAGTTCTTTTAATACTCTTGGATGCAGTTCATCTGGCCCTGGAGACTTGAATACATCTAAACTAGCCAAGTATTCTTGTACTATCTCCTTAGTTATTCTGGGCTGTGTTTCCTTTGCTGAATCATTTGCTTCAAATTCTTCAGGTTGGGCATTGTTTTCTTTATCGGAGAAGACTGAGGCAAAGAAGGCATTGAGGAGTTCAGCCCTTTCTGTGTCCCCTGTTTGCATTTCACCATCTTCTCCTCTGAGTGACCCCACTGTTTCTTTGTTCTTCCTTTTGCTACGAACATACCCATAAAAGCCTTTTTTGTTGCTTTTAACCTCTCTAGCAAGCCTGAGTTCATTCTGTGCTTTAGCTTTTCTGACTTTGTGTCTACACGTGCTGGCTATTTGTTTGAATTCCTCTTTGGTGGTTTCCCCCCTTTTCCATTTTTTGTACACATCATTTTTTAATCTTAATTCATTTAAAAGTTCTTTAGATAGCCACCCTGGCTTCTTTAGGCACCTTCCATGTTTCCGTCTCATTGGTATTGCCTGACGTTGTGCTTTTACTATCTCCCTCTTAACAAACTCCCAGCCACCATGAACTCCCTTTCTTTTTAGTATTGCTGTCCATGGGATATCACTCAGCACTTCCCTAAGTTTTATGAAGTCGGCTTTCTTAAAGTCAAGAAATTGAGTCCTAGTATGCTTGGCTGCTCCTTTCCGCTGTATAGTAAACTTCAGAAGAGCATGATCACTTGCGCCTAATGATCCATCCACATCTACCCCACTAACCAGGTAATCAGCATTGGTTAGGACCAGATCTAAAATGACTGTTCCTCTTGTTGCTTCTCCCACTTTCTGGACAATGAAGTTGTCTGCAAGGCCAGTGAGGAATCTGTTTGACCTTATGCTCTTGGCTGAGTTTGACATCCAACAAATATCCGGGTAATTGAAGTCCCCCATTACTACTATCTCCCTTCCTTTTGCATGCTTGGCCATCTGTTCCAGGAAGGCATCATCTATGTCCTCCGTTTGGCTTGGGGATCTATAGTAAACTCCCACAATGAGGTCTCTGTTATTCTTCTCTTCCTTAATTTTGACCCAAATGCTCTCACTTTGGCTTTGAGGTTCTAAATCTTGGATCTCTTCACAGGTATACACATCCCTGACATATAACACCACTCCTCCTCCTTTCTTTACAGCGACATAAGATTAAGTTGAAGAAAAGATTAGCAAGACATATATTTGATAAAATTATTTAGAAGTTGCTGAAAGAAATTTGGACATTGGGATGCACGAAGGGGAGGTATGGGGGAGTCCGAGAAGTAAGGGATATGAAAAAAAGGCTATGAAATTCTACATGTTTGTATGTCTTTTTATTTGTTTGTATTGTTTGAAAAATTTTGTAAAACCAATAAAAAATTTATATATATAAAAAAGAAGGAGGACGAATAAACTTGTATTGTTCTTTCGGTGGTTATTCACCCGAACCCGAACCCGAACCCGAACCCGAACCTTAACCTTAACCTTAACCTTAACCCTAACCCTAACAGTAACCCTAACCCTAAGCATAACCCCAACCCTAGCAAAGAGAAATGTAATAAGGCTAAACAAAGCCAAACAGGTTGTTTTGGGTTCCAGCTACATAGAAAGAAGAATCTTGGATTTGAAATTAGCCCAATCAGAGCTTTATCAATAAGGCAAAAAAAGCCAAACAGGTTGTTTTGGGTTCCAGCTACATAGAAAGAATAATATTGGAATTCGGTTATTTTGAGTCGTGTTCTTTGGTGTTAATGCACATTGACCCAGAAATCGCAAAGTGTGTGTAATGAGACCAAAATAACACAACACCGTCTTTCCGCTTCCATATGCGTATTAAGAAGACGAATAAGCTTTGATTGGGCTTATTTCAATTCGCATGGTGTTTTTTGGGTGTGTATCAGAATCACCCCCGACCAAAGCTAAAAGGTGTTTTGGGTTCAATCTACATAAAAAGAAGATGATATAGCTCTGATTGGGCTTATTTCAAATTGGTGTTTTTGGGGTTGGAATGCACATTCACCCAAAAATTGCAGAGTGACATGTTTTTTATCGGCCCAAATCAAGTATAGGTGTTTTGGATCCATCAGAACAGAAAGAGGACGAATAAGCTTGGATTGTTCTTTCGGTGGTCATTCACCCCGAACCTAACCCTAACCCTAACCCTAACCCTAACCCTAACCCTAACCCTAACCCTAACCCTAACCCTAACCCTAACCCTAACCCCAACCCCAACCCCAACCCCAACCCCAACCCCAACCCCAACCCCAACCCTAAGCCTTAACGTAACCCTAACACTAACACTAACACTAACCCTAGCAAAGCGAAGTGTAATAAGCCTAAACAAAGCCAAACAGGTTGTTGTTGTGTTACACCTACATAGAAAGAAGAATCTTGGATTTCGCTTATTTCAAGGCGTTTTCTTTGGTGTTACTGCACATTTACCTAGAAATCGCAAAGTGCGTATAATGAGCCCAAAATAACACAACACCGTATTTTTGCTTCACTATGCGTAGAGAGAAGACGAATAAGCTTTGATTGGGCTTATTACAATTCGCATGGTGTTTTTTGGGTGTGCACCAGAATCACCCCCAACCAAAGCAAAAAGGTGTTTTGGGTTCCACCTACATAAAAAGAAGATGATAAAGTCCTTATTGGGCTTATTTCAAATTGGTCTTTTTAGGGTTAGAATGCACATTCACTCAAAAATCGCAGAGTGACATGTTTGTTATCAGCCGAAATCAACCATAGGTGTTTCGGTTCTATCTCAATAGAAGGAGGACGAATAAACTTGGATTGTTCTTTCGGTGGTCATTCACCCTGACCCTAACCCTAACCCTAACCCTAACCCTAACCCTAACCCTAACCCTAACCCTAACCCTAACCCTAACCCTAACCCTAACCCCAACCCCAACCCCAACCCCAACCCCAACCCCAACCCCAACCCCAACCCTAAACCTAAACGTAACCCTAACACTAACACTAACACTAACCCTAGCAAAGTGAAGTGTAATAAGCCTAAACAAAGCCAAACAGGTTGTTTTGTGTTCCAACTACATAGAAAGAAGAATCTTGGATTTCGCTTATTTCAAGTCGTTTTCTTTGGTGTTAATGCACATTGACCCAGAAATCGCAAAGTGTGTGTAATGAAACCAAAATAACACAACACCGACTTTTTGCTTCAATATGCGTAGAGAGAAGACGAATAAGCTTTGATTGGTCTTATTTCAATTCGCATGGTGTTTTTTGGGTGTGCACCAGAATCACCCCCAACCAAAGCAAAAAGGTCCTTTGGGTTCTGTCAGGGGTTCAGAGACAGAGGCACAGGTGAGGGGGGAGACGGAGAGCGATGGGGAAGAATCCCAGGACAGTGAGGAAGAGGATGACAATGACTTGATGTCTTCCATGAGTCTCTCAAGTGAATCGGAGGATTCCCAGAAGGGGGCGCCCCTAGTCAGGCCAAGGGGGGTCACAGGGGGGACCTGCCAGGAGCAGGGAAGCAGCAGGGAAACCCCGAGTGGGAGTGGGAGATCGGGGCCGGCTTCCCAGCAGGAACGAAGTGAAGAGAGTGGAATTCCCAGTGTGACACACGGAGCGGAGCAGGAAGGAGACAGGGGAAGGAGATCGGGGCAGGACGTCCTGCCGGAAGAGGCGGAGAGTAGTACAGGGAGTAGTGTAAGTGTCAAGAGGAAGGTCAGGGGTAGCGAACGCGCGCCAAGTTCAAATGTGGAGGCGCGCGGAAATGGAGAGAGCCCGGAGGAGGAGCCTGGCCCCAAAGCACGAAGGCGGGGGGAACAGGCATCTGAGGAATCCGCTTCAGGAGAGAGCAGGAGGGAAGGAACCCAGGGGGGCAGAAAGACCCTGCGGAAAAGGAAAGACAGGAAGAGGTGGACTAGCACAAGCCTCTTAAGCTGGTGTAGGGGCGGGACCGACTCAGAGGGGACTTCAAACGTCTAGGCTAAGAGACACGGGGCTGCGCGCCTCGGTTGTGGAACCAATAATGAACTGCAATAAACATACTTGTATATAAGAAGAACCTGGCGTTGGTCTTTTGTGAGCTGAGACCTGAGGCAGCCCTGACAGGTTCCATCTACATAAAAAGAAGATGATAAAGCTGTGATTGGGTTATTTCAAATTGGTGTTTTTGGGGTTAGAATGCGCATTCACCCAAAGATCGCAGAATGACATGTTTCTTATCAGCGGAAATCAAGGATAGGTGTTTTGGTTCCATCTCTATTGAAGGAGGACAAATAAGCTTGGATTGTTCGTTCAGTGGTCATTCACCCTGACCCTGACCCTAACCCTAACCCTAACCCTAACCCTAACCCTAACCCTAACCCTAACCCTAACCCTAACCCTAACCAAAACCCTAACCCTAACCCTAACCCTAACCCTAACCCTAACCCTAATCCTAACCCTAACCCTAACCCTAACCCTAACACTAACACTAACACTAACACTAACACTAACACTAACAATAGCAAAGCGAAGTAAAATAAGCCTAAACAATGCCAAACAGGTTGTTTTGGGTTCCAGCTACATAGAAAGAAGAATCTTGGATTTCGCTTATTTCATGTCGTGTTCTTTGGTGTTAATGCACATTGACCCTGAAATCGCAAAGTGTGTGTAATGAGACCAAAATAAAACAACACAGTCTCCTGGCTTCCATATGTGTATACAGAAGACGAATAAGCTTTGGTTGGTCTTATTTCAATTCGCATGGTGTTTTTGGGGTGTGGACCAGAATCACCCCCAACCACAGCAAAAAGGTGCTTTGGGTTCCATCTGCATAAAAAGAAGATGAGAAAGGCCTGATTGGGCTTATTTCAAATTGCTGTTTTGGGGGTTAGAATGCACATTCACTCAAAAATCGCAGAGTGAAATGTTTTTTATCAGCCCAAATCAAGCATAGGTGTTTGGGTTCCATCTGAATAGGAAGAGGACGAATAAGCTTCGATTGTTCTTTTGGTGGTCATTCACCCCAACCCCAACCCTAACCCTAACGCTAACCCCAACCCCAACCCTAACCCTAACCATAATCCTAACCGTAACCCTAAACCAACAACAACAACAACAAATCCGTTTATTGTGAGGACCATGCCTGTACACAAACATCAACACAACAATAGTTAAAAATATTAAAATTCATTACATACTATGCCAACAAAACCTTCATCCCACAAAATAGAAAGAGAGGGAAAACCAGCAATGAGTTAAACAGACGATGAAGGGGTCTTTACATTGTCATCCATAAATCTTTCCCTGGCTTTCATGGCCTTCATCACAAAAACCGCTACCACATGGGTCAGTATAGTTGCCTGACATCCCAGTTCTGATTTTAACTGTGGTATCTGAATGTAACTCTCTAAGTATTTTGAGAATCATAGAATCATAGAATCATAGAATCATAGAATCATAGAATCATAGAGTTGGAAGAGACCACAAGGGCCATCGAGTCCAACCCCCTGCCAAGCAGGAAACACCATCAGAGCACTCCTGACATATGGTTGTCAAGCCTCTGCTTAAAGACCTCCAAAGTAGGAGACTCCACCACACTCCTTGGCAGCAAATTCCACTGTCGAACAGCTCTTACTGTCAGGAAGTTCTTCCTAATGTTTAGGTGGAATCTTCTTTCTTGTAGTTTGGATCCATTGCTCCGTGTCCGCTTCTCGGAGCAGCAGTAAACAACCTTTCTCCCTCCTCTATGTGACATCCTTTTATATATTTGAACATGGCTATCATATCACCCCTTAACCTCCTCTTCTCCAGGCTAAACATGCCCAGCTCCCTTAGCCGTTCCTCATAAGGCATCGTTTCCAGGCCTTTGACCATTTTGGTTGCCCTCCTCTGGACACGTTCCAGTTTGTCAGTGTCCTTCTTGAATTGTGGTGCCCAGAACTGGACACAGTACTCCAGGTGTGGTCTGACCAGAGCAGAATACAGTGGCACTATTACTTCCCTTGATCTAGATGCTATACTCCTATTGATGCAGCCCAGAATTGCATTGGCTTTTTTAGCTGCCGTGTCACACTGTTGGCTCATGTCAAGTTTGTGGTCAACCAAGACTCCTAGATCCTTTTCACATGTACTGCTCTCAAGCCAGGTGTCACCCATCTTGTATTTGTGCCTCTCATTTTTTTTGCCCAAGTGCAATACTTTACATTTCTCCCTGTTAAAATTCATTTTGTTTGTTTTTGCCCAGTTCTCTAATCTGTCAAGGTCGTTTTGAAGTGTGACCCTGTCCTCTGCAACCTTTGGCAAGATGGCAAACATTGCGCAGGAATCGCAGGTGACTGCAGCTGTTCCCTCCCCTTCCATCTTGAGATCGTGTCGTTGGGGGTGGCTACAGAGGTCCTCCATCATAAAAAGCTTGAAGACAGGACAAATAACTTCCCCCACAAAAAAACCCTAGGTCTCCCCCAACAAACCTTTGAGACTAGCTCCCCTAATTCTGAAAGATGCGTATAACTTCGCGCGCCGCTGCCCTGCAAACTCTGATAAGAAGTCGTCTATCAATATCTGTTTCATATAGTTTTTGCCATAATTTTGTTGTAATTGCAGAGTCCTGTGCACAACGGAATGATGAGCAGTACGTGCCACATGCTTAAGGTTGCTTTATTTTCAGTTCAGTATTGAGAAATTACAAACATGCATCTTGCCTCTGCGGGAGCAGAGAAGCAACCATCCTTCTCCTCGGAATGAAGAACACCGAGAGCGCAGTGAAAAACAGGAAACCAGTGTACGTCACATCCAGCTTCCCATTCCCGTGGGAAAACCCAACAGTGCTCTGACTGTGGAATGTAAACATTGTCTTGTGACAAGCACTTCGCTGCACAGTGAAGAGAGCAGAAACCAACAAATTTGTCCCTACAGATTGAATCAAAAGCGGATGTGAGATCTACAAAAGCCACAAAAAGTTTGCTCTTATGTACCTTTGTATACTTCTCTATCATTGTCTGTAGTACCAAACAATGGCCTGTTGTACTATGGCCCTTTCTAAACCCTGCCTGTTCCGGATTAAGCAAGTTAGAGTGGTCAGCCCAGTCAACCAGTTTATTTAGCAGGTATCGAGTATAAAGTTTATACACAATGTCCGGGAGACTTATGGGGCGATAGTTTGAGGGGTCTTGGGGGTCTCCCTTCTTATAGATGGGGGCTACCAGGCTCAGTTTCCAGTTTTCTGGGATTTTGCATGTATCATTTATTGCTGTAAAAAGTTGGGCCAAAATAGCAGCCCACCACTAGGCATTTAATTTAAGCACCTCAGGAGGAATCATATCTTCACCGGGAGCTTTGCCATTCTTGAGTGTTTTAATTAGCTGTAAACATTCTGATTTGGTAACAGGATCCCAGCCCATTAATAGATCGTTTTTAAGAGGAGGAAACTGGCTCGGTTTAGCAATGTTTGGAGCTGTATATAGCCGGGAAAAATGTTGGTACCATAAGTTAGATGAAATACTGTTGGTTACAATTTTCCCTTTGGGTGAAACTCCCTGAGCAATTATTTCCCAGAACTTTTTGTCGTCCCACAATTTGATCGCTTTGTCAAGTGCCTCCCATTGTTCCTTTCTGTAGAGGGATTTCTTAAATTTTAGAGTATTTTTATAATGAGAACGCCACCTGTGCAGGTTTTCCACTGAGGACAGGGTCCCTTCCTGTTTTACCTTATTTTGTAATTTCCTAAGCAAAGATCTTAGATTCCTACAGTCTTTGTTGAACCAGGCCCTCGAGTTGTTTTGTTGTTTGGGAGGGTTGGAATTCGTGAGTAGTGGGAAGAGCGACTCTGAGACCTGCTGAAATGTTGAAAAGGGGTCAGAATTAGATGAGATACACTGGTCTCTCAAGGCCAGTAAGTCTGATGAATGCAGGTGTAGTTTGATTTTAGATTCCAGGTCGCTGTTCCATTTACGCCTACGAAGGGCCAGAGTTGGAGGTGGGTCTGCACAGTGATTGCGGTATTGCGGATCCTCCAAACCACGGGGAATTAGTGAAACTGATATAGGAAGATGATCACTCTCAATTCTATTGAAAGTCCTGAAGCCCTGTGACCTCTCCAAGAGTTTTGGGGAGACCAGGATATAATCAATAACGCTCGCACCTCTAGGTCCAAGAAAAGAAAAGAAACCCCCTGACCTGTCCATATGGGTACCATGCAAATTATACAAATTATGTTTGAAGGCAGTCTCCATTAATGTAATGCCTGCCTTATTCAAGACCTTATCGTCAGAGGACCAGGGAATAAACCAATCTGCCTCTGGCAGGAACTGGGATTTAGAGCAGTACGTATTAATGTCATTTCCTATCCTGGCGTTGAAATCACCTGCCAGCAGGATATCCATGCCAGGGAATTCTAATTCAGCCTTCTCCAAACATAGCTCTAAATCTTCCCAGATTTGTAACGACTGGGGAGGGGTGCCTATGGGAGGGATATATATATTAAAGCAAAGGAAATCTCCTCCTTCACTGCTAGAAATAAGTAAGATTTGTAAATTGTTGCTCTTCACCCACTGCTGTTGCCGGGCCTTGCACTTTAGCTTGGTAGAAACAAAAGTGACTAAACCACCACTAGGTCGGCCTCGGGAATTTGGTTTTATCGCAGGGGTAGCAAAGGCTTCGTATCCCTGTAAAGAAGGGACATGGAGATCTAGACACCATGTCTCCTGTAGACATATAATCTGAAATTTTGTGAGGAAATCCAGAAGGTCGACATCACCCTGCTTAGATAGCCATCCCGCCACATTCCAAGAAAGGATGTGGAAATAGGGTGATGGTGGAAATAGTGGCAGTCAATCTCTTTTCCGGTGGTTTGAGGCTCCTGAGCTGGGCTCCTCCTCTTTCTGCCCTGCTTGGTGGTTCCAGGTTTGAGGTCGCTGGTCCCTAGGTAGGTGTGATAGCTTTAACTGAGGGGCCAATAGGTTGATTTGGCCCAGAGGATCTTCGATGACACTGTTACAAATATCATGTTGTTCAGCTGATGTATCATGATGTTCAGCTGGTTTCTGCAGAGCAAGGGTTTTGCAGACCCGTATAGGCTGTACAGGTAGCAGGTCAACAGCTGCATCTTGCGTCGGTACTGCTAGCGGGTCAAAATTTGACAAAAGCTGTGGATCTTGATTGCGTATTGGGCTTAGAATAATGGAAGCCTCCAATTCCGGCATCGAGGCATATTTCTCCCCTAGTCCTCTCCCCTAGCATGGAAGACGAAGAGCAGACTCCATTTGAGGATCTCTCCCGCATTACAGTCGATCAGGTATATGAAGACGAGCAGCAAAGTCAGTCCTCAGGGAATGTGCAGGCGACCTTGGAACGGACAGCTCACGGAAGAACCCCGACCAAACCTAAGAGGAGGCGTGTAGTGGTGATAGGGGATTCCCTACTGAGGGGAACAGAAGCAGTGATCTGTGGGCCTGACAAGATGTCTCGGGAAGTGTGCTGTCTCCCCGGGGCTAAGATCCAAGATGTAACTGAACGACTGCAAGGAATTATAAAACCCACTGACAAATACCCCTTCCTCTTGGTTCATGTGGGAACCAATGACACTGCAAGCAATAGCCTCCAGAAGATCAAAAGAGACTACGAGGCTCTCGGCAGGAAATTGAAGCAACTAAATGCACAAATTGTCATCTCATCTCTCCTCCCAGTTGAACGACGTGGCCCAGGGAGAGAGGGAAAAATCGTGGAAGTGAACAGCTGGCTTCGCAAATGGTGAAAACAGGAACGGTTTGGATTCTTAGATCACGGACTGCAGTTTCTTGAAGATGGACTTCTGGCAAGCGATGGGCTGCACCTCACAACGGTTGGGAGAAATGTTTTTGCCAAAAATCTCAGAAACCTCATCAGGAGGGCTTTAAACTGACTAATGTGGGGGAGGGAGACAGTGCTCCTGAAGGTAGGAGTCTATCAATTGATGAAGATGATCATCCAAATGTCATAGACCAAATGGAGCAAACAGCACGCAGACCTAGTGGTGGGAGGAAAAAATCCTTAAATAAGAGACACGGGGGAATGATTAATGGACTTCAATGTCTGTACACTAATGCGCAAAGCATGGGAAATAAACAAGATGAGCTTGAGCTCTTGGTACAGCAAAATACATATGACATAATAGGCATCACTGAAACCTGGTGGGATAAGTCCCACGATTGGAATGTAATAATGGGGGGATACAATCTATTTCAGAGAAACAGACCAGACAAGAAAGGAGGAGGAGTGGCGTTATATGTCAGGGATGTGTATACCTGTGAAGAGATCCAAGATTTAGAACCTCAAAGCCAAAGTGAGAGCATTTGGGTCAAAATTAAGGGAGAGAAGAATAACAGAGATCTCATTGTGGGAGTTTACTATAGATCCCCAAGCCAAACGGAGGACATAGATGATGCCTTCCTGGAACAGATGGCCAAGCATGCAAAAGGAAGGGAGATAGTAGTAATGGGGGACTTCAATTACCCGGATATTTGTTGGATGTCAAACTCAGCCAAGAGCATACGGTCAAACAGATTCCTCACTGGCCTTGCAGACAACTTCATTGTCCAGAAAGTGGGAGAAGCAACAAGAGGAACAGCCATTTTAGATCTGGTCCTAACCAATATTGATGACCTGGTTAGTGGGGTAGAAGTGGAAGGATCATTAGGCGCGAGTGATCATGCTCTTCTGAAGTTTACTATACAGCGGAAAGGAGCAGCCAAGCATACTAGGACTCAATTTCTTGACTTTAAGAAAGCCGACTTCATAAAACTTAGGGAAGTGCTGGGTGAGATCCCATGGACAGTAATACTAAAAGGAAAGGGAGTTCATGATGGCTGGGAGTTTGTTAAGAGCGAGATACTAAAAGCACAACGTCAGGCAATACCAATGAGACGGAAACATGGAAGGTGCTTAAATCGTTTCCCAGAAGGCCTTAATCTTCGGGCATGTCCACCAAAGGTGGTAGAAGGTACCTTCAGTCTCTTTGCATTTCCAACATTTGTTATCGGGCAAATGGTAGATTTTTGCCAGCTTGACTGGGGTCATGTACCACCTATAAACCATTTTCATAATGTTTTCCTTTAAGGCATTACATGCCGTAAATTTAATACCGGTGTTCCATAACCATTCCCAGTCAGCTGACATAATGTTATGTCCAACATCCTGTGCCCACTTAATCATAGCCGATTTAACTGTTTCATCCTGTGTACTCCATTTCAGCAACAAGTTATACATTCTAGATAAATTCTTAGTATTGGGTTCTAACAGTTCAGTTTCTAGTTTTGATTTTTCCACCTGGAAACCAATTTTCCTGTCCTGTTTGTAAAACTCCAATATTTGACGATATTGAAACCAATTTTGTACTTTATGTTTCAGTTTCTCATGACTTTGTAGTTTAAACTTATCTCCATCCTGTTCTAAAATTTCCCAATACTTCGGCCATCCGACCTCCATATTGAGTTTCTTCACTGCTTTAGCCTCCACTGGTGAGACCCATCTAGGGGTTTTGTTTTCCAACAGATCTTTATATCTTATCCAAACATTGAATAATGCTTTTCTAACAATGTGGTTTTTAAAGGCACTGTTGACTTTGTCATACCATAGATATGCATGCCAACCAAAAGCGTTGTTAAAACCTTCCAGATCCAAAATGTCCGTATTCTCGAGGAGCATCCATTCTTTCAGCCAGCAAAAAGCTGCTGCCTCATAGTACAACTTTAAGTCCGGCAGGGCAAAACCCCCTCTTTCTTTAGCATCTGTCAATATTTTAAATTTAATTCTGGGCTTTTTGCCCTGCCAGACAAATTTCGAAATGTCTTTCTGCCACCTCTTGAAACATTCCATCTTGTCAAGAATCTGCAAGGTCTGAAACAGGAATAGCATTCTAGGCAATACATTCATTTTAATCACTGCAATTCGGCCTAACATTGACAATTTCAAATTTGACCATATTTCTAGATCTTTTTTAATTTCTGACCAACATTTTTCATAATTATCTTTATACAAATTCACATTTTTAGATGTCAAATAAACCCCTAGGTATTTCACCTTCTTGACCACTGTCAAGGATTTAACTTCAACCGGCTCCCACGTAACCATCCAGCCACAGCTTCCAAACATCTGATCAGTGTGTCTGGGGCCGAGTCAAGATGGCCATCCATCAACAGATAGAGTTGGGTGTCATCAGCATACTGATGGCAGCCCAGCCCAAAACTCCGGACAAGCTGGGTGAGGGGGCGCATAAAGATGTTAAAAAGCATCGGGGAGAGAATCGCACCCTGAGGCACGCCACACACCAAGGAGTGGCGCGATGACAATTCCCCCCCAAGTGCCACCCTCTGTCCCCGACCGGAGGGAAATGAGCGCAGCCATTGAAGGACTGTGCCCTGGACCCCCACGTCGGCAAGGCGGTGGTCCAGAAGTTCGTGATCGACCATGTCGAAGGCTGCTGACAGGTCTAGAAGAATCAGCAGCCCCGACCCGCCTCGATCCAGCTGCCTGCGGAGATCATCTGTTAGGGCGACCAGAGGCGTCTCGGTCCCATGACCAGCGCGGAAGCCGGACTGGAATGGATCCAGAGCCGATTTTTCATCCAGAAACCCACCAATTATAACCTTTCTGCCTCTCACTATACCCCAGACTTTCCCAGTATTCTACAGGATTCACAACCTTACTACGGAAGGGGGCTCCGAAACATCATCGGAGGAAGAGATGCAGGGGCAACAGGAAGTGTCAGCGGCTGCAGAACAGCACCAGTCTCCAATGATGGGCAAGGGAGAAAGAAGTCTAAGTAAGAAGAAGCATTCGGCCAAGAAGAGCAAGAGAAGTAAGCCTTCTGATTCCGAGGACAATTCAGAAATGCTTCCCTGCTGCCCACCACCTGCTGGGACCTGAGCTACCAGAATTACTGGATGGAGCACGTGGGTCCCTATGTGGAAAAGAAGCAGCCAGATCCCTCTAAGTTTGGAAATTCAAAGCTAAGCGAGTCCCTCACCGTGAGGTTTGCTGGGTGTGTGCCAGGGGCCAAATTGTAAGTATGCACATGAATGTGAAAAGTGCCTAGGTAACTACCCGGCGTCCTCATGTTTTAAAGGTAAACAGCCCTTTCTGGGCGGTAGGGGGCATTTCCACCAGGGGTCTTGAAATGCTCACAGACCAGCCCAAAGAACAGCCACAAACCGGTATTAATTCAGCCGCAAACCGGTATTAATTTGGCCCATGGTTTTGGCGTTCTCTTCTGTTAAGCTCTCACGTCTTAGATCCCTCCTAACTCAGGGGACCCCCTAAACCAAACAAACAAAAAACAAACAAACCAGTTAGGGAAATGCTAGCTATTGCAAAAAGAAAATAAACAAATAAATTCTGGCTGGGAGGGTGGCTGGCCCCTTCAGGGAGCCGCCTATACTGGCTTTACACATTTCACCTTTAGGCATCGTCCCTAAAAAGTCTCCAGGAGAGTATCGTATGAGCCACAACCCATCCTACCCTAGAGGTGGCTCAGTCAATGATGCAATACCACAGGAGCCTTGTTCTGTGAAATATGCCTCCTTTGATCAGGCTATAAAAGCTTATTCGCAGGTTCAGCAGGGGAGCACTCTTGGCTAAGTGTGTCATTGAGTCAGCCTTTTGCCTCCTGCCAATTCACCCAGAGGACTTTCTGTGGCTAGGGTTTAGGTTTAGGGCTTATTCATAGACAAATTTATGCCAATAGGGTGCTCAGTAGCTTGTGCAGCTTTTGAGTCATTTAGTACAATTTTAGACTGGGCCCTTTGCTTTAGAACTGGTTCTGAAAGGGTGACCCATTACCTCGATAACTTTTCTCTCATCACTAGTGTCAGGGGTTTAGGTGCAGAGGCACGGGCAAGGGAGGAAACAGAGAGCGAAGGGGAGGAGACAGAGGAAAGGATGAGTGATGACGACGACCCGAGATCTCCCAGTCTTTCCAGTGAATCAGAGGATTCACAGAAAGGAGCACCAGTGGCCAGGGCAAGGGGGGAATCTAGAGAGGCACCCCAGGAAGATAGAGCCAGAGGAGACTCAGGGGGGAGCAGCTGGAAATCGGGACCAGCGTCACCGCCAGGAAGCAGGGAAGAGGAAAGGAGCCAGGGGGGAAGCGCTGGCAGCTCACCACAGGAGGGAGGGCAGGAGTCAGGAGTGGCCACACCTCCATCGGGGAGCGAAGAAACGGTTAAGAGGAAAGTGGAAGGTTGGGCGCGCGCGCCAAGTTCAAATGCAGAGGAAGGCGGCGCAGTGAGCAGCCCCGAAAGGGAACCAGGTCCTAAAGCCCGGCGCAAGGAGGCAGAAGGGTCCGGGTCAGCGTCAGAAGAATCCCGGAAGGAAGAAGCCCCGGGGGGTAGAGGGACCCAGAGGAGGACAGTCAGGAGGAAAAGGTGGAGCAAGGCTAGGATATTAAGTTGGTGCGCACGGGGCGGAGACTCAGACGGAGCCTCGCCGATCTAGCTAGTAGACGTAGAGTTGCAGACAGCAGCGTGAGAATGGAAACTGTAATTCAATAAAGACTTTTACTTAATGACCGCTGGCTAGCGTGATCCTCTGTGAGCTAGGATCTTGAAGCAGCTCTGACAACTAGTAATAGCCCTGATTGCGCTTCTCTTTAGAGGCTTTCACCTCCCTGGCTGAGGAGCTTGGGGTACCTTTGGTGGCAGACAAAACAGAGGGTCCAGTTTCGACCATAACCTATTTTGGGTATTGAATTGGACACAATCGCACAGACATCAGCCTACCAAGGGAGAAGCTAGCAGCACTTAAGGAATTAATTCTGTAACTTCTTCCTCTCAAGAAGGTCACCCTTAGGCAGAGTCGATCACTCTTGGGTCACCTCAACTTTGCATGCCGGGTAGTGCCCCCTGGCTGCCCCTTTTGTAGGAAATTGGCTAGCTGTCAGCGGGACTGCATGCTCCTCAACACAGAGTGCGCCTCTCTAAAGTGATCAAGTAAGGCCTGGAGGTTTGGTTAAAGTTCCTGGATAAGTACAGGGGAATTCTTTGTGGCAGGACAATTTGATGCTGCGTTCAGACTTTCAGGTACAGTCTGATGCAGTTGGTTCCCTGGGGTTTGGTGTCTACTTTAGGGGATGCTGGTGTGCTCAGCGTTGGCCTACCAGCTGGCAAGGAAAACCTATCACGCGTGACCTCACCTTCTTAGAATTTTCCTATCGTAGTTCTGGTGCACTTGTGGGCTGATGAGTTCAGGAATCACCAGGTATGCTTCTGGACTGACAATCAAGCGGTTGTCAGTGTCCTGTCTAAACAATCATCACACTCTCCTAGGGTGGCAAACGTGCTCCGGTGCTTTGTCCTTTTGTGCTTAGAATTAATCACCTATTTCTCTGCCAAATTTACACCTAGGGTTAACAATGACATCGTGCATGCTCTGTCTCGTTTTCAGATGGACTGTTTCCGCTCATTAGCACCAGAGGCGCAGCAATTGCCACAGCCATTCCTGGAGCACCTTTGGAACATGATGTCCTGAAGTGAGTATTGGCTTTAGTAGTCCCATCCACGCTTAGACATCATAAAAAGGCTTGGTTGGACTTTATGGAGTTTCAAGGCAAATTAAAAAATGCTAGGCTTGACACACCCCCTACCAAGGCTGAGGTTCTGCAATACTTGGTACATTTTAGGGAGCTGGGTCGCGCAGCAAAGACTCTATAACATCCAGTCAGCTGCAATCTCCTCCTTCTGTAAGGCTATTTACTCCATAGACCCTTGTGCAGATTTCTTAGTGTGAAGGGCACTGGGGGGCTGGCGCAGGCTGCTGCCTCCCAGCAGTGATGGTAGAAGGCCCATAACATATGACATTCTATGCCAAATCCAAACAACAACAACAACAAAAATAAAAGTTAAGAAGTATCTGTTGGTCCAAGTACAAGGCCCGGTTATTTTTCGGCTGCATACGCCATTGAAGGAATGGGTTTCTGTGCAGGGACCCAAAATCCACTTTTTTCTGTTTCCAAGGGAGCATTTCTAGAATGCTTTAACTTGAGCTCTTGAGCCAAAACCCAGCTGTATAAACAAGTGCTCAGAGCCCTCTCCTTTATCAGTTTGTGACGGCAAGGATGACCTTGGCTGTTCTAGTGGAGTAGGGATGACATGTCTGTTAGGATATTTCCGTTCCACCTTAAAAAGGGGACAGGCTGTTGTGATTCACAACCTACGTATTTCCTGCTCACAGGAAGTTTCTGTTTGTCTATTGCTTTCGTTTCTCTCTATGTGCCCGAGACATCAACGCAGGCAGTCATGTTTTCTTTGTTCTGACCAATGCTGAATAAAGTTGTAAATAATGCTCTCCTGCGTGCATCTTTCGCTGTGCAAATTCTGCTGATAGAGCGTGCACCAGCTCTGGAATGTGGCAAGCTATTTCTGGAGCTCGTGTTGCTAATTGAATGATACTGCGTGTCTACGGGAGATCGATGGATCGTCCGGAATCGACGTGGGGTCATGATGGCCTTTGTCTCCCTGGCAGTATCCCAACAACAGGTTATGGTCCCAGATTCACAGCACTTACAGGAGAGTAAGACTGCGACAGACTGCTGTGAGTTATGTGGAAAAATTGCCGAGGCAGAGTGACTTTGATGTCCGGCTGGCTTAATTGACCTGGGAGCCGCGCTTCGTGATTTATGAGCTGCCGAGATAAGAAGTTTTTGAAGGCATAAAGGCTCACGGCTCAAGTAAAAGCCTGGAATGGAGTTTTTCCAAGCCTCTGAAGGCACTGAGTGCCCAAAGTTACAGGCACAATTATGAGACTTGGGCAAGTTGCTGTGAGAGTCTACTTCGTCAGTTTGGAGTGTGGCATACTGTGTGTGAAGCCCCACTAGTTCCTCTGACAGATAGATGGAGGGCCCAAGATTCAAGGGCCATAGACGTAATTGTCTTGTCCGTCTCTCTGGAGGAAATTGCTACGCTAGCTGGCAATACGACAGCACGTCAGATGTGGAATGCTTTGAAAGTAGCTCATCTGCCAGTCATCCCAGCCCAGAGTTTGACTGCATCGGAGGTCCTGGCTGTTTCCCAGAATGCGAGTGAATGCAGGGATGCTGAGGGCACCGGTTGCAAGCTGCAGGGGGAGCTGACTGTGATGTCATCCCAGGCAGCATTCCAGCCTCCAGGGGGAGCCAAGGAGTCGGCAGCTGAGAGCTCTGATTCCCATGAGAGCCAAGGTCATCGTCTTTGCAGAGGCCAGAAGGCCAGAAGTAAACAGAGACAGATGCCTGTTTGATGGCCAGGAGCAGGGGGGCAAGCAGCAAAAGCCCACGCCGGTGGAAAACAAGGTTTTGCTTGCTGTAAAAGCTGCTCCAAAGGCCAAAGCCAGATTTATTGTTGATTCGAGATGCACCCACCATCTGGCAAAAGATAAGCATCTGTTTATCTCCTTCACACCTCAAGACGGAGAGATCCACCAGGCTGATGGAAAGACGTTGTGAATCGCAGGAGAAGGGACTGTGAGACTTGCAAGTCTGCACACTACCATCAAAGATGTACTTTATGTTCCAGGTGCTGCAGACAATTTGCTCAGTGTCCCACAGCTGACTGGGTGTGGCTTTGAGATTTCCTTCAAGAGGAGCATCTGTGTCATCAGGAAAGGCAAATAGGACATTTTGCATGCAAAGTTTATGGATGGCTTATTCTGTATAACTTATGATGACAATGGTGCTGCTGTGTCAAATGTTGATTCTTGTTGTGTTGCACAAACTAACAAAGTTCTTCATGCAGGATGCATTCACAAGGCACACAGAAGGTTTGCTCACATGTCTTGGCAGGCACTGGCCAAGATGCCGGAGTTGGTTCAGGGTTTGAACATCAAGCCCTGTAAGTATCACATGAAATGTGTATCTTGTGCAGAGAACAAGGTGAAGGTTGCTCCAAAAGGCAAGGAGTCTAGCAGGCAGGCTTCCAAACCCTACCAGCTAGTCCACGCAGACCTGGTTGGTCCACTTGCGCCCTCTTTGGGTGGAGCAAGGTACTTCATGGTTCTAATTGATTCTTTTTCCAGGTACATTCATGTGTTTATGCTGCAGCAGAAATCGGAAGCGTTTCCTAGGTTCAAGGCATTCTGTGCTTGGTTGGAGAATGTTCACAGTAAACGTATTGGCTGTCTCTTTACTGATCAGGGCGGGGAATTCACTTCTCAGCAGTTTGAAGCTTTCCTGACTGAGAAGGGAATACAGCATGACTTGTAAATGTTTAGATCGCCATGGATGAATGGACTTGTGGAGCGAGCAAACCAGACATTGCTTCAAGGCCTAAAAACCTTGTTGCATGATGCCAATCTCCCTGGGAAGTATTGGGGGGAGGCTTTATCAACGTTGGTTTATTCCTATAACAGGAGACTGTCATCACCTATTGGTTGTACTCCCTATGAAAAGATGTTTGGTAAGAAACCTTACGTCAAACACATGAGAATCTTTGGTTCTGACATGTGGGTACACACCCCACAGAGCAACAAGCTTGGGAAGCGTGGGGCACATGGTTTGTTCATGGGGTAAGAAAAAGGTGCATACAGGGTATGGATGACTGATTCTAAGTCCATTAAGTTCACAAAGAGTGTTGCGTACAATCCTAAGTGGGGGGGGGGAAATGTGGGGATTTTCCAGAGTTACCCAGAGGAAGATGAAGGTGATGTGAAAAAAGCAGATAATGTTGAGGTAGAAGAGGAAGCTGAGGATGATGATGATGATCAGAGTTCGGATTCCAGCTCAGTGGGCAGCGCTGCTGCTGATGTCAGCGACAGTGATGACACAGCAGACTACAAGAGCGCAAAGGCCTCAGTCAGACCATCTGATGCGTCTGACAATGAACTGGAAGAACCACTGTTCACCATTGGTCACTTTTCTCCTAAGAAGGAGGAGGTGAGTGCAGAAGACTTGCGTCTAGTACGCAGATCTGAAAGGGCCACGAAAGGCAAAGCTCCAAAGAGATTTGCTGATGAGTTTGCTAAGATAGCAACTGCTATTCTTAGTAGCTCAGAGAAGGTGTGGGAACCTTCAAGCTTCAAAGAGGTTCAGGAGTTAACCTCTAAAGATGCTGAGCCTTGGCTTAATGCCATGAAGGCTGAAGTTGATTCCTTGAACAGGAACCAAACTTGGGAGCTGGTACCAGTAGTCCCAGGAATGAGACTGGTTGGCAGCAAATGGGTCTTCAAGGCCAAGACAGACCAGAATGGCAAGGTTGTCAGACACAAAGCCAGACTGGTCGCCAGAGGTTTTTCACAGGTACCAGGACAGGATTACCACGAGACCTACTCACCCACCGTCACGTATGAGAGCATTCGGCTAATGTCAAGATTGCTGCAGAGGAGAAACTGCATGTTTCCCATCACGACATTAATACAGCTTTTTTGTACGGGGTTTTGGGGGAGGAGCTGTTTATGCTTCCACCTGACAGGATGCAGATACAGAAGGGAATGGTCTGTAAACTTCGGAAATCCTTATATGGTCTCAAGCAGAGTGCCAGGTGTTGGAACACAAAACTCACTGAGACATTGCTTTCTCTAGGTTTTCACCAGGGCAAAGCTGATCCATGTGTGTTTGTCAAGGAGGAGGGGCAAAACAAACTGTATTGTTTATGTTTTGTTGATGATCTTCTGATGTTTTGGAAGAATCAGGCTTTGTACCAAAGCACCCTAGCTCAGCTGAAGGAGCACTTTGACATGAAGGATCTTGGTGAGGTATCCAACTATCTTTCTCTGCAGGTGGAGAGGGACCAAGCAGGTAATTTTCTGGTACACCAAACACAGAAAATTGCTGATGTATTAACTAGGTTGAATTTGGTTGATGCAAACCCAGCAGGCACACCGATGGTGACAGGTTACCAGGTAGATAGTACTGCTGAAGCGTTTTCTGACACTACGCTGTACAGATGCATTCTAGGCAAGCTGAATTTCATTGCTAGATGTTCAAGACCTGACATAGCTGTAAGCTGTAACCTGCTTAGCAGACATGCCAACAATCCTACTGTTCAGGATTGGAAAGCTCTGAAACGCATAGCCTGCTATTTGAAAGGGACTTTGCACTACAGGCTGAGGTTCACCAGTCAGAAGACTGGAGGTCTTGAAATCTTTGCAGATGCTAGTTTTGGAAGTGACACCACAGATGGTACAAGCACTTCTGGAGTATGCTACATGTACAACCACTGTCTGTTTGACTGGCTGTGCAAGCAGCAGACAACAGTGAGCCTAAGTTCCTGTGAAGCAGAACTCAATGCTCTGTCATTTTCACTCATGGATTGTGAATGGTTGATGCAACTGTTTAAGGACATCAGAGTTTCTGTGAAATGTCCTATACAAGTGTATCAAGACAATAGATCCTGTTTGGTTTTGGTGAACTCAGAGTTGCAAGCAAAGAACCAAGTACCGTATTTTTCTCACCATAGGACACACCGGACAATAGGACGCACTTTGTTTTAGAGGGGGGAGAACAAGAAAAAAAAATTCTCCCCCTCTCTGCCCAGCGCCCCTTCAGTGAAGCGGCAGGAGGCGCTGCACAGAGAGGGGGAGAACTTTCCCCCTCTTGTTTTCCCGCTCTAAAACAAGGTGCCATTTAAGGTGCGTTCAGGCGGCTACCTTGGAAGCCTGGAGAGGGAGAGGGGTCGGTGTGCACTGACCCCTCTCGCTCTCCAGGCTTCAGGTTCCTTTTGACCTGCTCTTTGGGGCTGGTGCGGGGAAGCCCACCACCAGTCCCAAAGAGCAGGTCAGGGAGCAACGGAAAGGCGCAGGGAGAGGCTCCTGTCATAGCCGCGCGTCACCTCTCCAGCCGGGAGAGGGTCGCAGGGCTATGGCTTCTTTAGCCCTGCGAGTGCTCTCCCGGCTGCAGAGTTGACGCGCGGCTATAGAGGCTCCTGCCATAGCTGCGCGTCACCTCTCCAGCCGGGAGAGGGTCACGGGGGGCTGCTTTAGTCCCGCGCGTGCTCTCCCGGCTGGAGAGGTGACGCGTGGCTATAGAGGCTCCTGCCATAGCCGCGTGTCACCTCTCCAGCCGGGAGGGGGTCGCGGGGTGCTTCTTTAGCCCCGCCCGCGCGTGCTCTCCCGGCTGGAGAGGTGACACGGGGCTGTAGAGGTTCCTGCCATAGCCGCGCATCACCTCTCCAGCCGGGAGAGGGTCGCGGGGCTATGGCGTCTTCGCTCCATAGGACGCACACACATTTCCCCTTCATTTTTGAAGGGGAAAAAGTGCGTCCTATAGAGCAAAAAATATGGTACTTGCAGATTAAGCTACATCGTGCAAGAGAGTGTATTCAGAAAGGACTCCTTTAGGTGTCCTACATGCCAGGAAATGAAATTCCTGCTGATCTGTTGTCTAAGGTTGTTAACAGAGAACAACCTAAGGTTTATGTACAGAGGTTGCAGTTGGGTTGAACCACAGGTACTACAGGTTACACGGAAAGGGGGAGGGTGTTAGGATATTTCCGTTCCACCTTAAAAAGGGGACAGGCTGTTTTGAGTCACAGCCTATGTATTTCCTGCTCACAGGAAGTTTCTGTTTGTCTATTGCTTTCGTTTCTCTCTATGTGCCCGAGACATCAACACAGGCAGTCATGTTTTCTTTGTTCTGACCAACACTGAATAAAGTTGTAAATAATGCTCTCCTGCGTGCATCTTTCGCTGTGCAAATTCTGCTGATAGAGCGTGCACCAGCTCTGGAATGTGGCAAGCTATTTCTGGAGCTCGTGTCACTAATTGAATGATACTGCATGTCTACGGGAGATCGATGGATCGTCCGGAATCGACGTGGGGTCATCATGGCCTTTTTCTCCCTGGCAGTATCCCAACAATGTCTAGGTCTTATCTTACGTCCTGACGCATAGACCTAGTCCGGGAACAGTGCCAGAGTGTGTTCTTGGAGTTGGTGACCTCTTGCTCCAAGATAAGAGTAGGAACAGGAATACCCTTTTATGGTCAGAAGTACAGGAACGAATATCCTTTTATGGTTAAGAATACCGGAGCAGGAACACATGTGATGTCAACCTGCGTGTATAGGCTGATGTGGTTGGATTCCTGGGGAAGGAGGGAGAGGGTGCCTGGAGGATATATATACTGCATGAAATTTCTCATTTCTTTGGACTTGCTGTGGACTCACCACACAAGTGCCTTCTGCTATCTGGAGAGCAGAATAAACTCTTTCTTTGAACCAACCTTGGTGTCATTTGACTTCCTTCCTCCTGTCCGGGAGCAACGCAGAGCCCACCAATCAGTAAAGTCTAATAAGGCTACACCATTGCCTCCTTTGGCGCTCTGCGCATTGGCGAAGTGGTTTGTGAGGGCCAACAAGATTCCGCTGCTTGGGGAAGTTTGAGAGACCTGACCTTGTCCAGATCCAATTTAGTCCTGCATGTCCGATGTTCCAAAACTGATCAGCAGGGAAAGGGGGCCCTTATTCGGCTCCGAGCAACTAGTCACAATGGGCCATGCCCAGTAAAGAGTACTAGACATTTCATGTACGTGAGACCAACCGTCTCAGGCCCATTCCTCATACATTTGGATGGCTCCTACCTTGCACGGCATCAGTTCATGCGCGCTATGCGAAGGGCGATTGCTGCCTGTGGTTTACCCCCAGCTGAATTCGCGACCAACTCCTTTCGGATTGGGGCCACCAGCACAGCAATGCATTTGGGACTCTCAGCTGAATGGATGAAGGACTTGGGGCGGTGGAAGTCACTGGGGTCCTCTAGCTTGGAGGCAAGAGGGAACTCTGTGGGCCGTCCAGCCCACCCTGAGCTCAGGTAGTACCAGAAGCCGATGCATTGGGTGCCCCCAAGCAGCGGGTATATCCCCATCCGCAGTGCCGCTGCTTGACCTGACACCAGAGAGCCAGTGCTGGTGTCGGCAACCATGTAGTGCCATGGGGAAGGGAAGAGATGTGTTCCAGTTAGATCTTCTTCTGGATTGGAAACCCTGGGGGTCATCCAGTCCAACCTGCCGCAAGGCACCACTCACCCTCCGGTGTGCCCAGGGTGTGGTCGTCAAGCAGACCTTGTTCCAAGGAGCCACCCCGCCACGCCCACCTGGTGGGGCCAGCTCCTAGGAAAGGACAAGGGCTGGTGGGATCTGGAGCCGTTCCTTGACTCCCAGCACCCACCTGCAGGGTAGATGACCCTGGGTGTGCCATCCAGCTCTACAATGCTATCATTCTGTGACGTTGTAAAGCAGGACATGCTCAAAGCAGAGGGTGCTGGATTTTAGTGCTGCACAGGCTGCTGCCCCTGGGTGGGCTCAGACCCAGCAGGGAATTTGGTTTCCGTGTAACATGGCCACCCCATTTCTGGCACGACAAGATACACGAGGAGAAAACACTTTCCTGTCTCCTGTGGCGGCCAGTTCGTCCCTCTCGCTCTCCAGGCTTCAGCGAAAGCCTGCATTCGCCCCAGAGGACGCACACGCATTTCCCCTTCATTTTTGAAAGGGAAAAAGTGCGTCCTATAGGGCCAAAAATACGGTAGTTTTCACTTAGTCTTGGGTTTCTGGTGAATGTGCTTCATTTGCGGCTGGCTTCATTTCTTTTCCATTGGTTTGGCTTGTTTTTTGGACTTTTGCTTTATTGCTTCCTTTGAGAAGTTTTCTTGTTTTTGCATTCTGGTGGTAATACTTTTGAATGCTTTGGGGGTTTCTGGTGAATCTGCTTTGCTTGGGGTTGGTTGGCTTCTTTGTCAGTTTCCATTGATGTTGCTTTTACATGTTTCTTCTGCTTCTTTTCAATAGGTTCTTGTGTTTTTAGTGGTTGACTTCATTGTTGGAATGGTCATTAGACATTTCTGGTGGTTTTGCTTCATTTCTGGTGGTTTTCCTTTCTTGGGGGGATTATCAGATCTCATAAAAATTAATATACTCAAAGGTGCAAACCCCCAAAAACCTAGAAATGAAGCAATCTGTTATGTACTAACCTTGGATCCTAGAAAAATAGGCAAGTAGGATCCTAGAATGCAACAACTGATTGGTCTTTTCCTCCCGGCCATTCAGGCGCCAGGAGGGAAGCAGAATTAGCCAGTCAGCTTTCCCTAAGAAACCAGAGGCCTTTCTCTTGGGCATTGTCGGCCAATTGGTGTCAAAGAAAGACAGAACTTTTTTATGTATGCTACTACAGCAGCAAGAATACTCATTGCAAAGCATTGGAAGACTCAAGATCTACCCACCCTGGAAGAATGGCAGATGAAGGTGATAGACTATATGACATTGGCTGAAATGACCGGCAGAATCCGTGATCAGGGGAAAGAGACGGCGGATGAAGATTGGAAGAAATTTAAAATTTATCTCAAGAAATATTACAAAATTGATGAATGCTAAAATGTTGAGGTTTTTAGAAAGAAAATGAGATTACAGCGACAAAAGATTAAGTAAAAGAAAAGAATAAATAAGGGACAAATTTGATAAAACTAAGTTTAGGATTTGCTGAAATAATTTTGGAAATTAGGATGTAGAAAGGGGAGGTTTGGGGGAGTCAGAGAAGTGAGGTTTATGAAAAAAAGGATATGAAATTATACATGTTTGTTTGTTTCTTTATTTGTTTGTATTGTCTATAAAATTTTTTGTAAAACCAATAAATTTTTTTTTTAAAAAAAACCAGAATTAGCCAGTCAGACGGGACTCATTGTGTAAAAAATGTATATAAAAGCCTGAGGTTGTTGGGGGGGGGCAATAAAGAGCATGAAATACATACAGGACCCCAAGTATATCTCACAATCGTAATTTATATAAAAGAATCCATGAAACGAAAACCGCCCTAAAAGAAACAAATTCAACATAAGCCCAAAAACGAACCAGAAACAACAGAAACAAACCACATCCACCAAAGATGAGAAAACCAATGGAATAGAACCACAAGAAACCCACACAGTAAACATCTCAGGGAATGCCCCTTCCGATCGTCAGGAGAAGGGGGGGTTGCGGGATCACGACCCCTCCCACACTCGCTCTCGCGAGGCTGGCGCCAGCCTCGCGAGAGGCAGGGATTCCCCCAATTAGCATCCCCTGTGGCGCCAGCCAATCGGCTGGCGGCAGGGGCGGGCCTTAGAAAGGCCACTTAAGGTCGGGGCAGCCCTCGGCTTGCCCCTTTTCACCCTGGAGACGACGCGGTTTGCTGGGTCGCCGTGAGGTTCGTCGTCTTCCAGACTTGCCGCTCCTCGTGGTTTGGATTTCAGCGCTCGGATCGCCGCGCCGGCAGCACTCATCAGCTGATCGGATCTACCGCTCTTCAGCTGTGCACTAGATCGCCGTGCCGGCAGCATCCCAGCAGCTCGCAAGCAAGTGGCCGCTCATCAGCTGAGCTTCGGATCGCCAGCTACCGCTCGTCAGCTGCGCCCGGGATCGTCGTGCCGGCAGCCGATCAGCAGCTCGCCAGCAAGCGGCCGCTCATCAGCTGAGCTGCGGCAGCAAAAGGGAGCGCCTTCAGCCTCTCAGCAGCCTGCCAGCAAGCGGCCGCCCATCAGCTGATCCTCCGGCAGCGGATCGGAGCGACGCGCCCCTGCCTGAATCTACCTCCGTGCTGGTCTCTCGGGTGCGAGCAGCCACCGCGCTCAAGGCTTACGAGCCGCGCCGCCGAAGCGCCACTGTCCGCATCTTCCCCACGAGCCATTGGCACACCGCTGGTGCCGCGCCGCTTTGTTTGACCCTCCCTGGACGGATCGCCATAGTGAGCAGCTGCAGCGCTCACTGAAGGTTACAAGGGGGAACGGGAGGCTATTGGGGAGCGTGGTGAGGGGTAGCGGCCACGAAGCCTCAGGGCCGGAGAGTCCTTTTGCGGGTACGCAGGGGGCTTTTGCAGCGACTGTTGCAGATTGCAGCGTCCTGGTTGCCTAGCCAACGGTCGCCATTTTGATTGAACCACGTGGCTTTAGAAGCGGCCATTTTAGTAGAGGCATCTCTAGTTGGGAGCGCATAGAGGCTTAGTGCTTCCCTTCTTACCTGGCTGAGAAGTCCCTCTTTAATTTAATTTAATTTGCCTCCGCCCACGTGGCCTGGTGGTGGCCTTTTTAAACTAGATCTGCTACCTAGCCTGGTTTGAGGAAAGCATTCGCAGTCATAGTGATTTAGCTGGTACTGAATTATATTTGAGGTTGTATAGGCTATAACCTAGCCGGTTTTTCCAGCCGCTTTCCCAGCATTTACAATTATTTATAATTATTTGGTGGTTGGCGCTAAATTAATTTGAGCTGATTTAGTATTTGATAGCCTTACGCGTTGTATTTAAAAGGACATTTGGTGGTTTATAAGGCTATTCCCAAAGTGGTTGTCAATTGTACTGGTTGCTAATATATTAATACAAAATATCTTGCTTGGTTGACAAGGGCTACCTGACCCCATTGACCGCAATTCCTGCTGTGTTTCGTTGCTTATCCAGGCCGCCTCTGCCTGGAAATTCATTTAGCAGGTTAGACTGATAGTGATATAGCCCCAGTTACATAAATAATTATAAATAAGTAATCACATATATATACACATAAATAAATAAATAAATAGAAAAACAAGTATAAATAAATAAATAATAAATAAATAAATAATAATAATAATAAAATAAATAAAATTAAATTAAAAAACAAGCAAACATATAAATAAACAAATAGGTAAACAATAAATAAATAAAATAGACACTCGATTTGCTTACTAACTTGACTTGACTTGCGCCCACCCCCCCGAGGCACTGCTTTCAGCTTGGTCATGGAGGGCAGCAGCAACCCCCAACAATCTCAGCGTGGCAACGCCCTAATGCCAACAGGCCCTTGTAACCCTCAGGCCTTGGCCCAGCTTTTTTCCGCGCTGCAATCATTCTACGCGCAGTGCAGGGCACCTATCACTCCCTCTCCGAACATTGTCGAGGTGTCACAAGATTGCATACCAGACACCCCCCCCCAGTCAGCAGGGTCAGGATGGTCCCTCCACTAGTGCAGCTAATGTGGTTGAGCAGGCCCCCAGCAGGCCACGGACGCGCCTACAAGCTGCTAGAACTCAAAAATCTAAGTCAGGTCCACTGAAAGGCAAGGCACCAGCTAAAAAACCTAGGGCGAGCGGACAAAAGGCCAGGCCGGCGGTGGCCTCTACATCAGCCCCGCGCCAGGAGGTGATTGATGTTCCCAGTGTTTTCCAGGATAACCCTAGGCAACCAAGCACATCGGAGGAGTCATCTTCTGAGGAGGAGCTGCCCCCTCAGCAGGTGGCTGCTGCCAGCGACCCGGCCCCCCGTGACGACGCTCCACGGGGCGGAAAGCGGAAGGCGAAGAAGAAACACCGGTCGAAGAAAAGCAAGAAGAGGGACACTTCGGACTCCGAGGAGGAAACAGGTACCTCTTCATCAGATGGGGATAGTGACGCCCCAATGGAGGCATATTGGGGGGAGGAGGAGGACACTGGAGCACCCCAGTGGGTGCATGAGCGGAGGGCAAACTCACACAGGAAGACATTTAACGGCACGCTTGATTGGAAGGATGGGGCTCTGGTTCCAGACGTTAAAGTCTCAACCAACGCTGCCACTGACTTTATTCTGGGGAACCACCTCTCTAAGAGGAAGAGGAATAAGATATTGAATGGCAATTATGTAGATATGTTTTCCTTGCTGCCCCCAGCTCAGGTCAAGGGAAAAGGGGAAAAAATTAAGTACTATGGGAAAAGGAGGTACAGGGTACCCCGGGTAGAGCGAACGTTCGAGAATTGGCTTAATGGCTATCAAGTGTTTATGGCTGTGGTGTCAAGTTGCTATCCCAAGAGGGGCGCGCACCTCGTGTCCTACCTGGCACACGTCAGGAGGGCACGGGAGATGGCAGGAGATGAAGCTGCTTTGGCGTATGATGAAGACTTTCGGAGGAATGCCTCGCTGCTGTCTTCAACGCGCTGGGAACAAAAGGACAACAATTGCTGGTTTGAACATGTGGGGCCCAATATTGAGAAGAAAGCCGCTCAACAGCCAAAATCTGGTAAGGTGGAGACCCAACGCCGTAGGCAGTGCTGGGACTTCAACAAGGGTACCTGTCAGCGCGTTACTTGAAAGTACTTGCACGAATGCGATAGGTGCCTAGGCAGCCACCCAGCAGTCAACTGCTTCAAAGGGAGGCAGCAGCCCTTTCGGGGAGGCAGGGGTCACCTCTCCCGGGGAAACAGGGGTGGCCCTGCCGGACCTGCAGCCCCCTCCCAAGGGCCAACTGGGGCTCGTTACTAACATCTCCCTAGGCCTTGCGTGCTCTCCGATAAAATTGGAGCCCTTGAGAGCATTGTTAAAGTTCTATCCAAATAGACGTGCAGCCCACCTACTGGATGAAGGGTTTTCTGAAGGTTTTAGAATTCCGGTTGCCTTCACACCCAATTCCAGTTGCCCCCCTAACCAGAAATCAGTATTAGAAAGGCCCGACATCGCGTTTAAAAAGATACAGAAGGAGATTACAGCCGGCAGGGTGGCCGGTCCATTCGCAACTCCGCCTATCGAAGGGCTTCATATCTCCCCCCTTGGTATTGTCCCAAAGAAGGCCCCCGGTGAATTTAGAATGATACACAACCTGTCCTATCCCAAAGGATCCTCGGTTAATGACGCCATTCCCCAAGAGATGTGCACGGTGAAGTATTCGTCTTTCGATCAAGCTGTGCGGTTGGTGCGGAGCTTTGGCAGGGGCGCCTTTTTGGCAAAATGCGACATCGAGTCAGCATTTCGCCTACTCCCGGTTCATCCGGAAGACTACCGCTGGTTGGGTTTCAAATTCCAGGGAGCTTACTTCATTGACAAAGCTATGCCCATGGGTTGTTCTGTTGCCTGTGCTGCGTTCGAGACCTTCAGCACATTCTTGGAATGGGCCCTAAAGTTTAGAACTGGCTCTCTGGGGGTGGGTCATTATCTCGATGATTTTATTTTGGTGGCAAGTGACGCTGGGGAGTGCAGGTCCCTCCTCCTGGCCTTCGAGTCCTTAGCTAGGGAACTGGGTGTCCCTCTGGCAAGCGAGAAGACCGAGGGCCCGGTCACTACCATGACCTACCTGGGCATTGAACTTGACACCGTTGCCCAAACCTCGCGATTACCGGCTAAAAAATTGGTTGCCTTAAGAGAGCTTATCGGCCAAATACTGCCCCTAAAGAAGGTCACCTTGAGGCAAATTCAATCCCTCCTGGGGCACCTCAACTTCGCCTGCCGTGTAATTTCCCCCGGTCGTCCGTTCTGTGGCCGCCTAGCAAAGCTGTCCATGGGCTTACGGTCACCCCATCATAGGGTACGCTTATCCAAGGCAGTAAAGGCGGACCTCCTTGTTTGGTTGCAATTCCTGGATGGTTTCAACGGCATATCGCTTTGGCAGGATAGTTTGGTGCTGCAGTCTGATTTCCAAGTACATTCGGATGCGGCCGGGTCCTTAGGTTTTGGGGTCTACTTCAGGGGCCAGTGGTGTGCCCAGCACTGGCCTCCCTCCTGGCAAGGTAAACCAATACTACGTGACTTGACATTCTTAGAATTCTTTCCCATCGTGGTTGCAATTCACTTATGGGAAGACCAGTTCAAGAACCATAGGGTCTGTTTCTGGACGGACAATCTAGCGGTCGTGTCAGTTTTGAATAAACAATTGTCACGCTCACCCAGAGTAGCGTCCCTTTTACGGTACTTTGTCCTCTCCTGCCTGCGGTTGAACCTTCACGCTTCAGCCCAGTTCGTCCCTGGTATTGATAATAACATCGCGGATGCTGTATCTCGTTTCCAGATGGAATGCTTTCGCTCATTGGCGCTGGATGCGTAGCAGCAGCCTCAACCATTCCCGGAGCACCTCTGGAATATTGGCAACAAGAAGCAATAAAGGAGTATTGTCTGCGCTAGCGCCTTCTACCCTGAGATCGTATAATAAGGCGTGGCTAGACTTCACATCCTTCCGCATCAAAAAGGGACGGTCCAAGCCAGGCAGGCCACCGTCCAAGTCTGAAGTCATAGAGTACTTGGTCCACCTTAGAGATCTTGGCCGGGCCCCCAAAACCCTCAATATTCATTCAGCAGCTATATCCTTCTTTTCTAAAACTTTATTTTCTGTGGATCCCTGTTCGCATTTCGTTGTGTGTAAGATGCTTGAGGGCTGGCGCAGGTCCAGGCCTCACGGCCGGGACAGGAGAAGGCCAATAACTTTAGATATACTCACCCAAATCCGTAGGAAGCTGAGGGCCCTGTGTTGGTCAAGATATGAAGCCAGATTATTTTCAGCAGCGTTTTCTTTCGCATTTTTTGGCGCCCTACGCATAGGCGAAGTGGTTTGTGAGGACCGCGCAGCGTCCAGGGGGCTACTACTTGAGGACGTAACTGTGGGCAGTGCGCATGTAATGTTAAGAATCCGTAGTTCGAAGACTGATCAGCTTGGCAAGGGAGCCTTGGTTCGCCTCCAGGCGACTCAAAAGGCGGGCCCTTGCCCTGTAAAGGATGCTAGAAAATACCTGTGTGTAAGACCAGAATCTAGTGGCCCCTTTTTCTTGCATTCCGACGGTTCCTCCCTCTCAAAGCAGCAGTTCACGAGGGTCATGCGCAAAGCAATTGCCGCCATCGGGCTTCCCCAAGAGGAGTACGCAGCGCACTCCTTTTGCATTGGGGCGGTGACCACCGCCACCCATATGGGCTTACCGGCTGAAAGAATTATGGACATGGGGCGCTGGAAATCCAACGCATTCCAGGGTTATATACGGTAGACCTTCTAAATTCCCCTCAGCTTTCCCCCCGGGCACTCCTCCTGATCCGGATCTCCGATTCTCTCTTTTCAGGTACTGGTGTGGTTCGACTGTGGATCCTCGGCCACAGCATCGTATATTGGGCAAAGCGGCGCGCCGAACAAAGGGGCTGGGTTAAAGAGCTACGGCTACCCAGCTGGGTCAAACTATCATGGATCACTAGGAGGGGTATGCGTTGGGAAGAGTTTTTCCCAGTTGTATCCAAAAAAATCGCTGCCGAGGGCCCACCCAGTGCCTTGGTCGTCCAGCTGGGCGAGAACGACTTGGCGTATAGGAAAGGGGTGAACTTGATGTGGAACATTATCAATGACTTGGAATTGTTGAGGGCATCCCATGAAAACATTACAATAATTTGGTCATCTTTGCTGGAAAGGCGATGTTGGCGGGATGCAGAGAAACCCGTGGCTGTGAATAAAGCTAGAAGGATTGTGGAGCGCACGGTGGCACGTAGAGTGGCCGCATGGGGCGGTCGGGTCATTCAGCACCCATGCATACGGTTTGACAAGGAAATGCTTTATCGCTGGGATGGCGTGCATCTATCTGATGCGGGAAATGATATTTGGTTGGCTGATATTTTTCAAGGTGTTAGGGATTGGTTACAGGTCTGAGGGTATTGGCGGCGAGCCGGCTTGAGGCTCGGTGGCGGTAGGCATTGGCCGGGGTATTGTCATGCAGATGAGGTTGGGGGGGGAGGAACGCCATCACCCCCCCCAATGCTTGAAGGGTAGTTCGTTAAAGGACTCCGAGGGGCGACGCCTCGTCCGAAACCTACGGAGGCTAGGGCCTAAAGCGCGCCCCCGAGCGGTAACCCCTCGGGGAGCGCCTAGGGATACGCATCTCAGGTGGCTCCCCCTGTTGGTGTTTAACCCTTCCCGGTCAGACCGGATAGTCGGTTAGGGGCCAATGCCTAAAGCCAATACCCTTCATTTCCTGTAATCAATAAAGTTGTGGCCATTTTCGCCCATTAACCTAAAACGCTGTGTCCGTTGTCTTTATTTATTCCACCTGTGGGGGGGGGGAGGGAATAGCCACGCAATGCCCCTTCCGATCGTCAGGAGGAGGGGGGGTTGCGGGATCACGACCCCGCCCACACTCGCTCTCGCGAGGCTGGCGCCAGCCTCGCGGGAGACAGGAATTCCCCCAACTAGCATCCCCTGTGGCGCCAGCCAATCGGCTGGCGGCAGGGGCGGGCCTTAGAAAGGCCACTTAAGGTCGGGGCAGCCCTCGGCTTGCCCTGGAGACGACGCGGTTTCCCACCCACCCGCCCTCTAGGTTTTGCCACTGGCCTTGCTATGGGCTTTGGCTGGTCGCCGCAAGGGGCCTGGTAGGAGTTTTTCCATTTGGCTAATTGGCTGGTTTTGTGAGCCACTTGGTTTTTTCGCCTACCTCGTAGCAAATCGTCACAACTCCCTCGGTTTTGGCGGTAGGCATTGGCCGGGGTATTGTCATGCAGATGAGGTTGGGGGGGGGAGGAACGCCATCACCTCCCCCAATGCCCCAAAGCCAATACCCTTCATTTCCGGTAATCAATAAAGTTGTGGCCATTTTCGCCCATTAACCTAAAACGCTGTGTCCGTTGTCTTTATTTATTCCACCTGTGGGGGGGGGGAGGGAATAGCCACGCAAAAGCGAAATCACCCCCACACCATGCAAAACTAAGGTTTAACTGGCTTTGGGGCAATTTACTTTTCCCCTCTTGTCGGGGGTTTCTGGTGGTATTTCTTCTGCTTCTCACATTTCTACTTCTTTTCTTTTCTTTTCTTTTTTAATAAAGTTTATTGGTACAACAAGAAAAAAGAAAAAGAACACAAGTACCAAATTACGCACAAGAATAACCATAGACACATAATTTTCTTAGCAAATAATAAAACATCTATTGGTCTTAACACTAAAGAACCAACCTCCCTTCTATTCCATATTTCAAATTCATATTACTTATTGCCAATACACACTTTTATCATAATTAAACTTATTCTTAATACCGTATTTTTTGCCCTATAGGATGCACTTTTTCCCCTCCAAAAATGAAGGGGAAATGTGTGTGCGTCCTATGGGGCGAATGCAGGCTTTCGCTGAAGCCTGGAGAGTGAGAGGGGGTCGGTGCTTCAGGAGAGCCCCAGCGCCAGCCCCACAAGGTCGGGGGACAGAGGGAGGCGGAACGCCGCCATCCTGCTGTCTCCCGAAGTGGTTTGGAGGCTGACAGCGGGGAGACCCCGCCGCCAGCCCCGCAAGCTCCGGGGACAGCGGGGAGGCGCAGCGCGTCATCCCGCTGTCCCCGGACCTGATCTGAAGGCGGGCAGCGGGGAGAAGAGCGCTTCTCCCTGCTGCCGGCCCCACAAGCGCCTGGGGGGAAAATAATTTTCCCCCCCTTTATTTCCCCCCCAAAAAAACTTGATGCGTCCTATGGGCCGGTGCGTCCTATGGGGCGAAAAATACGGTAAATATAATTTCTTATATCTACCTTGCAACTATTACTCGAATGCTGCAACAGAATTTAAACTACTATATTTATTTTTCAGATATTCTTTGAAAACCTTCCATTTTGAAACAAATTCCTGTTTTGATTTATTCTTTATTTTTTCTGATAAACCATCTAATTCGGCATATTCTGTCAGCTTTTGAATCCAATCTTGTATAGAGAGGATTTCATTACTCTTCCATTTTGCTGCGATCAAAACTCTTGCTGCTGCTGTCACATATAAAAAGATACCCTTCCTCTTTTGTGGAATATCTAAATCTGTTATTCCCAGGAGGTAGGCCTCTGTTTTTTTATTGAAAGAGATCTTTATCATTTTTTGCAGTTCTGCATGTATACTCTCCCAGAATACCTGTATTTTCCTACATATCCACCACATATGGTAGAATGTTCCTGAGTCCCCGCATTGCCAACAATTACTTGACACATTTTTATACATTTTTGAAAGTTTCCATGGTGTTAGAATACCATCGATGTTGCATTTTTTGAAAGTTCTCTCTAATCGTGTAACAATTTGTGAATTTCCAATTGATCTTCCATAAATTTTCCCATTGTGCCATGGTTATTGAATGGCCAAAATTCTGGGACCACCTCACCATTGCCACTGTTACCTCCTCCTCCTTGACTGTCCAGTCAAGGAGGAGTCGATAAGTTTTGGAAAGAGTTTTTCTTTTAGAATTTACCAGATCAGATTCGAATCGGGAAATTTCTGTTGAGAACCCCTTTTGTTTGTCAGATTTAAATTTTTCAAATAACTGATGGTATTGAAACCAGTCTGAGATGTGTTCTCTTATTTCCTCAAAGTTTTTAAATTTTATTTGGTAATCTCCATTTTTTAGAAGTGTTTTATATGTTGGCCAGCTTTCCTGGGTTTTTTTCCCGTTTTACTGCTATGGCTTCTATTGGAGAAGTCCACCACGGGACTTTAGGCTCCATCAGGTCTTTATATTTTTCCCATACAGCAAAGAGTGACTTTCTTATTATATGGTTGGTAATTTTTTAATGAATTTTCGCTTTTCCATATATCAGGTAGGCGTGCCATCCCCAACAGTTGTCAAAACCTTCCAGGAGGTCCGAATCCTGCAACGTGCACCAATCTTTTAGCCAGGTGAAACAGGCTGCCTCGTAGTAAAGTTTTAGGTCGGGTAGAGAAAAGCCTCCTCTCTCTTTTATGTCTATTAAGATCAGGTGTTTAATCCTAGGTTTCTTCCCTTCCCACAGGAATTTGGAAATTTCTCTTTGCCATATCTTGAGACAACCTGCTTCACCCAGTATTGGAATCATTTGAAATAAAAAAATGAATTTTGGAAGCACATTCATCTTTATAATGGAAATCCTACCCAGAAATGTTAATTTTAGTTTACTCCAGGTTACAAAGTTTTTTCTAATCTCTAACCAAGTTTTGGTGTAATTATCCTGAAATAAGTTTATGTTCTTGGGGGTGATCCAAATACCCAAGTGTCAGAGCCGCTTCCAGGTCCCAGCTCACAGAGGACCACGCTAGCCGGCAGTATTGTACAAACTTCTTTATTGAGTTACAGTTTCCATTTTCAAGCCGCAGCGCGCAGCTCTACGTCTTAGAAGCTAGACCGGCAAAGCTCCGTCTGAGTCTCCGCCTCCTGTACACCAACTTAATACTCTAGCCTTACTCCACCTCTTCCGTCTTTCCTTTCTCCTCTGGGTCCCTCTACCCCCCGTGGTCTCTTCCTTCCTGGACTCTTCTGACGCTGACCCCCCCGACTCTTCTCCCTCCTTGCGGCGGGCTTTAGGACCTGGCTCCCTATCTGGGCTGCTTATTGTGCCGCCTTCCTGTGCATTTGAACTTGGCGCGCGCGCGCAGCCTTCAACCTTCCTCTTGACCGTTTCCTCGCTCCCCGATGGAGGTGTGGCCAATCCTAACTCCTGCCCTCCCGCTTGCGGCGAGCCGCCAGATCCCGATACCTGGGACCCCTCCCCCCTACTGCACTCTGGTGGGGAAGCTGGTCCCAATTTCCAACTGCTGCTCTCTGAGTCCCCTCTGGTCCCTTCTACCTGGGGTGTCCCCCTAGGCGCCCCCCTTGCTCTGACCACTGGCGCCCCTTTCTGTGAATCTTCCGACTCACTGGAAAGACTCGGAGATCTCGGGCCGCTGTCATCGCTCATTTTACCTTCGGATTCCTCCCCCTCGCTCTCTGTTTCCTCCCTTTCCTGTGCCTCTGCTCCTGAACCCCTGACACCAAGTATTTCGCTTTTGAGGAGATTTTAAGGCTCAATATTTTTTCTAAGTCATCCTTTTCTTCCGTGGTTACATTTTTAACAAGCATTTTTGTTTTTGTTATATTCAGCTTAAAGCCTGCCACTTCTCCAAATTCTTTAATCAATTCCAGCACTCTTTTCAGACTTTCTTTAGGGTTTTCAGTCATAACAAGTAAATCATCCGCAAAAGCTTTAATTTTATATGTTTTGTTTCCCAGAGTGATGCCTTTAACAAGCTGATCCTTTCTTACCTGATTGTTCAAGACTTCCATCACCAAGATAAATATCAGTGGTGACAGTGGGCAGCCCTGTCTGGTTCCCTTGTTTATTTTGCACTCCTCAGTAATTCTTCCGTTGATGATTAATTTTGCATATTGTTCTGAATAGATGGCATTTATTCCTTTACAAATATTTTCTCCCAGTCTGATTTCTTCCATTAATTTTTTCATAAACTTTCAGGACACGTTGTCAAAAGCTTTTTCAGCGTCCACCAACATAATAGCTGCTGGTTTATCAATGTTAATATCCAAATATTCTAATACATTAATCACACATTGTCAGCTTGCCAGCTGCACACGTTGCTGCACTTAGCAGAAAAACACTCCCGGCAGCCAGCCATAAATTCCTTTCTTTATTTTCTTCAGACAAGATTACATGCCGAATAAACAAAGTGACCCCTCCCTCGAGACCAACAGAGCCAACGGCTCAGCCCCTTCCGTTTCCCCCTGTGACGTGGATCCCCATCTCTCTGAAGCACCCCTTCCTCCCCAGACTCATCCTCTTCTCTGTCTTCTGAGGAGGACTCAGTACTGAGCAGTGGAGATCGTTCCCTGTATCCTCTAATTCTTTCCTCCCTCGCTGCCTGCAGTTCCCTGACACACATCTAATATTGGATTGCATAAATCGTCCGGGAAGAAATCTGGTTTGATCTTTATGAATTATCTCTTTCGGCACCATTTTTAATCTATTTGCAAGAATGTCTGCAAATATCTTGTAATCGTTATTTAGCAGTGCAATGGGTCTGTAATTGGCCATGTTTGAGGCATCTGTTCCCTGTTGGTGGATAAGAGTAATAAAGCTGTCCTTCCAGGTTTTCGGTAGCTTTCATTAGGTCTTTCATGGGAAGAAATAATGCTTGTTCTAACTTTTTATAGTAATTAGCTGGGAGACCATCTGGGCCTTTCCTAATTTTGATCTCTGTATAGCTTGTTGCACCTCCATAGCTGTTATTGGTGAGTTCAAAATTTCAATTTTTTCCTTAGGTTAGGTAGTTTATTTTTGCCCAAATAATCAATTATTTTCTCTAGAGTCTCTGGACCTTCTTTATATAGTTTTCCCAAAAAAACTAGCAAAGTTTTTACTAATTTCCTTCGGTTCTTGGATCCATTTGTCTTCAGTTTTAATTTTATTGATAATTCTATCTTCCTTTTTCTTCTTTAATTGCCGGGCCAGAAGTTTGCCAGGTTTATTTGCAAACTCAAAATTTCTATGTCTCAACCATTTTATCTTCCATTCTATCTCTTCGTTTATTATCATGGAGAATTGCATCTGTAAAATTTTTATACTTTGCTTAATGAGTTCATCATCTGGTTTTTGGGAAAGGGTCCTTTCCTTTTTTCTAATTTCCTCCCAGATCTCCATTTTCTTCTCCTCCTTTATTTTCCTTTGGAATGCGTTTTGTTGGATAAAGAAGCCTCTTATGACGGCTTTACCCGCGTCCCAAACTTTCTCTAGATCTACTCCTTGATTTAAATAAACTTAAAATATTATTCTAAAATTTGCTTGGCCTTCTGTACAGTTTTTTCATCATTTAACATACTCTCATTAAGTTGCCACCTTTTAACCTTTTCTTCTTTTCCTTTAAAGAGTTAAAAGAGACTAAACAGTCAGCCGGACAGTTATTTGCTTTTGCTGCATTAGATTTGACTCTGAATGCTTTTTCTATTTTTTGTGCTACTTCTGCTTCTTCTAGGTCTAACCAAGCTGCTAGCTCTTTTGAGTTTTTTCCCCCAGTTATTTCTTCTGCGTCCTCTGTTAGTCCTCTGAATCTTAGGGTATTCTCCCTTCTCTGCATTTGCAACATCGCAACAGAGTCCAGAGTTGAATCCTGCTGCGCTTTCAGATCTGCTGTTTCTTTCCTTATCTTATCACATTCCCTTTTCGACTCTCTATTTTCATTTTGTAATTTTTTCTGAGCTTCCTCTAGGTTCTGTGTTTTACCTTTAAGGTCTAGCACTATTTTCGTCAGTTCTGAATTTTTTTGTACTAAATTGTTGACCTAAGTTGATAACTCAGCTGTTATTTTCACATTTTCATCTATTTTAACACCCATTGAAATAAATTTTTCTTCTGTTGCTTTTGCCATTTCATTTACATTATTTTTTAAATCTTGGATATCTTTCTTCAAACTTAAAATTAATTCTCTCATATCTAGTGGTTGATCCATGTCAATTACAGAAGTTCTCCTGTTTTGTGAGACTGAAACTGCCACAGAACCTGACACAGTTGTTTTTTTACCAGACATCACTAAGAAATTCAATTAGCTCACAAGGTAATTTGTTCTCTTTCTTTCTGTCTTACAGACTGAATATCAATAAAATTCAATCTTAATGCAATCGTGACAATATTTCCAATGTGATAATTAATGAATGTCAATTAAATTCAATCTTTCTTAATGCAATCACGACAGTTTTACCAATCTGATAATAATCTCTGGCCTATGTATCCACTAATTCTTTATATTCACCAGTTTCACTAAATATATTTAAAATTGATTATGGACAATTATCTAATTAGTGACAGCCAATCATCAATACAGAACTATCACAAATTCATCAGCTCAAATAAATATAATAAATAATTGCAATCCTTGCGTTCACTTACTCATTCAGGGTGATAGATCATATATACAAATCTTTAAACAGGTTAGCGGTTCAGTTAATCAGCACCTTACAACAAAACTAATGACATCTGATGCTAATATCAGCTGCATTAGCTACCAATAGATGGCGAAAGGCAAAGCAAATAAAAACAGAAAAAACAGCAACAAAAAACAAAAAACAGACACAAGACAAAACCACACAAAAACACAACCAGAAAAACAACAGAAGTGAAACAGAGAAACAAAACAAAACAAAAAATACCCCAAAAAAAATTACAAAAGAAAGAAACAAAGAAAAGATGGGAGGGTAAGAGAGAAATAAAGCAAGAGAAAGTAATAATAATAATGCTATTTATAATTTATAATTTGTAAAGGAATAAAGAGGGGGAAGAAAATATGAAAAGTATATATAAATAATAAGAAAGGAGCTGGTGAGTATTTTCAATTAATAATGTACAATGCAATAATATTAGGTACTATTCTCTCTAGATGTTACTCTTCCAGAGGCAACAGGAATGCTATTCCAGTAATGGGGTATAAGGTCTATAAAATTTTATGAAACCTTTTCTCTTTCAGCAGATTATGATGCAGTGCTTTGGTATCTTCACTAGTTGCTGATCTTGCAAAAATCCCTGTAATTGATCTTATAAGTCTTGTTAGAGGAACGTCTTTTTCGAAAGAGTGCAAAATTTTTATTCACCAGCTGATGTCGCTGTTTGAGTCACTCCCTCTCTGCAATTTCCAACCCTCTTCTCAATCTATGTCAGTCTATGTCAGTCTTATACAATTCATTTCCGTTCCTCAAACCAGGAAAATGTTGGTCTAAGAAAATGTCAGAGCACGTGAGTCAGCAGAAGTACTCTTAGCCGTTGTAAAATTGATTTATACTCCGTTGAGCGTCCATGGTAGTCCACAGCCAACGACAAACAGAAATCCCCGGAAAGGAAAGATAGCAACACTTCGTGGGAGAGGGGAGGCTATGCAAAGTTGATTACAAAGTTATAAATCTGCTTCTTTTCAATTGGTTTTGGGATTCTGGTGAATTTGGTAATGATTTGATTGAAGTCTCTGTCTGGCAATTTTCCTTTTTCATGAATTCCTTCCTTCTTGGGTTTCTGGTATCTCACTTTTGGTTTTCACATTTCTCTTAGTTTTGCTACGTTTCAGGTAGTTTGCTTACTTTTTGGAATTATCGAGTCTCATAAAAATGAAGCAATATCATTAGAAGCTTAAAAAGCATGAAAAAAAAAACAAAAACCCAGGCACTAACCCTAACCCTGAACGTCCACCTATCCCCTCCCTAACCCTAATCCTGATATTCTGGTCATCCATCTTGGGGATAACAATCTGGTGAGGTAAATTCAGTTGAGATCACTAAATATCAGCTGTGCTTCCTCATCCCTGAGTTTATCATAGTTTGGTTTGGAATGTTGTAGAGGTGCTTATGGAGTGGGGGCAGCCTTCCTAAGAAGGTGGATGGGCAAGACATAAAGCTAATCATTCTACAACGATGTTTGTGTTTGAGAATGTGGGTGCTTATATCCCTCATGGCAGAATTATGTTCTGTGCCCCACAGTTGTATAGACCTGGTGGTATGCATCTTTCTGATTTGGGTTGTGACATGATTCTTAAGGATCTGCAAAGAGCTCTGTTTGAGCACTTGTGTGTTTGTGGGTGGAGGTGAACAAGCACACCTGCCCAGACTTAATTTGATTTGGTTTCATTGGTCAAATCTGACTAGTTTTGCTGATCCTCAAGTTGTTATATTTAATAAATACAACCTATTTATCCACTTTTGGTTGTCTGGACTCTTCCTCCTGATGTGCTAGGAACCACTCCCTTTGTGGGGCACTGCAAAATGTGTGGTTTTTACTGTAAACATTTTGCCAGACTTTGGCCCTGATTTGGAGTGAGTCAGACGACATTGGGTTTTTGGGTGACCTCATGACCCCTGTCAGTTACTTGGTTTGTGGGGTGCTGCAAAATGCTACAAAACTTTTGCCAGACTTTGGCACCAGTGTGGAGTGAATTGGACAATGTTTGGTTTTGGATATTAATTATGCACCCCAGTTTGATGTATCAATTACTCTGTTTGTGGGGTGTTACAAAATGTGGGGGTTTTGCTGCAAAACTTTTGCCAAGCATCAGTTTTGATGGGATCCCAGATTTGGGGGTTTGTAGTTAAATGAAGCGTTCTTTCAGTGCTTCTTGGGAAATGTGCAGTTTCCGTCAGATCAAACTAATACTACTGGATAAAATTATATGGTTGTTGATTATCAGACAATTCTCCCATTTATCAAGGAAAACGTGTGTTATGGGTGGCTTTTGCTTGGTGTGTGTGACTGTTGACAGACAGATTTGAAAAGGAACACAGCTTCCTCTGTTTGTCTCACAGTAACTTACTGGCTTTTTTGATTATGCAGTCGGCTCGCCCAACACTTCCAGCTGGATTCCGAGGACAGGAAATGATTCTGCTAAAGGCTTTCTGTGAATATAATTCCAGTTGATTTGTTTTAATGGTCACATAAAGGCACTTTCTTTGGTTATAAAATGATGTTGTGAGTCTTATATCTGAGCAGTCAATAAACTCCCTCCCCCACAGAAACGCTTGTCTTACTTCTTCTTCTGCTTAGCATCCATACTTACATGTTTGTTTAAAGAAAGACTAACCCCACCCCGAACCCCACCTCCAGCTTTCATCTTATTATTCTAGTGACTAGTCAGTGTTCATAGCAACAGTTGCTTTTGTTCCTAGACAAACTGCCCTGAAAGACAGTTACTATGAACTACATGTGTCTTCTTGATATATAAAGTTGTTGCTAGTTTCTGCAAAACACTTCTTTATCTTTCAACAAGAAATAAATGAATAGGAGGCTGCCCTAAGGAAGAAGTGTGATTGCATCTGGAATATCAGACTCTCTGTATTTTTATTTATTTACTTGATTTAGGGGTGGCCACTTCACCCCCTGGCTATGCCCATGTCCCCAACTAAGTGATCCTGCCATGCTGTGAGCTACTACATTATCCTGCACTTTACAGAACCTTCCTTAGAGAATAAAAAACTGAGGCAAATTTCCAGCCTAAACAGGCTACACAAAAAAAAAAACAGCAGCGATTCTTTATGTTTGACTTGTGCTTGAGCGCCTGATATCTCAGAAAATCAACATCAGTGTTGGGGTGGGTGGGTCAGGGCATTTCCAAAATGTTATGATAGATGGAGCCATGGATGTGGCCAAGGGGGGCCTACTAAATAAAAATAAATAAAAATACATAGCTAACTGAGGTTCTGACCCCCTAACAAAAGGCCTGCCCCCACTAACAAAAATGCTGGCTACGCCCATGGATGAAGCCAACTACAGTGTAGCATGTGTGGGCCGTGGGGGCACAAATTTGTGGCAGGGGGCACAAACAGGTGCCCCCAAAGCAGGCTCCCTCATTGGTGCCTGGCTCTGTGTGAGAAGGAGCTGACCTAAGCTGCTGTGCTTCTGCTGGCCAGAGTTCTGTCCTTATGTTAGGCCTGACCCAGGGAAGAGAGCAGGAGGGTGGGTGGCCACAGTGCACCTCGCTCCCAGTCACAGCAGCAGCTCCGCCTCCGGGTCACGTCTGACCTGGCGCACTCAAGGAGCCTGAGCAGCAGCTTTCCTGCCCCTCTCCTCCCCTGGACAGGGGCATGTGGGGCATGCCCCTCTCCCCTCGTTGAGTTCTGCAAAGGCAGCCTGAGACTGAGGAGGAAAGAGCTCACTGCTCATGCCAACCCTAGAGAGGATGTAAGAAAGAAGCAGGCTGTTGGAGGACAGCAGAGAAGCAATTGAGCTTGGTGGAGCAGTGCCCCAGTCCCCCTTAAGGATGAGCCTCCACTGACAGGGAGCAAGAAGGAATTTTAAATGGGGAACTGCAATATTGGCATGGGAACTACAATAGCTCAGTGTTGCAATTTGTCTACCCTACTTAATATTTACCATTAAGGAAAGTATAAAGTCATGGAGTAAATCCATTCAGCTTGTTGATGTGAAACAGCAGGCCTCAATCTGATACTGCAAGTGTTATGGAATTATTGAATATTCAGAAGTATACCTCTCCACCACTCCTTAGTCAGGCTAGTTTTGGGCATTTATGGCAAGATTATCCCAAGTGGAAAGGAATAATATATTTTCACTGTTATGTATTCAGTGGTCTGTCTTTGCCTGAGCTTGAGCCTGGACTAAGGATTCTGAGCTCCTGTGATAATTTGATAAATTGATTTGATAAATGATGTCCAATCACAGAACATTTCAGGATTTGGGCCTCTGCCATTGGCCCTTGAACTCTGAGTCGTGATTTGCAGCTTGGAAGTTTAGATACATAAGCGTAATAGGCCATATAGTAACAATTGCAAAGCTATCTACTCGAAACTACTTTTCAAAAATTAGATACAGCTTCTTATAATGCCAAAATCAACATCGCATGCACAGTAGTCTCTGCTGCTCTGCCCCCCCAATAATCTTGGGCACCCCTCCAGCAGAGCGCCGCCGCCGATCGCGCAGCTCTGCTCCTCGGCTCAGCTTCCCTCTCGCCTTGATGTCACGGCGCCCAGCTACGGTCTGTCCACCCCCCCTCTCCACCGACACCACCCCCAAACACACACACAACCTGCCCAGCGTGCTCCTAACGAGCGCCCACCTGCTAGCCTCAGTGTGGCTTCTCTGGTTCCTATTATGAATGTGATTTCTGCCTCTCAGTGTATAGAAGGCATCGACAAGGGTGTGTGCCCCCTTTCTTTCTTTCTCTCTCCCTCTCCCCCCTTTCTCTCTCTCTCACACACACCACAGGGAAAGGCATGTGCTGGGAGGTGGGCGGGGGGGAGCGGGGGGTGAGGGGAGAGGCGGCAGCAGCAGCGGGGAGTAAGGGAGAATAGCGATATAAAATCAATTGCGGCTGGAGGGTGAGCGAGAGTTTCAGCTGGGCTGTAGGGCGGGCGGTGAGGGGGGGAGAGTGTGAATCTGTGGGGAAGGCGAGAAGGAAGGAGGGAGGGATAGGGGTGAGATTGAGAGAGGGGGAGGGAGGAGGGGTGGGGGAAGGAAGGAAGGAAGGGTTGGAGGAAGAAGGGAAAGAAAGAAAGAGCAGGGAAGGGTTGGAGGAAAGGAAAGGAATGAATGAAACAGGAAGCAATGAGAAGAAAGGAAGGAAGGAAAGGGTTGGAGCAAAGAAAGGAAGAAAGGAAGGAAAAAGGAAGGGAGGGAGGGAGGGTGAGATTGAGGGAGGGGGTGGAAAAGGAAGGAAGGAAGGAAGGAAGGAAGGAAGGAAGGAAGGAAGGAAGGAAAGAAAGAAAGAAAATGAATGAAATAAGGAGCAATTAGACGAAGGAAGGAAGGAAAGAAAAAGCAGGGAAGGGTTGCAGGAAAGGAAAGAAAGGAATGAAATAGGAAGGGAGGAAGGAAGGAGCATCGAAGGGTTGGAGGAATGGAAGAAAATGAATGAAATAAGAAGGAATGAGACGAAGGAAGGAAGGAAGGAAGGAAGGAAGGAAGGAAGGAAGGAAGGAAGGAAGGAAGGAAGGAAAGAAAGAAAGAAAGAAAGAAAGAAAGAAAGAAAGAAAGAAAGAAAGAAAGAAAGAAAGAAAGAGAGAGGGGAGCAGTGGAAAGAGGGAGGGGAAAAAACAGGAAGGAAGGAAGGAAGGAAGGAAGGAAGGAAGGAAGGAAGGAAGGAAGGAAGGAAGGAAGGAGTACTTAGGCTATGTCTCTTGGGACAGGTTAGCTGAGCTCCTGAGCAAGCGCCCCGTCCCCGCCTGCCCTCTTCGCCCCTCGGCCCCGTCTGCCTCCGCCCCCGACTGTATCAGGACCCCCGCCTCCTCCCCACCTGCTCCCTCGCCAGCCAGCCAGCCAGCCAGCCGCGCGCCCTAGCCGGAGAGCCCCGGCCGTCCCCGTCGCGCAATCGGCTGGATCTCCCTTCAGCAGGCCGTGCTCACAACTCGGCCCAGGGACCCCCCAGCAGCGGATCTCCGGCCCAGCTGAAGAATCCGGCAACAAGCCCCCTCCTCCCCAATCGCTCCGCCAAAATACGCTCCAAAACCCCCCAGATAGGCCGCCGGCCGCCAAGTCTCGTGGCGCCCTGAGCGAGGGTCTCTCCCCAACACCGCCACCTCGAACTGCGTTCTCCCGGCTACCCGAGCGAACCAGCGGCAGGACCCCGGTATGCCCCCCCCCAATATTTTTTATAAGTCGGCGCCCCTGCCTGAGGGTGAATATGACCGCTAAGAATTTAAACTTATTTAAAGATTTTTAAGTGCTGTCCATGAAGAAAGAATGGGCCATGATAAAGAGACTTAGTGGTTTTAATGGTAGGTGATGTTGCTGTGTTGTATTATATTATCTTTGTACATCGATTCATTTCTTGGAGTTAAGAATAGGACTAGGATAAATTGTGTTCGCTGAGCCCGTATTTTATACAGTCTGTATATGATGTTTGTTTGTTAATGTGTGGTGTGTTATGCCTAATAAAGGATTTTGAATTGAATTGAACTTATTTAAAGACAATTATGAGAAATGTTGGTCAGAAGTGAAAAAGGACTTAGAGATATGGTCAAACTTGAAGCTTTCTTTGTTAGGTCGAATTGCTGTTATAAAGATGAATGTATTGCCAAGAATGTTGTTTTTGTTTCAATCATTGCAAATTTTGGACAAAATGGACTGTTTCAAGAAGTGGCAGAGAGACATTTCTAGATTTGTCTGGCAGGGCAAGAAGCCCAGAATAAAATTTAAAATATTAACTGATGCAAAGGACAGAGGTGGATTTGCCCTGCCAGACCTTAAACTTTACTATGAGTCAGCAGCATTTTGCTGGCTGAAAGAATGGCTGCTTCTTGAGAACACAGACATTTTGGATCTAGAAGGTTTTAACAATGTTTTTGGGTGGCACAAGGTTAAAGCACATAAAGTATTTAAAAACCATATTGTCAGAAGAGCATTGTTTAATGTCTGGATAAGATATAAAGACTTACTTGAAAACAAACCCCCAAGGTGGCTATCACCAATGGAGGCGAGGGCTCAGAAAAAACTTAATATGGAGGTCAAATGGCCAAAATATTGGGAAATTTTGGAACAAGAAGGAGATAAATTGAAATTGCAGAGTTTTGAGAAATTAAAAGATAAAATGCGAGACTGGCTTCACTACTATCAGATAATGGAGGCATATAACTTGGATAAGAAAATTGGCTTCCAGGTGGAAAAATCAAAATTAGAAACAGAACTGTTAGAACCTAAAACTAAGACTTTGTCAAAGATGTATAACTTGCTGTTGAGATGGAATACTCAGGATGAAACTGTGAAATCTGCCATGATTAAATGGGCACAAGATGTTGGACATAGTATTAAGTTTGCTGACTGGGAACAGTTGTGGACCACAGGTATGAAATTTACGGCATATAATGCCCTAAGAGAGAATATTATGAAAATGATATACAGGTGGTACACGACCCCAGTCAAGCTTGCAAAAATCTATCATTTGCCCGATAATAAATGTTGGAAATGTAAAGAAACTGAAGGTACATTTTTTCACCTTTGGTGGACGTGCCCAAGGATTAAGGCTTTCTGGGAGATGATTTATAATGAAATGAAAAAGGTATTTAAATATACCTTCCTGAAGAAACCAGAGGCCTTTCTCCTGGGCATGGTCAGCCAATTGGTGCCAAAGAAGGATAGAACTTTCTTTATGTACGCCACAACAGCAGCAAGAATACTCATCGCAAAGTACTGGAAGACACAAGATCTACCAACCCTGGAAGAATGGCAGATGAAGGTGATGGACTATATGGAACTGGCAGAAATGACTGGCAGAATCCGAGACCAGGGAGAAGAGTTGGTGGAAGAAGATTGGAAAAAGTTTAAAGACTATTTACAGAAACACTGTAAAATTAATGAATGTTAGAATGATGGTGGATAGAAATTAAGTGGTCTTTTGCTGTAATGCTATAAGGGAATATGAGAAAATGGTTATTAATAGGTAAAATAATAATAATGTTATATTTAAAAATTGAAGATTAAGATGAATGAAGAGGGGAGGGATTTGCTGAATTAACAATTGGAACTGGAATACAGAAAAGGAAGGTGTGAGGGGGTCCGGGAAATAAGCAAATGAAAAATATGTGATAGAAAGATTGAACTGTTTTTTAACTATTTTTATTTTGTATTTTTCTTTTTTCTTTTTCTTTTGTAATTTTTCTGAAAATCTTAATAAATATCTTATAAAAAAATAAAAAATAAAAACCCACTCTGATACCAACAAGAGTCATAGGAGGATTTATGTTTCCTTTGAATACAACTATATGACAGCCAAAATTGAAAAAATAACAAGACACCATTGGTATATTCTGAAAGAAATTCCTGGCTGTGAAGTCTTTCCCTGCCTCGCCAAACGACGTACTAGATCACTTAGGGATATGTTAGTACACACTGACTTAAAACACACATGTACACAGTAGACCTTGACAACAGGTTTTTTTCAAATGTGGACATTGCACCACATGTAGGTTTGCATTACTAGTAAAAGAATAGTTAAGACTTCAACTTTACCATACAGTCATGTGTGCCACAGCACAGGTTGTTTATATAATTAAGTGCCCTTGTGGCTTACTGTATGTTGGGCATAAGACCTATCAGGACCTATCAGAGCATCGCAGTAGGATCAGAAACAAAAACGTAGATGCACCTTTGGTACAGCACTTCATTCAGGAATCACATACTGAAGATGATCTAACATTTTTTGTTCTTTAGGCTTACCAGGGGCCTCTAGATCAAGCAAGGAAGGTTCTACAACAGAAAGAAAGTAGGTTTGTTTTCCTATGGAATATGCTTCATCCTTTATGGTTAAACACTGAATTCTGTAGCTTCGCCGTGCGCCAGTACTCTAGGTTCTTGTGGTCCGTGCGGACCTGCACGGTGTGCTTGGCTCCAATGAGGAAGTGCCTCCACGCCTTGAAAGCCGCGTGGATGGCCAGCAACTCCCTGTCCCAGATGGTGTAGTTCTGTTCCGACTTGCTGAGCTTCCGGGAGTAGAAAGCGCAGGGCCTCCAGTTCCCCTGCGGGTCTTCCTGTAAAAGGACGGCCCCCACCGCTCTGTCAGATGCATCAGTCTCAACCCTCATGGGCCTGCCGGGATTCACGTGTAGCAGCTGTTCTTCGGACGCAAAGAGACTCTTAAGTCTCCTGAAGGACTGCTCCGCCTGGTCCGTCCAGGTGAACTTCTTCTTCTTGGAGCTGAGAGTGTCCGTGATAGCTGCCGTCTCCCTGGCGAAACCCCTGATGAACTTGCGGTAAAAGTTGGCGAAGCCGACGAACCTCTGGACCTCCTTCCGATTTCGCGGGCTTTTCCAGTCCAACACCGCGCGGACCTTGGCGCTGTCCATGGCTAGTCCCCTGTCGGACAGCCTATAGCCCAGAAAATCCACCTCCGTCACGTCGAATTGGCACTTCTCCAGCTTGGCGTAAAGCCTGTGCTCCCGTAGCCTCTGCAGGACCTCCTTAACGTCGCTCTCGTGAGCCTCCGGCGATTCCGAGAAGATCAGAATTTCGTCGAGGAAACATACGCACTTCTTGTAGAGGAGTCCCGCTAGCACGTGGTGCATAAAAGCTTGGAAATAGTGGGAGCCATTCTGGAGACCAAACGGCATAACTCTGTATTCGTAGGTGCCCAACGGCGTGAACATGGCCGTCTTCCACTCATCACCCTCTCGCACGCGTATGAGATTGTAAGCTCCGCGGAGATCCAACTTGGTGAAGATCTTCCCTTTCCGCACCGTCGCGAGCAGGTCGTCAATCTTGGGCATGGGAAAGGCCGCGGGCTTTGTCTTCGAGTTTATGAATCTAAAGTCTACGATCAGCCTCTTTTGGGGCGTGTCCTTCTTCTTCACGAAAAACACAGGACTGCCCCCTACAGCCTTTGATTCTCAGATGAATCCCCGCTGCAGGTTGTGATCTATGAACTCCCTGAGCTCCTGCAGCTCATCCTCGGACATGGAATACAGCTTCACAGGCGGCAGCGTTGTCCCTGGCAAGAGGTCAATTGCGCAATCGTAGGGCCGGTGGGGTGGCAACTGGTCAGCCTCCTTTTCGCAGAAGACCTCCAAAAACCCCTTGTACTTGAGGGGTACTGCTTGCGCCATGCTGAGACTTAGCTGCTGCCCCTCCTCTTGGCCCTCCTCCTCCTGACCGGTCTGGATGCAATGCTGCGCGCAATAGGACGAGCCGAAAGTGAGCTGCCGCTGGTACCACGCCATGGTTGGGCTGTGCCTATCCAGCCAACTCATGCCTAACACTATAGGTGTGTCTGACAGGCGGGTGACGTTGAAACTGATGACTTCTCAGTGATTGCCAATCTGCATTACCATGGGTGGCGTCTGTTGTACCACCTGCCCACCCAGCAGCTTCCTGCCATCCACTGTGACGACGTTCAATGGCAGCGTGGCTGGTAGGAGCTCTATGCGATGCTGCTTGACGAAGTGCACCCCCACGAAGTCTGCGTTGCTCCCACTGTCAATTGTAATGGGGACTTCCAGGGTGCGTCCATTAGGTAGCTGGAGAGTTGCAGTGAGCTGCACCACTGGCTTGGGTGGCAGGGGGTTTGTATGCTGCAAAAGCGCTGGGGACTGTCCTACTGACTCGCCTGGCTGTGCCCCAGCATTTCTGCTTCCAGCCAGGCATTGTCGTTTCCCTGAAATTGCTCTTCAGGTAGTGCTGCTGCAGTTACTGTTGCTAAGGCTGCAGTGTGCTTTTGGAGCCTCTGGGGACACTCTTTGGCCATGTGCATCGCACTGTCACAGATGTAACACTTCCTGTTCCCTCTAGGAGGCTTCGTCTTGACTGCTCCGGACGCTGGGGCTCCGGCAGCTGACTGAGCCTGTGCACCACCAAGTTCCATTGGTTCCTCCCCTGCCTGCAGCTGAGGTGAGGGACGCGTACGTCCTAGATCCCTGGGAAGGAAAGGAGGCGCTCTAGAGGGTGTGTGAAGCTGGCGACCCTCCTCATTGCGCCAAGGGCGTTCTTCGTGGCGCACTCCAATGGCGAGCGCCCGCTGCACAAGTTCTGCTAGGGTTTGAGGTCTGACCCCCCTTGCCAATTCATCTTTTACAGGGCCAGACAACCCCTCCCAAAACAAGTCTCTTACTGCCAGGGAATCTTTCTCCCATTTCAGTACATTCAGCAAGGCAAAAAACCTAGCATGATACTGACGTACTGTAGCCTTGCCTTGCCTTAAACCATGCAGCTCCTTGCGTGCTATATCCACATCCACGGTAGATTGGAAGCAAGCGTCCATGGCTTTGATAAATTCATCTGAGTCCCTTCGAGCAGGACAATCTTCGTGCCACAGATTGCGCAGCCAAGCCCTCGCTTCCCCATGCAAGTGGGACACAATGAACCTTACCTTCTCCTCCTCATCTTTAAAGTCGTCGCGAAGCAAATGCAACGCATATTCGACGTCTGCTCGAAAACTGGGGTACTGCTTCAGGTTCCCATCAAAGTGGGCTACCAAGTTGCCTCCCCTTCTGCCCAGTCCTACGCCTGCAGATCTGGACCCCGGGAATCCCACTTGGCATGCATGATCCCACCTGGCTTGCAGATCCTGGCATCGCTTTTCCGCCTCTTCCCCCTTCTTCTGGGAGACCACTACCGCAGTGGTAAGCTGGGAGACTGCGTTGCGTAGATCAACTATCTGCTCCTCCATACTCATGGCCGCCAAACTTCGTGAGCTTCGCAAAAAATTTTTTGCGTACTTTTGGGAGGGGACTTACTGTCAGGGCTGCCTCAGGTCTCAGCTCACAAAAGACCAACGCCAAGCTCTTCTTATATACAAGGGTGTTTATTGCAGTTCATTATGGGTTCCACAACCGAGGCGTGCAGCCCCGCGTCTCTTAGCCTAGACGTTTGAAGTCCCCTCTGAATCGGTCCCACCCCTACACCAGTTTAATAAGCTAACGCTACCCCACCTCTTTCTCTCTTTCCTTTTCCACAGGGTCTTTCTGCCCGTCGGGGTTCCTCCCCTCCTGCTTTCTCCTGAAGCGGAGTCTCCAGACTGCTCCTGCCCCCTCCTGTGGGCTTTGGGTCCTGGCCCCTCCTCCTCCGGGCTCCCTGTTCTCCCGCACGCCTCCTCATTTGAACTTGGCGCGCGCGCCCAACTTCTGACCTTCCTTTTGACAGTTATGCTACTCCCCTCACTGCTTTCCTCCCCTTCCGGGAGAACGGCTTGCTCTGATCCCTCCCCTTTCTCTGTCGCCGGAGCTGCTCCCTCTGACACACTGGAACCTCCCCCTCCCTCGCTGCGCTCTGGTGGGGAGGCTGGCCCTGATTCCCAGCTGCCGCTTTGGGGTCCCCTGCTGGCCCCCCACTCCTGACACTTTCCCCCCGGGGCTCCCCTTGCCCTTACCACAGGCGCCCCTTTCTGGGAATCCTCTGATTCGCTGGAGAGACTCATGGAATCCCCTGCGTCATTGCTATCCTCTTCCTCGCTCTCCTGGGATTCCTCTCCATCGCTCTCCATTTCCTGCCTTCCCTGTGCCTCTGTCCCTGTACCCCTGACAGGTGTCATCTGCAAATTTGATCAGGATGCCCTTGAGTCCATCATCCAAGTCGTTGATAAAGATGTTGAATAAGACCGGGCCCAAGACAGAACCCTGTGGCACCCCACTAGTCACTCTTCTCCAGGATGAAGAGGAACCATTGATGAGCACCCTTTGGGTTCGGTCAGTCAGCCAGTTACAAATCCACTGAGTGGTAGCATAGTCAAGACCGCATTTTACCAGCTTCTTTACAAGAATATCATGGGGCACCTTGTCAAATGCCTTGCTGAAATCAAGGTAGGCTATATCCACTGCGTTCCCTTCATCTACCAGGCTTGTAATTCTGTCAAAAAACGAGATCAGGTTAGTCTGACATGACTTATTTTTCAGAAATCCATGCTGACTATTGGTGATCACAGCATTCCTTTCTAGGTGCTCACAGACTGTTTTCTTAATGATCTGCTCCAGAATCTTCCCTGGTATTGATGTCATCAGCTTCCTCCAGAATCTGGACGTGAACTGCCAGCCTCTGTCGGATAAAATCCTCAAAGGGGGGGGGGCATGCAACCTGAAAACATGCTCTACAAACAGCTTTGCTGTTTCTTCTGCAGTCACCGCATGCGAGCACGCAATAAAATGGCACATTTTGGTCATCAAGTCAACTACCACCATTACTGCCGTTCTCCCCCTAGCTTTGGGTAAATCCGTCATAAAATCAATTGCTACCACCTCCCATGGTCTCTCTGGTGTGGGTAAGGGCTCCAGTAACCCTGCAGGTGCTGTCCTCTCCCCCTTCGCTCTCTGGCAGCACTGGCACCCGCGTACATATTCCTTCACATCTTCCCTCACCCGTGGCCACCAAAACTGCCTGGTGACCAGTAGCATTGTCTTATGTTGGCCAAAATGTCCTGCCGTGGGGTTGTCATGCAGTTGTTTGAGTATTCTGCCCCTCAAATCCCCCTCAGGTATGTACAATGCACCCTTATAGTACAGTGCCCCGTCCTTTACTTCGAACCCCCCCCCCCTGAGTTTCCCCAGTGATACCAATTTCCCGGATCTTGGTTTGTGCATCCTGATCATCCCTCGTCAGACCGGCCAGCTCTTGCCTCCCGACGAACACTCCCCCACACACCCATCTGTCCTCGGGAATGACATGTCGTGCTTCTGGTCCTCCCTCCCCTTCCTCGTATTCAGGCTTGCGAGAGAGGGCGTCTGCTCTGACATTTTCCTTCCCAGGCACGTACCTAATCTCAAAATTAAACTTGGAAAACTCTTGAGCCCCCCGCACCTGTCGTTGGTTGAGCACTCTTGCCGTTCTCCAATACTCCAGGTTCTTGTGGTCAGTACACACCTGGACTTTGTGCTGTGCGCCTATGAGAAAATGTCGCCACCGTCGAAAAGCCTCGTGAATTGCCAGCAGTTCTCGATCGTACACTGTGTAGTTTTGCTCTGACTTGTTCAGCTTCCTGGAAAAGAAGGCACACGGCTTCCACTGTTCCCCATTTTCCTGCTGGAGCAATATGCCCCCCACAGCTCTGTCTGGCGCGTCCGTCTCTAGCCTCATCGACTTCTGCAGATCCACATGTAGGAGCTGCTCTTCCGACGCGAAAGCCCTCTTAAGCTTTTCAAAGGAACGCTGTGCCTCTTCTGTCCATTCGAACTTCTTCTTACTGCTGAGACAATCCGTTATGGGTGCCGTTAGATGGGCGAAGTTCTTGATGAACTTCCTGTAGAAATTTGCAAACCCCAAGAACCTCTGCACGTCCTTCCTGTTCTTGGGGGGCTTCCATTCTAGCACGGCCTGCACCTTGCCTGGGTCCATGGCCAAGCCCTTGTCTGACAACCTGTAGCCCAGGAACTCCACCTCTCGTGCATGGAATTGGCATTTCTCCAGTTTGACCCACAGCTGATGCTCCTGCAGCCTTTTCAGCACTTCCCTGACATCTTTCACATGCTGCTCCTCGTTCTCTGAGTAGATAAGTACGTCGTCCAGGAAGGCCACACAATTCACAATTGGAGTCCGAAGGGCATAACTAAGTACTCAAAGGCTCCCAGAGGGGTGAACATGGTGGTTTTCCATTCATCCCCCTCCCTCATCCTTATCAAGTTGTACGCCCCCCGAAGGTCCAGCTTGGTAAAAATCTTCCCCTTCCTTACCCTGGCCAAGATTTCATCAGTTCTGGGCATTGGGAAGGTCACTGCTTCCGACACCCTGTTCAACCCACGGTAGTCCACTACGAACCTGGGCTCATGGGAGTCTCGCTTGACCACAAAGAACACTGGACTACCCCCCCACCACCCTCGATTCCCTTATGAACCCTCGCTTCAGGTTCTTGTCAATAAACTTCCGCAATTCCTGCATCTCCCTATCTGACATGGCGTACAGCTTGCCCACTGGCAGCTGAGCGTCTGGGAGCAAGTTGATCTGGCAGTCAAAGGGCTTGTGGGGGGGTAGCCGATCCGCCTCCTTCTCGCTGAAGACTTCTTCCAAGTCCGCATACTGAGGTGGTATCTTCCCTTTTTCCCCTACTGCCATCCCTGCCACCCTGGCTACTGCCATCCTCGGGGTTTCCCCTCCGTGGCAATGCTCTACGCAGTGGGCCGACCCAAAGGTGACTGTCCGCTGATGCCACCCTACTACTGGGTCGTGCAGTGCCAGCCAACTCATTCCCAGTATGATAGGTGGTCCTGCTAAGGTGGCTACGTGAAAGGCAATGGTCTCAGTGTGTCTGGAAACTGTCATTTTCATGGGCGGGGTCTGGTGGGTCACTTCCCCTCCCAAAAGTTCTCTCCCATCAATCGTGGTTACTTGCAGGGGATGTTCTAGAGGCACCACCTGTAGCTGGTGTTCTAGCGCAAAATCCTTGCTAAAGAAGTTGCAAGAGCTGCCTGAATCCAGCAGCGCCTTCACTTTGATGGGGTGTTCGTTTGGGAGTTCTAGCACCACCTCTATGACGATGGCTGCTCGGGGAGGGTCTGGTTTGGGCACTTCTACTGGTTGCTCGCCTGGCTGCTGTGCCCTCCTTCCTGCAGCCAAGCACGGCCGTTTCCCGGCGCCTCTTTTTTTTCCTCCTCACTCCCCACTGCCCCCACCATTCCTTGCCACGCCTTCTTCTGAGGGCATACTCTGGCAAAATGTCCCGGCTGCTGGCATAGGAAACACCTCTTACTGGTTTTCCCCTCCTTCTTACGCACCTCGCTGGAGTTTGAAAACCCGCACGCGCGCGCTCCTCCAATCTCCATTGGCTCCTCGGGTGGCACAGTAGACACTAGTATGTCTGGAATGCGGTTGTCATGCCAACGCTCTGCTCTCCCTTCCCGCCTTTCCAGCGTGCGCGTCTGTCAGGGGCTCAGGGACAGAGGCACAGGGGAGAGAGGAGATGGAGAGCGAAGGGGAAGAATCTGAGGGCAGCATAGGGGAGTATGACAGTGACTCGAGAGATTCCATGAGCTTCTCCAGCGAATCAGAAGATGCCCAGAAGGAGGCGCCGATGGTCAGGGCGAGGGAGGTCCCAGGGGGGACACACCAGAGACAGGGGGCCAGCGGGGACTCCCAAAGCAGCAGCTGGAGATCAGGACCAGCTTCCCCACCAGAGCAGAGTGGGGGGGGAAGAGTCACAGGTGTCAGGTCCAGCTAGCCCCCCCCCCGAAGGGGGAAGCAGTGACAGGAGCAGTGAAACGGTCAGGAGGAAGGTTGCCGGCTGGGCGCGCGCGCCAAATTCAAATGTACAGGCGCGCGGGACAGCAGAAAGCCCAGATCGGGAACCAGGTCCTAAAGCCCGCCGGAGGCAGGGGGAAGACTCAGGGGATTCAGCGTCAGAAGAGTCTAGGAAGGGAGAAAACCCAGCTGACAGGCGGAGCCAGCGGAGGAAAGAGCAAAGGAAGAGGTGGAGCAAGGCTAGGGTCTTAAACTGGTGTATGGGGGGAGGAGACTCAGATGGAGCTTCAGCGGTCTAGAGTCTCAGACGTAGAGCTGCACGCTGCTGATGTGAAAGGGAAACTGAACTTCAATAAAGACTTTTGTATATAACAACGGACTGGCGTTGGTCCTTTGTGAGCTGGGACCTCGGGCAGCTCTGACAGCGTCTCTTGTCGGACTCCTACAGCGATTGCCAACTTGGTCAGCTGGTCCATCGATTCCGGGTGGGGTGAGCGGGAAAGTTCGTCTCTCACCCAAGGGGATAAGCCCTCCTCAAATAACATTTGTACTGGTTCCGAACTCAGGTCCCACCCAAGTTTATGGATCAGCATAGCAAATCTCAACCAGTACTCTCTCACTGACTGGTTTCCTTGTTTGCACCCCATCAGTTCTTTGCGCGTCACGCTCAGTTCAACATCGCTCGAGAACATGTGATCCATCGCGCTAAAAAACTTTCTCAGGTCCCTCAAGGCCGCGTTCTCCGCTGCCATTAAGGGTCGAACCCAATCTCTGGCCCGCCCCTCCAGGTGCCCCACCACGAAAGCGACTCTTCCCCCATCGTGGGCAAAGTCATCGTACTACAGCTCCAGCGCATACTGCACTTCTGTCTTAAAAACGTTATAATCTCTGGGGTTGCCCCCAAACTTCTGCACAAGTCCCGGTACCTTTCTTGCGATGGGGGTAATCTTCCCCTGGGCATCATGTGTCCTCCTTTCATCCAGCCGCGCCGCTAGTAGAGCCAGTTGCTGCTCCAAGTCTCAGTTTCTCTCCTCCAGACTCTGTCCGCCTTTGGCCCCCTCTCCTGCGCCGGCTCCTCCGGTTTGACTCATGATTGTATCCCGGTCCTCTTGCACACAAGCAACGTAAGGGACTCACGGATTGCTGTCACGGGAATTGGGGTTGCTTGTGTGTAAACCTCTAGCTGTTCCAAACTGCTTAGTGTCGGTTGTGTCTTTCCCTGACTGAGCAGCCTTGGCGCTGCTGCTCAGTTGCTAGCAGAATCCGTGAGTGGGCGTCTCCTAAATTTCCTCCAGCATAAGAATTCCTTAACGGGCAACATTCGCCTCGCCTCTCTGCGCGGAAGCCTTCTGCGCAGAGTGGGCGTGCCGAGTGGTGGTCCTCCACCCTCCCCACTGACTTCACTGGAAGAGTCTCGGAGCCTCGCCTCCGAGCTGCTCTCCGCCTCTCCCTTCTTCCTGGTGTCCCCTGGACTTCCTTCCCCAAATGACGTTCTCTCTCTTCCCTTACTAGTCCCCTCTCCTGCAGAATCTGGGAGCCTCGCCTCTCCACTATGCTCTGATGTCAGTTCCCTGACACACACACTTTGCGATTTCTGTGTCAATGTGCATTAACAGCAAAGAACACGACTTGAAGTAAGCGAAATCCAAGATTCTTCTCTCTATGTAGCTGGAACCCAAAACAACCTGTTTGGCTTTGTTTGGGGTTATTACACTTCGCTTTGCTATTTGTGGGTGAATGCACACCGAAAGGGCAATCGAAGCTTATTCGTCCTTTTTCTATTGAGATGGAACCAAAACACCTATGCTTGATTTGGGCTGATAACAAATATGTCATCTGCGATTTTTGGTTGAATGTGCATTCTAACCCCCAAAACACCAATTTGAAATAAGCCCAATCAGAGCTTTATCATCTTCTTTTTATGTAGATGGAACCCAAAACACCTTTTTGCTTTCGTTTGGGGTGACTCTAGCGCACACCCAAATAACACCATGCGAATTGAAAAAAGCCCAATCAAAGCTTATTCGTCTTCTTACTATGCATATGGAAGCGAAAAGATGGTGTTGTGTTCTTTTGGTCTCATTGCACACTGTCAGTGGCTCAGGAACAGAGGTACAGGGGAGAGAGGAAATGGAGAGCGAAGGGGAAGAATCTGAGGGCAGCGTAGGGGAGTATGACAGCGACCCGAGAGATTCATAGAATCATAGAGTTGGAAGAGACCACAAGGGCCATCGAGTCCAACCCCCTGCCAAGCAGGAAACACCATCAGAGCACTCCTGACATATGGTTGTCAAGCCTCTGCTTAAAGACCTCCAAAGTAGGAGACTCCACCACACTCCTTGGCAGCAAATTCCACTGTCGAACAGCTCTTACTGTCAGGAAGTTCTTCCTAATGTTTAGGTGGAATCTTCTTTCTTGTAGTTTGGATCCATTGTAGTTTGGCTCCGTGTCTGCTTCTCTGGAGCAGCAGAAAACAACCTTTCTCCCTCCTCTATGTGACATCCTTTTATATATTTTAACATGGCTATCATATCACCCCTTAACCTCCTCTTCTCCAGGCTAAACATGCCCAACTCCCTTAGCCGTTCCTCATAAGGCATCGTTTCCAGACCTTAGACCATTTTGGTTGCCCTCCTCTGGACACGTTCCAGTTTGTCAGTGTCCTTCTTGAATTGTGGTGCCCAGAACTGGACACAGTACTCCAGGTGAGGTCTGACTAGAGCAGAATACAGTGGCACTATTACTTCCCTTGATCTAGATGCTATACTCCTATTGATGCAGCCCAGAATTGCATTGGCTTTTTTAGCTGCCGCGTCACACTGTTGGCTCATGTCAAGTTTGTGGTCAACCAAGACTCCTAGATCCTTTTCACATGTACTGCTCTCAAGCCAGGTGTCACCCATCTTGTATTTGTGCCTCTCATTTTTTTTGCCCAAGTGCAATACTTTACATTTCTCCCTGTTAAAATTCATCTTGTTTGTTTTGGCCCAGTTCTCTAATCTGTCAAGGTCATTTTGAAGTGTGATCCTGTCCTCTGGGGTGTTAGCCACCCCTCCCAGTTTGGTGTCATCTGCAAATTTGATCAGGATGCCCTTGAGTCCATAATCCAAGTCGTTGATAAAAATGTTGAATAAGACCGGGCCCAAGACAGAACCCTGTGGTACCCCACTAGTCACTCTTCTCCAGGATGAAGAGGAACCATTGATGAGCACTCTTTGGGTTCGGTCAGTCAGATTCCATGAGCTTCTCCAGCGAATCAGAAGATTCCCAGAAGGAGGCGCCGATGGTCAGGGCAAGGGGGGTCCCAGGGGGAACACACCAGAAACAAGGGGCCAGCGGGGACTCCCAAAGCAGCAGCGGGAGATCAGGACCAGCTTCCCCACCAGAGCGTAGTGGGGGGAAGAGTCCCAGGTGTCAGGACCAGCGTCTCCCCCAGCAGGGAGAGAAGATGAGTCAGGGCTGACCATGCCTCTATCGGAGAGTGGGGGAACGGAGGGGAGGTCAGGTCCAGCTAGCCTCCCAGAAGGGGGAAGCAGTGACAGGTGGGAACGTTTGGGCAAAGAGGGGCTGCCAGGACCCAAGCCGGAGGGAGTTGGCCTCGGGAAGAGGGGGGGCAGCATCGTAGCCCACTTCGACGGGGACCTGCAGCAGTATCCTAACTTCAGGGCAGACATAGTTTTCACACTCAATTTGCTTCGGAAAGACTTTAGAGATGAGGAGGAAAAAGTAGGGTTCATAATCACTCATCTGCATGGGGAAGCTAAATCGTGGCTGCGCAATTTATGGCGTGAAAATGATCCCGCCCTCCAGGATTCAAACGCATTTATCAAAGCTATGGACGCTTGTCTTAAATCAACGGTAGATGTGGATGTGGCCAGGAGGGAAATGCACGGGCTGACGCAGGGCAAAGCCACGGTGAGACAATATCACTCCCGCTTTTTTGCGTTAGTAAATGTGCTGGGCTGGGAGAAGGACTCAGCTGACGTGAGGGATCTGTTCTGGGAGGGGCTAAATGGAGCCGTGAAAGATGAGCTGGCGAGGGGAGAGAGACCTACCAATACCACAGAAGTCGTCCAGAGGGCGCTGGCGATAGGGGTGCGCCTGGAAGAACGCCCTTGGAGCAGGGATGACAGACGGATGGCACGCACACCAGCCAAACAACTCCCTTCCTTCCCAGAGAGCCAGGGCGCGCGCAATCCACGCCTCCACTGGGGGGGGGGGAGAAGAGCCGATGGAGATAGGTGATGCCAGGGCTCAGACAGCGACCAGAGCCCAAACACCGGGAGCAGTCAAGACGAAGGCTCCTAGAGGGAGCAGGAAGTGTTATATCTGCAACAGTGCACTGCACATGACCATAGAGTGTCCCCAGAGGATCCAGAAGCACACTGCAGCCTTAGCAACAGTACGGGGAGCAGTTCAGCAGGGGGAACAGCTGCAGGGAAACGACGAAGCCTGGCTGGAGGCAGAGGCACTGGGACCCAGCCAGGCGAGTCAGTGAAGCAGTCCCCAGAGATTTTGCAGCCCACAGACCCCCTCCCACCCAAACCAGTGGTGCAACTCACCGCATCACTCCAGCTGCCAAATGGAATCACCCTGGAAGTCCCTATTACCATTGACTCTGGTAGTAATGCAGACTTTATAGGAGTGGACTTCATCAGGCTACATTGCATAGCGCTCCTACCAGCCACGATGCCCCTAAACGTCGTCACGGTCGATGGCAGGAAGCTGCTGGGTGGACAGGTGGTGCAGCAAACACCGCCTCTGGTAATGCAAATTGGAAATCACCGCGAAGTCATCAGCTTCAATGTCACCCACCTGTCGGACACGCCCATAGTGTTGGGCATGAGTTGGCTGGATAGACACAGCCCGGCATTAGCATGGTACCAGCGGAACTTAACCTTCTGCTCCTCCTACTGCGCAGAACACTGCATCCGAACCAGCCAGGAAGAGGAGGGACAAGGGGATGAACCACAGCTACACCTAGGCATGGTGCAGGCGGTACCCAACAAGTACAAGGCGTTTTTGGAGGTCTTCTGCGAGAAGGAAGCGGACAAGCTGCCTCCCCACCGGCCCTACGACTGCGCGATTGACCTCCTACCGGGGGCGACGCTGCCGACTGGAAAACTGTATTCCATGTCTGAAGACGTACTGCCGGTCACCAAGATGGCGCACTTCATTCCTTGCGCGAAGGTGGCCACAGCGAAACAGACTGCCAAACTGTTCATAGACCACGAGTTCAAAGTTCACGGCTTACCACGGTCCATCCTGTCCTACCGAGGTCGCCAATTCGTCTCGAGCTTCTGGCAGAAGCTGCTGGGCATCCTGAACGTCAAGATCAACTTAGCGTCGGCACGACACCCGCAGACCAATGGGCAGGCGGAGAGGGTCAACGCCATCATGCAGCAGTACCTGCGATGCTACGCGAATCAACAGCCCTCGACCTGGGTGGACTACCTACCGCTGGCCGAGTTTGCCTACAACAACACGAAGCACGGGTCTACAGGGGTGACACCGTTCTTCGCCAACAATGGGCGGCATCCCAGAACCTTCCCGGGGTTAGAGACGAAGGGGGAGGGGGAGCCACGGGGTGCAGAGCACTTGGCAGCAGAGTTGCAGGAGGTCCACGACCAACTCCGAAGGCACTTAGAACTAGCAAAACACGCCTACAAAATGCAGGCAGACAGGCACAGGAGAGTCGGGGAAGACATCCAGGTGGGGGACTGGGTCTGGTTAGCGGCCCAGGCAGCGCCGGCCAGAACGTTAACTAAGAAGAAGCTCAGACACAAGCAGCTAGGGCCTTACCAAGTCGAGGCACAAATCAACCCAGTGGCCTTCCGGTTAACACTCCCGGAGGGCTCCAGAATGCACCCGGTATTTCATAGGTCAGTGCTCACACCCTACAAAGAACCCCACAGGTTTCAGGCGCCAGGGACCGCACCACATCCACTCAGAAAATCACCAACAGGGGAGGAGTCCACGAGGGCGGCGCCACTCAACAAGGTCATGGAGATTTTAGACTCGAGATGGGGGGAAGAGGGAGTTGAATATCTCCTCGCCAGGGAAGGTACCCCGGCCAGCGCCAACAGGTGGGTACCGGACTATGCCTTGGAGGAGCACTACCTCAAAGACGACTTCCATGCACTCTTCCCACACAGACCTATGCCGGCAGATTATTTCGACGACTGGCTTTTCACACCCACACTTTCAGCCAGCACGTTCCAGGGGTTCTCATCAGCTGAGGAAACGGCGCCAGACACAAGCTCCCCGGAGGGATGACTCTCGGGGTCTGCCACGGACCGCTCTTATTGGTGGGACAATCAACCGGAGCTGGGGTGGAGCAGGGAACTGCTAAGGGGGCCCTGGCACGCAGCATCACCCGAGGTAACAGGGGGAGAGACGGACATGGACGTGTTGGGGGAGGACCTTGGGTTCAAACATGAATGCAGAGAGATGGAAGCAGAGGAGATCGACGTCGACGAGCCCATTACGGGCTGGCCAGATCCAGCTGGCTGGCTACACACCAGGGGGAAGGAACGGTATCCCGCACTCACCCCCACAGCACTGGAGCACCCGGAACCCGCACCCGAAGGGGAGGAGGGGGGAAGGGGGCTTCGAGGGGGGGATGGATGTCAGGGGCTCAGGAACAGAGGTACAGGGGAGAGAGGAAATGGAGAGCGAAGGGGAAGAATCTGAGGGCAGCGTAGGGGAGTATGACAGCGACCCGAGAGATTCCATGAGCTTCTCCAGCGAATCAGAAGATTCCCAGAAGGAGGCGCCGATGGTCAGGGCAAGGGGGGGTCCCAGGGGGAACACACCAGAAACAAGGGGCCAGCGGGGACTCCCAAAGCAGCAGCGGGAGATCAGGACCAGCTTCCCCACCAGAGCGTAGTGGGGGGGAAGAGTCCCAGGTGTCAGGACCAGCGTCTCCTCCAGCAGGGCTAGAAGATGAGTCAGGGCTGACCATGCCTCTATCGGAGAGTGGGGGAACAGAGGGGAGGTCAGGTCCAGCTAGCCTCCCAGAAGGGGGAAGCAGTGACAGGAGCAGTGTAACGGTCAGGAGGAAGGTTGCCGGCTGTGCGCACGCGCCAAGTTCGAATGTACAGGCGCGGGGGACAGCAGAAAACCCGGATTGGGAGGCAGGTCCTAAAGCCCGCCGGAGGCAGGGGGAAGACTCAGGGGACTCAGCGTCAGATGAGTCTAGGAAGGGCGAGACCCCATCTGACAGGCGGAGCCAGAGGAGGAAAGAGCAAAGGAAGAGGTGGAGCAAGGCTAGAGTCTTAAACTGGTGTCTGGGGGGAGGAGATTCAGACGGAGCTTCGACGGTCTAGAGTTTCAGACGTAGAGCTGCGCGCTACGGTTGTGAAGATGAAACTGAACTTCAATAAAGACTTTTGTATATAACAACGGACTGGTGTTGGTCCTTTGTGAGCTGGGACCTCGGGCAGCTCTGACACACACACTTTACGATTTCTGTGTCAATGTGCATTAACAGCAAAGAACACGACATGAAGTAAGCGCAAAGCCATTTCCGAGCTAGAGAGGAGAGGGGGTTGCGGGCTAACCCCTCCCACACACTCCACTCGCAGGTGCTTGCCTTTTGCCCCCGCGAGAACAGGGGAATCCCCGGGCGTGCCGGCAACTTTTAGCAGCGTCTTCACAGGCATTAGGGTGATTTATGCAAGGTGCCTGGCGCTCCAGGGCACTTTAATCCGGAAATCTAATTAATCAACAGATCTATTTAAACTAAAGCCCTGGATAAAACAAATTTAATTGAAGGTCACGTATAAATGAAAATATAATTAATTAACAGATCTATTAAGTGCCTGCCTTCGATCAGACAAAATTTAATTGAAGTGCTTTATTGGGCAGTTTAATTGACAAGTGATCTCATCTCTTTACCCCTTTAAATAATATTCTAATTTAACGCAGAGGCGATTTATGGGGTTTAGTAAAGGGTGAATTCAAATTATCTCATTCTGCTCGCGGGCTCTGCCTAGGCATTAAGTTTCATAATTTAGTATAGTCAATTCATAGTTGTTATAGATAAATAATAAATAGAGAAATAAACAATTATTTTCTTTGGTTCCTACCTGTGTAACTGGATTGCATTGTTTTGAGTATTGCCCATTGAAATGGGTTTGGTGATTCTGGCTCCCGCCTTTTGAGGAAAGGCTGCCCTGTTTTGTTTATTGCGTAGTGAGAGGTTAAATTCAAATAACACTGTGTTCATTTTAGAGCTAATTATATAGCCATTATTTTCATATAGACCAAATTAGGGCACACCGAGCCTTACTGAAATTAGGTTAGACCTAAGTCAGTGTGGTTAATACTGACTGAGACAGCGTGGTTAATACTGAACTAGGTTTAGCCAACCTCTTCAAGGTTAGTTAATAGCTAGGCCAGTGTTGATAATACTGAACTGGGTGCAATTAGCAATCCCATAATCAAGTGCAAGCTAGACAGCGTTGACAATACTGAGCTAGGTAATTCTTGGCCGTGTTGCTGATCACGGACAGTGGATTGCGATTGCATTTAAGTCAGCGCAGGTGATACTGAACGGGTAAGGGGGTACACGGACCTCCTAGGTAGGCAATTTTAAATTGCTAGGCGAATAACTTAGTGGTTCCAGTTCACGATTCAGTTTGAAATGGCTTCCGGTGGAGACCAGCAGGCATCCACTTCCGCCAATCAGCTGGCACCCCCCGCAGGCAATGGGGGCGCTCAAGTGCCGGCCATGCCTTGCGACCCTCAAGCCTTCGCCCAATTTTTCATGGCGTTTGAAACATTTTACAGACAGTGTAGGCCTAGGGGGGCTTTGGCGCTTCCAGCCCCGGAACTGTCACAGGAGGTGATACCCGACACTCCTTCTAGCTACCAAGTTCAACAGGACATCCCCGTCATTGCAGGGGGCAGCAACCAGTCAGAAACGGCGAATACAGGTCGCCCAAATACCCGTGCACAGGCAGCCATGGCTAAGAAAACAAACCAAAGCATAGGCAAAGGAAGGGCGCCGGCTAAGGGTCCCGGCAAGGGGAAGGCCACCGCCAAGGGTGCCAGCGGTAACGCCGTCTCACAAATTGTAGACATTCCTAGTGTGTTTCAGGAACAGCAGCCCCAGCACAGCTCTACCGAGGACAGCGCGGGTTCCGCCCTGGAGGATGAGCACATTGAACCTCCCACCCCTCAGCCAGCGGCAAGTGCGACCCCAGCCAACGTTGAGGTCCAAGGTGGGAAGAGGAAGTCCAAGAGGAAGCACACGTCCTCTAAGAAGAAGAGAAGTAAGCAGTCAGAGACCGAGGATGAGTCAGGTACGCCATCCTCTGATTCGGATAGCGAGGGCCCCATGGATAGCTACTGGGGCTTGGGGGAAGATAATCCCACTTTGGGCGCATGAAAGGAGGGCCAATTCCCATCGTAAGACCTTCAATGGTGTACTGGCATGGAAGGATGGGGCATTGGTGGAGGATGTAAAAGTTGCTACCAATCAATCCACTGATTTTATATTGGGGAACCATTTGTCCCAGAAGAAGAGGAATAAGATCCTCAATGGGGATTACGTGGACATGTTTACCCTTCTCCCTCCAACCAAATTGACAGGAAAACTAACTAATGTGGGGGAGGGAGACAGTGCTCCTGAAGGTAGGAGTCTATCAATTGATGAAGATGATCATCCAAATGTCATAGACCAAATGGAGCAAACAGCACGCAGACCTAGTGGTGGGAGGAAAAAATCCTTAAATAAGAGACACGGGGGAATGATTAATGGACTTCAATGTCTGTACACTAATGCGCAAAGCATGGGAAATAAGCAAGATGAGCTTGAGCTCTTGGTACAGCAAACTAAATATGACATAATAGGCATCACTGAAACCTGGTGGGATAAGTCCCACGATTGGAATGTAAAAATGGGGGGATACAATCTATTTCAGAGAAACAGACCAAACAAGAAAGGAGGAGGAGTGGCGTTATATGTCAGGGATGTGTATACCTGTGAAGAGATCCAAGATTTAGAACCTCAAAGCCAAAGTGAGAGCATTTGGGTCAAAATTAAGGGAGAGAAGAATAACAGAGATCTCATTGTGGGAGTTTACTATAGATCCCCAAGCCAAACGGAGGACATAGATGATGCCTTCCTGGAACAGATGGCCAAGCATGCAAAAGGAAGGGAGATAGTAGTAATGGGGGACTTCAATTACCCGGATATTTGTTGGATGTCAAACTCAGCCAAGAGCATAAGGTCAAACAGATTCCTCACTGGCCTTGCAGACAACTTCATTGTCCAGAAAGTGGGAGAAGCAACAAGAGGAACAGCCATTTTAGATCTGGTCCTAACCAATGTTGATGACCTGGTTAGTGGGGTAGAAGTGGAAGGATCATTAGGCGCGAGTGATCATGCTCTTCTGAAGTTTACTATACAGCGGAAAGGAGCAGCCAAGCATACTAGGACTCAATTTCTTGACTTTAAGAAAGCCGACTTCATAAAACTTAGGGAAGTGCTGGGTGAGATCCCATGGACAGTAATACTAAAAGGAAAGGGAGTTCATGATGGCTGGGAGTTTGTTAAGAGGGAGATAGTAAAAGCACAACGTCAGGCAATACCAATGAGACAGAAACATGGAAGGTGCTTAAAGAAGCCAGGGTGGCTATCTAAAGAACTTTTAACTGAGTTAAGATTAAAAAAGGATGTGTACAAAAAATGGAAAAGGGGGGAAACCACCAAAGAGGAATTCAAACAAATAGCCAGCACGTGTAGACACAAAGTCAGAAAAGCTAAAGCACAGAATGAACTCAGGCTTGCTAGAGAGGTTAAAAGCAAGAACAAAGGCTTTTATGGGTATGTTCGTAGCAAAAGGAAGAACAAAGAAACAGTGGGGTCACTCAGAGGAGAAGATGGTGAAATGCAAACAGGGGACACAGAAAGGGCTGAACTCCTCAATGCCTTCTTTGCCTCAGTCTTCTCCGATAAAGAAAACAATGCCCGACCTGAAGAATTTGGAGCAAATGATTCAGCAAAGGAAACACAGCCCAGAATAACTAAGGAGATAGTACAAGAATACTTGGCTAGTTTAGATGTATTCAAGTCTCCAGGGCCAGATGAACTGCATCCAAGAGTATTAAAAGAACTGGCAGATGCGATCTCAGAACCACTGGCAGTCATCTTTGAGAATTCCTGGAGAACAGGCGAACTCCCGGCAGACTGGAGGAGGGCAAATGTTGTCCCTATTTTCAAAAAGGGGAAAAGAGAGGACCCAAATAATTACCGCCCAGTCAGTCTGACATCAATACCAGGGAAGATTCTGGAGCAGATCATTAAGCAAACAGTCTGTGAGCACCTAGAAAAGAATGCTGTGATCACCAATAGTCAGCATGGATTTCTGAAAAATAAGTCATGTCAGACTAACCTGATCTCATTTTTTGACAGAATTACAAGCCTGGTAGATGAAGGGAACGCAGTGGATGTAGCCTACCTTGATTTCAGCAAGGCATTTGACAAGGTGCCCCATGATATTCTTGTAAAGAAGCTGGTAAAATGCGGTCTTGACTATGCTACCACTCAGTGGATTTGTAACTGGCTGACTGACCGAACCCAAAGGGTGCTCATCAATGGTTCCTCTTCATCCTGGAGAAGAGTGACTAGTGGGGTGCCACAGGGTTCTGTCTTGGGACCGGTCTTATTCAACATCTTTATCAACGACTTGGATGATGGACTCAAGGGCATCCTGATCAAATTTGCAGATGACACCAAACTGGGAGGGGTGGCTAACACCCCAGAGGACAGGATCATACTTCAAAACGACCTTGACAGATTAGAGAACTGGGCAAAAACAAACAAGATGAATTTTAACAGGGAGAAATGTAAAGTATTGCACTTGGGCAAAAAAAAAAATGAGAGGCACAAATACAAGATGGGTGACACCTGGCTTGAGAGCAGTACATGTGAAAAGGATCTAGGAGTCTTGGTTGACCATAAACTTGACATGAGCCAACAGTGTGACGCGGCAGCTAAAAAAGCCAATGCAATTCTGGGCTGCATCAATAGGAGTATAGCATCTAGATCAAGGGAAGTAATAGTGCCACTGTATTCTGCTCTGGTCAGACCTCACCTAGAGTACTGTGTCCAGTTCTGGGCACCACAATTCAAGAAGGACACTGACAAACTGGAACGTGTCCAGAGGAGGGCAACCAAAATGGTCAAAGGCCTGGAAACGATGCCTTATGAGGAACAGCTAAGGGAGCTGGGCATGTTTAGCCTGGAGAAGAGGAGGTTAAGGGGTGATATGATAGCCATGTTCAAATATATAAAAGGATGTCACATAGAGGAGGGAGAAAGGTTGTTTACTGCTGCTCCAGAGAAGCGGACACGGAGCAATGGATCCAAACTACAAGAAAGAAGATTCCACCTAAACATTAGGAAGAACTTCCTGACAGTGAGAGCTGTTCGACAGTGGAATTTGCTGCCAAGGAGTGTGGTGGAGTCTCCTTCTTTGGAGGTCTTTAAGCAGAGGCTTGACAACCATATCTCAGGAGTGCTCTGATGGTGTTTCCTGCTTGGCAGGGGGTTGGACTCGATGGCCCTTGTGGTCTCTTCCAACTCTATGATTCTATGATTCTATGAGTCTATGATTCTAAAAGGGGAAAAGAGGCGGTCCTATGGTAAGCGGAGGTACAGGACGCCTAGGGCAGAGCGCACCTTTGAGAATTGGTTGGATGGGTACCAGGTTTTCATGGGAGTTGTGTGTGCAGCTTATCCTCGGCGCTCCATGGATTTGGTTGCTTATCTGGCTCACGTGAGGAGGGCACATGCTCTCGCGGGAGAAAATGCCGCTTTAACGTACGATGAGAATTTCCGTAGAAACGCTTCTCTCCTGCCTTCCACCCGCTGGGATCTAACGGATCCTAATTACTGGGGTGAGGACGTCAATCCCTACATCGAAAAGAAAAATCAGGACTCATCCAAGGCGGGTAAGACAGAGGTGAAGCGGCGCCGTCAGTGCTGGGAGTACAACAGGGGTGTATGCTCGCGACCCTCCTGTAAGTATCTGCATGAATGTGAGCGGTGCTGGGGTAACCACCCCGCCTCTGCCTGCTTCAAGAACAAACAGTAGCCCTTTCGGGGGGCGGGGGTTCTTCCACAACAATAACAGGGGTGCCCCCGGATCCACCCGCCAGGGGCCTGGTAACCGCCAGTAACTTGCACCTGGGTTTAGCCTCCTCCCCCATCAAACTTCAGCCCCTCAAAACCTTACTGGACCAGTATCCCGATCGAACAGCTGCACAATACCTTTGGGAGGGGTTCTCCAAGGGGTTCAGAATCCCCGTGGCTTCCCCCCCAACACCGGGAACCCACAAAATCAAAAGTCTGTTAAGGAAAGACCAGAGATAGTTAGAAAAAAGATAGAGAAGGAAATCAAGGCAGGGAGGGTGGCAGGCCCCTTTGCCGAACCCCCCTTTGAAGGACTTCACCTATCCCCTCTGGGCATTGTACTAAAGAAGACCCCAGGGGAATTCCGCATGATACACAACCTTTCCTACCCAAGGGGAGGCTCTGTCAATGATGCGATCCCCCAGGAGCTTTGTACAGTAAAATACGCCTCCTTTGACCAAGCAGTGAAAATGATTCGGCGATTTGGGCAGGGGGCACTTCTAGCCAAATGCATCATCGAGTCGGCATTCTGCCTCCTTCCCGTCCACCCGGCTGATTTCCGTTGGTTGGGCTTTAGATTTGACGGAGCGTATTTCATTGACAAAGCAATGCCGATGGGTTGTTCCGTGGCTTGCTCAGCCTTTGAGTCGTTTAGTACGTTTTTGGACTGGGCCCTACGCTTCAGGACAGGGTCGTTGGGCGTGTCACATTGTCTTGATGATTTTATTTTGGTGGCAGATAACAGGCAGCGATGCTCCGCCCTCTTGGAGGCCTTCACGACTTTAGCTGGTGAGCTAGGGGTGCCGCTAGCCGCCGAAAAGACGGAGGGTCCAGCCACCTCTATTGTCTACTTGGGCATCGAGTTAGATACCGTGGCCCAGACCTCTAGACTGCCCGAGAATAAATTGATCACTCTTAAAGCACTGATACAGCAGCTGCTACCCCTGAGGAAGGTTACCTTAAGGCAAGTTCAGTCCCTGCTAGGCCACCTAAATTTCGCCTGTAGGGTAGTGGCGCCGGGCCGCCCCTTTTGTGGCCGCCTGGCCAGATTGGCCACTGGTCTCAGGGCACCACAGCATAGGGTGTGCCTCTCCAAAGAAGTTAAGGCAGATCTGGGAGTTTGGTTACAGTTCCTCGACAAGTACAACGGTATATCCTTGTGGCAAGACTCCATGGCGCTCAACGCTGATTTCCAAGTTCGGTCAGATGCAGCAGGTTCCTTGGGTTTCGGGGTTTACTTCAGGGGCCAGTGGTGTGCCAAAAAGTGGCCTGCAGACTGGCAGGGCCAGCCCATTACTCGGGACCTTACATTCTTGGAATTTTTCCCTATCGTGGTGGCAGTACATCTTTGGTCGGAGCAGTTCCGCAACCATAGGGTTTGTTTCAACACAGATAACCAGGCAGTGGTAGCGGTTCTTTCTCAGCAGTCCGCGCGCTCCACCAGGGTGGGTAACTTGTTACGGTCCTTCGTCCTCCTGTGTTTGGAGCAGAATATATATTTTTCAGCCAAATTCGTACCTGGCATTAATAATGACATCATGGATGCTCTGTCTCGTTTTCAGATGGAGCGCTTTCGCTCATTAGCGCCGGAAGCGGAACAATCATCAATGCCTTTCCCGGAGCATCTCTGGAGCCTTGGGAGCAGGAAATGATGAAGGGAGTATTCGGTGCAGTTGCCCCTTCCACAATGAGATCATACAAGAAGGCTTGGGCTGACTTTTTAAAGTTCCGCAGCAGTATACCCAGCGCAAAGCAGAATTCCATTCCCTCAACAAGGGAGGTCCTCCACTACTTAACCCATCTGAAGGAGCTGGGCAGGGCACCAAAGACTCTCAATATTCAGTCCGCGGGGATTTCCTATTTTTGTAAAGCCTTTTTCGCCATCGACCCGTGCGCACAATTTATCGTGCGTAAGACCTTAGAGGGCTGGCGCCAGCTACAGCCCCCCAGCTCTGACAAGAGGAGGCCCATAACGTATGATATTTTGACTCAGATACACAAAAAAATACGAGAAATATGCTGGTCAAAATATGAAGCGCGCCTATTCTCTGCCGCTTATTCCGTAGCCTTCTTTGGTGCCCTGCGCATAGGTGAGGTAGTCTGCGAGGGAGGGGTTGCCCACGGCCAGAGGGGCATCCTGTTAAGTGATCTGACCCTATCAGAGACTGACCTGATGGTTCAAGTACGGAGCTCTAAGACGGACCAACAGGGCAGAGGGGCCCTCCTTCGGCTACCAGCTGCACAGGCTAGTGGTCCCTGCCCGGTGAGGGATACGAGGCGTTTCCTCTACTTAAGACCCAGTAGCCCCGGCCCCCTATTTATTCACGCGGATGGATCGCTCTTGGCCAGGCATCAGTTTACGCGGGTGATGCGCTTGGCATTGTCAGCTTGCGGTCTGTCCGCGGCCGAATTTGCGGCTCACTCCTTTCGGATAGGGGCAGCAACCACTGCAGTGCACCTTGGGCTCTCAGCAGACAGGATAAAGGACTTGGGGCGGTGGAGATCTAATGCATACAGAGCTTATGTGAGAAAGAATTTATGACTAGCTGTGGGGTTTCCTGACCGTGGTTTTCTGCCTGTTTGCTTTTCAGAATACAAGAGGGTGCGCATTTGGCTGGTGGGCCACAGCATCGTGCATTGGGCCAAGAATCGTGCCATGAACACCGGTTTGGGTATAAATCTGAGCTTGCCTGCAAATGTAGAGCTGGCGTGGATAGCGCATAGAGGGATGTGCTGGAGCGAATTCAAGCCAGCCGTGATGGCGAGAGCTGCCTTGGAGGGCCCACCTGATGCCCTGGTTGTCCAGTTGGGGGGAAACGACTTAGCGTATCGCAAAGCTATTGACTTGAGATGGAACATTTTTGACGATTTTGCTGATCTGATGGCGACTTACCCAAACATTACGATCTTGTGGTCCTCGCTGCTTGAGAGGAGGACGTGGAGGGATTGTGTGAGCCCGGTTGGAATCAACAAGGCAAGAAAGGTCTTGGAACGGGCTGTGGAACGTAGAGTGGTGGCTCTGGACGGGTGCGTCATTAGGCACCCAGGCATCCAGTACAGCAACAAGGCCCTCTTTAGACGGAATGGCGTGCATCTGTCAGATGCTGGAAATGATATTTGGTTGGAGGACATCATAGCAGGGATTACGGATTGGTTACAGGCTTGAAGGTATTGGCGGCGAGCTTTGCTCGATTGGCGGTTAGGCATTGGCAGGGGTAATTGTTATGCAAATGAGGGGGGAAGGAAGCACCATCACCTTCCCCCAATGAAAATGGGTATTCCGGTAGAGGACTCCGGGGGCGTTGCCTTGTCCGAAACCTAGGGAGGTAAGGGCCTCCGGCACGCCCCCGAGCGGTGACACCCGTGGGATCCTAGTTGGCGTACTTCAACAGGACTCCCACGGCTTGTGGACAACCCTTCCCGGTCTCCATGCCGGGTAGTCGATAGGAGCCAATGCCTAAGGCCAATACCTTCCAATTCTGTAATCAATACAGTTGTGGCCTTTTTATGCCCATTAACCTTAAATAATGTGTCCCGTGTCTTTATTTCACATGGGGGAGGGGACTTGCCACGCAAAGCCATTTCCGAGCTAGAGAGGAGAGGGGGTTGCGGGCTAACCCCTCCCACACACTCCACTCGCGGGGGCTGGCCTTTTGCCCCCGCGAGAACAGGGGAATCCCCGGGCATGCCGGCAACCCTGCCCGCCAATTGGTGGGGCCGGGGCGGCGGGGCCTAGCCCCCGCGAGAACAGGGGAATCCCCGGGCATGCCGGCAACCCTGCCCGCCAATTGGTGGGGCCGGGGCGGCGGGGCCTAGCCCATTTAAGGCCAGGCACGTCCGGGGACCGCCCTCTTTGCCCCGTTCCAGCTCACCGGTTATCCCATCCCAACCACCCTTTAGGCTTAGCTAGATATGACCTTGCTATGGACTTCGGTTGGTCGCCGCAAGGGGCCTGGTAGGAATTTTTCCAACTTGGCGCACTTCCAGCCTTTTGGTTTTTTCGCCTACCTCGTAGCAAACGTCACAACTTCTCGGTATTGGCAGTTAGGCATTGGCAGGGGTAATTGTTATGCAAATGAGGGGGGAAGGAAGCGCCATCACCTTCCCCCAATGAAAATGGGTAGTCCGGTAGAGGACTCCGGGGGGCGTTGCCTTGTCCGAAACCTAGGAAGGTAAGGGCCTCCGGCACGCCCCCGAGCAGTGACACCCGTGGGATCTTAGTTGGTGTACTTCAACAGGACTCCCACGGCTGGTGGTTAACCCTTCCCGGTCTCCATGCCGGGTAGTCGATAGGAGCCAATGCCTAAGGCCAATACCTTTCAATTCTGTAATCAATAAAGTTGTGGCCTTTTTTATGCTCATTAACCCAGTGTTTCCCAACCTTTTTTGGGCAAAGGCACACTTGTTTCATGAAAAAAATCTCGAGGCACACCACCATTACAGCCCCGTGACGTCAGCGCGCAGCGTCACGCCGGGAGGGACATGAATTGCTAGCAAATTACATAATCACCTCCTTGAGGGCTGGCTCATCTTCTCCGAAGGCAGAACCCCATTAATTAACAGCACAGACTCACACCATAGCCAAGACGAGGGGGAAAAACCTCAGTCATGCACAGTCATGCACATGTGGGGGCTAAATGAGGACGAAGACCGGGCAGAGAGCAGGGTTCAAATCACCCCACCTGGCCAGGACAATCCCTGGGTGCTCCCTTGGGCCACTCGCCTGACCCACCTCGCAGGGCTGTTGTTGCGAGGATAACACGGGGAGAACCACGCGCGCCCCCGGGAGCTCCTTGGAGGAGAAAGCGGGCGATGAATGCAATGCACGAAATATATGAGAGGCGACCAGGTTTTGCAGGTGAGGGGCCCCCGCCAGCCTGCAAAAATGGTCAAATGGTCAAAGGCCAAAAATGGTCAATGGCCCCCGCCAAAATGGTCAAAGGCCTGGAAACGATGCCTTATGAGGAACGGCTAAGGGAGCTGGGCATGTTTAGCCTGGAGAAGAGGAGGTTAAGGGGTGATATGATAGCCATGTTCAAATATATAAAAGGATGTCACATAGAGGAGGGAGAAAGGTTGTTTTCTGCTGCTCAAGAGAAGTGGACACGGAGCAATGGATTCAAACTACAAGAAAGAAGATTCCACCTAAACATTCGGAAGAACTTCCTGACAGTAAGAGCTGTTCGACAGTGGAATTTGCTGCCAAGGAGTGTGGTGGAGTCTCCTACTTTGGAGGTCTTTAAGCAGAGGCTTGACAACCATATGTCAGGAGTGCTCTGATGGTGTTTCCTGCTTGGCAGGGGGTTGGACTCGATGACCCTTGTGGTCTCTTCCAACTCTATGATTCTATGATTCTATGATTCTATGATTCTATGATTCTATGTAGTTGGAAACCAAAACAACCTGTTTGGCTTTGTTTAGGCTTATTACACCGCTTTGCTATTTGTGAGTGAAGGAACACCGAAAGAGCAATCGAAACTTATTCGTCCTTTTTCTATTGAGAGGGAACCAAAACACCTGGGCTTTATTTGGGCTGGTAACAAACATTTCTGCGATTTTGGGTTGAATGTGCATTCTAACCCCAAAAATACCAATTTGAAATAAGCCCAATCAGAGCTTTATCATCTTCTTTTTATGTAGATGGAACCCAAAACACCTTTTTGCTTTCGTTTGGGGTGATTCTGGCGCACACCCAAATAACACCATGCGAATTGAAAAAAGCCCAATCAAAGTGTCAGGGAACTGACATCGGAGCAGAGGGGAGAGGCGGTGCTTCCCGATTCTGCAGAAGAAGGAACGAGTAAGGGTAGAGAGAGAAGGTCATCTGGGGAAGAATGTCCCGGTGACACCAGGAAGAAGGAAGAGGGAGGAAGCCTCCGGGACACGACTGCTGTTGCTGCTTCGTGAGTGCTGGGAAGACCGCTCCCTCTCCTGCCAACTCCATCCGGCCTAGGGGGCGGGGCCTGCACTACCATCACAGTTTAGAGGACAGAGCAGCTACCGGCAGCAATGGACAAAATAGTTTTAAATGTTTTAATTGCTTTTAATTTGCAGCACCTTAAATGGGGGTTGTTGTTTTTTATAATATTATATTATTTCATTATCTGCTGCAAATGCTAAAGATGTTTTTATATATTTTAAGGTGTTTTAAAGGTGCTTTTATTGTTTACTTTGTTGTACCACCGTGAATGGTGGTTTTTATTTATGTATTTTTGTTTGTTCCATTTTGTTTTGTTTTGGGGGGTGGACACTGAGTGGGGCGGGGATTGGTTTTGTTTGGGCATAATTGTTTTGGTTGTTTTGTTTTCTATTTGTAAATGGAGGTTAGTATGAGGCTTGGGATTGCGACCGTGGAGGGGCGAGGGAGGTATGGCGGTGGGGGCAGATGTTATAGGCGAAGGGGATCGAGATATGGATATGCTCGTACCCCTTCCAATCTGCGCCCCATCCCGAGAGACGAGGGTAGGGTGAGCAAGGATTACTCACCTCCTTCACTGGTGTTGTGCAATGCCAGGTCTATAGGCAACAAAACTGCTACCCTGCGAGATTTCTTTATCTCGCAGGGAGTTGACCTGGCTTGTGTGACGGAGACCTGGGTGCGCGAAGGGGTAACTGTTACCTTACGAGAGATGGCGCCCCCGGGTTTCTCCGTCCTCCACCAGTCACGGACTGTGGGCCGGGGGGGAGGGGTGGCAGTATTAATCCGGGAAGATTGTTCTTTCAGGGCTCTACCATCGCCATCGATCCCCGGCATTGAATGTGTTGGCCTAGTGTGGGGCTCCGAGGAGAGCTTGGCTGTCTGGCTGGTGTACCGGCCACCTAGCGCACCAGCAGCCACCCTGTCAGGCCTGCTGGAGGCGGTGGCCGGCTGGGCCTTGGAGTTCCCTAACCTATTGGTATTGGGAGACTTCAACTTCCACGCTGATGCCACTCCCTCCTCACAGGCTCTGGACCTGGTGTCTTCCATGGCGACACTAGGGCTCTCCCAGTTTGTTTCGGGCCCCACACATCAAGCAGGCCACACGCTGGATTTGATCTTTGGCGCCGGTATAGATGTGATCATGTCTCCTTCGATGAAGGTGCCATGGTCTGATCACTACGCTCTGAAAGCCAGGATTGACTTTCCACCCCCACCCTGCTTAGGTGGCGAGCCGATTTGGGCTCGCCCGCGGAGGCTGATGGACCCGGATAGATTCCGTCAAGCCTTGCGGGACCTTGCTCCCCCTGGCGACTCATTGACTGAGCTTGTTGAGGGCTGGAATACCCAGCTCCTGGCAGCCATCGATGAGATCGCACCTAAGCGCCCTCTGCGACCCCGCAGAAACCGGGCTCCCTGGTTTACCGAGGAGCTTCGGAAAATGAAGCGGGACCTCAGACGGCTAGAGCGAGTATGGCGGGGTGCCCGTGACGGAGCCTCAAGAACATCTTATAGGGTTTTTATGAAAACCTATGAGATGGCAGTGAAGGCTGCTAAGAAGTCTTACTTCTCGGCCTCCATTGCATCCGCTAGCTCTCGCCCGGCGCAATTATTTAGTATAATCCGGTCTTTAACGTCCCTTGAAGGACAGCCAAATTTAAATAACAATCTGACACACAGCTGTGAGGCATTTGCGAGCTTTTTTGCGGAGAAGGTCCTGTTGCTCCGCCATGACCTCCCTGCCAATTTGGATACAATAAAGGAACTGGAGGCCCCTCGACTGTCCTCGGGTCCAGTATTGGACCACTTTGACCGGATATCTCCAGCCGATGTGGACAGATTCCTCCAAGCTGGAAAGCCCACCACCTGTCCTCTTGACCCGTGCCCGTCATGGCTGATTAGAGCGTGTCCAGACGAGGTGCGGGGCCCCCTGGGGGATATCATCAATTTGTCCCTTGGCACCGGGATATTCCCAGGGGAACTGAAGGAGGCGGTGGTGCGTCCGCTCTTAAAGAAAACATCATTAGATCCCTCAGATCTATCCAATTACCGCCCGGTCTCGAATCTTCCATTCCTGGGTAAGGTGATTGAGAGAGCGGTTGCTGAACAGCTTGGTAGGTTTCTGGATGAAACATCTGCTCTGGACCCATTCCAGTCCGGCTTCCGCGCTGGTCATGGGACCGAGACGGCTCTGGTCGCCCTAACAGATGATCTCCGCAGGCAGCTGGATCGAGGCGGGTCAGGGCTGCTGATTCTTCTAGATCTGTCAGCAGCCTTTGACATGGTCGATCACGAACTCCTGGACCACCGCCTTGCCGACGTGGGGATCCAGGGCACAGTCCTTCAATGGCTGCGCTCGTTTCTCTCTGGTCGGGGACAGAGGGTGGCGCTTGGGGGGGAATTGTCATCACGCCACTCCTTGGTGTGTGGAGTGCCTCAGGGTGCAATTCTCTCCCCGATGCTTTTTAACATCTTTATGCGCCCCCTCGCCCAGCTTGTCCGGAGTTTTGGGCTGGGTTGCCATCAGTATGCTGATGACACCCAACTCTATCTGTTGATGGATGGCCATCCTGACTCGGCCCCAGACACACTGACCAGATGTCTGGAAGCTGTGGCTGGATGGTTACGTGGGAGCCGGTTGAAGTTAAATCCTTCGAAGACAGAGGTCCTCTGGCTGGGGCGGGACGATATGGGATCGAGGGGGCAACTCCCATCTCTTGCAGGGGTGCAATTAGTGCCAGCACCGGCCGTTAAGAGTTTGGGTGTAATCTTCGATACCTCCCTCTCTATGGAGTCGCAGATTACAGCTATAACAAAGGCGGCATTTTTTCATCTCCGCCAAGCTAAGCAGTTGGCCCCTTATCTCTCTCGTCCTGACCTAGCCACTGTGATCCATGAGACGGTCACCTCCAGACTGGATTATTGTAACCCGCTCTACGTGGGGCTGCCCTTGAGACTGACCCAGAAACTCCAGCGGGTGCAACTCCTTATGGGGTCTTCGCTGCGAGAGCACATTCATCCGGTATTATACCAGCTGCACTGGCTCCCGGTGGAGTACAGGATCAGGTTTAAGGTGCTGGTTTTAACCTTTAAAGCCCTATACGGCCTAGGACCCTCGTACCTATGGGACCGCCTCTCCTGGTATGCCCCTCAGAGAAACCTACGGTCTGCAAATAATAACATCCTCAAGGTCCCAGGCCTCAGAGAGGTTAGGCTGGCCTCAACTAGAGCCAGGGCCTTCTCGGCTGCAGCTCCAAACTGGTGGAATGCTCTGTCAAAAGAGACTAGGGCCCTGCGGGACCTGACATCTTTCCGCAGGGCCTGCAAGACAGAGTTGTTCCGCCAGGCCTTTGGTCAGGGCGCAGCCTGACTCCCTCCTTTGGCAACCTGCACATAATTCTGCTTAATTGGTTGCCATCAATTTGATTTAATTAATTTTTATAATGAAATATTTTTAGATTGTGTGATTATTTGACTGATTATTTGATTGTTGTTAGCCGCCCTGAGCCCGGCTTTGGCTGGGGAGGGCGGGATATAAATAAAATTTATTATTATTATTATTATTAAGCACCTCGGAGGATAGGCTCCGAGATGCTGGCACTGAAGGTAGTGAAGAGAGTGGAGGGGTACCTCTGGGCATGCCCACTCTGCGCAGAAGGGTTACGCGCAGAGAGGCGAGGCGAAGGGTGTCTGTCAAGGAGCTTTTATGTTGGAGGAAATTTAGGAAACACCCACTCACGGATACGTCCAGCGACTGAGCAGCAGCAGCACCTAGGCTGCTCAGTCAGGGAAAGACACCACCAACTTCTAAGCAGTTTGGAACAGCTGGAGGTTTACACACAAGCAACCCCATTTCCCGTGACAGCAATCCGTGAGTCCCTTACCTTGCTTGTGTGTAAGAGCACTGGGGAACAGTCATGAGTCAAACAGAAGGAGCAGGCGCAGGAGAGGGAGCCAGAGGCGGACAGAGTCTTGAGGAGAGAAACCGAGATCTGGAGAGGCAACTGGCTCTACTAGGGGCACGGCTGGATGAAAGGAGGACGCATGACGCCCAGGGCAAGATTACCCCCATCGCAAGAAAGGTACCGGGACTTGTGCAGAAGTTTGGGGGCAACCCCAGAGATTACAACGCTTTTAAAACAGAAGTGCAGTATGCGTTGGACCTCCAGTACGATGACTTTGCCGACGATGGGGGAAGAGTTGCTTTCGTGGTGGGGCACCTGGAGGGGCGAGCTAGAGATTGGGTTCGACCCTTAATGGCAGCGGAGAACGCTGCCTTAAAGGACCTGAGAAAGTTCTTCTCCGCAATGGATCACATGTTTTCGAGCGATGTGGAATTGAGTGTGACGCGCAAAGAACTGATGGGGTGCAAACAGGGGAACCAGTCAGTGAGAGAGTACTGGTCGAGATTTGCTATGCTGATCCATAAACTTGGGTGGGATCTGAGTTCGGAACCTATTCAAATGTTGTTTGAGGAGGGCTTATCCCCTTGGGTGAGAGACGAACTTTCCCGCTCGCCCCGCCCTCAATCGATGGACCAGCTGACCAAGTTGGCGCTCACTGTGGGAGTCAGACAAGAGACACGCGCGCTGGAAAGGCGGGAAGGGAGAGCTGAGCGTTGGCAGGAGAACCGGATTCCAGACATGCCAGCGTCGGCAGTGCCGCCCAAGGAGCCAATGGAGATTGGAGGAGTGAGCGCGCGCGGATTTTCAAACTCCAGCGAGGTGCGTAAGAAGGAGGGGAAAACCAATAAGAGGTGTTTCCTATGCCAGCAGCCGGGACATTTTGCCAGAGCATGCCCTCAGAAGAAGGCGTGGCAAGGAATGGTGGGGGCAGTGGGGAGTGAGGAGGAAAAGAAGGAGGCGCCGGGAAACGGCAAGGCTTGGCTGCAGGAAAAAGGGCACAGCAGCCAGGCGAGCAACCAGTAGTAGTGCCCAAACCAGACCCCCCCCCCGAGCAGCCATCGCAATAGAGGTGGTGCTAGAACTCCCAAACGGACACCCCATCAAAGTGAAGGCGCTGCTGGATTCAGGCAGCTCTTGCAACTTCTTTAGCAAGGATTTTGCGCTAGAACACCAGCTCCAGGTGGTGCCTTTAGAACATCCCCTGCAAGTAACCACGATAGATGGGAGAGAACTTTTGGGAGGGGATGTAACCCACCAGACCCCTCCCATGAAAATGACGGTTTCCAGACACACTGAGACCATTGCCTTCCACGTAGCCACCCTGGCAGGACCACCCATCATACTGGGAATGAGTTGGCTGGCACTGCACAACCCAGTAGTAGGGTGGCACCAGCGGACAGTCACCTTTGGGTCAGCTCACTGCGTAGAGCATTGCCACAGAGGGGAAACCTCGAGGATGGCAGTAGCCAGGGTGGCAGGGATGGTGGTGGGGGGAAAAGGGAGAGTACCACCTCAGTATGCGGACTTGGAAGAAGTCTTCAGCGAGAAGGAGGCGGATCGGCTACCCCCCCCCCACAGGCCCTTTGACTGCCAGATCAACTTGCTCCCAGACGCTCAGCTGCCAGTGGGCAAGCTGTACGCCATGTCAGATAGGGAGATGCAGGAATTGCGGAAGTTTATTGACAAGAACCTGAAGCGAGGGTTCATAAGGGAATCGAGGGCGGTGGGGGGTAGTCCAGTGTTCTTTGTGGACAAGAGAGACTCTCATGAGCCCAGGCTCGTAGTGGACTACCGTGGATTGAACAGGGTGTCGGAACCAGTGACCTTCCCAATGCCCAGAATTGATGACATTTTGGCCAGGGTAAGGAAGGGGAAGATTTTTACCAAGTTGGACCTTCGGGGGGCGTACAACTTGATAAGGATGAAGGAGGGGGATGAATGGAAAACCACCATGTTCACCCCTCTGGGAGCCTTTGAGTACTTAGTTATGCCCTTCGGATTACAATCGGGATCGAGCACCTTTGAGGCTTTCATGCACCACGTGCTGGGGTCCCTGCTGTACAAGAATTGTGTGGCTTTTCTGGACGACGTACTCATCTACTCAGAGAATGAGGAGCAGCATGTGAAAGACGTCAGAGAAGTGCTGAAAAGGCTGCAGGAGCATCAGCTGTGGGTCAAACTGGAGAAATGCCAATTCTATGCACGAGAGGTGGAGTTCCTGGGCTACAGGTTGTCAGCGAAGGGTCTGGCCATGGACCCAGGCAAGGTGCAGGCCGTGCTAGAATGGAAGCCTCCCAAGAACCGGAAGGATGTACAGAGGTTTTTGGGGTTTGAAAATTTTTACCGGAAGTTTATCCAGAACTTCGCTCATTTAACAGCACCCATAACAGATTGTCTCAGCAGCAAGAAGAAGTTCGTATGGACGGAGGAGGCCCAAAGTTCCTTTGAAAAGCTCAAGAAGGCGTTTGCGTCGGAAGAGCAGCTCCTGCACGTGGATCTGCGGAAGCCGATAAGGCTAGAGACGGACGCATCAGACAGAGCTGTAGGGGGGATATTGCTTCAGCAGGCAAATGGGGAGTGGAAACCGTGTGCCTTCTTTTCCAGGAAGCTTAACAAGTCGGAGCAAAACTACACAGTGTACGATCGAGAACTGCTGGCAATTCACGAGGCTTTTCGACGGTGGCGACATTTTCTCATAGGCGCACAGCACAAGGTCCAGGTGTGTACTGACCACAAGAACCTGGAATATTGGAGAACGGCAAGAGTGCTCAACCAACGACAGGTGCGGGGGGCTCAAGAGTTTTCCAAGTTTAATTTTGAAATTAGGTACGTGCCCGGGAAGGAAAATGTCAGAGCAGATGCCCTCTCTCGCAAGCCTGAATACGAGGAAGGGGAGGGAGGACCAGAAGCACGACATGTCATTCCCGAGGACAAATGGGTGTGTGGGGGAGTGTTCGTCGGGAGGCAAGAGCTAGCCGGGTTGACGAGGGATGATCAATATGCACAAACCAAAATGCGAGAAATTGATATCACTGGGGAAACTCGGGGGGGGGGGTTGAAGTTAAGGACGGAGCATTGTACTATAGAGGGGCCTTGTACATACCTGAGGGGGAATTGAGAAACAGAATACTCAAACAGATGCATGACAACCCCACGGCAGGACATTTTGGACAACATAAAACTATGTTACTAGTCACCAGGCAGTTTTGGTGGCCACGGGTGAGAGAGGATGTGAAGCAGTATGTACGAGGGTGCCAGGTTTGCCAGAGAGCGAAGGGGGAGAGGTCGGCACCTGCGGGGTTACTGGAACCCTTACCTACACCAGAGAGACCATGGGAGGTGGTATCAATTGACTTTATGACTGATCTACCCAAAGCCAGGGGGAAAACGGCAGTTATGGTGGTAGTTGATTTGATGACAAAAATGTGCCATTTTATTGCGTGCTCGCATGCGGTGACTGCAGAAGAAACGGCCAAGTTGTTTGTAGAGCATGTTTTCAGGTTGCATGGCGCCCCCTTGAGGATTTTATCCGACAGAGGCCAGCAATTCACGTCCCGATTCTGGAGAAAGCTTATGAGTCTGCTGGACGTGGAGGTGGTGTTCTCAACGGCCAGGCATCCGGAGACCAATGGACAGGCAGAGAGAGCGAACAGCGTGCTGCAACAATATCTACGCTGCTACGTCAACGAGAGGGAGAATGATTGGGTGGACAAATTAGCGTTGGCTGAGTTTGCATACAATAACGCAGAACATGTGTCTACAGGGATGAGTCCGTTTATGGCAAATTACGGGTGCCACCCCAGGGCTTTCCCAGGGGAAGGGGAGGGAAGTTGGAGTGTTCCCGCAGCGGAGGAGTTTTTGGAAGAGATGCAGGCTTTACACCAACAGCTTAAGTTAAACCTGGAGAGAGCCAAAGAAGTGTATAAGCGGCAGGCAGACCGGCACCGCAGGGAGGGGGAAAAAATAGGAGTGGGGGACCAGGTGTGGTTGTCCACCAAAGGGTTACCGTTCAAAGGAGGGTGCAAGAAGCCAAAGAGGCTGGGACCATTCCAAGTAGTTCAGCAAGTTAATCCGGTGACCTTTAGGCTCAAATTGCCATCTCACATGAAACTGCACCCTGTGTTTCACAGGTCCTTACTTTCACCTTTCAGGGAAGGGAGGGAGTGTCTGGGTCAGCAAAATGAAGCACCCTTGCATCCACAGATGGAGGAAAGGGAACTCAGTGGACATTCAGCTGAGATTCTCGATTCCAGGTGGAAAGGGGGGAGGGGGGAGTATTTGGTGGCATGGGAGGGGGAGCCAGATGAGGAAAACGCATGGGTCCCAGCAGAAGAAATGAGGGATGAGTACCTGCAGGAGGAGTTTCATAGCAGGTACCTGAGAAAGCCCAAACCACCAGAGAGATTTTGGAGGGAGCAATTTGGCACCACCGATGAGGAGGAAGAGTTTGAGGGTTTTCCCACCTCCGAAGAGGAGGTAGGGGGTTGGCCAGAAGAAGAATCCGATTGGGAAGAGGGGAGAGACAGCAGCAAATGGAGAGGGGTGTTTGAATCGTCAGATGGAGAGGACAGTTCTTTCCGCGGGTTTCCTGCGTCACCGTCAGAGGGAAGGACGGGGGGAGGGGAGGGCCCTGGGAGGGAGGTGGATGTCAGGGAACTGACATCGGAGCAGAGGGGAGAGGCGGTGCTTCCCGATTCTGCGGAAGAAAGAACGAGTAAGGGTAGAGAGAGAAGGTCATCTGGGGAAGAATGTCCCGGTGACACCAGGAAGAAGGAAGAGGGAGGAAGCATCTCGGAGGAGAGGCTCCGAGATGCTGGCACTGAAGGTAGTGAAGAGAGTGGAGGGGCACCTCTGGGCACGCCCACTCTGCGCAGAAGGGTTACGCGCAGAGAGGCGAGGCGAAGGGTGTCTGTCAAGGAGCTTTTATGTTGGAGGAAATTTAGGAAACACCCACTCACGGATACGTCCAGCGACTGAGCAGCAGCAGCACCCAGGCTGCTCAGTCAGGGAAAGACACCACCAACTTCTAAGCAGTTTGGAACAGCTGGAGGTTTACACACAAGCAACCCCATTTCCCGTGACACAAAGCTTATTCGTCTTCTTTCTACGCATATGGAAGCGAAAAGATGGTGTTGTGTTATTTTGGTCTCATTGCACACACTTTGTGATTTCTGTGTCAATGTGCATTAACAGCAAAGAACACGACATGAAGTAAGCGCAATCCAAGATTCTTCTTTCTATGTAGTTGGAAACCAAAACAACCTGTTTGGCTTTGTTTAGGCTTATTGCACTTCGCTTTGCTATTTGTGGGTGAATGAACACCGAAAGAGCAATCAAAACTTATTCGTCCTTTTTCTATTGAGAGGGAACCAAAACACCTGGGCTTGATTTGGGCTGGTAACAAACATTTTTGCGATTTTTGGTTGAATGTGCATTCTAACCCCAAAAACTGTTGTAATTGCAGAGTCCTGTGCACAACGGAATGATGAGCAGTACGTGCCACATGCTTAATGTTGCTTTATTTTCAGTTCAATGTAGAGAAATTACAAACATGCATCTTGCCTCTGCGGGAGCAGAGAAGCAACCGTCCTTCTCCTCGGAATGAAGAACACCGAGAGAGTCAGTGAAAAACAGGAAACCAGTGTACGTCACATCCAGTTTCCCATTCCCGTGGGAAAACCCGACAGTACTCTGACTGTGGAATGTAAACATTGTCTTGTGACAAGCACTTCGCTGCACAGTGAAGAGAGCAGAAACCAACATCCTCCCCCTTTCTGTGAACATCACTGGGCAGCGTGTTCGTACAACATCAGTACAAACCCAACTTCTGTACATAGGTACAGTGTTGATCCCTTGATACAATCTTGGACAATACATCAGCAGGAATTTCATTACCTGGCATATAGGACACCGTTACGAGTCCCTTCTGAATATGTTCTCTAGCATGTTGCACCTTCAATTGCAAGTGCTTCGTGCTTTGCTTACAACCTTCTGAATTCAGCAAAGCCAAACATGCTTTGTTGTCCTGGTAAACCTGGATTGGACATTTGACAGGAATTTTCATGTCTTTGCACAATTGTAACAACCATTCACAATCCTTAAGTGAATAAGACAGTGCATTCAGTTCAGCTTCACAAGTACTTAAGCTAATTGTTGTTTGCTTCTTGCAAGACCAATCAAATAGCCCCTGATTGTACATGTAGCAAACTCCAGACGTACTTTTCCTGTCTGCAGTGTCACTTCCAAAACTTGCATCTGCAAAAATCTCAAGACCACCAGACTTCTGATTGTTAAATCTCAGTCTGTAATGCATAGTGCCTTTTAAATAGCATGCTATGCGTTTCAGAGCTTTCCAATCCTTAACAGTAGGATTGTTAACTTGTCTGCTTAGCAAATTACAGCTAACAGCAATGTCAGGTCTTGAACATCTGGCAATGAAGTTTAGCTTGCCTAGCACACTTCTGTACAGTGTAGTGTCAGAAAATGCTTCTTCAGTGTCTTCTACCTGATAACCTGTTGTCATGGGTGTGTCTACAGGATTAGCATCCATCAGGTTCAGTTTGCTTAACACATCAGCAATTTTTCGTGACTGGTGTACTAGAATGTTACCACTTTGATCTCTTTCTATTTCCAGAGATAGGTAGTTGTTTACCTCACCGAGATCTTTCATGTCAAAGTGCTCTTTGAGCTGAGCTAGGGCGTTATTGTACATTGTGACATCTTTCCAAAAGAATAAAATATCATCAACATAAAACAAACAATACAGCTTCTTTTGCCCCTCCTCTTTGACAAATACACATGGATCAGCTTTCCCTTGCTGAAAACCTAGAGAAAACAATGCTTCAGTGAGTTTTGTGTGCCAACACCGTGCACTTTGTTTGAGACCATAAAGGGACTTCTTTAGAGCACAAACAAATCCCTGTTTTACCTGTACGCCATCAGGTGGAAGCATATAAAGTGATTCACCTAGAGATCCGTACAAAAACGCTGTATTCACATCGTGGTGACTAATGTGTAGATTTTCCTCTGCAGCTAGCTTGAGCATAAGCCTAATGCTCTCATATCTCACAGTGGGTGAGTAGGTCTCGTGATAGTCTTCACCTGGTACCTGTGCAAAACCTCTGGCTACCAATCTGGCTTTGTGTCTGACTATCTTGCCATTTTGATCAGTCTTCGCTTTGAAGACCCATTTGCTTCCAAGCAGTTTCATTCCTGGAACTACTGGAACTAGCTCCCATGTTTTGTTCCTTTCTAAGGAATCAAGCTCAGCCTTCATGGCATTTAACCATGGCTCAGCTTCCTTAGAATCCAAATCCTGGATTTCTTGGAAACTTGAAGGTTCAAATACCTTCTTGGAGCTTTTAACAGCTGCTACTGCTGTCTTAGTAAATTCATCAGCAAATCTCTTTGGAGGTCTGCCTTTTGTGGCTCTTTGTGACCTGCGAATTAGCCTTTGGTCTTCAACACTTTCCTCTTCCTTCTTAGGAGAAAAGTGGCCTATTGTGAACAATGGTTCTTCCAATTCCTGATCAGAGCTTTCAGAGGGTCGCATAGAGGCTTTCGCACTCTTGAAATCCTCTGAAGTATCCGATTCAGATTCAGACTCAGAATCAGAACCTTCATCAGTGGGTGTGGGTTGCTGTCGCTGCTTTTGCTGTTGCTTATCCTCAGTCTCATCACTGTCATCAGGATAACATTGAAAAATTCCCACATTCTCCCCCCACTTGGCATTGTACTCAACACTTCTTGTGAGCTTAATTGTCTTAGAGTCAGTCATCATTATTCTGTAAGAACCTTTCTGATAACCTAGAAAGATACCATGCAAACCACGCTTGCCTAATTTGGAGCCTTGTGGTGAGTGAACCCACATGTCAGAACCAAAAATTTTCATGTGTTTGATGTATGGTTTCTTGCCAAACATTTTCTCATAGGGGGTACAACCAATCGCTGAAGATAATCTGTGATTGTAACTGTAAACAAAACACGAGAGAGATTCGGCCCAATAACTCTCTGGAAGATTGGCATCATGCAGCAAGGTTTTTAACCCTTGAAGCAATGTCTGATTTGCCCTTTCGCAAAGTCCATTCTGCCATGGCGAGCGAGGACTGGACAAATCGTGTTGAATTCCTTTCTCAGTCAGAAAAGCTTCAAACTGCTGAGAAGTGAATTCTCCCCCGCGATCAGTGAAAAGAGTTTTTATCTTCTTACCATGCACATTTTCCAACCAAGCACAGAATTCCTTAAACCTTTGAAAAGCCTCTGATTTCTGCTTGAGATTGTACACATAAATATACCTGGAAAATGCATCAATGAGAACCATGAAGAACCTATTTCCACCCAAAGAGGGCGATAGTGGACCAACTAAATCAGCATGAACAACCTGGTATGGTTCTGTAGCTTGCCTACTAGACACCTTACCTTTCGCAGCCATTTTCACCTTGTTTGCTGCGCATCCTTTGCACTTCATGTGGTACCTGCAGGGTTTAATCGTCATACCTTCAACCAAGGCAGGCATTTTAGATACTGCCTCAAAATGCAAATGACCAAATTTTCGGTGAAAATCATGAATACATCCTGCATGCAAACTTTTGTTAGAACCTGCAATGCAACAAGTATCATTCTGCACAACATCATCATAATACAATACAAACAAACGATCAACATTTTCAGCATGCAATACATAATCGTCTTTCTTTGTGATGGTGCATTTCTTGTTCTTGAAGGAAACGTCAATGTTCCGTTCATTCAGCTGCATCACACTTAGAAGATTGTGTGTGGCATCTGGAACGTACAGTACATCCTGTATCGATAAGTCCAAACTGTGAAGTACAACAGTTCCGTAGCCTTGACTGGGGATCGTGTGGTCATCCGCCTGGTGAATCGCACCTTCCTGCGGTGTAAAAGACACGAACAGTCGCTTATCGTTGCACATGTGGTGGGTAGCTGCTGAATCAACAACGAAGAAAGATCTAGACGTCTTCTGGACCTTTGCAACGTTTGGAGTGAAGCGTGAGACCATTGCCTTGTGCTGCGTTGTCCTGGACACCGGACCTTTGCCTTTCCTTTGGCCTTTTCCACGCGATGAACTTCCGCTGCGCTGCTCTGTCTTGGCCCTGGGATATTTGCATTCCCTCTTCATATGGCCTAGATGTCCACACGAGTAGCATTTCACTGCCTTCAAAGCTTTGGCGCCCTCTGGTGGTTCCACTGCACTCTGGGATGACGTCTGTGAAGACTCCCCCATACCCATGCAGCTAGCACCCCGGCGATCTGCTTCATTCTGGATCACGGCAGTAACATAGGCTACTGTGAGCTGAGCAGTTGGCTGAACAGCAATCTGAGTGGCAACGGACTCCCAACTTGGACCCAAAGAATGTAGTATCATAAAGGAATACACAGCCTCTGGAAAGTTGAGTCCTCTCTGTTGCAACTCATGTCTCAGATTTTGCATCTCCATCAGGTGTGTACTCACATCTCCACCTTCAGCAAGAGCCATACCATGCAGCTTGGCATAGTAGTACATTGAGGAACCAGCCTCTGTCCTCAAGTGAGCTTCTCTTAAAGTGTCCCAAATTTCTCTGGCTGTGGTCTTTCCACGCAACAGACAGAGCTCTTCTGGGGATACTATCAACGTAAGCGTTCCCCTTGCTTTGGAATCCTTTGTAGCCCATTCATCTGTAATTGGAGCTGGGGGGTTGTCTGTAATAACATTAAACAGACCTTCCTTCCGCAGAACAGCCTCTGCATAAAGTACCCAGTCCGTATAATTTTTCTTATTGAGCTTAGGAATCCCAAAAGCATCAGCCAGCTTTGCATTAGCCATCATTGCTACTTTAATCAAGCTGCGTCACAGTACAGCTGCTTCCAAAAGCACTTGTGAAAAGTACTTTCGCTTTCCCAGCCACCAAGCCTGTGAGCCTGTGACTTAGTGCCTTTGCCTGTATTGCGGCAAAAACGGCTTCAAAAGTTCAAAATCCAGCCATAAAACCATAAACTAGAAGCTGGCAGGCTGCCCGGAGCATGAGCACATACCTCCATCAATCAAACTTGACGCGCAGAGCAGATAACGCCGATCCGTTTGTCTGTTCCTCTGCCGGCATTCCGACTCGACTTCTGGAGTCTCCATTCTTCAGTTTGATTGCGTCTTTCTGGGCCCGGAACCAAAAATGTTGTAATTGCAGAGTCCTGTGCACAACGGAATGATGAGCCGTACGTGCCACATGCTTAATGTTGCTTTATTTTCAGTTCAATGTAGAGAAATTACAAACATGCATCTTGCCTCTGCGGGAGCAGAGAAGCAACCGTCCTTCTCCTCGGAATGAAGAACACCGAGAGAGTCAGTGAAAAACAGGAAACCAGTGTACGTCACATCCAGTTTCCCATTCCCGTGGGAAAACCCGACAGTACTCTGACTGTGGAATGTAAACATTGTCTTGTGACAAGCACTTCGCTGCACAGTGAAGAGAGCAGAAACCAACAAAAACACCAATTTGAAATAAGCCCAATCAGAGCTTTATCATCTTCTTTTTATGTAGATGGAACCCAAAAAACCTTTTTGCTTTCGTTTGGGGTGATTCTGGTGCACACCCAAATAACACCATGCGAATTGAAAAAAGCCCAATCAAAGCTTATTCGTCTTCTTTCTACGCATATGGAAGCGAAAAAAATGGTGCTGTGTTATTTTGGTCTCATTACACACACTTTGCAATTTCTGTGTCAATGTGCATTAACAGCAAAGAACATGAAATGAAGTAAGCGCAATCCAAGATTCTTCTTTCTATGTAGTTGGAAACCCAAACAACCTGTTTGGCTTTCTTTAGGCTTACTACACTTCGCTTTGCTATTTCTGGGTGAATGAACACCTGTAATGGTTGGGAGTTACTCGTGCGTAATCCTGCTCAGTTTGAGCATCGGATTGCCTGGTTAAACCCTCCGGGCTACGCAGCCCATATTAGCGTGGCTGCTCTTAGTCACTTGTAGAATCTGACTGTGGGCGTTTCTTAAAGCGTTGCCGACATAAGAGTTGTTTGACGCCCAATCGTTTCCGCCTCTCACTGCGCGGGAGTCTCCTGCGCAGGGTGGGCGTGGGCAGCGGGGTGCTTGGGCTCTCCTCGCTAACTTCCAATGAAGAGTCTTGGAGCCCCTGCACCTCCCTGTCCTGTTGCTCTCCTGGATCCCTGGTGTTACACTCATTCTCTTCCCCTTCTTCCCGGCTAAGTCTCCCTCTAGTGCTAGGACCTTCCCCTGCAGAATCCGAGACCCTCTCCTTCTCCCGTGCCTCTGATGGCAGTTCCCTGACAACACCGAAAGAGCAAACGAAGCTTATTCGTCCTTTTTCTATTGAGAGGGAACCAAAACACCTATGCTTGATTTGGGCTGGTAACAAACATTTCTGCGATTTTTGGGTGAATGTGCATTCTAACCCCCAAAACACCAATTTGAAATAAGCCCAATCAGAGCTTTATCATCTCCTTTTTATGTAGATGGAAACAAAAGGCATTTTTGCTTTGGTTGCGGGTAATTCTGGTGCACAACCAAATAACACCATGCGAATTGAAAAAAGCCCAATCAAAGCATTCGTCTTCTTTCTACGCATATGGAAGCAAAAAGATGATGTTGTGTTATTTTGGTCTCATTGCACACACTTTGCGATTTCTGTGTCAATGTGCATTAACAGCAAAGAACACGACATGAAGTAAGCGCAATCCAAAATTCTTCTTTCTATGTAGTTGGAAACCAAAACAACCACTTTGGCTTTGCTTAGGCTTATTACACCGCTTGGCTATGGGTGAATGAACACCGAAAGAGCAATCAAAGCTTATTCGTCCTTTTTCTATTGAGATGGAACCAAAACACCTATGCTTGATTTGGGCTTATAACAAACAGGTCATCTGCGATATTTGGTTGAATGTGCATTCTAACCCCAAAAACACCAATTTGAAATAAGCCCAATCAGAGCTTTATCATCTTCTTTTTATGTAAATGGAACCCAAAACACCTTTTTCCTTTCGTTTGGGGTGATTCTGGCGCATACCCAAATAACACCATGCGAATTGAAAAAAGCCCAATCAAAGCTTATTCGTCTTCTTTCTACGCATATGGAAGTGAAAAAATGGTGTTGTGTTATTTTGGTCTCATTACACACACTTTGCGATTTCTGTGTCAATGTGCATTAACAGCAAAGAACACGACATGAAGTAAGCGCAATCCAAGATTCTTCTTTCTATGTAGTTGGAAACCAAAACAACCTGTTTGGCTTTGTTTAGGCTTATTACACTTCGCTTTGCTATTTCTGGGTGAATGAACACTGAAAGAGCAAACGAAGCTTATTCGTCCTTTTTCTATTGAGATGTTACCATATGTTTACGTATGCTTGATTTTGTCAGTATCTCAGCTCACAGTCAGAGGTAAACTGGCCTTCACGGGCAAACTGAGCGAGATACTTGTTTACCTTCCGTCTGCTACTCCCGGCAGGCTAGGTCGTAAACCGCGATTCTCCTCGTTAGATGTGAGGAGAACACACCCTCTGCTTCTCTCTCCTTGCTCCCCCCCCCCAGGGAGGGGAAATGAGACAGACAGGAGTCCTATTTACATATCTTTTATTCCTGTCATTCAGCAGTACAAAGAAACGTGACTGCACCCTTCAGACTCCATCAGAAGAGTCATAACTCCTCCCCTGTGCTTCCAGCACAGGTCAGATGACACTCTGAGCTAACATCCGGTGCTCAGTACAGAGAATAGACTCCCCCTTTTTCCCAACAGTACAGTTTGAAACAACAACATCCTGTTTTGCATTCCAGCCACCTGCAGCTGGCTTTTGCCTTGGTGCTTTTTCCCAACATCCTCCCCCAAAAGCATCAATAGGCAAAACATGATCCAGATTAGAAAACAAACAGTTGTTATACATATAACAGTCCCCTGTTGTTTCAGTTCCACCCTTGGAACTCCCCACCACTGGTTTCACCAGTGTACCTCTCTGGTTGTCTGGCTTCCAAGGAATGAGTGCTTCTGCATTACCTTGGTTAGCTACTCTCTGTTGTGTCTTTGTCTCTGACTTAGACACTGCTTTAACCTGCTTTGAGTTGTTAACAATAGCAACACATGCAACAGCTAAGTTAGCAAACTCTTTTGAGTACCTCTTTGATGGTACACCCTTTGTGACTCTCTCAGACCTGCGTATGAGGTTCTGATCCTCTGTGCTCACTGGTTCAACCTCTGGACTTTGTTGAGAACCAGTAGCAATGGCAAACAGTGGTTCCTCCTTCACCTGTGAAGGTCTATCCATTGTGTGAGATTTTCTCTCAATGACTGTTACAACTGAACTCTCTGAGCTATCACTGTCATCATCAGTACCACTGTAATCTGTGTAATCAGAAAAATCATCATCTGAATTGTCACCTGTGGGAAATGTGTGTACAACTACCCGCTCTTGTACTGGAGCACTCTCAAGAAACTTTGTGAGAATCACCTGACCACATTCAGACAAAATTACTCTGTAGAGACCCTTTTCATTACCCACAAAAATGCCTCTGGCATTCTTTACTCCACCTGGAGCTTCTGTTCTCACATGAGACCCGAAAACCTTAAAATAGTCAACAGAAGGTTTTCTATGGAACAGCTTCTCAAAAGGAGAACATCCCAACTCTGTTGAGACCTTTCTCACCCACATGTGAACATAGGACGCTAGCGACTCGGCCCAATATTCATGTGGCAAATGTGAACTCAGCAATTGCGCATGCATCCCCTTTTGCAATTCTTTGTTCACCCTCACACAGACCCCCCTGTTCCATGCTTCGGTTGAAACAGCAACTTTGTGGTCTATCCCTTTTCCATCCAGGAACTTCTGAAACTTCTGTAACAGAAAAACTTGTTTCTCATCTGTTGTCAGGGAACTGCCATCGGAGCAACAGGTGGTGGAGGGGCTCAGGGAGGAAGAAAGAGGCTCAACAGCTGAAGCAGGAACCAGCAGGGGGAGGAGTGGATCTCCGAGGGAATGCGAGCAGGAGGGAGGGCTCAGAGACGCTTCCAGCGAGAACAGTGGGGAGGTATCTGAGTCTCCCATAGGGAGACCCACACCTCGCCGGAAACTGTCACGCCGTGAGTCCAGGAGACGCGTTTCCGTTAAGGAGCTTCTTTGCTGGAAGCGCTTCCGCAGACAGCCACTGTCAGACTCTACGAGTGACTAGAGCAGACATGTTTGAGGAGCTCTGTCACACACAGAGGTTTGTGGAGCCGCACAAACTCTGAGGGAGCACGATTTTACGCACAAGCAGCTAATCATCCCATTACAGCAGTCTGACAGTCTCTGTACGCTGCCTGTGCAGGAGAAAGCATCATGAGCGACCCAGCCGGAACCGGAGGAGCAGGGGTTGGAGCTGGTCCAAGCTTGGAAGAAAGATACCGAGCGTTGGAAGTCCAACTTGCGCTGCAGACGGCGAGGCTTGAGGAGAGAAGGGCTCAGGATGCAGACAAGAAGGGGAGAGCCACTCAGTTCCCCAGAAAGGTACCAGGATTGGTGCAGAAGTTTGGGGGGGACCCCAAGGATTACCATGCCTTTAGGACAGAGATGCAATATGCCATTAATGTGCAGTTTGATGAGTTCCCTGATGAGGAATCGCGAGTTGCTTTCGTAATTGGGCATCTTGAGAAGGGGGCGCGGGACTGGGTTCGACCCCTAATGGCAACGCACAATGACGTCCTAAAGGACACGATGAAGTTCTTTCGTGCAATGGATATCATGTTTTCCAGCGATATTGAGGAAGGGGTGGTGCGCAGACAGCTAATGGCTTGCAAGCAGGGGAGCCGATCTGTCCGTGAGTACTGGACTGAGTTTACCATGCTGGTTCACAGATTGGGTTGGGATTTATCGGCGGCACCCATTCAGATGCTATTTGAAGAAGGTCTTTCTTCGGCTGTGAAAGACGAGCTGTCCCGGAGCCCCAGGGCGGTGTCTATGGATCAGCTGACCAAATCTGCGCTGACCATAGGAGCGCGTCAGGAGGCAAGAGCCTTGGAGAGGCGGGAAGGGAGAGGGGAACGTTGGAAGGAGTTCCGCATTCCAGACATTCCTGAGCCAGCTTTCCCACCGGCAGAGCCGATGGAAATCGGAACAGCGCGCGCGCGCGCATTTTCAAAACCCAGTGAGGGGGCTAAGAAGGAGGGAAAGGGCGCCCGGAAATGCTATCTCTGCCAACAGCCAGGCCACTTTGCCAGAGTCTGCCCCCAGAGGAAGGAATGGCAAGGGATGGTGGGAGCTGTTGAGGGAGGAGAGCAGGGAGAAACAGAGCAAGTAAAAGCCAACGCCTGGTTGCCACAGTCGGGGCACTGCAGCCAGGCCAAAGAGCAGTGAAAGTGCCCGTGCCAGAAGCTCCTCAACCTGCTCTAGTGATTGAAGTGTCGCTAGAGCTGCAAAATGGACACCCCCTAAAAATAAAGGCGCTGTTGGACTCAGGCAGCTCCTGCAATTTTATGAGCAAGGAGTTTGCTGCTGAACACCAGATACAGACGATCCCTTTAAGCAACCCCCTGCAGGTGACCACGATCGATGGCAGGGAGTTGTTGGGAGGAGGAGTCAGCTTGCAGACCGTCCCAATGATAATGAGGGTGGCAAGGCACACAGAACTGATAGCGTTTAATGTGGCCACCTTGGGAGGCACTCCCATTATTTTGGGAATGAGCTGGCTAGCGCTACATGATCCGCTGGTGGGCTGGCATCAAAGAGTGGTTTCCTTTGGTTCAGCGCATTGCTTAGAACACTGCAAAGGGGAAAAGGGTTCAGCAGGGGCCCAAGCCACCCTAGCAGGGACTGAAGTAATGGAGAAGGTGAAGGTACCACCACAGTATGCAGATCTCAGCGACGTGTTCAGCGAGAAGGAAGCCGACCAATTACCCCCGCATAGGCCCTTTGATTGCCAGATCAATTTACTCCCTGGAGCACAGCTTCCTGTAGGCAAGTTGTATGCCATGTCAGACAGAGAAATGCAGGAGTTGCGAGAGTTCATTGACAAGAACCTGAAGAGAGGCTTCATCAGAGAGTCCAAAGCAGCGGGGGGTAGCCCAGTGTTTTTTGTGGATAAAAAGCACACGGACAAGCTGAGACTTGTATGTGATTTCAGGCGGTTAAATGCAGTGACAGAACCAGTGGCTTTCCCTATGCCCAGGATTGATGATATTTTGACCAGGGTGAGGAAGGGAAAGATTTTTACAAAGCTGGATCTAAGGGGGGCGTACAACCTGATACGTATAAGGAAAGGGGATGAATGGAAAACCACCATGTTTACCCCTTTGGGGGCATTTGAATATCTCGTTATGCCTTTTGGATTACAAGCAGGCTCAGCGTGCTTTCAATCGTTTATGAACCACGTACTGGGTCCTTTGCTCTACAAGAATTGCGTGGCCTTCCTAGATGATGTTTTGGTGTATTCGGAGAATGAGGAGCAACATGTGAGAGACGTCAGAGAAGTGTTGAGCAGGCTGCAAGCCAACAGGCTGTGGGTGAAACTGGAGAAGTGTCAGTTTCATACCAAGGAGGTGGAATTCCTGGGGTACCGCCTGTCAGACAAGGGATTGGCCATGGATCCCGGCAAGGTGCAGGCAGTGCTGGAATGGAAAACACCCAAAACCAAGAAGGATGTGCAGAGGTTCCTAGGGTTTGGAAACTTTTATCGTAAGTTCATCCGAAACTTCGCCCACCTGACGGCGCCGAGGGAGGGAGACAAACCCGGGGGTTTTGAGGAGAGAAACGGGGCATTGTACTACAAGGGAGCGTTATATATACCTGAAGGGGAATTGAGGGAGAAGGTACTCAAGCAACTGCACGATAGCCCCACAGCAGGGCATTTTGGGCAACACAAAACCATGTGGCTGGTTACCAGGGAATTTTGGTGGCCCAAGGTCAGGGAAGATGTGCGGGAGTATGTGAGAGGGTGTGACCAATGCCAACGAGCCAAGGGGGAGAGGCGGGCACCGGCAGGTTTATTAGAACCACTACCCACACCTGAAAGACCATGGGAAGCAGTGGCAATAGATTTCATGACTGATCTGCCAAGGTCTAGAGGGAAAACAGCCATCATGGTTGTGGGAGACCTGTTAACTAAAATGGCCCACTTTATAGCCTGCTCACATGCGGTCACAGCAGAAGAAACAGCTAAATTGTTTGTAGAAAATGTGTTTAGGTTGCATGGCGCCCCCTTGAGGGTGGTTTCAGACCGAGGGAAACAATTTACTTCCAGGTTCTGGAGGAAGCTCATGAGCTTACTGCATGTAGAGGTTAATTTCTCAACGGCCCGGCATCCAGAAACCAACGGGCAGGCGGAAAGAGCTAATGGTGTTCTCCAGCAATATTTGAGGTGTTATGTGAATGACAGAGAGAATGATTGGGTGGAGAAGCTGGCGTTGGCAGAATTTGCCTACAACAATGCAGAGAACGTGTCCACAGGGATGAGCCCCTTTTTGGCTAATCACAGGTGCCATCCCAGAGCCTTCCCAGGGGGGGAGGGGGAGAACTGGAGCGTTCCAGCTGCAGAACAGTTCGTTGAAGAAATGGAAGCGATCCATCGCCAGCTCCAACTCAACTTAAACAGGGCTAAGGAGGAATATAAGAGGCAGGCGGACAAAAACAGAAGGGAAGGTGAAAGCATTGGGGTGGGGGACCAGGTGTGGCTGTCAACCCAAGGGTTGCCATTCAAAGGGGGTTGTAAGAAGTTAAGACCCAAAAGGCTGGGCCCATTTGAAGTCATGCAGCAGGTCAACCCAGTGGCTTTCAGACTCCGGTTACCGAACCACATGAAGCTGCACCCAGTTTTCCACAGGTCGTTGCTGTCACCGTATAAATGGGACAGAGAAGGGAGGGTCACTAGGGGGCCAGCAATGGAGGAGAAGGAACACAACTACCATGTAGCGGAGATCCTCGATTCCAGGTGGAAGGGAGATCAAGTAGAGTATTTGGTAATGTGGGAAGGGGAACCGGAGTCGGAAAACACCTGGGTTAGGGCAGAGGATGTCAATGACGAAGTTTTAATAGAAACTTTTCATCAGAGGTTCCCAAGTAAACCTCAGCCTGTAGCGAGGTTCCGGAGGAAATACTTTGCCACCACCGACGAAGAAGAGGAGTTGGAGGGGTTCACAGATTCCGAAGAGGAGGAGGATTCAGCGAGCCAGGACGGCGATCGATGGAGGGAATTGTTCGAGACGTCTGAAGATGAAGAAGATTCTTTTCGGGGTTTTAACCCTTCACCTCCCAGAGGAGAGGAAATGGGAGGGGGTGAGGGGGGCCCTGGAGGGGAGGTGGATGTCAGGGAACTGCCATCGGAGCAACAGGTGGTGGAGGGGCTCAGGGAGGAAGAAAGAGGCTCAACAGCTGAAGCAGGAACCAGCAGGGGGAGGAGTGGATCTCTGAGGGAATGCGAGCAGGAGGGAGGGCTCAGAGACGCTTCCAGCGAGAACAGTGGGGAGGTATCTGAGTCTCCCATAGGGAGACCCACACCTCGCCGGAAACTGTCACGCCGTGAGTCCAGGAGACGCGTTTCCGTTAAGGAGCTTCTTTGCTGGAAGCGCTTCCGCAGACAGCCACTGTCAGACTCTACGAGTGACTAGAGCAGACATGTTTGAGGAGCTCTGTCACACACAGAGGTTTGTGGAGCCGCACAAACTCTGAGGGAGCACGATTTTACGCACAAGCAGCTAATCATCCCATTACATCTGTGAAGAGACAATCAATGTTAGCATCATGCATATTTTTAACCTTGTCACAAAACTCCTGAAACCTTTCTAAGGTCTCTTGCGGTTTTTCCATCACAAAAACCCAAGAATAATTAGTAAAACAATCCACACACACAAGGTAATATTTTGCACCGCCTCTAGATGGTTCTAGAGGACCAATCACATCAGCATACACCCGCTGAAATGCTCTGTCGACCTTCTTGGTCACCTTCCTGGTGCTCACACTGGTCACACCTGCAAGAGAGATTTCGTTAGAACCAGAAGAATTACATTTCATGTAATCACTTTGATCAAAAGTCAACAAATACAGTCCATCCTTCTCTCTGGCAGTAAGAAACAGTTCTCCATCTGTAGATCTTGCAGCTTTTAGCATCATAGGGCAGTTTCAGTCCTTTCTTTGCAATCTGCGACACACTCAGCAGATTAAATCTCAGTTCTGGAACCAGGTAAACATTGTTTATAGTCAAGTTCAGACTCTCAAGATACACAGTCCCAATCCCGGTCGCTTTCAGCTCCTGACCGTTGGCCTGTTTCACAGTGAAGCTTTGCTTCTTCAACGTTGAAAACAGTTCTCTGTGCGGGCACATGTGTTTTGTACAGCCAGTGTCGATTATGAACGCGTTCCCAACATCTGGCGTGGTTCCTTTCGCCATCATAGCCTTTGCAGGTTTCACCTGGCACTTGGTACGGCTTTTGCCTGACGCCTCAGGCTTCGTAGAGCTGCTCTTCGCTCCTCTTGACTGGCGCGGCTTCCTACAGTTTCGCTGTAGATGCCCAGTCTGTCCACAATTGTAACATCGGACAGCGCTCAATGCTACAACTCGCTCCTCAGTAGCTTCAGCAGCGGGGAGATTTGAACTCTGTTCTTCCCTCCCCCTGTCCTTCACTTCCAGTGCAGCTGGAACAGTTCCTTCGCTCCCCCATCTAGGGTCAAAGCTCTCCTCAGTTTTCGATGAGCTCTTAGGAACTTGGCCAACATCATCCTTGCTCACCCCTTCTGGGGTAGTCGTCTTTCCAGACCATGATGAATAACTGCCACTGGTCAGGGGAGATGAATAAGGCAGGGCTCCCCCCTTCTTGGCATCCATCTTGAAGCCAAGCCTCTGTCTCACTTTCCAGCCTTGCTAAAACTCCAATAGCCTCTGCTGGACTTGTTTACTGCCTTTCCAGGCAAGCTGCAAGCTGTTTCTCAGACCTTGCACAGCATCGAAGACATAGTCAAAACAAAACTTTCGCTTCCCAGGCCCTCTCTCAGAGCCATCTGCGCAGCCAGTAAATTTCCACGTCTCTGACGAGCGTCGCTTAGCAACTGTGCATACTTGAAAGCTTATCTCTAACTTTTAGCCCGAAATGCAGCATACCTTGAGCTCCGTTGCTTGGAAAACACTTTCCTCTGGGTCCAGCCGTCTGTTCAGCTTCTGGCTGCTCTCAGACGCTATTTTCTCCCTTGGAGCAGAGGAGGACAATCCACCAGCCTCTCATGCAGATGTTCGATGAATCGCAACCACCGAAAGCTGCCATACGTCAGTATCTCAGCTCACAGTCAGAGGTAAAGTGGCCTTCACGGGCAAACTGAGCGAGATACTTGTTTACCTTCCATCTGCTACTCCCGGCAGGCTAGGTCGTAAACCGGTGATTCTCCTCGTTAGATGTGAGGAGAACACACCCTCTGCTTCTCTCTCCTTGCTTTCCCCCCCAGGGAGGGGAAATGAGACAGACAGGAGTCCTATTTACATGTCTTTTATTCCTGTCATTCAGCAGTACAAAGAAACGTGACTGCACCCTTCAGACTCCATCAGAAGAGTCATAACTCCTCCCCTGTGCTTCTAGCACAGGTCAGATGACACTCTGAGCTAACATCCGGTGCTCAGTACAGAGAATAGACTCCCCCTTTTTCCCAACAGTACAGTTTGAAACAACAACATCCTGTTTTGCATTCCAGCCACCTGCAGCTGGCTTTATCATTGGTGCTTTTTCCCAGCAGATTTGAGCTGGTAACAAACATTTCTGCGATTTTTGGGTGAATGTGCATTCTAACCCGCAAAACACCAATTTGAAATGAGCCCAATCAGAGCTTTATCATCTTCTTTTTATGTAGATGGAACCCAAAAAACTTTTTTGCTTTCGTTTGGGGTGATGCTGGCGCACACCCAAATAACACCATGCGAATTGAAAAAAGCCCAATCAAAGCCTATTCGTCTTCTTTCTACGCATATGGAAGCGAAAAGATGGTGTTGTGTTATTTTGGTCTCATTACACACACTTTGCGATTTCTGTGTCAATGTGCATTAACAGCAAAGAACACGACTTGAAGTAAGTGAAATCCAAGATTCTTCTCTCTATGTAGTTGGAAACCAAAACAACTTGTTTGGCTTTGTTTAGGCTTATTACACCGTGTCAGGGAACTGCCATCAGAGGCACGGGAGAAGGAGAGGGTCTCGGATTCTGCAGGGGAAGGTCCTAGCACTAGAGGGAGACTTAGCCGGGAAGAAGGGGAAGAGAATGAGTGTAACACCAGGGATCCAGGAGAGCAACGGGACAGGGAGGTGCAGGGGCTCCAGGACTCTTCGTTGGAAGTTAGCGAGGAGAGCCCAAGCACCCCGCTGCCCACGCCCACCCTGCGCAGGAAACTCCTGCGCAGTGAGAGGCGGAAACGATTGGGCGTCAAACAAATCTTATGTTGGCAACGCTTTAAGAAACGCCCACAGTCAGATTCTACAAGTGACTAAGAGCAGCCACGCTACCATGGGCTGCGTAGTCCGGAGGGTTTAACCAGGCAATCCGATGCTCAAACGGAGCAGGATTACGCACGAGTAACTCCCAACCATTACAGCATTCTGACTCACCCTGAAAGTTGCTCGTGCGCAACAAGCAGAAGGGGGCATCATGAGTAAGACCGGAGGAGCTGGAGCCAGGGGAGGGGCAGCTGGAGGCCAATCGCTGGAGGAGAGAAACCGCGATTTGGAAGAGCACATAGCCATCCTGACAGCGAGGCTGGAAGAACGACGGTCGCTGGATGCTCAGGGGAAACCCACCCCCATAGTGATGAAGGAGTTACGGGACTTTATCGACAAGAACCTAAAGAGAGGGTTTATAAGAGAGTCAAAAGCAGTGGGGGGCAGTCCAGTATTTTTTTGTGGACAAAAAGGACACTGATAAACCGAGGCTGGTCGTGGACTTCAGGGGGGTAAATTTGGTGTCAGAACCTGTGACTTTCCCGATGCCCAGAATCGATGACATTCTGACAAGAGTGAGGAAGGGAAAGAATTTCACCAAGCTAGATCTGAGGGGGGCTTACAACTTAATCCGGATGAGAGAGGGGGATGAATGGAAGACCACCATGTTCACACCCCTGGGGGCCTTTGAATATCTCGTTATGCCTTTCGGATTACAGTCAGGCTCCGCCTGTTTTCAAGCGTTCATGCACCACGTGTTGGGGTCTCTGCTTTACAAGAACTGTGTAGCATTCCTGGACGACGTCTTGATTTATTCGGAAAATGAGGAGCAACATGTGAGAGATGTCAGGGAAGTGCTACAACATTTGCAGAAACACCAGTTGTGGGTCAAGCTAGAGAAATGTCAGTTTCATGCCCGAGAGGTGGAGTTCCTGGGGTACATGCTATCTGACAAAGGCTTAGCGATGGACCCAAGCAAGGTGCAAGCAGTATTGGAGTGGAAGACCCCAAAGACACGAAAGGATGTGCAGAGATTCCTAGGTTTTGGCAATTTCTACCGGACGTTCATCAAGAACTTCGCACACTTGACGGCCCCAATCACGGACTGTCTCAGTAGTAAGAGAAAGTTTGTGTGGACGGAGGAAGCCCAGCAATCCTTTGAAAGATTGAAGAAGGCATTCGCGTCGGAGGAACAATTACTACATGTGGATTTGGAGAAACCTATGAGGTTGGAGACGGACGCGTCAGAAAGAGCCATCGGGGCGGTTCTGTTGCAGCCAGGACTGAGCCAGCAAGAATGGAAACCGTGCGCCTTCTTCTCGAGGAAGCTGAGCAAGTCGGAACAAAACTACACTGTGTACGACCGAGAACTGCTAGCAATTTACGCCGCCTTTCGTCGGTGGCGCCATCTGCTGATAGGGGCGCAGCATAAGATCCAGGTCTGCACAGATCACAAGAACTTGGAATATTGGCGGACAGCACAGGTGCTCAACCAGAGACAGATTCGCTGGGCGCAGGAGTTTTCCAAGTTTTCTTTCGAAATCCAGTATGTGCCCGGCCAGCAAAACGTGAGAGCAAACGCTCTTTCGCGGAAACCAGAGTACTTCGAAGGAGAAGGGCCGCCGGAGACCCGCCACGTCATACCTGAGGACCGATGGGTGTGTGGGGGTACTCTAGTGGGCACGAGAGAACTGGCAGGACTCACTAGGGACGATGAATTCGCCCGGACTAAAATCAGGGAACTCCAAGAGGGGAGGGGAGCACCAGAGGGGTTTGAGGAGAAGGAAGGGGTGTTGTACTACAGGGGGGTGATGTACGTACCGGGGGAGGCTCTAAGAAGAAGGGTACTCAAACAACTACATGACACCCCCACAGCGGGACATTTTGGGCAACACAAAACCATGATGCTGGTGACCCGACAATTTTGGTGGCCACGGGTGAGGGAAGGTGTACGTGAATATGTAAGAGGGTGTGACCGCTGCCAGAGGGCTAAAGGGGAACGCACGATGCCAGCAGGTTTGCTGGAACCCTTACCCACGCCAAACAAACCCTGGGAGGTGGTGTCAATTGATTTCATGACGGATTTGCCCAAATCAAGGGGAAAAACAGCAGTGATGGTAGTAGTAGACTTGCTAACCAAAATGTGCCACTTTATCGCCTGCTCCCATGCGGTGACGGCGGAAGAAACGGCACGGTTGTTTGTAGAACACATTTTTAGGCTGCATGGCGCCCCCTTGAGGGTTTTATCTGACCGCAGAAAACAATTTACTTCCCGGTTCTGGAGGAAGCTCATGAGCCTACTGCAAGTCGAGGTAAGCTTCTCGACAGCGAGACACCCAGAAACCAATGGGCAGGCGGAAAGGGCAAACAGTGTACTCCAGCAATACTTACGCTGCTTCGTTAGCGAAAGGCAGAATGATTGGGTAGAGAAACTAGCGCTAGCAGAATTTGCGTACAATAATGCTGAACATGTGTCCACCAGTATGAGCCCCTTCTTGGCCAATTATGGGTGTCATCCCAGGGCGTTCCTGGGCAATGAGGAACAGAGCTGGAGTGTACCTGCTGCTGAACAGTTTGTGGAAGAAATGGAAGCGTTACATCAACAGCTCAAGATGAACCTAGAAAGGGCTAAAGCCAGTTACAAGAAGCAAGCAGATAAACACCGGAGGGAAGGGGAAACCATTAGGGTGGGGGATCGCGTGTGGTTGTCCACTCAAGGGTTACCCTTTAAGGGAGGGTGCAAGAAGTTGCAGCCCAGAAGACTGGGCCCGTTTGAAGTTATACAACAGATAAACCCACTGGCGTTCAAGCTCAGGTTGCCCAACAACATGAAAATACATCCCGTGTTCCACAGGTCCTTGCTCTCACCGCACAGAGAGGGGCAGGAATTAGAGGGGCGGGAGGTAGAAGTCTTGCCACAACCACAGGTAGAAGAGAGGGAACACCAGAGCTCAGCCGCAGAGATAGTGGATTCAAGGTGGCGAGGGCGGCAGGTGCAGTACTTGGTGGCGTGGGAAGGAGAGCCCTGGTCGGAAAACACGTGGGTGCCGGCAGAGGCAGTTGGCGACGAGCATATGGTGGAAGTGTTCCACCGACGGTTCCCAGATAAACCCAAGCCCTTAGAGCGATTCTGGGAAGAACAGTTCGGCACGACGGAGGAGGAAGAGAGTTTCGAAGGGTTTTCAGAATCCGAAGAAGAATCGGATTGGGAGAGTCATTCCTTGGGTGGGAACCTTAGCAGGTGGGAAGAGGTGTTCACACCCACAGATGAGGAGGACAGCTCTTTCAGGGGTTTCCTTGGCTCGCCGACCAGAGAAGAGGCTGCAACAGAGCCCCCGGGTCGGAGGGGGAGTGAAGGGGGCCCTGGGAGGGAGGTGGATGTCAGGGAACTGCCATCAGAGGCACGGGAGAAGGAGAGGGTCTCTGATTCTGCAGGGGAAGGTCCAAGCGCTAGAGGGAGACTTAGCCGGGAAGAAGGGGAAGAGAATGAGTGTAACACCAGGGATCCAGGAGAGCAACGGGACAGGGAGGTGCAGGGGCTCCAGGACTCTTCGTTGGAAGTTAGTGAGGAGAGCCCAAGCACCCCGCTGCCCACGCCCACCCTGCGCAGGAGACTCCCGCGCAGTGAGAGGCGGAAACGATTGGGCGTCAAACAACTCTTATGTTGGCAACGCTTTAAGAAACGCCCACAGTCAGATTCTACAAGTGACTAAGAGCAGCCACGCTACCATGGGCTGCGTAGTCCGGAGGGTTTAACCAGGCAACCCGATGCTCAAACAGAGCAGGATTACGCACGAGTAACTCCCAACCATTACACACCGCTTTGCTATTTGTGGGTGAATGAACACCGAAAGAGCAATCAAAACTTATTCGTCCTTTTTCTATTGACATGTTACCATATGTTTACCTATGGTTGATTTGGGCTGGTAACAAACATTTCTGCGATTTTGGGGTGAATGTGCATTCTAACCCCAAAAACACCAATTTGAGGACCACTGGTGTGAAATTTACGGCATGTAATGCCCTGAAAGAAAATATTATGAAAATGATTTACAGGTGGTACATGACCCTAATCAAGCTTGCAAAAATATATCATTTGCCAGACAATAAGTGTTGGAATTGTAAAGAAACTGAAGGAAAATTCTTTCACCTATGGTGGACGTGCCCAAGGGTTAAGGCTTTCTGGGAAATGAAATATAATTGTCAGGGGCTCAGGAGCAGAGGTACAGGGGAGAGAGGAGATGGAGAGCGAAGGGGAGACTTTAGAGATGAGGAGGAGAAAGTAGGCTTCATAATAACTCATCTGCATGGGGAAGCTAAATCGTGGCTGCGCAATTTATGGCGCTGTCAGGGGTTCAGGAGCAGAGGCACATGGGAGGCAGGAGAGGGAGGACTATTGGGAAGAGTCCGAGGACAGCGAGGAAGAGGAGGACGGTGGCCCGAGGGATTCCATGAGCCTTTCCAGCGAATCGGGGGATTCCCAGGAGGGGGCGCCTGTAGCCAAGACAAGAGGAGCCCCAGGGGGGACTCATCAGGGGGAAGGAGCAAATAGGGAATCCCGAAGCAGCAGCAGGAGATCGGGACCGGCTTCCCCTCCAGAGCGTAGCGGAGGGGGAGGGAGGTTCCAGTGTGTCAGGGGAAGCAGCTCCACCAGCAACAGCAGCTCCACCAGCAACAACACCAGCAACAGCAACAAAAGAAAAGAGGCTCAATTACAGGCGTAACTCCTACAGGAATAACAGGACAAGAAAAAGTGACAGCTGCCTCTATGGAGTCAGTGACACAAGCGTTACTCAAGATAAATCAATCTTTGGAGACCTTGACAAAGCAGAGTACAGAAAATACACAGAAATTAACAGAACTAACAGCAAGATTGGACTTGAATACAGAATCTATAAACAGGCTGGTTCAAGAAAATTCTGCAACACGTAAAATTGCAGAGGAAGCTAGAACTATTGCTGGAGAGACTCAAGAGAACTTAGAACCAATTGCTAAAAAGGTTCATGAACATGATGTAACTCTGGCTTTGTGGGAATTACAGAGAAAGGAAAGAAATCTGAAATTAAGACTGATTCCCGAGAGCGAAGGAGACAACCTGGTGGAGTTTTTAACACAAGAGTTTGCTGGTTTCTGGGAAGACTTGGAGGAGGAAGAATTTAAGATTACAACAGCATTTAGACTGGGCAGAAGACAGAACAGAAAGACCCCGAGGGACTGTTTGATTACCCTTAGATCTAAGGAAGAAAGAGATAAAATATTAAAATTACACTACCAAAAGGCCTTGCAAATTGAAAATTCATCCATACAGATTTTTAAAGACATCCCTAAACATATCTTGGAGTTGAGAACATTCTATAAGGATTTGGTTTACCTGCTGAAGAAGAACATCATCCCTTTCAGGTGGGAGTTCCCACAAGGACTGTCTTTTGACTATAAGGGAAAGAAGGTGAAAATAAAGACAATACAAGACAAAGAGAGATTCTTGGAAAGAAACCAAGAGGACTTACAGAAGGGAACTGTGGATCCAATTGCAGAACAAAGGAGAGCACTAGACATTCTGAACCTATCGTTTGGACTTAACCCATCACCATCAGAGGAAGAGCAACAACTTGGAGCGGTTGGAGGAGTAACAGAAAAATAACAAGACGGCTCTGCAATTCCTTAGCTGGACTTGTAATGGGCTGAACATGCCTTTGAAGAGACGTCAAGTGTTTCATATTTTGAAAAGAGAACAATTGGACTTGATTTGTTTACAAGAAACCCATGTAACCAGAGCACACAGGAAACTACTCATAAATAAAAGATTAGGACAAGAATTCATTTCATCGGATAAAGTTAAGAAAAGAGGAGTCGTGATCTATGTAAAAGAGAAATGGGTTCCAAAAATGATGTTTAAAGATGAACAAGGAAGATATCTGGCAGTTGAAATACAAGTACAAGGAGAAAAATTCTTAATAGTTGGAATTTATGCACCAAATGAAGGCAAGGCGGAATTCTTCAAGAAACTTCATGAAACTCTGATGGACTATTTGGATTACAATATGATAATTATGGGAGACATGAACGGTGTAGTTTCTACAAATATGGACAAGGCACAAAGACTGACAATCTCCAAGGAAGGGAGACTTCCGAAGACCTTCTTTGAAATGACGGAAAATATGGACCTAATAGACATATGGAGAACAAGGAACCCTCTTGAGAGAGAGGGAACTTTTTTCTCTCAAGAAATGATGACCTGGACCAGAATTGATCAAATTTGGATCACTAGTGGGATGGCTCCAAAGATTAGGAGGGTAGAAATCTGCCCAAAAACTTGCTCCGACCATAACGCCGTGAAGATGGAAATGAAACTTACAACAACTGGTCAATTTAGATGGAGGATGAATGACACCCTGTTTCGAGATAAGGAGATCCACATGAAGGCCCAAAAAACTTTAAAGGACTATTTTGAAATAAATCTAAAGGCCGATGTGGAAAAAAGAGTGATCTGGGACGCAAGTAAAGCTGTGATGTGAGGATTCTTGATTCAACAAAATTCAATAAAAAAGAGAAAGCAGAATGAGAAGAAGGAAAAGATTTTGGAAAAGATAAAAGAAGGAGAGAAAAAATTAAGATCAAAACCAAAGTCCCAGGAGATTTTGAGAGAGATTAAGTTATATCAAACACAATATATGGAATTGATGAATCAAGAGATTGAATGGAAGATAAAGCAAATGAAACAAAAAACATTCGAATCGGCAGATAAATGTGGAAAACTTCTGGCATGGCAATTGAAGAAAAGGCAGAAACTAAATACAGTTACAAGCCTAGAAGTGGATGGAAAGAACATATCTAAACCCAATGAGATTAGAAACTGTTTTCTGAGTTATTTCAAAAAACTTTATTCTCAAGGACCACAAAATGAAGAGGACATAGATAAATTCCTTAAAAAATATGGATTACAAAAAATCTCTCATCAAAGCAAGGTGGATTTAAACCAGAGAATAACAGAACAAGAGATAGAGGGTGCCATTCAAGACATGCAATTGGGCAAGTCTCCAGGGCCAGATGGACTGACTTCCAGATACTATAAATCTTTGAAGGAGTGGTTGGTTCAACCGTTAAAGGAAGTCTGCAATGAGATTTCAGAGGGGGGAAAGGCACCAGAATCGTGGAAAGAAGCGTATATTTCACTCATACCAAAGACAGAGACTGAAAAGACTCAACTTAAGAACTACCGCCCAATATCATTACTTAATGTGGATTATAAATTTTTTGCAGACATTTTGGCAAAAAGACTTAAAAGATTGTTGATGGAGAAGATTCATAAGGACCAAGCAGGCTTTCTCCCAAAAAGGCACTTATCGGACAATGTAAGGAATATAATAGACATTCTGGAATTGCTAGAGGTGAACATAAACACTAAAGCAGTGCTGATTTTTGTGGACGCGGAGAAAGCCTTTGACAATATTTCTTGGAGTTTTATGAAAAAGAATCTTCATGGGATGGGGGTAGGCCAAGGTTTTGAGAATGGTATGGGTGCAATATATTCTGAACATAAAGCTAAGCTGATTGTAAATAATGTGATAACGGAGGAACTTAAGATAGAAAAAGGAACACGACAGGGGTGCCCAATTTCTCCATTGCTTTTCATTTCTGTTCTGGAGGTGTTGCTGAATATGATTAGAAATGACCAGCAGGTTAAAGGTGTACAGGTCGGAGCTAAACATTACAAGTTAAGGGCATTCACAGATGACTTAGTATTGACCTTACAAGAGCCAAACACTAGTACGAAAAGAGTGTTGGAGATAATTCAACAATTTGGCCAGGTAGCCAGACTTAAACTGAACAAACAAAAAACTAAAGTCTTAGAAAAAAATTTGACAGTCATGGAGAAGGAGAAATTTCAAGAAGAGACAGGTTTGACAGTGGTTAAGAAGGTGACATACCTAGGGGTTCATTTGACATCTAAAAATTTGAACTTGTATAAGGACAACTATGAAAAATGTTGGTCAGAAATTAAAGAAGATCTAGAAATATGGTCAAATCTAAAATTGTCAATGTTAGGCCGAATTGCAGTTATTAAGATGAATGTATTGCCTAGAATGCTATTTTTGTTTCAAACTTTGCAGATTCTTGACAAGATGGACTGTTTCAAGAGGTGGCAGAAAGACATTGCGAGATTTGTCTGGCAGGGCAAAAAGCCCAGAATAAAATTTAAAATACTTACAGATGCAAAAGAAAGAGGGGGATTTGCCCTGCCGGACTTAAAACTGTACTGTGATGGGATGATGAGCTGCTTGTGCGTAAAATCGTAGTCCCTCAGAGTTTGTGCAACTCCACAAACCTCTGTGTGTGACAGAGCTCCTCAGACATGTCTGCTCTAGTCACTTGCAGATTCCGACAGTGGTTGTTTTCGGAAGCGCTTCCAGCATAAAAGCTCCTTAACGGAAACACGTCTTCGGGACTCACGGCGTGACAGCTTCCGGCGAGGAATAGGTCTCCCTATGGGAGCTTCTGACACCTCCCCACTGTTCTCGCTGGACGTGTCCCTGAGCCCTCCCTCTTGCTCGCTTTCCCTCAGAGATCCTCCCCTTTCCCTGCTAGTTCCTGCTTTAGCTGCTGCGTCTCTCTCAGCCTTTGTGAGACTCTCCTCCAGAGACCCATCTCTCCCCCTGCTGGTCCCTGCTTCAACTGTTGAGTCCCTCCCAGCCTCCGTGAGCCCTTTCCCCACCTGTTCCTCCGATGGCAGTTCCCTGACATCCACCTCCCCTCCAGGACCCCCTTCACCCCCGCCCGTTCCCTCTCCTCTGGGCGGTGAGGAGGTAAAACCCCGAAAAGAATCCTCTTCATCTTCAGACGTCTCGAACATTTCCCTCCATCGGTCGCTGTTCCGGCTCGCTGAATCCTCCTCCTCCTCGGAATCTGTGAACCCCTCCAACTCCTCTTCCTCATCTGTGGTGGCAAAGTATTCCCTCCGGAACCTCGCCACTGGCTGAGGTTTACGTGGGAACCTCTGATGAAAAGTTTCTATTAAAACCTTGTCCTTGACATCCTCTGCCATGACCCAGGTGTTTTTGTTATTGGTTTCAGAACTCACAGGGTTAAAGAGTTCTGTGTGACGTCTCTTCCCTGAGGCGTGGTTAGAAACACATACGGGGAGTGGTTTGACGCCGAGTGTTTCAGTCTGCTTTTGGGACGCTACGCGAAAGGGAGAATGGGCGAGCTTTCGCCAGGTTTAATTTACGATGTTATTCTACTTGATTAAAGGCTAGAGAAGATAAGGAACGCTTTGTGTCTGTTCTGAATTATTCACCCACACGCTGCAATTGCTTCTATCTGCTGCGATCGCTCTGCTGACAGCCAGGGAGCCAGAGGACTTTTGGATCGGCACAAACAGTCTGCAAGCCGCGCGAGGGAAGCGCGCTGGACTCCATGTTTGTTTTTCTTGGCACTCATGGCAACTTTGGCTTATCGGTTGCCATAGGTTATGGGTGCTTGCCAACGCTTTGAAGCATTGCAGGAACGTCCCACGTGTGGGGAGGCCAGCAAGCTAGCTGAAAAGTTGCTGGGGCCAGCTGGAGCTCTGGAGCTGTTTCTCTGAGGCTGGAAGGAGCTCGCTGGGGAGAAGCGATCTGCCGGTGCCGGGAGGCGGAGGAAGCTACTGCCGAGACGTGAGTAAGCTTAGCCCCCGGGGGAGGAGATGGCAGACGATCGTGAATCATTCTCAGTTCCCTTCGAAAAATTAAACGGACAAAATTGGGCCGAATGGAGCCGGAAGCTAAAGGCCTGGCTGGTAGCCAAGGGGTTGTGGGAGGCGACCCAGGGACCCCCTCTACCACCACCTGCAGCAGGAGCAGCAGCGGCGGACATAGCAGCTGCTCACGCGTCGCAGAGGAAGAACCAGAAAGCCCTGGGAGCTATAGTGCTCAGTTTGGAGGGCTCCCAACTTCCTCTGGTTGAAGGGCTTGAAACTGCCCAGGAGGCCTACCAAGCCCTTGAGAGGGTGCACCACAGAACCACGGCTGGTGCAAAGATCCACACCACCAGACGCTTGTTTGAGATGAAGCTGCGTCCCGGTGGGAACATCAGACAGCATGTTACTGAGATGCTATCTGTTTTCAATGAGTTGCGGCTGTTGCAAGTCAACTTCTCAGAGGAACTGAAGGTTTATATTTTGCTCAGCTCTCTGGACAAAAGCTATGACAATTTGTGTCTGTCTATGGAATCCATGAGTCCACAGGATTTGACTCTATCGTACGTGACAGGGCGTCTTTCGGACGAACAGGAGAGGCGTGTCCGAGAGGGCAGGTCTGGCGCAGGCAGCTCCACCGGTTGCAGAGGTGGGGGGGGGGCAAGCCAGATGAGAGCTGTGTTCAGGCTTTTTCCACTCGTCGATGTTATGTCTGTGGATCGAACAGCCACCTAAAACGGGCTTGTCCGCAGAGAAGCAGAGAGACCGGGCAGGATGTCTCCAAGGTCGCTTCCCATGGGAACCAGTCTCGGAGAGGAGGCCAGCGTGGGAACGCGAAGGAAGGACGTGACTCAGAGAAGGGAGACTGTTATCATCTCACGGCTTCTCTGGCAACTTTGAAAAACAATTCCAGCAGGGACACAGCTGTGAAGTTTATAATCGACAGTGGATCGAGTCATCACCTAATTGGAGAGACACCTACTGGGGGGCTGCGGGACTGCAGGGCTGTTTTAGATGGGAAAATTGTGCAGTTTGCAAACGGTTCCCAAAAGCAAGTTTCTGACATTGTTGACGTGTATGTTCCTTTTTTGCAGGCGCAGCTGGAGATCTACGTTGTGCCGGGAGTGCATTGTTGTCTGTTATCTGTGCCAGCTCTTGTAAAAGAAGGGTACAAAATTTGTTTTGAAAATAACACCTGTTCTATTTCCAGAGGGGGGAAGCTGCTTGTCAACGTGGAGGGCAAGGACAATCTCTTTGTTCTGGAAACACCTCTGGAGGGTGGTGGGAATGCAGGAAAAGCAAAGGCGCAGTGTGCTAGTGTTCCCAGCCATGATTCATGTGTTCACATATGGCACAAGAGAATGTCTCATGCTTGTTTGGAAGATGTTAAGAGGCTGCCAGGCTGCACCAAAGGTTGTAAAATCACACCATGTGAGGGATCCCTAGAGTGCAGGGCATGCAACAAGGTTCAAAGGGGCAGGTTTCCCGGGGTAAAGAGGGTAACCACAAAACCTTTTGAGTTGGTTCACACAGACCTTACAGGACCCATGAAGTGTGAGAGTCTGGGTGGGGCCAGGTTTCTGCTAACGCTGGCAGATGATTTTTCTCAGAATTTATGGTGTTTCTCTCTCAGGTCGCAGAGGGAGGCAGCGCAACTGATCCAGGATTGGGTTGCGGAGGTGGAACTGAGGTTCTCCACCAAGGTGCAAGGGTTCAGGAGCGACCGTGGGTCACAGTTCACTGGGTCTGCTCTGAAGGAGTTTTTCAAGGAAAAGGGAATTCGTCACCAGGTGACGGGTGCAAAGTCTCCTCAAGAGAGAGGCGTGGCAGAGCACAGGAGTGAAACACTGGCTGAAGCTGTCAGGGTTTTACTGTGTGACTCTGGGCTGCCTCAGAGCTTTTGGAGTGAGGCTTGGACGTTTGCCAGTTTTGTTTTTAACAGGTCCTACAATCACGATGTAGGTGACACACCGTATTGTCTGTTGCACAAGCAAAAGCCACAGGTGCATTTCTTCCGTTCGTTCGGTTCTAAGGCTTCAGTGCCAATACCAACAGCGCAACGGAAGGAGGGTGGTCCTAGGTGCCAGGACATGATCTTCTGTGGGTATGATCCTGCAACAAATGGGTGGAAGTTTGCATACCCAGAGGGTGATCAGACCAAGCTGCTGGTCAGCAAGCATGCTGAGTTCTTTGAGCAGGGTGGTTGGTCACAGCCTGGGTATGGTTCTGATTTTCTCTCAGAATGCTTGTCCGATTCTGAGGGGGAGGAAAGGGAGGAAGAAAGGGAGGAAGGAGAGGCAGAGGCGGAGCCTGTTGCTGAAGACCAGGTTGCTGATGATGGTCAAGCACAGGGGTGGGTTTCTCCACAGGTTAAGAGAGAACCCAAGAGCGAGCCTTCATCTCCTGTTAGCCAAGTGCAGAAAGCCCGAAGACGCAGCAAGTCAGAGGGGGAGTCTTCTGAGCTTGCTGGAGACACATTTGCTGACCCCAGTGGGTCAGGAGGAGCGCCCGAAGTTGTGCTCCGGCGGTCCACTCGGACCACAAAGGGGGTTCCACCGGAGAGGTTTCAGGTCACCAGTGCGTGGGTTGGTTTCGCACAGTGTGATTCTGGGAGTGTGGAAGGGATTCAACAATTGCCTGGGATAAATGCCAGTGGGAGGCAAAAGGCAGTGGGAGGTGAGTTGAACTCAAAGAGGTCTGTAAACAGGGGTTCACAGTTTCCCTCAGGGTTCGAGACGAGAGGGGGTGTTATTGGTTTCAGAACTCACAGGGTTAAAGAGTTCTGTGTGACGTCTCTTCCCTGAGGCGTGGTTAGAAACACATACGGGGAGTGGTTTGACGCCGAGTGTTTCAGTCTGCTTTTGGGACGCTACGCGAAAGGGAGAATGGGCGAGCTTTCGCCAGGTTTAATTTACGATGTTATTCTACTTGATTAAAGGCTAGAGAAGATAAGGAACGCTTTGTGTCTGTTCTGAATTATTCACCCACACGCTGCAATTGCTTCTATCTGCTGCGATCGCTCTGCTGACAGCCAGGGAGCCAGAGGACTTTTGGATCGGCACAAACAGTCTGCAAGCCGCGCAAGGGAAGCGCGCTGGACTCCATGTTTGTTTTTCTTGGCACTCATGGCAACTTTGGCTTATCGGTTGCCATAGTTTTCCGACTCCGGTTCCCCTTCCCACGTTACCAAATACTCTACTTGATCTCCCTTCCACCTGGAATCGAGGATCTCCGCTACATGGTAGCTGTGTTCCCTTTCCTCCATTGCTGGTCCCCGAGTGACCCTCCCTTCTCTGTCCCCTTTATACGGTGACAGCAACGACCTGTGGAAAACTGGGTGCAGCTTCATGTGGTTCGGTAACCGGAGTCTGAAAGCCACTGGGTTGACCTGTTGCGTGACTTCAGATGGGCCCAGTCTTTTGGGTCTTAACTTCTTACAACCTCCTTTGAATGGTAACCCTTGGGTTGACAGCCACACCTGATCCCCCACCCTAATTGTTTCACCTTCTCTTCTGTTTTTGTCTGCCTGCCTCTTATATTCCTCCTTGGCCCTGTCTAAGTTAAGTTGGAGCTGGCGATGGATCGCTTCCATTTCTTCTACGAACTGTTCGGCAGCTGGAACGCACCAGTTCTCCCCTCCCCCCCCCCTGGGAAAGCCCGGGGATGGCACCCGTAATTAGCCAAAAAGGGGCTCATCCTCGTGGACACGTTCTCCGCATTGTTGTAGGCAAATTCCGCCAACGCCAGCTTCTCCACCCAATCATTCTCTCTGTCATTGACATAACACCTCAAATATTGCTGGAGGATGCCATTGGCTCTTTCCGCCTGCCCGTTGGTTTCAGGATGCCGGGCAGTCGAAAAATTGACCTCTACATGCAGTAAGCTCATGAGCTTCCTCCAGAACCTGGAAGTAAATTGTTTCCCTCAGTCTGAAACCACCCTCAAGGGGGCGCCATGCAACCTAAACACATTTTCTACAAACAATTTAGCGGTTTCTTCTGCCGTGACAGCATGTGAGCATGCTATAAAGTGGGCCATTTTGGTTAACAGGTCTACCACAACCATGATGGCTGTTTTCCCTCTGGACTTTGGCAGATCAGTCATGAAATCTATTGCCACTGCTTCCCATGGTCTTTCAGGTGTGGGTAGCGGTTCTAATAACCCTGCCGGTGCCCGCCTCTCCCCCTTGGCTCGCTGGCATTGGTCACACCCTCTCCCATACTCCCGCACATCTTCCCTGACCTTGGGCCACCAAAATTCCCTGGTAACCAGCCACATGGTTTTGTGTTGCCCAAAATGCCCTGCTGTGGGGCTATCGTGCAGTTGCTTGAGTACCTTCTCCCTCAAATCACCTTCAGGTATATATAACGCTCCCTTGTAATACAACGCCCCGTTTCTCTCCTCAAAACCCCCGGGTTTATCTCCCTCCCTCCTGAGACCCCTGAGTTTCTCCTGGGCGTATTCATCATGCACCATTTCCTCTACCAGTTCCCTTTGCCCCACCAATGCCGCCCCACACACCCAGCGGTCCTCTGGAATGACATGTCTTTCTTCGGGTGCTCTCTCCCCCTCCAAATATTCAGGTTTGCGTGAGAGAGCGTCCGCCCTAACGTTCTCTGGGCCTGGCACGTAACAAATCTCAAAGTTAAATTTGGAGAACTCCTGGGCCCATCTCAACTGCCGTTGGTTGAGCACTCGTGCCGTTCTCCAATACTCTAGGTTCTTGTGGTCAGTGCACACTTGCACCTTATGTGGTGCGCCAATTAGCAGATGCCTCCATCTCCGGAAAGCCTCATGAATAGCAAGAAGTTCTCGGTCGTACACCGTGTAGTTCCTCTCGGATTTGTTCAGCTTTTGCGAAAAAAAGGCACACGGTCTCCACTCTGACTCCTCCTTCCCTGGCTGCAGAAGAAGCACCGCCCCTATGGCTCTGTCTGATGCGTCTGTTTCGACTCTCATCTTTTTTTGTAAATCCACATGCAGAAGTTGTCCTTCAGAGGCGAAGGCCCTTTTCAGTTCCTCAAAAGCTCGCTCCGCCTCCTCAGTCCAAACAAATTTCTTCTTACTGCTGAGACAGTCCGTAATGGGCGCCGTCAGGTGTGCAAAGTTTCGGATGAACTTACGATAAAAGTTCCCAAACCCTAGGAACCTCTGCACATCCTTCTTGGTTTTGGGTGCTTTCCATTCCAGCACTGCCTGGACCTTGCCGGGATCCATGGCCAATCCCTTGTCTGACAGGCGGTACCCCAGGAATTCCACCTCCTTGGTATGAAACTGACACTTCTCCAGTTTCACCCACAGCCGGCTGGCTTGCAGCCTGCTCAACACTTCTCTGACGTCTCTCACATGCTGCTCCTCATTCTCAGAATACACCAACACGTCATCTAGGAAGGCCACACAATTCTTGTAAAGCAAAGGCCCCAGTACGTGGTTCATAAACGATTGGAAGCACGCCGAGCCTGCTTGTAAGCCAAATGGCATAACGAGATATTCAAATGCCCCCAAAGGGGTGAACATGGTGGTTTTCCATTCATCCCCTTTCCTTATACGTATCAGGTTGTACGCCCCCCTTAGGTCCAGCTTTGTAAAAATCTTTCCCTTCCGCACCCTGGTCAAAATGTCGTCAATCCGGGGCATAGGGAAAGCCACGGGTTCTGACACTGCGTTTAACGCCCTGAAGTCACACACCAGTCTCGGCTTGTCCGTGTGTTTTTTATCCACAAAAAACACTGGGCTACCTCCCACTGCTTTGGACTCTCTGATGAAGCCTCTCTTCAGGTTCTTGTCAATGAACTCTCTTAGCTCCTGCATTTCTCTGTCTGACATGGCATACAACTTGCTTACAGGAAGCTGTGCCCCAGGGAGTAAATTGATTTGACAATCAAAGGGTCTATGCGGGGGTAGTTGGTCAGCTTCCTTCTCGCTGAACACGTCGCTGAGATCTGCGTATTGTGGTGGTACCTTCACTTTCTCCATTACTTCCGTCCCTGCTAGGGTGGCTTGGGCCCCTGCTGAACCCTTTCCCCCTTTGCAGTGTTCTAAGCAATGTGCTGAACCAAAGGAAACCACTCTCTGATGCCAGCCCACCAGCGGATCATGTAACGCTAGCCAGCTCATCCCCAAAATAATAGGAGCTCCTCCCAAGGTGGCCACATTAAACGCTATCAGTTCTGTGTGCCTTGCCACCTTCATTATCATTGGGACGGTCTGCAAGCTGACTTCTCCTCCCAACAACTCCCTGCCATCGATCGTGGTCACCTGCAGGGGGTTGCTTAAAGGGATAGTCTGTATTTGGTGTTCAGCTGCAAACTCTTTGCTCATGAAATTGCAGGAGCTGCCTGAGTCCAACAGCGCCTTTATCTTTAGGGGGTGTCCATTTTGCAGCTCTAGCGACACTTCTATCACTAGGGCAGGTTGAGGAGCTTCTGGCATGGGCACTTTCACTGCTCTTTGGCCTGGCTGCTGTGCCCCGACTGTGGCAACCAGGCGTTGGCTTTTACCTGCTCCGGTTTTTCCTCCTCTCTTCCCTCAACAGCTCCCATCATCCCTTGCTATTCCTTCCTCTAGGGGCAGACTCTGGCAAAGTGACCTGGCTGTTGGCAGAGATAGCATTTCCGGGCGCCTTTTCCCTCCTTCTTTCCCCCCTCACTGGGCTTTGAAACTGTGTGCGCGCGCGCTGTTCCGATTTCCATCGGCTCTGCCGGCAGGAAAGTTGTCTCTGGAATGTCTGGAATGCGGAACTCCTTCCAACGTTCCCCCTTCCCTTCCCGCCTCTCCAAAGCTCTCGCCTCCTGGCGCGCTCCTATGGTCAGCGCAGATTTAGTCAGCTGATCCATAGAATCCGCCCTAGGACCCCGGGAAAGTTCGTCTTTCACAGCCGAAGCAAGGCCTTCTTCAAATAGCATTTGAATGGGTGCCGCCGATAAGTCCCACCCCAATCTGTGAACCAGCATGGTGAACTCAGTCCAGTACTCACGGACAGATCGGCTTCCCTGCTTGCAAGCCATTAGCTGTCTGCGCACCACTCCCTGCTCAATATCGCTGGAAAACATGAGATCCATTGCACGAAAGAACTTCATGGTGTCCTTTAGGACGTCATTATGCGTTGCCATCAGGGGTCTAACCCAGTCCCTCGCCCCCCTTTCAAGATGCCCAATCACGAAAGCCACTTGCGATTCCTCGTCAGGGAATTCATCAAACTGCACATTGAGGGCATATTGCATCTCTGTTCTAAAGGCATGGTAGTCCTTGGGGTCCCCCCCAAACTTCTGCACCAATCCTGGTACCTTTCTGGTGAACTGGGTGGCTCTCCCCTTCTTGTCTGCATCCTGAGCCCTTCTCTCCTCAAGCCTCGCCGTCTGCAGCGCCAGTTGGATTTCCAACGCTCGGTACCTTTCTTCCAAGCTTGGACCCGCTCCAACTCCTGCTTCTCCGGTTCCGGCTGGGTCACTCATGATGCCTTCTCCTGCACAAACAGCTTACAAAGACTGTCGGAATGCTGTGATGGGATGATGAGCTGCTTGTGCGTAAAATCGTAGTCCCTCAGAGTTTGTGCAACTCCACAAACCTCTGTGTGTGACAGAGCTCCTCAGACATGTCTGCTCTAGTCACTTGCAGTTTCCGACAGTGGTTGTTTTCGGAAGCGCTTCCAGCATAAAAGCTCCTTAACGGAAACACGTCTTCGGGATTCGTGGCGTGACAGCTTCCGGCGAGGAATAGGTCTCCCTATGGGAGCTTCTGACACCTCCCCACTGTTCTCGCTGGACGTGTCCCTGAGCCCTCCCTCTTGCTCGCTTTCCCTCAGAGATCCTCCCCTTTCCCTGCTAGTTCCTGCTTTAGCTGCTGCGTCTCTCTCAGCCTTTGTGAGACTCTCCTCCAGAGACCCATCTCTCCCCCTGCTGGTCCCTGCTTCAACTGTTGAGTCCCTCCCAGCCTCCGTGAGCCCTTTCCCCACCTGTTCCTCCGATGGCAGTTCCCTGACATGTACTATGAAGCAGCAGCGTTTTGCTGGCTGAAAGAGTGGATGCTCCTCGAGAATACAGATATCTTGGATTTAGAAGGCTTTAATAATACATTTGGTTGGCATGCATATCTATGGTATGATAAAATCAAAGTGCATAAGGCCTTTAAAAATCACATTGTCAGAAAAGCGTTGTTTAATGTTTGGATAAGATATAAAGATTTGTTGGAAAACAAAACCCCTAGATGGTTGTCACCCTTGGAGGCTAAGGCACTGAAGAAACTTAATATGGAGGTCGGATGGCCAAAGTATTGGGAAATTTTGGAACAGGATGGAGATAAATTGAAATTACAAAGTCATGAGAAATTGAAACCTAAAGTACGAGATTGGCTCCAATATTACCAAATAATGGAGGTTTACAAACAGGACAGGAAAATTGGCTTCCAGGTGGAAAAATCAAAATTAGAGACTGAACTGTTAGAACCCAATACCAAGAATTTGTCAAGAATGCATAATTTGCTGCTGAAATGGAATACACAAGATGAAACAGTTAAATCAGCTATGATTAAGTGGGCACAGGACATTGGTCATAACATTATGTTTGCTGACTGGGAATGGTTGTGGAACACCGGTATTAAATTTACGGCATGTAATGCCTTAAAGGAAAACATTATGAAAATGATCTATAGGTGGTACATGACCCCAGTCAAGCTAGCAAAAATCTACCATTTGCCTGATAACAAGTGTTGGAAATGTAAAGAAACTGAAGGTACTTTCTATCACCTTTGGTGGACATGCCCGAAGATTAAGGCTTTCTGGGAAATGATATATAATGAAATGAAAAAGGTACTTAAATGTACTTTCCCTAAGAAACCAGAGGCCTTTCTCTTGGGCATTGTCGGCCAATTGGTGTCAAAGAAAGATAGAACTTTCTTTATGTATGCTACAACAGCAGCAAGAATACTTATCGCAAAGTATTGGAAGACACAAGATCTACCCACCCTGGAAGAATGGCAGATGAAAGTGATGGACTACATGACATTGGCTGAGATGACTGGCAGAATCCGTGACCAGGGAAAGGAGACGGCGGAAGAAGAATGGAAGAAATTTAAAATCTATCTTAAGGACTATTATAAACTTGATGAATGTTAGAATGTCGAGGTTTTGAGAAAGAAAGGGTTACAGTGATATAAGATTAGACTGAAGGAAAGATTAAGAGGACAGAGGCTTGAGAGAAATAATTAGAAGTTGCTAAAAATTTTGGACATCGGGATGCAGAAAGGGGAGGTATGGGGGAGTCTGAGAAACAAGGTTTATGAAAAAAAGATTATGAAACTATACGTGTTTGTATGTCTTTTTATATGTTTGTATTGTTTTTAAAAAAATTGTAAAACCAATAAAAAAAATTATAATAAAAAAAGGGGGAAGCAGCTCCGTCGGCAGGAACGGAGGGGAGGTCAGAACAAGCTATCCTCCCGGAAGGGGAGGGGAGCAGTGAGAGGAGTGATGTAACGATCAGGAGAAAGGTTGGAAGCTGGGCGCGCGCGCCAAGTTCAAATGTGCAAGCGCGCGGGGAAACGGAGAGCCCGGGGGAGGAGCCAGGTCCCAAAGCCCGCAGGAGAGCCATCTGTGGATTCAGCGTCAGAGGAATCCAGGAGGGGTGAAACTCCAGCGGGCAGAAAGACCCTGCGGAAAAGGAAAGACAGGAGGAGGTGGAGCAAAGCAAGCATCTTAAACTGGTGCAGGGGAGGGACTGATTCAGAGGGGACTTCAGCGGTCTAGCGTTACGGACGTGGGGCTGCGTGCCTCGGCTGTGAAACGAAAAATGAACTGCAATAAAATTTCTGTATATAAAGAGAGACTGGCGTTGGTCCTTTGTGAGCTGGGACCTGAGGCAGCCCTGACAGTAAGTCCCCTCTCTGTACGCAAAAAATTTTTTTTTGCAAGCTCACGAAGGTTGGCAGAGATGACTGCGGAGGAGCAACTAACAGAACTGCGAAACGCAGTAGCGGAGCTTTCCACGGCAGTACTGGTCTCCAAAAAGACAGGAGAGGAAGCAGAAGCACGATGCCAGGATCTGCAAGCCAGGTGGGAGCGTGCATGCAAAGAAGGGTTCCCGGGGCCCAGGTCAGAGGGAATTGGACTCGGCTGGCAGGGGGGCAGTTTAGTAGCCCACTTCGATGGGAACCTGAAGCATTATCCCAGTTTCAGAGCTGACGTCGTATATGCGCTGCATTTGCTTCGGAAGGATTTTAGAGATGAGGAGGAGAGAGTAGGCTTCATTGTATCCCACTTGCATGGGGAAGCTAAAGCCTGGCTACGCAATTTATGGCGCGAAGATGGTCCTGCCCGCAGGGATTCTGACGCATTTATCGCGGCCATGGACGCTTGTTTCCAATCTACCGTGGACATTGATGTGGCAAGGCGCGAGATGCATGGATTGAGGCAAGGCAAGGCTACAGTACGACAGTACCATTCCCGCTTTTTTGCATTGCTGAATGTGCTGGGCTGGGAAAAGGACTCCGTGGCAGTGAGAGATTTGTTCTGGGAGGGACTCAATGGCTCCGTAAAGGATGAGTTGGCAAGGGGGGACAGACCTCAAACCCTCGCAGACGTCGTGCAGAGAGCGCTCACGATAGGAGTGCGCCACGAAGAACGCCCTTGGCACAGTGATGAGGGTCGCCAGGTGCGTGCACCGGCTAGAGCGTCTCCTTTTCTTCCCAGGGACCTGGGACGTACGCATCCCTCGCCTCCGCTGAGGGAGGGGGAGGAACCGATGGAGCTTGGTGGTGCCAAGGCTCAGACAGCAGCCGGAGCCCCAGCGCCCGGAGCAGTCAAGACTAAGCCTCCTAGAGGGAGCAGGAAGTGCTACATCTGTGACAGTGCGCAACACATGGCCAAAGAGTGTCCCCAGAGGCTCCAGAAGCACACTGCAGCCTTAGCAACAGTAACAGAGGCAGCTCACCACGGAGAGCAGTTTCAGGGAAATGACAGTGCCTGGCTGGAAGCAGAGATGCTGGGGCTCAGCCAGGCAAGTCAGTAAAGCAGTCCCCAGCGATTTTGCAGCCTACAGACCCCCTACCACCCAAGCCAGTGGTGCAACTCACTGCAACTCTCCAGTTACCTAATGGACTCACCCTGGAAGTCCCTGTTAGCATTGACTCCGGTAGCAACGCAGACTTCACGGGGGTGCAGTTCATCAAGAAACATCGCATAGCGCTTCTACCAGCCACGCTGCCCTTAAACGTTGTCACAGTCGATGGCAGGAAGCTGCTGGGCGGGCAGGTGGTACAACAGACACCACCCATGGTGATGCAGATTGGGAATCACCGCGAGGTCATCAGTTTCAACGTCACCCGCCTGTCAGACACGCCTATAGTGTTGGGCATGAGTTGGCTGGATAGACACAGCCCGTCATTAGCGTGGTACCAGCGACAACTCACCTTTGGTTCATCCTACTGCGCACAGCACTGCATCCAGCCCAGCCAGGAAGCGGAGGGCCAGGAGGAAGGGCAGCAGCTGCACCTGGGCATGGTGCAGTCGGTGCCCCACAAGTACAGGGGGTTTTTGGAGGTCTTCTGCGAAAAGGAAGCTGACCAGTTGCCCCCCCACCGGCCCTACGACTGCGCAATTTACCTCTTGCCAGGAGCGACGCTGCCGACTGCGAAGCTGTATTCCATGTCCGAGGACGAGATGCAGGAGCTCAGGGAGTTCATAGAGCACAATTTGAAGCGGGGATTCATCCAAGAATCCAAGGCAGTGGGGGGCAGTCCTGTGTTTTTCGTGAAGAAGGACACGCCCCAAAAAAGGCTCATCGTAGACTTTAGGGCCATAAACTCGATGACAAAGCCCAAGGCATTTCCCATGCCTAAGATTGACGACTTGCTCGCGACGGTGCGAAAGGGGAAGATCTTCACCAAGCTGGATCTGCGCGGCGCGTACAATCTCATACGCATGAGGGAGGGTGATGAGTGGAAGACGGCCATGTTTACGCCGTTGGGCACCTATGAATACAAAGTTATGCCGTTTGGCCTCCAAAATGGCTCCCACTGTTTCCAAGCATTCATGCACCACGTGCTAGCGGGACTCCTTTACAAGAAGTGCGTATGCTTCCTCGACGACATCCTGATCTTCTCGGAATCGCCGGAGGCTCACGAGAGTGACGTAAAGGAGGTCCTGCAGAGGCTAAGGGGGCACAGACTCTACGCCAAACTGGAGAAGTGCCAGTTCGACGTGACGGAGGTGGATTTTCTGGGCTACAGGCTGTCCGACAAGGGACTCGCCATGGACAGCGCCAAGGTCCGCGCGGTGTTGGACTGGAAGAGCCCACACAATCGGAAGGAAGTCCAGAGGTTCGTCGGCTTCGCCAACTTTTACCGCAAGTTCATCAAAGGTTTCGCGAAAGAGACGGCGGCTATCACGGACACCCTCAGTTCCAAGAAGAAAAAGTTCATTTGGACGGACCAGGCGGAGCAGTCCTTTCGGAGACTTAAGAGCCTCTTCGTGTCCGAAGAACAGCTGCTACACGTGAATCCCAGCAGGCCCATGCGGGTTGAGACTGTCGCATCGGACAGAGCGGTGGGGGCGGTCCTCTTGCAGCAAGATCCGCAAGGGAACTGGAGGCCTTGCGCGTTCTACTCCAGAAAGCTCAGCAAGTCGGAGCAGAACTACACCATCTGGGACAGGGAGTTGCTGGCCATTCATGCAGCATTCAAGGCGTGGAGGCACTTCCTCTTCGGAGCCAGACACACTGTGCAGGTCCGCACGGACCATAAGAACCTAGAGTATTGGCGCACGGCGAAGCTCCAGAGCCAGAGGCACATATGCTGGGCGGAGTTCTTTGCGGATTTCGACTTCAGGATAGAGTACATCCCAGGAGACAACAATGTCATAGCAGATGCGCTCTCCAGGAAACCCCAGTATCTCGAGGAAGCGGCACCAGTGGCGGCCAAGCACATTTTCGCACCGCAGGCATGGGCATGTGCTTCAGCCGCCGTGGACCTGGACGCGGTGCGTCGCACGCTGCAGACGGATCCGTTCGCGCAATCCAAGATGGAGGAACTGTGGAGGGGCACAGCAAAGGACGGCGATTTCCAGATACGCGACGGCCTGCTAACCCGCAAAGGTGCTCTCTACGTGCCGGGGGACGATCTCCGCGCGAAGGTCCTGCAGCAGTTGCACGACGCACCCAGCGCGGGTCACTTCGGCAAGGAGAAGACGGCGGACTTAGTAGCCAGGGACTTTTGGTGGCCCCAGATGCGAGGAGAGGTCGCGGATTACGTCGCCAGGTGTGACACTTGCCAGAGATCCAAACCAGTGCACAAGAAGCCAGCGGGACTACTGGAACCGCTGGAGACGCCACTACAGCCGTGGGAGAGGGTGGCGCTGGACTTTGTTACTGATCTACCCAGTTCGCGAGGCAAGACGGCGGTACTTGTGGTTGTAGACCTGTTCACCAAGATGGCGCATTTCATTCCTTGCGCGAAGGTGGCCACAGCGGAACAGACCGCCAAGCTGTTCATAGACCACGTGTTCAGGGTTCACGGCTTGCCACGGTCCATCCTGTCCGACCGGGGCCGCCAATTCATTTCCAGTTTCTGGCAGAAGTTCCTGGGTATCCTGAACGTCAAGATCAACTTAGCGTCGGCGAGGCATCCGCAGACCAACGGCCAAGCGGAGAGGGTCAACGCCATCATGCAGCAGTACCTGCGATGTTACGCCAATCAACAGCCTGCGACTTGGGTGGACTACCTACCGCTGGCCGAGTTTGCCTACAACAACATGAAGCACGCGTCAACGGGGGTGACACCGTTCTGCGCCAACAATGGGCGACATCCCAGAACCTTCCCGGGGTTGGAGACGACGGCACAGGGGGAGCCGCAGGGAGCTGAGCACTTAGCAGCAGAATTGCAGGAGGTCCACGAGGAACTCCGACGGCACTTGGAGCTAGCTAAACACGCCTACAAGGAGCAGGCAGACAGGCACAGGAGGGCAGGGGAAGACATCCAGGTGGGGGACTGGGTATGGTTAGCGGCCCAGGCAGTGCCGGCCAAGTCGTTAGCTAAGAAGAAGCTAGGACACAAACAGCTAGGGCCATACCAAGTTGAGGCCAGGATCAATCCTGTAGCTTTTTGGTTGACTCTCCCAGAAGGTTCCAGAATGCACCCGGTCTTTCATAGGTCGGTGCTCACACCCTACAAGGCCCCACACAGGTTTCAGGAGCCAGGGACAGCACCAGACCCACGCAGAAAGTCACCAGAGGGGGGGAAGTCACTGAGGGCTACGACATTCAACGAGGTCACGGAGATTCTGGACTCGAGATGGGGGGGAGGAGGGAGTAGAATATCTCCTCGCCAGGGAGGGTACCCCGGCCAGCGCCAACAGTTGGGTGCCGGATTATGCTCTGGAGGAACCGCTTCTCAAAGACGAGTTCCATGCACTCTTCCCACACAGGCCCATGCCAGCGGATTATTTCGACAGCTGGCTTTTTACGCCCACACTTTCCGCCAGCACGTTCCAGGGGTTCTCCTCCGCAGAGGAGACGACGCCGGAATCGAGCCCTCCAAGGGGATTGTGCTCTTTTTTTATATATATATAAATTTTTTATTGGTTTTACAGCATTTTTTAAACAATACAAACAAATAAAAGGACAAACAAACATGTATAATTTCCTAACCTTTTTTTCATTACCCTCATTTCTCAGACTCCTCCATACCTCCCCTTTCTGCATCCCAATTTCCAAGATTATTTCAGCAGCTTCTAAATAATTTTATCAAATATGTGTCCTCATAGTCTTTTCTTCAACTTATTCTTATGTCACTGTAATCCCTTTTTCTTTCTCAACACCTCGACATTTTAGCATTCATCAATTTTATAATAGTTCTTAAGATAAATTTTAAATTTCTTCCAATCCTCTTCCGCCGTCTCTTTCCTCTGATCACGGATTCTGCCAGTCATCTCAGCCAATGTCATATAGTCCATCACTTTCATCTGCCATTCTTCCAAGGTGGGTAGATCTTGTGTCTTCCAATACTTTGCGATAAGTATTCTTGCTGCTGTTGTAGCATACATAAAGAAAATTCTATCTTTCTTTAACACCAATTGGCCGACAATGCCCAAGAGAAAGGCCTCTGGTTTCTTAGGGAATGTACATTTAAGTACTTTTTTCATTTCATTATATATCATTTCCCAGAATGCCTTAATCTTTGGGCACGTCCACCAAAGGTGGTAGAAAGTACCTTCAGATTCTTTACATTTCCAGCACTTGTTATCAGGCAAATGATAAATCTTTGCTAGCTTGACTGGGGTCATGTACCACCTATAGATCATTTTCATAATATTTTCCTTTAAAGCATTACATGCCGTAAATTTTATCCCGGTGTTCCACAACCATTCCCAGTCAGCAAACATAATATTATGGCCAATGTCCTGTGCCCACTTAATCATAGCTGATTTAACTGTTTCATCTTGTGTATTCCATTTCAGCAGCAAATTATACATTCTTGATAAGTTCTTAGTATTGGGTTCTAACAATTCAGTTTCTAATTTTGATTTCTCCACCTGGAAGCCAATTTTCCTATCTTGTTTGTACACCTCCATTATTTGATAATAATGGAGCCAATCTCGTACTTTGGGTTTCAATTTCTCATGACTCTGTAACTTCAATTCATCTCCGTCTTGTTCCAAGATTTCCCAATACTTTGGCCATTCGGCCTCCATATTGAGCTTTTTCAATGCCTTAGCCTCCAAGGGTGACAACCATCTAGGGGTTTTGTTTTCCAGCAAGTTTTTATATCTTATCCAGACATTATATAATGCTTTTCTGACAATATGGTTTTTAAAGGCCCTATGCACTTTAATTTTATCATACCATAAGTATGCATGCCAACCAAATGCATTATTGAAACCTTCTAAATCCAAGATAATCCAAGACAGTAAGAGCTGTTCGACAGTGGAATTTGCTGCCAAGGAGTGTCGTGGAGTCTCCTACTTTGGAGGTCTTTAAGCAGAGGCTTGACAACCATATGTCAGGAGTGCTCTGATGGTGTTTCCTGCTTGGCAGGGGGTTGGACTCGATGGCCCTTGTGGTCTCTTCCAACTCTGATTCTATGATTCAAGATATCTGTATTCTCGAGGAGCATCCACTCTTTCAGCCAGCAAAACGCTGCTGCTTCATAATACAATTTTAAATCCGGCAGGGCAAATCCCCCTCTTTCTTTTGCATCTGTCAATATTTTAAATTTTATTCTGGGCTTTTTGCCCTGCCAGACAAATTTTGAAATGTCTTTCTGCCACCTCTTGAAACAGTCCATCTTGTCAAGAACCTGCAAAGTTTGAAACAAGAATAACATTCTAGGCAATACATTCATCTTAATAACTGCAATTCGGCCTAACATTGACAGTTTCAAATTTGACCATATTTCTAGATCTTTTTTGATTTCTGACCAACATTTTTCATAATTGTCTTTATACAAATTCAGATTTTTAGATGTCAGATGAACCCCTAGGTATTTCACCTTCTTAACCACTGTCAAACCTGTTTCATTCTGGAATTTCTCCCTCTCCATACCTGTTAAATTTTTCTCCAAAACTTTAGTCTTTTGTTTGTTCAGTTTGAATCCGGCCACCTGACCAAATTCTTGAATTATCTCCAACACCCTCTTTGTACTAGTATCTGGCTCTTGTAAAGTAAGTACCAAATCATCTGCAAAGACTCTTAACTTATAATGTTTTGCTCCGACCTGTACATCTTTAACCTGCTGGTCATCTCTAATCATATTTGGCAAAACCTCCAGGACTGATATAAAAAGCAATGGGGAAATTGGGCACCCTTGTCGTGTCCCTTTTTCTATCTTAAATTCTTCAGTTATCACATTATTTACAATCAACTTAGCTTTTTGTTCAGAATATATCGCACCCATACCATTCTCAAATCCTTGGCCTACCCCCATCCCATGAAGATTCTTTTTCATAAAACTCCAAGAAATATTGTCGAAGGCTTTCTCCGCATCCACAAATATCAGCACTGCTTTAGTGTTTATATTCACCTCCAATAGTTCCAAAATGTCTATTATGTTCCTCACGTTGTCTGATAAGTGCCTTTTTGGGAGAAAGCCTGCTTGGTCCTTGTGAATCTTCTCCATCAACACTCTTTTCAATCTTTTTGCCAAAATGTCTGCAAAGATTTTGTAATCCACATTGAGTAATGATATTGGGCGGTAGTTCTTAAGCTGAGTCTTTTCAGTCTCTGTCTTTGGTATGAGTGTAATATAAGCTTCTTTCCACGATTCTGGCGCCTTTTTCCCCTCTAGAATCTCGTTACAGACTTCCTTTAACGGTTGTACCAACCACTCCTTCAAAGCTTTATAGTATCTGGAAGTCAGTCCATCTGGTCCTGGAGATTTGCCCAGTTGCATGTTCTGAATGGCACCCTCTATCTCTTGTTCTGTTATTCTCTGGTTTAGATCCACCTTGCTTTGATGAGAGATTTTTTGTAGTCCATATTTTTTAAGGAATTCATCTATATCCTCTTCCTTCTGCGGTCCTTGTGAATATAATTTTTTTAAGTAGCTCAAAAAACAGTTTCTAATCTCATTGGGTTTGGATATATTCTTTCCATCCACTTCTAGGTTTGTAACTGTATTTAGTTTCTGTCTTTTCTTCAATTGCCAAGCCAGAAGCTTACCACATTTATCTGCAGATTCGAATGTCTTTTGTCTCATTTGCTTTATCTTCCATTCAATCTCTTGGTTCATCAGTTCCATATATTGTGTCTGGTATAACTTGATCTCTCTCAAAATCTCCTGGGACTTTGGTTTTGATCTCAATTTCTTCTCTCCTTCTTTTATCTTTTCCAGGATCTTTTCCTTCTTCTCATTTTGCTTTCTCTTTTTTACTGAATTTTGTTGGATTAGGAATCCTCGCATCACAGCTTTACTTGCGTCCCAGATCACTCTTTTTTCTACATCAGTTTTTAGGTTTAATTCAAAATAGTCCTTTAAGGTTTTTTGGGCCTTTCTGTGGATCTCCTCGTCTCGAAACAGGGTGTCATTCATCCTCCATCTAAATTGACCAGTTGTTATAAATTTCATTTCCATCTTCACGGCGTTATGGTCAGAGCAAGTCTTGGGGCAGATTTCTATATTCTTGATCTTTGGAGCCAGCCCACTAGTAATCCAGATTTGATCGATTCTGGTCCAGGTCATCATTGCTTGAGAAAAGAAAGTTCCCTCTCTTTCGAGTGGCTTCCTTGTTCTCCAAATATCTATCAAGTCCATATTTTCAGTCATTTCAAAGAAGGTCTTCGGAAGTCTCCCTTCCTTAGAGATTGTCTGTCTTTGTGCCTTGTCCATATTTGTAGAAACCACACCATTCATATCTCCCATGATTACTACATTATAGTCCAAATAGTCCATCAGAGTTCCATGCAGCTTCTTAAAAAATTCCGCCTTCCCTTCATTTGGTGCATAAATTCCAACAATTAACAGTTTTTCTCCTTGTATTTGTATTTCAATTGCCAAATATCTTCCTTGTTCGTCTTTAAACATCATTCTTGGGGCCAATTTCTCTTTTGCATAAATCACCACTCCTCTTTTCTTAACTTTATCCGATGAGATGAATTCTTGTCCTAGTCTTTTATTTATAAGTAATTTCCTGTGTACCCTTGTCACATGGGTTTCTTGTAAGCAAATCAAATCCAATTTTTCTCTTTTCAGAATATGAAAAAATTGACGTCTTTTCCTGGGCATGTTCAGCCCATTACAATTCCAGCTAAGGAATTGCAGGGCCATCTTGTTATTTGTCATTTACTCCTCCTACCGCTCCAAGTTGCTGCTCTTCCTCTGATGGTGGTTTAAGTCCAAACGATAGATTCAAGATATCTACCGCCCCTTTTACCTCTGGAATTGGGTCTACCGTTCCCTTCTGCAAATCCTCGTGGTTTTTCTCCAAAAACTTCTCTTTGTCTTGAATTGTTTTTATTTTCACCTTCTTTCCCTTGTAGTTAAAGGACAGTCCTTGTGGGAACTCCCACCTAAAAAGTATGTTGTTCCTTTTCAGCAGGTAGACCAGATCTTTATAGAAGGTTCTCACCTCAAGAATATATTTAGGGATGTCCTTGAAGATTTGTATATGAGAGTTTTCAATTTCCAAGGCCTTTTGGCAATGTAGTTTTAATATTTTGTCCCTTTCTTCCTTGGATCTAAAAGTAATCAGGCAATCCCTCGGAGTCTTTCTGTTCTGTCTCCTGCCCAATCTGAATGCTGTTGTTATCTTAAATTCTTCCTCCTGCAATTCTTCCTGCCAAAAGTCAGAAAACTCTTGTGTGAGGAACTCCACAAGGCTGTCCCCTTCACTTTCGGGAACTAGTCTTAATTTCAGGTTTCTCTCCTTTCTCTGTAATTCCAGCAAAGACAAGGTCGCATCATGTTCATACACTTTTCTGGAGATTGGTTCTAGTTTTTCCTGTGTCTCTTCAGCAATATGTCTGGCGTCCTCTGCGATTTTACGTGTTGCAGAGTTTTCTTCAATCAGCTTATTTATAGATTCTATGTTAGATGTCACACTTTTCGTATTCAAGTCCAACCTTGCTGTTAATTTTTGTGAATTTTCTGTACTCTGCTTTGTCAAAGCTTCTAAAGATTGATTTAACTTGAGTAACGGCTGTGTCATTGAATCCATTGAAACAGCTGTCACTTTTTCTTGCCCAGCTGCTCCTGTCGGTGTTAGGCTTGATATTGAGCCTCTTTTCTTTTGTTGTTGTTGTTTTGCTTTAGCTCTGGTAGTTATCTCATCTGCTGGGCCGCTCATGTCCCAAGGACGTTCTCACAGGAGCAGTTTCCTGATGGAAAATCCCACTGTCTTAATCCGTTGCTCTGCAACTGTTACTTCTCAACCCTCTAGAGGGAGCAAACCAAAATGTCCAAGTGAAGGAAACAAAGAACAAAGAGACCAGGATTCCTCAATATAAGTGCTGCAACACTTTTTCTATATAATTACTCTGTCCACACTATCCAAAGAGTTGTTGCAGCAAAGTCCCAACACTGTAACAAGCAGAGCTTCCACAGTATAACTTTGTAACAAGTTGTATCAAGTTCTAAATACAGTTCCTGGTATCTTATTTTGACAGTCCGTCTCAGGGGATTAAGGCAGCGGAAAACTTTTCTCTTTTAAAAAGTCATGCAGGTTATAAAGTCACTTTTTCTCCCCTCTGCCCCTGCCTGCTAGAGAGGAGATCATGTCCAATGCCAAGGTTAAGCAGTCATAAGATTATTTTCCTTCAGATGCAGCTTTGTGTTTTCGTTGCTTAGTCTGTCATGCAGTTGGGGGAAGGCAGACTTCCTTATTTTTTGCCTTTCCCGTTTCCGGCTGAATTTTAAATTTTAGTTTTAAAGTCCCAAATAATCTTTCAGTCCTACTCACGGGTTTTTCAGTCGAATTTCAATTTACAGGAAGGAATCGGCGCTCTCCGTTCATGGCAACGCGGCTTCACTCCGCGGGCTGGGTTGCAACTCTCAGCACCATGCTCACTCCCGATGCCGTTCCGGAGCCTTTAAAAAGGCTCTTTCGCAGTAAAGGGGGGCGCTTCTGGTTCCCACCGAGTCTCCTTGTTCACAGGCTTCTGCGCCTGTGATTTTAGGGGTCCCCCGCTTGCCGTAGCGGGTCAGACCCGAACTCACGGAGCAGTCCTTCTCCGGAGCTCGGAGAAAGGACAGCCATTAAACGCTGGCGCCGACTGGAAGTCTCCAAGGGGGGGATCGTGCTCGGGGGTGGACACGGACCGCTCTTACTGCTGGGACGATCAGCCAGAAGTGGGGTGGAGCAGGAGGTGGCTAAGGTGGCCTTGGCAAACAGCATCGCCCGAGGTAACAGGGGGAGAGGCGGACATGGACGTGTTGGGGGAGGAGCCCGGGTTCGAGCACACATACACTGAATTGGAAGCAGAGGAGATCGACGTAGACGAGGTCGTCAAGGACTGGCCGGATCCAGTTGGGGGGCGGCAGACCGGGGGAAATGAACTGTTTCCAGCATTACCCCCCATGGCAATGGAGCACCCGGAACCAGCACCCAAGCAGCGGGAGGGGGGAAGGGGGGGCTTCGAGGGGGGATGGATGTCAGGGGTTCAGGAGCAGAGGCACATGGGAGGCAGGAGAGGGAGGACTATTGGGAAGAGTCCGAGGACAGCGAGGAAGAGGAGGACGGTGGCCCGAGGGATTCCATGAGCCTTTCCAGCGAATCAGGGGATTCCCAGGAGGGGGCGCCTGTAGCCAAGACAAGAGGAGCCCCAGAGGGGACTCATCAGGGGGAAGGAGCAAATAGGGAATCCCGAAGCAGCAGCTGGAGATCGGGACCGGCTTCCCCTCCAGAGCATAGCGAAGGGGGGGAGGTTCCAGTGTGTCAGGGGAAGCAGCTCCGTCGGCAGGAACGGAGGGGAGGTCAGAATAAGCTATCCTCCCGGAAGGGGAGGGGAGCAGTGAGAGGAGTGATGTAACGATCAGGAGAAAGGTTGGAAGCTGGGCGCGCGCGCCAAGTTCAAATGTGCAAGCGCGAGGGGAAACGGAGAGCCCGGGGGAGGAGCCAAGTCCCAAAGCCCGCAGGAGGGAGGGAGAGCCATCTGGGGATTCAGTGTCAGAGGAATCCAGGAGGGGCGAAACTCCAGCGGGCAGAAAGACCCTGCGGAAAAGGAAAGACAGGAGGAGGTGGAGCAAAGCAAGCATCTTAAACTGGTGCAGGGGAGGGACTGATTCAGAGGGGACTTCAGCGGTCTAGCGTTACGGACGTGGGGCTGCGCGCCTCGGCTGTGAAACGAAAAATGAACTGCAATAAACGTTTCTGTATATAAAGAGAGACTGGCGTTGGTCCTTTGTGAGCTGGGACCTGAGGCAGCCCTGACAGGCGCGAAAATGATCCCGCCCTCCAGGATTCAAACGCATTTATCGAGGCTATGGACGCTTGTTTTAAATCAACGGTAGATGTGGATGTGGCCAGGAGGGAAACGCACGGGCTGCAGCAGGGCAAAGCCATGGTGAGACAATATCACTCCCACTTTTTTGCGTTGGTAAATGTGCTGGGCTGGGAGAAGGACTCTGATGCCGTGAGGGATCTGTTCTGGGAGGGGCTAAATGGACCCGTGAAAGATGAGCTGGCGAGGGGGGAGAGACCTACCACTACCACAGAAGTCGTCCAGAGAGCGCTGACGATAGGGGTACGCCTGGAAGAACGCCCTTGGGGCAGGGATGAGGGTCGTCTGGCACGCACACCGGCCAAAACACCTCCCTTCATACCCAGAGAAACAGGGCACGCGCACTCCACGCCTCCACTGGGGGAGGGAGAAGAGCCGATGGAGATCGGTGGTGCCAAGGCTCAGACAGCGACCAGAGCCCAAACACCAGGAGCAGTCAAGACGAAGGCTCCTAGAGGGAGCAGGAAGTGTTACATCTGCGACAGTGCACAGCACATGGCCAAAGAGTGTCCCCAGAGGATCCAGAAGCACACTGCAGCCTCAGCAACAGTAAGAGGAGCAGTTCAGCAGGGGGAACAGCTGCAGGGAAACGACGAAGCCTGGCTGCAGGCAGAGGCACTGGGGCCCAGCCAGGCGAGTCAGTGAAGCAGTCCCCAGAGATTTTGCAGCCCACAGACCCCCTCCCACCCAAACCAGTGGTGCAACTCACCGCATCACTCCAGCTGCCAAATAGATTCACCCTGGAAGTCCCTATTACCATTGACTCTGGTAGTAATGCAGACTTTGTGGGGGTGGACTTCATCAGGCGACATCGCATAGCGCTCCTACCAGCCACGATGCCCCTAAACGTTGTCACGGTCGATGGCAGGGAGCTACTGGGTGGACAGGTGGTACAGCAAACGCCGCCTATGGTACTGCAAATTGGAAATCACTGCGAAGTCATCAGCTTCAATGTCACCCACCTGTCGGACACGCCCATAGTGTTGGGCATGAGTTGGCTGGATAGGCACAGCCCGGCATTAGCATGGTACCAGCGGCAATTGACCTTCTGCTCCTTCTACTGCGCAGAACACTGCATCCGAACCGGCCAGGAAGAGGAGGGACAGGAAGATGAACAGCAGCTACACCTAGGCATGGTGCAGGCGGTGCCCAACAAGTACAAGGCAATTTTGGAGGTCTTCTGCGAGAAGGAAGTGGACAAGCTGCCTCCCCACCTGCCCTACAACTGCACGATTGACCTCCTACCGGGGGCGACACTGCCGACTGGAAAACTATATTCCATGTCTGAGGACGAACTGCAAGAACTCAGGGAGTTCATAGATCACAACTTGAATCCAAAGCAGTGGGGGGCAGTCCCCTGTTTTTCGTGAAGAAGAAAGACACGCCCCAACGGAGAATCGTAGTTGATTCCAGGATCATAAATTCCAGGACAAAGCCCACAGCATTCCCCATGCCCAAGATCGACGACCTGCTTGCGACGGTGAGGAAGGGACGGATCTTCACCAAGTTGGATCTACGAGGGGCGTACAACCTTATACGCATGCGGGAGGGCGATGAGTGGAAGACGGCCATGTTTACGCCTTTAGGCACCTATGAATATAGAGTTATGCCGTTTGGTCTGCAAAATGGCTCCCATTGTTTCCAAGCCTTCATGCACCACGTGTTAGCGGGCCTCCTCTACAAGAAGTGCGTATGCTTCCTAGACGACATCCTGATCTTCTCGGAATCGCAGGAGGCTCACGAGGGAGACGTCAAGGAGGTCCTGCAGAGACTACGGGAGCACAGACTTTACGCCAAACTGGAGAAGTGCCAGTTCGACGTGACGGAGGTGGATTTCCTGGGCTACAAGCTGTCCGACAAGGGACTCGCCATGGACAGCGCCAAGGTCCACTCGGTGTTGGACTGGAAGAGCCCGCGCAATCGGAAGGAGGTCCAGAAGTTCGTCGGCTTCGCCAACTTTTACCGCAAGTTCATCAAGGGGTTCGCGAAGGAGACGACGGCTATCACGGACACCCTCAGCTCCAAGAAGAAGAAGTTCACCTGGACGGACCAGGCGGAACAGTCTTTTCGGAGACTCAAGCATCTCTTCGCGTCCGAAGAACAGCTGCTACACGTAAACCCCGGCAAACCAATGAGGGTTGAGACTGATGCATCAGACAGAGCGGTGGGGGCGGTCCTGTTGCAGCAAGATCCGCAAGGGAACTGGAGGCCCTGCGCATTCTACTCCAGGAAACTCAGGAAGTCGGAACAGAACTACACCATCTGGGACAGGGAGTTGCTGGCCATTCATGCAGCCTTCAAGGCGTGGCGGCACTTCCTCATCGGAGCCAGACACACTGTGCAGGTCCGCACGGACCATAAGAACCTGGAGTACTGGCGCACGGCGCGGTTCCTGAACCAGAGACACATCCGCTGGGCGGAGTTCTTTGCGGATTTCGACTTCCGGATAGAATACATCCCGGGAGACAACAACGTCATGGCAGATGCACTATCCAGGAAATCGCAGTATCTCGAGGAAGCGGCACTGGTGGCGGCCAAACACATTTTTGCACCGAAAGCGTGGGCATGCGCTTCAGCCACCGTGGACCTGGACGCAGTGCGTCGCACACTGCAGACGGATGCCTTCGCACAATCCAAGATGGAGGAGGTGCGAAGAGGCACAGCGAAGGACGACGAGTTCCAGATACGTGACGGACTGCTCACCTGCAAAGGAGCTCTCTACGTGCCTGGGGACGACCTCCGAGCTAAAGTCCTGCAGCAGTTACACGACGCGCCCAGTGCTGGGCACTTCGGCAAGGACAAGACGGCGGAATTGGTGGCCAGAGACTTTTGGTGGCCCCAGATGAGGGGAGAAGTCGCGGATTACGTCTCTAGGTGTGACACATGCCAAAGGGCCAAACCAGTGCACAAGAAGCCGGCGGGACTGCTGGAACCACTACAGACGCCGCTCGAACCGTGGGAGAAAGTGGCCCTGGACTTTGTCACAGATCTGCCCAGCTCGCGAGGCAAAACAGTGGTACTCGTGGTCGTAGACCTGTTCACCAAGATGGCGCACTTCATTCCTTGCGCGAAGGTGGCCACAGTGGAACAGACTGCCAAACTGTTCATAGACCAGGTGTTCAAAGTTCACGGCTTACCACGGTCCATCCTGTCTGACCGGGGTCGCCAATTCGTCTCGAGCTTCTGGCAGAAGCTGCTGGGCATCCTGAACGTCAAGATCAACTTAGCGTTGGCACGACACCCGCAGACCAACGGACAAGCGGAGTGGGTCAACGCCATCATGCAGCAGTACCTGCGATGCTACGCGAATCAACAGCCCTCGACCTTGGTTGACTACCTACCGCTGGCCGAGTTTGCCTACAACAACATGAAGCATGGGTCTACAGGGGTGACACCGTTCTTCGCCAACAATGGGCGGCATCCCAGAACCTTCCCGGGGTTAGAGACGAAGGGGGAGGGGGAGCCACGGGGAGCAGAGCACTTGGCAGCAGAGTTACAGGAGGTCCACGAGCAACTCCGAAGGACCTTGGAACTAGCAAAACACGCCTACAAAGTGCAGGCAGACAGGCACAGGAGAGTCGGGGAAGACATCCAGGTGGGGGACTGGGTCTGGTTAGCGGCCCAGGCAGTGCCGGCCAGAACGTTAGCTAAGAAGAAGCTCAAACACAAGCAGTTAGGGCCATACCAAGTCGAGGCACAAATCAACCCAGTGGCCTTCCGGTTGACACTCCCGGAGGGCTCCAGAATGCACCCGGTATTTCATAGGTCAGTCCTCACACCCTACAAGGAACCCCACAGGTTTCACGCGCCAGGGACCGCACCTCGCCCACTTAGAAAGTCGCCAACGGGGGAGGGGTCACCGAGGGCGGCACCACTCAACGAGGTCACGGAGATTTTAGACTCAAGATGGGGGAAAGAGGGAGTTGAATATCTCCTCGCCAGGGAAGGTACCCCGGCCAGCGCCAACAGGTGGGTGCCGGACTATGCCTTGGAGGAGCACTACCTCAAAGACGAGTTCCATGCACTCTTCCCGCACAGACCTATGCCGGCAGATTTTCACACCCACACTTTCAACCAGCACGTTCCAGGGGTTCTCATCTGCTGAGGAAACGGCGCCAGACACAAGCTCCCCGGAGGGATCACTCTTGGGGTCTGCCACAGACCGCTCTTATTGGTGGGACACTCAACCGGAGGTGGGGTGGAGCAGGGAACTGCTAAGGGGGCCCTGGCACGCAGCATCACCCGAGGTAACGGGGAGAGACGGACATGGACGTGTTGGGGGAGGACCTTGGGTTCGAACACGAATGCAGAGAGATGGAAGCAGAGGAGATCGACGTCGGCGAGCCCATTACGGGCTGGCCGGATCCAACTGGTCGGCTGCACGCCAGGGGGGAAGGAACTGTATCCCGCACTCACCCCCACAGCACTGGAGCACCAGGAACCCGCCCCAGAAGAGGGGAAGGGGGGAAGGGGGGCTTCGATGGCGGGATGGATGTCAGGGGCTCAGGAGCAGAGGTACAGGGGAGAGAGGAGATGGAGAGCGAAGGGGAAGGATCTGAGGGCAGCGTAGGGGGCAAGGGGGGTCCCAGGGGAGACACACCAGAAACAAGGGGCCAGCGGGGACTCCCAAAGCAGCAGCTGGAGATCAGGACCAGCTTCCCCACCAGAGCATAGTGGGGGGGAAGAGTCCCAGGTGTCAGGGGCAGCGTCTCCTCCAGCAGGGAGAGAAGAAGAGTCGGGACTGACCACGCCTCTGTCGGAGAGTGGGGGAACAGAGGGGAGGTCAGGTCCAGCTGGCCTCCCCGAAGGGGGAAGCAGTGACAGGAGCAGTGTAACGGTCAGGAGGAGGGTTGCCGGCTGGGCGCGCGCGCCAAGTTCGAATGTACAGGCGCGCGGGACAGCAGAAAACCCGGATGGGGAACCAGGTCCTAAAGCCCGTCGGAGGCAGGGGGAAGACTCAGGGGACTCAGCGTCAGAAGAGTCTAGGAAGGGCGAGACCCCAGCTGACAGGCGGACCCAGAGGAGGAAAGAGCAAAGGAAGAGGTGGAGCAAGGCTAGGGTCTTAAACTGGTGTCTGGAGGGAGGAAACTCAGACGGAGCTTCGGCGGTCTAGAGTCTCAGACGTAGAGCTGCACGCTCCTGATGTGAAAGACAAACTGAACTTCAATAAAGACTTTTGTATATAACAACGGACTGGCGTTGGTCCTTTGTGAGCTGGGACCCTGGGCAGCTCTGACAATAATGAACTAAAAAAGGTATTTAAATATACCTTCCCTAAGAAACCAGAGGCCTTCCTTTTGGGCATTGTTGGCCAGAGGGTGCTAAAGAAGGACAGAATTTTATTTATGTATGCGACAACAGCAGCAAGAATACTCATCGCAAAGTACTGGAAGACAGAAGATTTGCCCACTCTGGAAGAATGGCAGATGCAACTGATTGACTACGTGGAATTGGCAGAAATGACTGGCAGAATGCGAGACCTGGGAGAAGAGACAGTGGAAGAGGACTGGAAAAAAATCTAAGGACTATTTGCAAAAGTACTGTAAAATGTATGAATGTTAGAATGATGCAGGATATAAAGACAACATGGCATTAGTAACCTAGTTGAACGAAATATGAAAATAACTGAACTATAAGAACAAAGATGAAATTTGAATAATATTATGTCAAGTTTAAATATCTAAATATTTGATAACAAAGGGTAAAATTGGAGACATAATAGCTGAAAAGTTTAATTTAAAACAAATTCTGAGAGAAGGTGAAGCATTGCTGAACATGATTTGGTAAATGGGAACACAGGAAAGGGAGAGGCGAGGGGGGTCAAGAAAGAGGGTTATGGAAGTTTGGTTTAACTATGTTGTATGTTTTATGTCTGTATTTTTGTATCGTATTGTTTTTTGTTTTGTGTGATTTCGTACTTTTTTTGTCTTTTACTGTGAAAATTTAATAAAATATCTTTAAAAAAACATAAAAAACAAACAAAAACACCAATTTGAAATAAGCCCAATCAGAGCTTTATCATCTTCTTTTTATGTAGATGGAACCCAAAATACCTTTTTTTCCATTGGTTTGGGGTGATTCTGGCGCACACCCAAATAACTGTTAGGATATTTCCGTTCCACCTTAAAGGGAGCAGGCTTTTGTAAGTAACAGAGCCTGCGCATGTCCTAGTCACAGGATGTTTATGTCTGCTGTTTGTTTCCTTTCGTTTTTGTCAGTCGGCTCAGACACGCTGACAGAATGGACGTGTTTTCTTTTGTTCTGTTAAACGCTAAATAAAGTCTGTAAATTATGCTCTTCTGTGATGCAAGCTTTTGACTGTGCTTTCTTCTGAAAAGAGGGTGCACCAAGCCCTAGAATGTGGCTAGGAATTTCTAAGGCTTTGTGTCCCTAACTGTTGGATCTGCGTGACTACGGGAGGCCGATGGACGTCCAGAACTCCGGCTTGGGGGCTCAGATGGTCGTTATCTCCCTGGCAGTTTCCCAACAACAAGGTTATGGGCCCAGATTCACGGCACCTACAGGAGAGTAAAGCTGCAACAGACTGCGTTTGAGAGGTATGAAGGGGGGAAAAGCAAAACGGACGCTTTTTCTGTTTTACCTCGGCAAAGAGCCTTTGATCTCCGGCAAGGCTAAATTGGCCTGGGAGCTGAGCCAAAAAGGCTTCGTGATTAATGGCTGCCAAGATAACGAGTCTTTGAAGGCATAGGGCTCACGGCTCAAGTAAAAAGCTGAGATGGATCTCTTACAGACCTCAGAAACTGCTCCATGCCCTAAGTTGGATGGGCAGAATTATGAAACCTGGGCAAAATGGTGTGAATCTTTGTTGCGTCAGTTTCGGGTGTGGCATACCGTGAGTGAAGCCCCCCCAGTTCCTCTGACAGAGAGATGGAAATCAGCTGATTCGAGAGCGATGGACGTAATAGTCCTATCCGTATCTCTTGAGGAAATTAAGGCGCTGGCTGGCAACACCACTGCACGTGGGATGTGGTATGCTTTGTTAAAAGCTCACAAGCCAATAATCCCAGCCCAGAGTTTGACTGCATCGGAGGTCCTAGCTGTTTCCCAGAATGCGAATGAATGCAGGGATGCTGAGGGCACTAGTTGCAAGCTGCAGGGGGAGCTGACCGTCACGTCATCCCAGGCAGCATTCCAGCCTCCAGGGGGAGCCAAGGAGTCGGCAGCTGAGAGCTCTGTTTCTCATGGGAACCAAGGCCATCGCCTTTGCAGAGGCCGGAAAGGCAAAGGTAAACAGAGACACAGGCAGACACCTGCAGATGGCCAGGAGCAGAGGGAGGGTGAAGAGCCCGCGTCAGAGAAAAATAAAGCGTTGTTTGCTGGCACTGCTTCACCAAAGGCTAAAGGCACGTCTGCTGGCCAGGAGCAGCAGGGGGGCAAGCTGCAAAAGCCCACACCAGTGAAAAACAAGGGTTTGCTTGCTGTAAGGACTGCTCCAACAGCCAAAGGCAGATTTATTGTGGATTCAGGTGCCACCCGCCACGTTTCCAAGGACAGGCATCTCTTTATCTCCTTCAAGCCTCAGGAAGGTGAGATCCACCTGGCTGATGGAAGGACGTTGAAAATTGCAGGAGAAGGGACTGTGAAACTTGCAAGTTTGCACACAACCATCAGCGGTGTACTATATGTTCCAGGAGCGGCGAGCAACTTGCTGAGCGTCCCACAGCTTACTGGGCGTGGTTTTCAGATTTCCTTCAAGAGGAGCGTCTGTGTCATCAGTAAAGGCAAAGAGGACTATTTGCATGCAAAGTTTATGGATGGTTTGTTCCATATAACTTATGATGACACTGCTGTTGTATCTAAGGCTGATTCTTGTTGTGTTGCACAAACTAACAAAGTTCTTCATGCAGGTTGCATTCATGATGCGCATCGACGGTTTGGTCACCTCTCTTGGAAGGCACTGGCCAAGATGCCAGAGGTGGTTGAGGGTTTAAACATCAAACCCTGTAAATATCACATGAAATGTGTATCTTGTGCAGAGAACAAGGTGAAGGTTGCTCCCAAAGGCAAGGAGTCTAGCAGGCAGGCTTCCAAGCCCTACCAGCTAGTGCATGCAGACCTGGTTGGGCCACTTGCGCCCTCTATAGGAGGAGCAAGGTACTTCATGATTCTGATTGATTCTTTTTCCAGGTACATTCATGTGTTTTTGCTCGAACAGAAATTGCAAGCGTTTCCAAAGTTTAAGGCATTCTGTGCTTGGTTGGAGAATGTGCACGGTAAACGTATTTCTTGTTTTTTTACTGATCGGGGCGGGGAGTTTACTTCTCAGCAGTTTGAAGCTTTCCTGACTGAGAGGGGAATCCAGCATGACATGTCAACGCCCAGATCGCCATGGATGAATGGTCTTGCGGAGAGAGCAAATCAAACATTGCTGCAAGGAATAAAAACCTTGTTGCATGATGCCAATCTCCCTGATAAGTTTTGGGGGGAGGCTCTGGGGAATTTGGTTTATACCGTTAATCGCAGATTGTCATCACCCATTGGTTGTACCCCCTATGAGAAGATGTTTGGCAAGAAACCCAACACCAAACACATGAGAATTTTTGGTTCGGACATGTGGGTACGCACACAACAAACCAACAAGCTTGGGAAGCGTGGGGCACATGGTTTGTTCATGGGGTACGAAAAAGGTGCATACAGGGTATGGATGACTGACTCTAAGTCCATTAAGTTCACAAGGAGTGTTGAGTACAATCCTAAGTGGGGGGAAAATGTGGGAATTTTCCAGAGTTACCCAGAGGAGGATGAAGGTGATGTCAAGCAAGCAGCTAAAGCTGAGGAAGCTGATGATGATGATGAGGATGATGATGATGATGATGATCAGAGTTCGGATTCCAGTTCAGTGGGCAGCGCTGCTGCTGCCGCTGGTGTCAGTGACAGTGATGACACGGCAGACTACAAGAGCGCACAGGCCTCAGTCAGACCATCTGATGCGTCTGACAATGAACTGGATGAACCACTGTTCACCATTGGTCATTTTTCTCCTAAGAAAGAGGAGATGAGTCCAGAAGACTTGCGTCTAGTACGTAGGTCTGAAAGGGCGACCAAGGGCAGACCTCCAAAGAGGTATGCTGATGAGTTTGCTAAGACAGCAACTGCTGTTCTTAGTAGCTCAGAGAAGGTGTGGGAACCTTCAAGCTTCAAAGAGGTTCAGGAGTTAACCTCTAAAGATGCTGAGCCTTGGCTTAATGCCATGAAGGCTGAAGTTGATTCCTTGAACAGGAACCAAACTTAGGAACTGGTACCGGTAGTCCCAGGAATGAGACTGGTTGGCAGCAAATGGGTCTTCAAGGCCAAGACAGACCAGAATGGCAAGGTAGTCAGACACAAAGCCAGATTGGTTGCCAGAGGTTTTTCACAGGTACCAGGACAGGATTACCACGAGACCTACTCTCCCACAGTCAAATATGAGAGCATTCGGCTGATGCTCAAGGTCGCTGCGGAGGAGAAACTGCATGTTACCCATCATGACATTAATACAGCTTTTTTGTACGGGATTTTGGGGGAGGAGCTGTTCATGCTTCCACCTGATGGGGTGCAGATACAGAAGGGAATGGTCTGTAAACTGCGGAAATCCTTATATGGTCTTAAGCAGAGTGCCAGGTGTTGGAACACAAAACTCACTGAGACATTGCTTTCTCTAGGTTTTCACCAGGGCAAAGCTGATCCATGTGTGTTTGTCAAGGAGGAGGGGCAAAACAAACTGTATTGTTTATGTTTTGTTGATGATCTTCTGATGTTTTGGAAGAATCAGGCTTTTTACCAAAGCACCCTAGCTCAGCTGAAGGAGCACTTTGACATGAAGGATCTTGGTGAGGTATCCAACTATCTTTCTCTGCAGGTGGAGAAGGACCAAGCAGGTAATTTTCTGGTACACCAAACACAGAAAATTACTGATGTATTAACCAGGTTGAATTTGGTTGATGCAAACCCAGCAGACACACCGATGGTTACAGGTTACCAGGTAGACAGTACTGCTGAAGCGTTTTCTGACACAACGCTGTACAGATGCATTCTAGGCAAGATGAATTTCATTGCCAGATGTTCAAGACCTGACATTGCTGTAAGCTGTAATCTGCTTAGCAGACATGCCAACAATCCTACGATTCAGGATTGGAAAGCTCTGAAGCGCATAGCCCGCTATTTGAAAGGGACTATGCACTACAGGCTGAGGTTCACCAGTCAGAAGACTGGAGGTCTTGAAATCTTTGCAGATGCAAGTTTTGGAAGTGACACCACGGATGGTACAAGCACTTCTGGAGTATGCTACATGTACAACCACTGCCTGTTTGACTGGTTGTGCAAAAAGCAGACAACAGTGAGCCTAAGTTCCTGTGAAGCAGAACTCAATGCTCTGTCATTTTCACTCATGGATTGTGAATGGTTGATGCAACTGTTTAAGGACATCAGGGTGTCTGTGAAATGTCCTGTACAAGTGTATCAAGACAATAGATCATGTTTGGCTTTGCTGAACTCCGAGAGTTGCAAGCAGAGAACCAAGTACTTGCAGATTAAGCTACATCGTGCAAGAGAGTGTATTCAGAAAGGACTGATTCAGGTGTCCTACATGGCAGGAAATGAAATTCCTGCTGATCTGTTGTCTAAGGTTGTTAACAAAGAACAACTTAAGGTTTATGTACAAAGGTTGCAATTGGGTGAACCACAGGTACAACAGGTTACACGGAAAGGGGGAGGATGTTAGGATATTTCCGTTCCACCTTAAAGGGAGCAGGCTTTTGTAAGTAACAGAGTCTGTGCATGTCCTAGTCACAGGATGTTTATGTCTGCTGTTTGTTTCCTTTCGTTTTTGTCAGTCGGCTCAGACACGCTGACAGAATGGACGTGTTTTCTTTTGTTCTGTTAAACGCTAAATAAAGTCTGTAAATTATGCTCTTCTGTGATGCAAGCTTTTGACTGTGCTTTCTGCTGAAAAGAGGGTGCACCAAGCCCTAGAATGTGGCTAGGAATTTCTAAGGCTTTGTGTCCCTAACTGTTGGATCTGCGTGACTACGGGAGGCCGATGGACGTCCAGAACTCCGGCTTGGGGGCTCAGATGGTCGTTATCTCCCTGGCAGTTTCCCAACAACAACACCATGTGAATTGAAAAAAGCCCAATCAAAGCTTATATGTCTTCTCTCTATGCATATGGAAGCGAAAAGATGGTGTTGTGTTATTTTGGTCTCATTACACACACTTTGCGATTTCTGTGTCAATGTGCATTAAAAGCAAAAAACACGAAATGAAGTAAACGCAATCAAAAATTCTTTTTTCTATGTAGTTGGAAAACAAAACAACCTGTTTGGCTTTGTTTAGGCTTATTGCACCGCTTTGCTATTTGTGGGTGAATGAACACCGAAAGAGCAATCGAAGCTTATTCGTCCTTTTACTATTGAGATGGAACCAAAACACCTATGCTTGATTTGGGCTGGTAACAAACATGTCACCTGCGATTTTTGGTTGAATGTGCATTCTAACCCCCAAAACACCAATTTGAAAAAAGCCTAATCAGAGCTTTATCATCTTTGAATCATAGAATCATAGAATCATAGAATTGGAAGAGACCACAAGGGCCATCGAGTCCAACCCCCTGCCAAGCAGGAAACACCATCAGAGCACTCCTGACATATGGTTGTCAAGCCTCTGCTTAAAGACCTCCAAAGTAGGAGACTCCACCACACTCCTTGGCAGCAAATTCCACTGTCGAACAGCTCTCACTGTCAGGAAGTTCTTCCTAATGTTTAGGTGGAATCTTCTTTCTTGTAGTTTGGATCCATTGCTCCGTGTCCGCTTCTCTGGAGCAGCAGAAAACAACCTTTCTCTCTCCTCTATATGACATCCTTTTCTATATTTGAACATGGCTATCATATAACCCCTTAACCTCCTCTTCTCCAAGCTAAACATGCCCAGCTCCCTTAGCCGTTCCTCATAAGGCATCGTTTCCAGGCCTTTGACCATTTTGGTTGCCCTCCTCTGGACACGTTCCAGTTTGTCAGTGTCCTTCTTGTACTGTGGTGCCCAGAACTGGACACAGTACTCCAGGTGAGGTCTGACCAGAGCAGAATACAGTGGCTTTTAACCTTGATCTAGATGCTATACTCCTATTGATGCAGCCCAGAATTGCATTGGCTTTTTTAGCTGCCGCGTCACACTGTTGGCTCATGTCAAGTTTGTGGTCAACCAAGACTCCTAGATCCTTTTCACATGTACTGCTCTCAAGCCAGGTGTCACCCATCTTGTATTTGTGCCTCTCATTTTTTTTTGCCCAAGTGCAATACTTTACATTTCTCCCTGTTAAAATTCATCTTGTTTGTTTTGGCCCAGTTCTCTAATCTGTCAAGGTCGTTTTGAAGTGTGATCCTGTCCTCTGGGGTGTTAGCCACCCCTCCCACTTTGGTGTCATCTGCAAATTTGATCAGGATGCCCTTGAATCCATCATCCAAGTTGTTGATAAAGATGTTGAATAAGACCGGGCCCAAGACAGAACCCTGTGGCACCCCACTAGTCACTCTTCTCCAGGATGAAGAGGAAGCATTGATGAGCACCCTTTGGGTTCGGTCAGTCAGCCAGTTAAAAATCCACTGAGTGGTAGCATAGTCAAGACCGCATTTTACCAGCTTCTTTATAAGAATAGCATGGGGCACCTTGTCAAATGCCTTGCTGAAATCAAGGTAGGCTACATCCACTGCGTTCCCTTCATCTACCAGGTTTGTAATTCTGTCAAAAAACGAGATCAGGTTAGTCTGACATGACTTATTTTTCAGAAATCCATGCTGACTATTGGTGATCACAGCTTTCCTTTCTAGGTGCTCACAGACTGTTTGCTTAATGATCTGCTCCATAATCTTCCCTGGTATTGATGTCAGACTGACTGGGCTGTAATTATTTGGGTCCTCTCGTTTCCCCTTTTTGAAAATAGGGACAACATTTGCCCTCCACCAGTCTGCCGGGACTTCGCCTGTTCTCCAGGAATTCTCAAAGATGACTGCCAGTGGTTCTGAGATCGCATCTGCCAGTTCTTTTAATACTCTTGGATGAAGTTCATCTGGCCCTGGAGACTTGAATACATCTAAACTAGCCAAGTATTCTTGTACTATCTCCTTAGTTATTCTGGGCTGTGTTTCCTTTGCTGAATCATTTGCTCCAAATTCTTCAGGTCGGGCATTGTTTTCTTTATCGGAGAAGACTGAGGCAAAGAAGGCATTGAGGAGTTCAGCCCTTTCTGTGTCACCATCTTCTCCTCTGAGTGACCCCACTGTTTCTTTGTTCTTCCTTTTGCTACGAACATACCCATAAAAGCCTTTTTTGTTGCTTTTAACCTCTCTAGCAAGCCTGAGTTCATTCTGTGCTTTAGCTTTTCTGACTTTGTGTCTACACGTGCTGGCTATTTGTTTGAATTCCTCTTTGGTGGTTTCCCCCCTTTTCCATTTTTTGTACACATCCTTTTTTAATCTTAACTCAGTTAAAAGTTATTTAGATAGCCACCCTGGCTTCTTTAGGTCACCTTCCATGTTTCCATCTCATTGGTATTGCCTGACGTTGTGCTTTTACTATCTCCCTCTTAACAAACTCCCAGCCATCATGAACTCCCTTTCCTTTTAGTATTACTGTCCATGGGATCTCACCCAGCACTTCCCTAAGTTTTATGAAGTCGGCTTTCTTAAAGTCAAGAAATTGAGTCCTAGTATGCTTGGCTGCTCCTTTCCGCTGTATAGTAAACTTCAGAAGAGCATGATCACTCGCACCTAATGATCCTTCCACTTCTACCCCACTAACCAGGTCATCAACATTGGTTAGGACCAGATCTAAAATGGCTGTTCCTCTTGTTGCTTCTCCCACTTTCTGGACAATGAAGTTGTCTGCAAGGCCAGTGAGGAATCTGTTTGACCTTATGCTCTTGGCCGGGTTTGAAATCCAACAAATATCCGGGTAACTGAAGTCCCCCATTACTACTATCTCCCTTCCTTTTGCATGCTTGGCCATCTGTTCCAGGAAGGCATCATCTATGTCCTCCGTTTGGCTTGGGGATCTATACTAAACTCCCACAATGAGGTCTCTGTTATGTTTCTCTCCCTTAATTTTGACCCAAATGCTCTCACTTTGGCTTTGAGGTTCTAAATCTTGGATCTCTTCACAGGTATACACATCCCTGACATATAACGCTTCCAGTGAAATCAGCGGAGAGAGCACAGGACCTCCGCTTGGCACGCCCACGCTGCGCAGAAGGCTTCCACGCAGAGAATCTAGGAGGAGACTTGGAGTCAAGCAACTTTTATGTTGGAAGAAATTTAGGTCACACCCACTGACGGATTCTGCCAGTGACTAAGACAGTCGCGTTTCAAGGGCTGTCAAACCAGGGAAAGTTTTAGCTATACGACTAGCTTGCAGCAGTTTGCAGTTTACGCACAAGCAACCCCAATTCCCATTACAGCAATCCGTCAGTCCCTTGTTGCTTGTGCGGAGAGCAGCAGAGGCAGTGTCATGAGTCAAGCTGGAGGAGCAGGCGCCGGAGAGGGGCCAGGAAGGAACCAACGCTCGAAGAGAGAAACAGAGAGTTGGAGCAGCAACTGGCTATAGTAGCGGCGCGGCTGGATGAAAGGCGGACTCAGGATGCCCAGGGGAAGCCCAACCCCATCGCAAGGAAGGTACCGGGACTAGTGCAGAAGTTTTCAGGCAACCCCAGAGACTATAATGCTTTTAAGACAGATGTGCAATATGCGCTGGACCTGCAGTATGAGGACTTTGCAGACGATGGGGGGAGGGTCGCTTTTGTGATAGGGCACCTGGAAGGCGGGGCCAGAGAATGGATTAGGCCCTTAATGGCATCGGAGAATGCCGCCTTAAAGAACTTGAGGAAATTTTTTAGCGCCATGGACCATATGTTCTCAAGTGATGTGGAGCAAAGCGTGACACGCCAGCAGCTGATGGAGTGCAAACAAGGGAACCAATCAGTGAGAGAGTACTGGTCACGATTTGCAATGCTAATCCACAAACTCGGGTGGGAACTGAGTTCAGAACCAGTGCAAATGCTATTTGAGGAAGGCTTAGCCTCTTGGGTAAAAGATGAACTTTCCCGCTCGCCCCGCCCGCAATCGATGGACCAGCTGACTAAAATGGCGCTTGCTGTGGGAGTATGCCAAGAGGCGCGCGCTCTGGAAAGGCGGGAAGGGAGAGTGGAGCGTTGGCATGACAATCGCATTCCAGACGTGCCTGGGCCACCTGCACCGCCCGTGCTGCCCGCGGAACCAATGGAAATTGGAGGAGCGCGCGTGCGCGGGGTTTCAAACTCCGGCGAGGTTCGCAAGAAAGAGGGGAAAACGACCAGGAAGTGTTTTCTCTGCCTACAGCCGGGACATTTTGCCAGAGTCTGCCCTCAGAGAAAAGCGTGGTAAGGAATGGTGGGGGCCGCGGGGGGAGAGCAGGAGCAGGGAAACGGCAAGGCTTGGCTGCAGGAGAGCGGGCACAGCAGCCAGGCGAGCAACCAGTGAAGGTGCCCAAACCAGACCCCCCCCCCGGGCAGCAATAGCCATAGAGGTGGTGTTAGAACTCCCCAACGGACACCCTATTAAGGTGAAGGCATTGCTGGATTCTGGCAGCTCTTGCAACTTCTTTAGCAGGGATTTTGCACTAGAACACCAACTCCAGGTGGTGCCTCTCGAACACCCCCTGCAAGTAACAACCATTGATGGGAGAGAACTCTTGGGGGGGAGTGACCCACTAGACCCCTCCCATGAAAACGAGGGTCTCCAGACACACTGAGACAATTGCCTTTCACGTTGCCACATTAGCAGGGCCACCAATCATACTGGGAATGAGCTGGCTGGCACTGCACGATCCAGTAGTGGGGTGGCACCAGCGGACAGTCACCTTTGGGTCAGCTCACTGCGTAGAGCACTGCCATGAAGGGGAAGCCCCGAGGATGGCAGTAGCCAGGGTGGCAGGGATAGCGGTGGGAGAAAAGGTGAGAGTACTGTTATTGGTTTCAGAACTCACAGGGTTAAGGAGTTCTGTGTGACGTCTCTTACCTGAGGCGTGGTTAGAAACTCTTATGGGAGTGGATTGACTCTGAGAGTTTCAGTCTGGTTTCGCTTTTGCAGAGAGAGGACGCAAGATGGGTGGCTTTCACCAGGTTTGAAGTTATGCTGTTAAACTTCATGATTAAAGGCTAAGAAGATAAGGAACGCCTTTGTGTCTGAATTTATTACTGCAATTGCTTCACCGCTGTGTTTATCTCTGCTACCGGCAAGAGGGAGAGGCAGGAAGGATTTTTGGATCAGCACGGACAGACAGCAGAGCTGCGCAAAGGGAAGCGTGCTGGACTCCATGTTTGTTTTTCTTGGAACTCATGGCAACTTTGGCCTCTCCGTTGCCATAGGTTATGGGTGCTTGCCAACGCTTTGAAGCATTGCAGGAACGTCCCACGTGTGGGGGGGGGGGGGAAGCCAGCAGGAGAGTTGCTGGGTCCAGCTGGAGCTCTGGAGCTGTTTCTCTGAGGCTGGAAGGAGCTCGCTGGGAGGAGAAGCCGATCTGCCAGAGGCCGGAGGAAGCTGATACCAGTCGTGAGTAAGCTTACCCCGGGGGAGAAGGAGATGGCTCAGTCCCAGGAACATGGCTTTGAGCTTAAGCTGCCATGTGAGAAGTTAACCACTAAAACGTGGTTGGAGTGGAGTTATTTAGCAGAGTTGTCCTTAGTTGGAGCCAAGCTCTGGGAATTGGTGAAGCCGATGTCTTCGTCAGCTGGGGCTGTTGCAAGCCAACGTGAAGCTGAGGAGCGTGTTCTGGCTTTTCTGGCTGAGAATGTAAGTGCTGATTTAAGGCCTATAGTTCTGGATGCAAGGAAACCTGCGGTCGCTTGGCTAGCTCTACAGGAAGTGTGCAAAGCTGGGGGCGGAAGCAAGGGCCGGGAGACGGCTGCATCGGAACAGGAGAGGCAAGAGGGCACTGACCACCTTCGTGGAAGCCGGTGCACAGCTGGGAAAGGCTGTGGGACCCCTGAGGGGGACGAAGGGACTATTGCCACTGCTGCTGTTGCTGCCAGTTTCGCAGGGTCTCAAAGCTGCGCAGGTGATGCAACATGTCTGCGTGAGGAGCTTGGAGAGAGGCAAGCTGCTGGGGGCCCTTTACCCACCACTGGGGGTGCAGGAAAGCGTCCTGGGAGCCCTGGGAGCAGTGGGGGGGCGGTGAGCAGTAAAAGCACAGAAAAGCCTCTTTTTCCAAAGGCTGCCAAGAGTTGTTTGCGTCGTAAGTCGAAGCCTGGGAAACAGGACAGAGCTAGATGCGTCAAGGTCAGCCATCTGCTGCAGAGGGAGATAACGGCTGCAGAGTTGTCTGGGAACTCTGAGATAAGTCCAGTCTTCGGAGCAACGAGAGAAGTTGCGGTTTCGGACGCTGCCAAGGACAGGGGGTGCAGCGGGACGTTTGTTGGCATGGCAACACTACAGAACAATTCCAGCAGGGACACAGCTGTGAAGTTTATAATCGACAGTGGAACGAGTCATCACCTGATTGGAGAGACACCTGCTGGGGGGCTGCGGGACTGCAGGGCTGTTTTGGATGGGAAAATTGTGCAGTTTGCAAACGGTTCCCAAAAGCAAGTTTCTGACATTGTTGACGTGTATGTTCCTTTTTTGCAGGCGCAGCTGGAGATCTACGTTGTGCCAGGAATGTATTGTTGTCTGTTATCTGTACCAGCTCTTGTAAAAGAAGGATACAAAATTTGTTTTGAAAATAACACCTGTTCTATTTCCAGAGGGGGGAAGCTGCTTGTCAACGTGGAAGGCAAGGACAATCTCTTTGTTCTGGAGACACCTCTGGAGGGTGGGGGGAATGCAGGAAAAGCACAGGCGCAGTGTGCTAGTGTTCCCAGTCATGATTCATGTGTTCATGTATGGCACAAGAGAATGTCTCATGCTTGTTCGGAAGATGTTAAAAGGTTGCCCGGCTGCACCAAAGGTTGTAAAATCACACCATGTGAGGGATCCCTAGTGTGCAGGGCATGCAGCAAGGTTCAAAGGTGCAGGTTTCCCGGGGTAAAGAGGGTGACCACAAAACCTTTTGAGTTGGTTCACACAGACCTTACAGGACCCATGAAGTGTGAGAGTCTGGGTGGGGCCAGGTTTCTGCTAACAATGGCAGATGATTTTTCTCAGAATTTATGGTGTTTCTCTCTCAGGTCACAGAGGGAGGCAGCGCAACTGATCCAGGATTGGGTTGCGGAGGTGGAACTAAGGTTCTCCACCAAGGTGCAAGAGTTCAGGAGCGACCGTGGGTCACAGTTCACTGGGTCTGCTCTGAAGGAATTCTTCAAGGAAAAGGGAATTCGTCACCAGGTGACGGGTGCAAAGTCTCCTCAAGAGAGAGGCGTGGCAGAGCACAGGAGTGAAACACTGGCTGAAGCTGTCAGGGTTTTGCTGTGTGACTCTGGGCTGCCTCAGAGCTTTTGGAGTGAGGCTTGGAAGTTTGCCAGCTTTGTTTTTAACAGGTCCTACAATCACGATGTAGGTGACACACCGTATTTTCTGTTGCACAAGAGGAAGCCACAGGTGCATTTCTTCCGTTCGTTTGGTTCTAGGGCTTCAGTGCCGATACCAACAGCGCAACGGAAGGAGGGTGGTCCTAGGTGCCAGGACATGATCTTCTGTGGGTATGATCCTGCGACAAATGGGTGGAAGTTTGCATACCCAGAGGGTGATCAGACCAAGCTGCTGGTCAGCAAGCATGCTGAGTTCTTTGAGCAGGGTGGTTGGTCACGGCCTAAGGTTGGTTCTGATTTTCTCTCAGAATGTCTGTCCGATTCTGAGGGGGAGGAAGAAAGGGAGGAAGGAGAGGCAAAGGCGGAGCCTGTTGCTGAAGACCAGGTTGCTGATGATGGTCAAGCACAGGGGTGGGTTTCTCCACAGGTTAAGATGGAACCCAAGAGCGAGCCTTCATCTCCTGTTAGCCATGTGCAGGAGGCCCGAAGACGCAGCAAGTCAGAGGGGGAATCTTCTGAGCTTGCTGGAGACACACTTGCTGACCCCAGTGGGTCAGGAGGAGCGCCCGAGGTTGTACTCCGGCGGTCAACTCGGACCACAAAGGGGATTCCACCTGAGAGGTTTCAGGTCACCAGTGCGTGGGTTGGTTTCGCACAGTGTGATTCTGGGAGTGTGGAAGGGATTCAACAATTGCCTGGGATAGATGCCAGTGGGAGGCAAAAGGCAATGGGAGGTGAGTTGAACTCAAAGAGGTCTGTAAATAGGGGTTCACAGTTTCCCTCAGGGTTCGAGACGAGAGGGGGTGTTATTGGTTTCAGAACTCACAGGGTTAAGGAGTTCTGTGTGACGTCTCTTACCTGAGGCGTGGTTAGAAACTCTTATGGGAGTGGATTGACTCTGAGAGTTTCAGTCTGGTTTCGCTTTTGCGGAGAGAGGACGCAAGATGGGTGAGCTTTCACCAGGTTTGAAGTTTTGCTGTTAAACTTCATGATTAAAGGCTAAGAAGATAAGGAACGCCTTTGTGTCTGAATTTATTACTGCAATTGCTTCACCGCTGTGTTTATCTCTGCTACCGGCAATAGGGAGAGGCAGGAAGGATTTTTGGATCAGCACGGACAGACAGCAAAGCTGCGCAAAGGGAAGCGTGCTGGACTCCATGTTTGTTTTTCTTGGAACTCATGGCAACTTTGGCCTCTCCGTTGCCATAAGTACCACCTCAGTATGCAGACCTGGAAGAAGTTTTCAGTGAGAAAGAGGCGGATAGACTACCCCCTCACAGGCCCTTTGATTGTCAGATCAACCTACTCCCAGGGGCTCAGTTACCAGTGGGTAAGCTGTACGCCATGTCAGACAGGGAGATGCAGGAGTTGAGGAAGTTCATTGACAAGAACCTGAAGAGGGGCTTTATACGAGAATCAAGGGCGGTGGGGGGCAGTCCAGTGTTCTTTGTGGACAAAAGAGACTCCAAGGAGCCCCGCTTGGTCGTAGATTATAGGTCGGTCAACCGGGTATCGGAACCAGTGACCTTCCCTATGCCCAGAATTGATGACATTTTGGCCAGGGTAAGGAAAGGGAAGGTTTTTACCAAGTTGGACCTTCAAGGGGCGTACAATTTGATAAGGATGAGGGAGGGGGATGAATGGAAAACCACGATGTTCACCCCTCTGGGGGCCTTTGAGTACCTCGTGATGCCCTTCGGATTACAATCGGGTTCCAGCACATTTCAAGCTTTCATGAACCACGTGTTGGGGTCCCTGCTGTACAAGAATTGTGTGGCCTTCCTGGACGACGTACTTATCTACTCAGAGAACGAGGAGCAGCATCTGAAAGATGTCAAGAAAGTGCTGAAAAGGCTGCAGGAGCATCAGCTGTGGGTCAAACTGGAGAAATGCCAATTCCACGCCCGAGAGGTGGGGGGAGAGCTTCCAAGATGGCGCCGGCAAGGGCAGCCCTGCTCTAAGCTCCATGCTAGTCGTGCAGTTTTTTATTAGTTTTTAACAGTTTTATTAATTTCTTTTTACCTGTTTTAATTGCTAGCTAAGGCATTTAAACCTACAAGTGACACAGCAATTTGTCTCCCTTGTTGGAAGGACACTGAATCACCGGCTACACAAGGAACTAGAAGGCAAGCGTTGGTTAAAATTACTCCCGGGCACTGGATCACCGCTGCTGTAGCTGTAGCCTGGAGACAGGGTCTGAGCGGAGTCTCAATACTTGGGGAAGGGAAAGAAGCCAAGCCGAAGTTTTGAAGCCAGGCCAGGGGAGGACCAGAGGAGACCATAGGAGTCCTCAGGTGCCTGGACAAGCAGCTGAACCCGACGGGCTTGAGGACCCAGCCTCCCTCCCGAGCCGCTTTCTCCAGCTGCACTTCGTCATCCTACCAGCTAGTGTGGAAAGCTGTGAGGCTGTGAGGCTTCGGGTTGCTGAAATTACACTTTGAGAGGCGAAGAAGAAGTCTACGGCAGAGAGAGGTGAGAAGAAAGGAGACGGAAGTTCCAATTAAACAAAACAAAAGCCTGGAAGTTCGCAAAGCGGTGAGACCCTTCTGTTTTAAGTAAAGCCTGCCTTCACTTACCCCAGAGACCGAATAGGGGAGGGACGGGGGACCGGATAAAGATTTAAATTGAGAGCCCTTGACTTGTATAATTAACCGTGAAGAGGGCTGAGCTGGAGAAGATTTACTAGAGCCCTCAACAGGAGTAAATCTCTATCGGAATTTTACTCTTATTATAGCTCTTCAACGAACTGTGGAGAAATCCCTGGAGTTAAATACTCAGCTGCACAGCTAAATCACTGACTGTGGTAGGAAGTTCCCTTCTTCTCTCCTGTATTATTTATATTATTTAGTTCATATCTACTGTGGCTATGGGCAAGAGGAAATGCCTCAGAGAAGCAGAGGAATTACTGCTTCTCCCTAGCCCCAAGCTACAAGCTAAGGGAAGAAGAGTCCAGTCAAATCCTCAAGCAGCAGTTACTACACACAATAGATTTCTTCCACTAAGTGACTTGGATGTAGCCATTCCCAAGCCCCAAAATACCATCTTACACACTTGTAATCTAACGAGCACTCCCATTAAAGGTGGGTCTGACGTGGATGGAAAAAAGATCCAGGATAAAGAGAACCAGCTGGGAAATGAGTCCTCCCATTTACAATTAGTCATTAGGACACTGGACTGTATATTTAAAAAGATAGACTTTCTGACGTGCTCAATTTCCAAGCTAACTGAAAAAGTGATGGATATGGATGCCAAAATTGCCCTCAAAAATAACTACCAGAGGGGACCTCCACGGATAGCCCCACCAAAATCTGGGGCAAAGGGGATGAGAAAATACAAACTAAACAATCTCATGTGTAAGCAAAATCTAACACTGCAACCAAAGAAGGTGTGCCTAACGATAAGGTCAGAGATATGGGACTGGTCAAGCTTAGAAGGAGCTAAAATTGCCCTAAGTAAAATCCTGAGAATAAGCACAGTTCATATCGATCTTCGTGCTTTACTTCCGCTAACTCAATCAAATGGCCCTTACAAAGTTATTTTAGCCTTCCATTCGCTGAGATTACCCTTATTAATAATAAGAGAAAAATGGAAATTCATAAAAACAAAAATCATACCCACAAGGGTTTTTGCGGACAGCATAGTAAATCCACTACTTGTGGAAAAAGGGAAAGAGACATTAGATTCAGAAACAAGCTCTATAAAATCGCCAGACAAAGAGATCTTGCTCTCCCCACAGAGAACGGAGGAGATCGTCTGCAGCCCACAACTAGGAATGAATTTGGGTAGTTCCAGAATATCCAGTGGTGAAAGCGCCCTTATGAATTCATTTGATGAATTACAATCACAAGGAAAAGAAAAAATAATAAATAAATTAGACAAATTAAGAGAGAAGATGTTTCAGGCCAAAAGTAAAATAGGAAACAAAGAAATTCAAACAAACAGGGCCATTGAAGGCTCGGTGGACCTTCTCCAATTTAGCCCACAGCCCCAAAATAGGTCTATAAAATCCAAGGCAACGATACAGACAATCGTCCCGCCACCTTCATTAGTTAATTTGGAACCAGCTCATCCTGTACCAACCGGAATGGATATATCTACTAAAGAACAGCAAAATGTAAACAAAATTTCGACACATTCCTCAATGCCTGACCTGGAGTCATCATTATCGGACGGAGAATCCCTAGCTGATGATCTAGAAGTTCAATCTGTTATCGATACGGACTGGACAGAAGACCCCTTGGGCCATATAAATAAGATGATATACCCATGGAAGGAAAATCTAATAATAGCTAAAACTTGTACCGACCTAATCTCTGCCCCCCTAGGTGATAAGCTCTCTGATAAAACAAGGGATTTCAGAGAGGAGATCAGACCAAACCAGGACACTACCCCTATAGGACCGAGCGAGCAGAGCATAATTATAAACAGCTCAAGAGGCACACCTGCGTCAAAAGGAGAGAAGTCATCTACTATTAGTCAAAGGAAAATTACTGACTTCTTTAAATCTGACAACCCAAGATCAGCGTTCCCCCCTTCTCCATTGTGACTACCCAAACCCCAGTCAAATCTCTCCCCCCCCCCCCCCCCCGTTCTCCTTTTTAAGCTGGAACATAGCAGGTTGGAAGGGGAAAAAATCTGACCCGGACCTTGTAAAACTAATAAACTTACACCAAGTAATTCTTTTACAAGAAACATGGGAAGAGGGGAGAGTAGATATTAATGGTTTTGATGTTACATCATTACCGGCATGCCCGTCTACTAAAGGAGGCCGGCCTAGTGGAGGATTAGTTATAGCAATTTCCTTGAAAATACAGGCAAAACTCACGCTTGTAAATGCTTCCACCTTTGCAATTACAGCCCTGATTACGGGGAAAAATTTTGAACTTGTTATAACAAATGTCTATCTTCCTCCTGGAGGCAACACTGCAGACTTATACAATAAATGGGGAATTTTGGAGGAACATCTTACTCTTTGTCTCTCCAAATACCCCAATATACCCAATGTTATAGCAGGGGACTTCAATGCTCGCATTGCAACAAACTGGGAGTCTTTAATCAAAGCCAAATGGTGGATAACTCCAGAATTCATTAATGACCTCGCCCTCCATACTCAAAGACTTTCCAAAGACAAAAGGGTAAATGAAGCAGGAACCCTTCTTTACCAATTGGTACTACGTCTAAACTTAGTGATTCTAAACGGGAACTGCCCGCCAGACGTACCGGGTGATTTTACACACATAAGCTCCTCTGCAAACAGTGTCCTGGATTATATGTTAGTATCTCATGACATTTCCCCCAAATTTTCCCATTTTAAAGTTGAAAATATTCAACTGAGCGACCACCTACCGTTGGTCGCCACAATGACTATAGACTGGACCCCAGATGGAGACAGGCACCCAACACATCTGATTACGAACTCAGTATTGCAAATCAAAAGTGTTAAATGGTCCGAATTACAGGCCCAAAAATACTCAGCATATTTCCAACAAGGGCTAAAACAAGCATATTCAGGCTTAATTGAGGACTACTACGATTATGACCAAACTCTAAGACTATTCTCGAATCTGTCAGAAGATCTATCGTCCTTTTTCTCTGTTCCGACGCATAAAATAAATCGAACACAAAGGAAGATAGGTGCATTGTGGTTCAATAGTGCTTGTAAACAGGCTAGACAACTTCTTGGTAACATCTACAAAGAATATAAAGCAACGGTCCTGCCAAAAGAATATTTCCAAGCAAAATCGGCCTACAAGCAAATTCAAAAGGGAGCTAGACAGGAATGGCAAGTGAATCAATGGCGGGCAATCATAGAAGCCTCATCATTACGGAACTCCAGACAATTTTGGCTCCTGGTAAATCAAAGAACTAAAAGATACCCTTTAACTATTATTCCTGCCCCGGTTTGGGAATCATACTTAAAAAATTATTTTGCCACAACTGACTGTACTGCTAACACAAGAGATGAATTTCAAGAACAGCTTCCCCTCTGGCCCCCCACTGATCCGGAGGACATCCATGATTTGATCGTTAAACTCAAAACAGGGAAAGCGCCTGGGCCAGACCTGATCCCGGCAGAAGCTATAAAATACCATGCGGACTGGTGGGCTTAAGTCCTGGCGACCATTTTTGATGCCGTTAACAACTCTGGAATGATCCCGGAAGTATGGAAGGACGCTATTATCGTTCCAATCCACAAAAAGGGCTCACCAGACGACCCAGGAAATTATAGAAATATCAGTCTGCTCTCAATAGTGGGGAAACTGTATGCCCGCTTCCTGTTGAACAGACTTACCCAATGGGCCGAAGAGAAAAAATTAATTGGGCCCGAACAAGCTGGATTTCGCCCAAAACAGTCAACAATTAATCATATTCTAATTTTACAGCATCTTGCCTGGAAATATTCCACCCCAAAGGGTGGCCAACTCTGTGTGGCATTCATTGATCTAAAGGCAGCATTCGATAGTATCCCCAGGAACATCCTCTGGGAAAAACTCACCCGCTGGGGCATCGACAGAAGGCTTCTCTGGCTAATAATTAAACTCCATGAGAACTCAGTGGCCAGAGTGAGACTCACTCCGGAGGGCGATCTCACCAATTCAATTCCCATTAACAGAGGTGTCCGACAGGGCTGTATATTGGCTCCATTCCTGTTTAATTTATTCATAAGCGACATGAGGACTCCCCTAACAGAGGCTCAAGAAAGGATTCACGCACCCCGCCTAGCACTTTATCGTTGCCCTCTGTTACTATATGCGGATGACGCAGTCATCCTCTCCTTTTCTAGAGTAGGTCTCAGGAGGGCCTTAAAATTTTTTGGATCATATTGTAACACAAATTCCCTTACAATTAATTATGGAAAATCTAAGATCCTAGTTTTCTCAAAGAGCCGGAAACTCCATAATTGGAGAATTGATGGGAGAGTCATCGAACCAATTTATAGATTCCAATACTTGGGAGTTTGGTTACAACATAACCTTAGATGGAAGGCCCATGTAGCTTATGTTACAAACAGAGCCAAAGCTATCTCCTTGGCGATCTTGCGATTCTTCTTCACCGATGGAGCCCTCCACATCCCATCGGCGTTGAAAGTGTTCAAGGCCAAGGTGATCCCGACAATTGCTTATGCCATCTCAACTTGGGGGACTTTTGTCAACCTATCTCACCTACAGGTTATTCAAAATCAGTTTTTAAGAGGGATATTGAAACTGCCCAACTGTGTAAGTAATACAGCGTTACACATGGAACTTAATATTGTATCCCTGGAAAACGCCCTGTGGAAGCACATACTCTGTCACTGGTTATCTCTATGGCACAATCTCCCAAACTTGTATTTGATACAATGTATGTGGAGAGATGATTTCCAGAGCCCATGGGTAAAAAATTTACAACTGAAAATTACGGCAATGGGAATCTCCCCATCTAAATTACTAGAGCAGGACATAGTTCCAGCTAAAAGAACAGTAACCTGTAAACTAGAGGAGATGGACTTGCAGCAGAAAATGGTGTTGGGCAATGGTACCTGCTCACCTCAAAACCTTGGTTTATTACCCCTCTTAAGGCTCCCAAACTATTTGAATTCCTTAACTTCTTCGACTCATAGATATGCCTTTATAAAGGCAAGAGTCAACGCCTTCCCATCGAACGTGCTGAGAAATAGATTTTCCAATGGACAGATATCGCTCTTATGTGATTGTAATTGTGGGGCACCGGAATCGTTGCATCACATAATCTTTGATTGTGCTTCTCACTCATCGGCCAGGAGCAAGTTTCTTGATCCATATCTAAAGGGAATCGCCGATGATTGGAATGAAGCCAAACTGAGATATCTACTAAATGATGAAGATCCCCTAAGATCACTCACGGTTGCCAGATTCTTGATCAGCGTCCTATCCCTAAAGAAGAAAAACGGACTCCTGTGCGGCTCGGATGACCCTTTTAAACCATGATATATGTTTTAGGATGTAACTAGGTGATATCACCACTGATGTCTTTTATTAATTTATGAGCAGAAGACGATGTCTATGTTGCAAATTTATTGTAATGTATGTTGTTGGGTCTTTTGCTTATTTTGCTTTGGTTCTTGTCTGTTCTTGTAAGTTTTTAGCTGTTTTAAATTTGGAGGTTTAAGTATATATATGTTGGTGGGAAACTGTCGTGTGACGGGCCAATGGCCGTAATAAATATCAATCAAGAATGGAAATAAAAAGTCCATTGTATAAAATACATTTGAGGGTCACTTGAGCAGGAAGCACGTGAGGCGCAGCAAAACACAGGCCGATAAACAGTAGACAAAGCCCATCTTTCCCAAACATCGCAGGAAAAGGCCAGAATTTACGAAGCGCATGAACCATCACAGCTTTCCTCAATGATGAAGCAATTGCTAATATATAATCATAGAACTAGGGAGTTTGAAAGGGCCACGAGGCTCATCTAGGCTTACCCCCTGCAATGTGGGAATCTTTGCCAAAGAGCTTCCCTCTTGTGGCTTATCCCCACAACAGATACTGACTTTGGGTTTTGGTCAAGCAAACAGTCTAATCCAGGCATTCCCAACCTGCGGCCCTCCAGATGTTTTTGTCCTACAACTCCCATGATCCCTACCTCACAGGACCAGTGGTCAGGGATGATGGGAATTGTAGTCCAAAACATCTGAAGGGCCGACGGCTGGGGATGCCTGGTCTAATCTGTCAGTGCCTAAATGATCTAAAGTGTCAGAACAACTTGACTGCTATCAGGAAATTTCCCACCGTCCCATTTCGACTCTCCAGCACCTGATCTGCATCACCAAGCAATCCCAAAATGCCGACAGCTTTGAACCTTGCAAGATCAAATGTCTCGCCCTGGACTGGACTCGAGGGACGATTCCGACAGATTCCACATGGGAAACACTCATGTCCCATGTAGCACCAAATCAGTAGTGCATGTGCTTTATAAAAAGCCTTGAGGAGATGATTGTGTTGTTGTTTAGTCGTGTCCAACTCTTCGTGACCCCCTGGACCAGAGCATGCCAGGCACTTCTGTCTTCCACTGCCTCCCGCAGTTTGGTCCAACTCATGCTGGTAGCTTCGAGAACACTGTCCCACCATCTCGTCCTCCGTTGTCCCCTTCTCCTTGTGCCCTCCATCTTTCCCAACACCAGGGTCTTTTCCAGGAAATCCAGGAAATGCTGGGTGAGATCCCATGGACAGTAATACTAAAAGGAAAGGGAGTTCATGATGGCTGGGAGTTTGTTAAGAGGGAGATAGTAAAAGCACAACGTCAGGCAATACCAATGAGACTGAAACATGGAAGGTGCCTAAAGAAGCCAGGGTGGCTATCTAAAGAACTTTTAACTGAGTTAAGATTAAAAAAGGATGTGTACAAAAACTGGAAAAGGGGGGAAACCACCAAAGAGGAATTCAAACAAATAGCCAGCACGTGTAGACACAAAGTCAGAAAAGCTAAAGCACAGAATGAACTCAGGCTGGCTAGAGAGGTTAAAAGCAACAAAAAAGGCTTTTATGGGTATGTTCGTAGCAAAAGGAAGAACAAAGAAACAGTGGGGTCACTCAGAGGAGAAGATGGTGAAATGCAAACAGGGGACACAGAAAGGGCTGAACTCCTCAATGCCTTCTTTGCCTCAGTCTTCTCCGATAAAGAAAACAATGCCCGACCTGAAGAATTTGGAGCAAATGATTCAGCAAAGGAAACACAGCCCAGAATAACTAAGGAGATAGTACAAGAATACTTGGCTAGTTTAGATGTATTCAAGTCTCCAGGGCCAGATGAACTGCATCCAAGAGTATTAAAAGAACTGGCAGATGTGATCTCAGAACCACTGGCAGTCATCTTTGAGAATTCCTGGAGAACAGGCAAAGTCCCGGCAGACTGGAGGAGGGCAAATGTTGTCCCCATTTTCAAAAAGGGGAAAAGAGAGGACCCAAATAATTATCGCCCAGTCAGTCTGACATCAATACCAGGGAAGATTCTGGAGCAGATCATTAAGCAAACAGTCTGTGAGCACCTAGAAAGGAATGCTGTGATACCAATAGTCAGCATGGATTTCTGAAAAATAAGTCATGTCAGACTAACCTGATCTCCTTTTTTGACAGAATTACAAGCCTGGTAGATGAAGGGAACGCAGTGGATGTAGCCTACCTTGATTTCAGCAAGGCATTTGACAAGGTGCCCCATGATATTCTTGTAAAGAAGCTGGTAAAATGCGGTCTTGACTATGCTACCACTCAGTGGATTTGTAACTGGCTGACTGACCGAACCCAAAGGGTTCTCATCAATGGTTCCTCTTCATCCTGGAGAAGAGCGACTAGTGGGGTGCCACAGGGTTCTGTCTTGGGCCCGGTCTTATTCAACATCTTTATCAACGACTTGGATGATGGATTCAAGGGCATCCTGATCAAATTTGCAGATGACACCAAACTGGGAGGGGTGGCTAACACCCCAGAGGACAGGATCACACTTCAAAACGACCTTGACAGATTAGAGAACTGGGCAAAAACAAACAAGATGAATTTTAACAGGGAGAAATGTAAAGTATTACACTTGGGCAAAAAAAATGAGAGGCACAAAAACAAGATGGGGGACACCTGGCTTGAGAGCAGTACATGTGAAAAGGATCTAGGAGTCTTGGTTGACCATAAACTTGACATGAGCCAACAGTGTGACGCAGCAGCTAAAAAAGCCAATGCAATTCTGGGCTGCATCAATAGGAGTATAGCATCTAGATCAAGGGAAGTAATAGTGCCACTGTATTCTGCTCTGGTCAGACCTCACCTAGAGTATTGTGTCCAGTTCTGGGCACCACAATTCAAGAAGGACACTGACAAACTGGAACGTGTCCAGAGGAGGGCAACCAAAATGGTCAAAGGCCTGGAAACGATGCCTTATGAGGAACGGCTAAGGGAGCTGGGCATGTTTAGCCTGGAGAAGAGGAGGTTAAGGGGTGATATGATAGCCATGTTCAAATATATAAAAGGATGTCACATAGAGGAGGGAGAAAGGTTGTTTTCTGCTGCTCCAGAGAAGCGGACACGGAGCAATGGATCCAAACTACAAGAAAGAAGATTCCACCTAAACATTAGGAAGAACTTCCTGACAGTAAGAGCTGTTTGACAGTGGAATTTGCTTCCAAGGAGTGTGGTGGAGTCTCCTACTTTGGAGGTCTTTAAGCAGAGGCTTGACAACCATATGTCAGGAGTGCTCTGATGGTGTTTCCTGCTTGGCAGGGGGTTGGACTCGATGGCCCTTGTGGTCTATTCCAACTCTATGATTCTATGATTCTCTTCTCATGAGGTGGCCAAAGTCTTGGAGCCTCAGCTTCAGGATGTGTCCTTCCAGTGAGCACTCTGGGCTGATTTCCTTCAGAATGGATAGGTTTGATCTTCTTGCAGTCCATGGGACTCTCAAGAGTCTCCTCCAGCATCATAATTCAAAAGCATCAATTCTTCGGCGATCAGCCTTCTTTATGGTCCAGCTCTCACTTCCATACATCACTACTGGGAAAACATAGCTTTTACTATACTGACCTTGTTGGCAAGGTGGTGTCTCTGCTTTTTAAGATGCTGTCTAGGTTTGTCGTGAGATGATTACCCCTCCTTTATTGCCTGTTCCGGGTTGCCCAACCACTACCCCAGAGTCCTCTCTTGGCAGATCAAGAGGAGCAGGTGACGGCAAAGGCGGCCGGGTTTTGAGCTGGGGCAGTCAGAATAAGGTCCACTCTCGATTCAAAACCCTCAAATGTATTTGATATCATTGATTTTTCATTTCTATTCCTTGCAGATCATCTCGTTGTTTTATTGCTACAACCAAGGGCTGATGCAAATTAAGAGGATAATGATAATGATGATGATGATAATAATAATAATAATAATAATAATAATAATAATAAACTTTTATTTGTATCCTGCCCTCCCCGTCCGAAACCGGGCTCAGGGAGGCTAACACCAAATATGTAACACTGGTATAAAATCAAGCAATAACGAAATTACCTCCTGAAAACAAGCCAGGATCAAATTCAAATCCAATTAGATGGCTTTCCGCAGGATTAGGGTTGGGAACAGTAAACGCTCATCAGGCCCAACTCTTATATGGGCCTGTGAGAACACTGGGAGGCCTCTTTCATACTAGTCCTTACACAAAAAGAGAAGGGGAGTCAGGTTGAACCAAAGGCCCGGCGGAACAACTCCATCTTACAGGCCCTGCAGAAAGATGTCAGATCCCACAGGGTCCTGATCTCTTGTGGCAGAGAGTTCCACCAGGCCGGGGCCAAGGCTGAAAAGGCCCTGGCCCTGGTCGAGGCCAGCCTAATCTCCCTGAAGCCCAGGACCTCTAACATTTTTTTATTTGCAGACTGTTAGATCCTCCGTGGAGAGGCGGTCCTAGGCTGTATTCATTCGTTTGGCCCAACGTGGGGCTCGTACCCATGACCCCAAGATTCAGAGTCTCAGCGCTCTGCTGCCTGAGCTACTCACACAGCTGCCCTCTTGTGCACCTCACCTCAAATTTGTCCGAATTGTGCATGCCTGGGATTCACTGCATGAGATGGGAGGTGGGGTGGTTCCCAAAGTCAGAGCTCAGGTAGCCAACGCGGAGCCGGCCCTCACTGCCTTTCAGGTCCTTGGGGTGCTCGTAAGGCGGCTTGTGGAGCACGTTGATCTAGCAAGGGGATTCAAGAAAGCCGGGTTACGGAAATGACATGGGGGTGGGGGACATGAGGCCACATCTTTGAAGTTGTTCCAATGTTACAAATATACATACCTTTGACTTGACAGCCCAAGAAAGACACGCAGAAAATCTATGCTTTAACCGACTCTCCTCATTCCGCCATTTGAACGAATTTGGGCTCCACCTCCCTCCATGAGCCAAGAAGCAGGAAGTCATGTAGGCAGCAGGAACAGGGCATCCCGCCAGAATTCCCCAAGCCTGAGAGCACATACACGGCACCCCACCGAGGGAGGGACCAAGGGGGCAACCATAGACATCTGCCAAGGCAGTTTAGCAAGGCAGGTGTTCTGAATGCCCATCTCCAGACAAGTCCAGTGGGAAAGGACGTGTCAAGAGTTTTATTGTTCTTTCAGTGATGGAGATTTAAGGGGTCTGATAAAGGGACCTCATAGTGAATGCATAACCCTTGTATACCCCTCCTCATTTGTGATGTGCTAGTGATGTAGTGATGATGTATCAACGATGCTGCTTGAAGTGTATTCTGGGGGGAAGAAGGAAGTTTTAAAAGTTGACATTGCCCCATGCTCGGGGTTCTTACTCCTGGGCAGACCTGTGGTGCAACAGTAAGAATCATGGTCTACTGACCACTGTTTTGCTCCAAATTACCGGGCTGGGACTTCCTCCTTTTACTGACAGCATGGACCCATGGGGGACAAGTGCCCCGGTGAGCTAGGCTGTCAAGGAGTCACTCACCCTGGAATTTTTTCGCTTAACAGCCATTGGCGCCAATACAGAGCAGGCTTCCTAAACCTTGGCCCTCCAGCTGTTTTCAAACTACAGTGCCCATCATCCCTGACCACTAGACCTGCTAGCTAGGGACCATGGAGCTGTAGGCCAAAAGCATCAGGAGGGCCAAGGTTGAGGAAGCCTGATAGAGAGCTCTACCTCTCTTTCAAATCAGAGCCGGCAAAGGCGGTGGAGTTCCTGCGCGGGTGCCTCGAGGCGGTTGGAGGATGGATGGCAGCTAACTGGTTGAGGTTGAATCCTGACAAGACTGAAGTTCTGTGGTGTGTGGGCGGGTGGGGGGGACTCCCTGGTCCTGAACGGGGCAACTGTGCCCCTGAAGGACCAGCTGCACAGTCTGGGGGTCATTTTGGACCCATGGAGGCACAGGTCTGTTCTGTGTCCAGGGCAGCTCTATCTGGGATGCAGGATAAGACCCTCCCTGCCCACGGACTCTCTTGCCAGAGTGGCGCATGCTCTTGTTATCTCCAGCTTGGACGACTGCAATGCGCTCTATGTGGGGCTACCTTACTGCAATTAATCCAGAATGTGGTAGCCAGACTGGGGGCCGTGAACAGCCGCAGAGACCACATAACACCAGTCTTGAAAGACCTGCATTGACTCCCAGTACGTTTCCGGGCACAATTCAAAGTGTTGGTGCTGACCTTGAAAGCCCTAAACAGCCCAGCAGATGAAACTTTCCTCTGGTTGTCAATATTAAGAGGATGCCAGCAAGATCAAGCCTTTCTGTAAAATAAAGGATTTAAATCCAGTCTGACTGAGACCACATACCACCGGTCCCAAGAGATCTGCTTTGGCTCCCAGTACGTTTCCAAGCACAATTCATAGTGTCGGTGCTGACCTTGAAAGCCCTCAATGGCCTCGGCCCAGTAGACCTGAAGGAGCATCTCCACCCCGGACACCGGGGTCCCTCTCCCGAAGGCCTTCTGGCGCTTCCCTCCCTGCAAGAAGCCAAGTTACAGGGAAGCAGGCAGAGGGCCTTCTCGTGGTGACGGCCGCCCTGTGGAACGCCCTTCCATCAGATGTCAAAGAAATAAGCAATTATCTCACTTTTAAAAGACATCTGAAGGCAGCCCTGTTTAGGGAAGTTTTTAAATATTTAATGCTGTCTTGTGTTTTTAATATTTGGTTGGCAGCCACCCAGAGTGGCTGAGGATACCCAGACAGATGGGCAGGGTAGAAATAATAAATTATTATATATTATTATATATCCAAAGCCAACATGAAAGCATTCAAACTCTGACGGAACGGAGCGGCGCACACCTCTTCACAGCATAGACCCACCTTGTCCAGGCAAAGGTTCCCATGTCTCTCGGCAATAGCCTTTCGGAAGCCGTGAGACAGTGGATACAGCATGCTGTGATGGGGGTGCACCGAAGGGAGCCGGTTCTTCTCCAGCTGGTCAGCCACAATACTGACAAGCTTCTTCATTCTCTCGTCGTAATCGGTCCAATCACAGACGATCTGAAAGGGGGCAAAGAAAACCAGGGTTCTAGATTCAGGTAGGTAGCCGTATTGGTCTGATGAAGTTAAAATATATATAAAAATTGTCCAGTAGTGCCTTAGAGACCAACAAAGTTTGTTCTTGGTATAAGCCAGGCACCCCAAGCCTTCGGCCCTCCAGATGTTTTAGACTACAATTCCCATCATCCCCGACCACTGGTCCTGTTAGCTAGGGATCATGGGAGTTGTAGGCCAAAACATCGGGGGGGGGCGCAGGTTGGGGATGCCTGATATAAGCTTTTGTGTGCATGCACACTTCTTCAGATACACTGAAGCGGAAGTCCCCAGACCCTGATATACAGAGGGAGAAGTCCCCAGACCCTGCTATATAAGAGTAAGGAGAAGCCCCCAGACCCTGATATATAGTGGGAGGGTGAGTTGGGGTTTTTCTCCGAAGGGTAGTAGGAGTCAATGGGTATGGTCCACCTGCTGGCAACTGTGAATGACTGAAAAAACAAGGGATGGTACGCAGATGACCTGAAATAGTTTTAGGATATGTAATGAGACACAGTCGTCCACAGGTTGACCATACCGATTGAGTCCTACTACCGTTCAGAGAAATACCCCGCCCCACCCTCCCTCTAAATATCAGGGTGTGGGGACTTCCGCTTCAGTGTATCTGAATAAGTCTGCCTGCACATGAAAGCTTAGACACAGAACAAACTGAGTTGGTCTCTAAAGTGACATTGGACAATTCCTGAATTAGGTGACGCTTTTACCATTACCGTGGTACCTTGGGACTCAAACGCCTCGGTTCCCAAATGCCGGAAACCCTGGGAGTGTTGGCCCTTAAAACTCTGCCTCACCTGCAAACAGTGCGCCAGGTTGCAGTAAGCGTCAGGAAAATCCGGCTTCAGTTTCAAGGCGGTGCAATACGAAGCAATTGCCTCTGGGATGTTTCCGGAATCCTAGAAAGGGAGGGATATTTCAGCAATTGCCACTAGCTTTTTTTCTCAACCATCAAAACCAAAGATGAAGAACAGACAGAAGGCACGATGATCCACACCTGGTAGACTTATAAAGTAACATTCAACAATCATTGGAATAGAACAGGGGTCGGCAAACTTTTTCAGCAGGGGGCCGTCCACTGTCCCTTAGACCTTGTGGGGGCCAGACTAGATTTTGGGGAGGGGGAAAAAGGAACGCATTCCTATGTCCCACAAATAACCCAGAGGTGCATTTTAAATAAAAGGACACATTATACTCGTGTCAAAACATGCCGACTCCCGGCTAGATTGAGAAGGCCATGGGGCCGTAGTTTGCCTCCCCATGCTATAGAATAATATTGAGTATCAGCATGTAAAAATTCAATAGAAACCTACTCTTAACAATTACAATAAATTGTAATTAATCGTACAATAAATGAATATTACAATGAATGATTATTGTAATTGATCATAGAATAAATGTTACAATAAATGGTTATAAAACAATGGCAAGTCACAGTGTCTACAATAGCCGCAGCGAGAATCTTAACAGACAAAGGATGGAAAGGAGAATCCCATCCCTACTAAGTTGGCGTAGCTAGCAAAAAGGCTAAAATACGCAGAATTAGCAAGATTATAATACAGGCAGAATTACGAGAGGTTTTGGAAGAAACATTTCATAGAGAACAGGACACTTGCAGAGTACAGTGGTACCTCTGGATGTGAATGGGATCCGTTCCGGAGCCCCGTTCGCATCCTGAAGCGAATGCAACCCGCATCTGCACGTCGCAATTCGCCGCTTCTGCGCATGACATCATTTTGAGGGTCTGTGCATGCGGCGAAACCCGCAAGTAACGTGCTCCGTTACTTCTGGGTCACTGCGGAGCGCAACCCAAAAATATTCATCCTGAAGCATATTTAACCCGAGATAGGACTGTATTGTCTAAATTTACAGGGGTGCCCAAATTTTCCCAAAGAGGGCCAGATTTGACATGAGGGCGGGGCAAATTTGTTGAGCTGTTTTAGGATTTAACCCCAAGGTTGTTGAGCTCTTTTTAGGATTGAAGTTGTTGAGCATTTGGGGGGGGGGGGTTGCCCCAGTAAGTAAACCAGGTTACGCTCCCTGGCCACACGCTGGACATGTGTGGTCTAAAAAAAAATGTTGGGAAAATTTAAATTCTTTGGCAGGTGTGGATTGACAAAGGACAGCAGGAAATATGACAAAACCAATGCATTTTGAGATCTAGGAGAGACGAGCAAAAGGGCGCCATCGGAAATGTGACGTAGGGGTGATTGGAAGTCACAATGAGATTTTTGGGTGTGGAACTCCACCATACTTTCCGTCTATATAAGCCACCCTCTATTTGGGGGGGGGGGGCTTAAATTTAAGAAAATGAGCCATTCACCCACCCAATCACCCGTATAAGACCTCCCCCCCCATTTTTATTTCAAAGTAAAAATAGCAATTTTTTCATTTTCCTTTTAAAAAAATTATTTACAAACAAACACATAGACACAAAACAAAATTCGTATTACCCTACCACCCAAAATTTCAGACATTAAAACCACCCTTGTGGCTTCCCTTCCCCCCTATTTATTTATTTATTTATTTTTGATTTCATTTTACATGCTAGTTGCCGTACATTTTCAACACTATACATTACATATATGGATTCCCCACATCTAACCCTATACACAACTCAGCATTTACCCAAATACCCACGTGACTTCCTTCACTCACATTCACATTGCAATTTTTATCTAAATTTATATTTCTTAACTCTTTTAACTTACTATTTATTATTATTATAAACCAGATTTACAAACATTAAACCAAACATATCAACATGTTAGTTTTTGAGCAGTACTTGAACACATAATCTTCAAACCATTTCCATTATATTTTTATTTTCCAGTTTGATTGGTACCTTATTACTGCACTTGACCTTGCCAGTTCTATAAATTCAATTAGTTTCTTTATCCAGTCATCCTTTGTGGGTATATATTTCCTGTTCCAGTTTTGTGCAAGGAGTAGCCTTGCTGCAGCTGTCGCGTATAAGAATAATATCTTCCCATCTTGTGGTATTTCTTTACCTCTTATACTCAGTAAATATGCCTCTGGTTTTCCCCTCTAAATTAATTCTGATCATCTTTTTTATTTCCTCATGAATTTTTTAACGTTTCTGTAGCCCCACCATAAAGTTATCGGCGTGCCCTCTGCCTCCTCAGACTTCCAGCATAAATTCCAATTCTCCCCTTTTTCTTTTTGTGCCCCATCTCGGTTTGGGACGGCTTTTGCCAGTTGTTTTCCTTTTGTAAAAACTAAGATTCCCCTGCTGCCCCCCCCCCCCAGTTTTTTTTTTTTTAAATAGATTTAGCAGAGACACAAAGCTTACCTTATGGATGGAAGCGAGGTTGCTGTGGGCATCGGCAAACGCAGGATTTATCTGGATTGCTCTTGTGTAGCATTGCAGAGCTCCCTGGACGTCTTGCATTTCCTTCAAGGTGTTCCCCATGTTGGAATAGGCGTCTGCAAAAGTGGGACTGATTCTGACATGGAGGGGGAGAGAAAAAGTGCCATTTTGGTACAAAAATACTCTGAAGTTACGCTGGAAATGTAAGGGTCAAGAAGGCTCTTTCTATCCTATACGGTGGTCTTTAGGGCAGTTCATTAAAAAAACTTTTTTTAAAAATGCCTTCTCCAAAGCCTTCACAAAATAGGAAAACGTCCAAGAAAACAGCTATTTTCATGGAGGGTTGAGATATTAACTGATATGCACAAAATTTCAGATATAGCTATATAATCCCTAGTGTAGTAAGATAAGACCTTGGGAGCAGGCATCTTCAAAAAAGTGTTTTTTATGAACCACCCTAGTGGTCATGTGAGACAGTGAGACCTTGGTTCTCAAATGTTTTTTATACAGGTTTCTTTATACAGAAGGTTTTTTATACAGAAAGGTTCAGCATTGTGGCATCCTCTTCATACGGACAAGCAGCACTTTCCTTTTGGGAAATTCCATGCTCCTCAATTCTGGCAATTATTAATCACTCTCAATTCCACCCTAATAATTGCCACCTGCCCGGATTTTAACTTGTCTGAATTAATTTTTATTTGAATTACTTGATGTCTGCTTTTAGGCTCGTTGTGTTGTTTTTATGATGTTAGCTGCTCTGAGCCCAGCCTTGGCCGGCGAGGGTGGGATACAAACAAAAACAAATTATTATTATTATTATTATTACTACTACTCAAACGCTTTGGTTCCCAAATGCCGAAAACCCAGAAAAAGTGTTCCAGTTTCCAGGCGTTTTTCGGAAGCCAAACATCAAATTTGGCTGTCAGCTATTCTTTCTGGGGCGCCTGCACCAATCAAACAGACTTCGGGAACAGATTAAGTTTGGTGCTTTGGTTTTTGCAATTTATGTGGTGTTTTTGTTTCGGAGGCTTTTTTGGTTCATTTGTTTTTGCGACTGTGCGGATCCCAGTTTAGTTACTGATTGATTGATTGATTGATTGATTGTGTGATTGCAGAAACGGATAGAAGCCCCGGTCCCCATCCGAACAATGACTATCATCAGTGCAGGTGAGGAAAAAAAATAATTTTCATTTTTATCATTTACAAGACTGTTGTATTTATTTTAGAGTACAGTACATGGATGACTGCTTTCATTTTAGGGATCAGTGGTCTCGTTAGATAGTAAAATTCATGTTAAATGGCTGTTTTAGGGATTGTTTTTCAAAGTCTGGTACGGATTAATCCGTTTTGCATGACTTTCTATGGGAAAGTGCACCTTGGTTTTGGAACACATTCAGTTTGAGAACCAAGGTACCACTGTATAATTAACTGGGGGGGGGGGGGAGAACATTTGTGTAAAAACCAGAAGCCTTTCTAAAAGTTCTTGAGCTTTTTGGGGGGAAGTTTTGCCCTAGTAAATAAACCGCCACGAGGGCCGGATTAAATCGACCAGAGGGCCAGATTAGGCCCCTGAACTGGACTTTGGACATGCCTGGTCTAAAAGAACATTGGGAAAATTTAAATTCTTTGGCAGGATAGCAGGAAATATGACAAAACCAATGCATTTTGAGATCTAGGAGAGATGGGTGGAAGGCCCCCAAAGTGGACTTTGGACATGCTTGGTTTAGGGGAACATAAATACAAGAGCAGACTAATCCGATTCAAACTCTCTTTCCCGCACACTTACCGTCTTTTGCAAGATGTATTTAAGGAGGACAGTAAGGGAAATGGTTTTGGTCATACTAAATCAAAATTAAGAGACAGAGTTGCTAGATAGTAAAAGAAAATCATTGCCAAAAACGTATAAGAATGGCATACAAAGGATGAAGAAGTTAAGTCGGTTATGATTAAATGGGCTCAAGATTTTGGTCATAACATTGAATTAGATAAGTGGGAAAGATTATGGGCAAAAACAATTTATTGAATGTACAGCACTAATTAAAAATTTAATGAAGGTGACGTATAGGTGGTATTTGACGCCGACTAAACTTGCTAAAATATATATAACTCAAGATAAGGCACGCTAGAAATGCAAGGAGAAGGAAGGGAATTTCGTCCATAGGTGGTGGATGTGCACTAAAGTCAAAGTCTACTGGGATATGATTTACAAAGAATTGAAAAAGATCTTTAAATATACTGTTATTAAAAAAACCAGAGGCTAATTTTTGAAAGTGATTTACAAATGCTAAAGTAAATTGTTTTAAGTAGAGTAAGAAGGTAAATAGGGCGATATATGTTCAGGTAGGCAGCTGTGGTGGTCTAACGCAGTTGAAATATATAAAAAATATATAAATTGTCCAGTAGCACATTGCAGACCAACTCAGTTTGGTCTTGGTAGAAGCTTTTGTATCTGAAGAAGTGGACCTGCATACAAAAAATTATACGAAGAAGAAGCCAAGTTTAGCAAGCCCTGTTTAGGGAAGCTTTTAATGTTTGACGGACTATTGTATTTTAATATTTTGTCGCCAAGAGTGGCTGGGGAAACCCAGCCAGATAGGCGGGGTATAAATTTTATTATTATTATTATTATTATTATTATTATTATTATTATTATTATTATTATTATTATTATTATTATCATCATCATCATCAGGTGCTACTGGACAATTTTTAAAGGGTGATATAGAAATGCTAAGAGGATCGTGACTGCTTAAGAAAGCCAGGGAGTGGGAGCGGGGGAGGGGGGAGGGGAGTCGACGCTTGGTATGAGCAAAGTTGTATGTGACGATATGACAAAGGAAAAAATAAAAGAGGACTTCTTCTAGGTTCTGTACCCCAAATCCCCCCCCCCCAAAGAGCCCAATTTCGAGGTCACCATCATCCGGAAGGCTTTTTTCAGCAAACCCTCTGACATACAGAAAGCAAAAGGGACCGGTTTCATTTTCTTTTTTTAATTTTTATTTTATTTATAACATAGTCCACAACAACTCATACATACAAACAGACCCACCACCATTGACTAATTATCAAAATTAAACTCCTATCCCCTTACACAAAGAAAACATAACATAAAAATAAAAGACTTTATTCTGTTAAATGGCCGCCTTATTTACCTCTTGTATACTATTTCTTTTGTATGGGATTATTACAATTTTTCCTAATTATGACTTAAACCACAAAGTCTCCTGTAGAAATTAATTGAAACAAGTCCAAGTGTATATTTTGGGGCACTGTTTGGTAAAGTATTCTCTGCATTTTCCCCATTCCTTTTGGAATTCTTGTCTGGGTTGTGCCCTAATTGTCTCTGTTAATCTGGCCAATTCAGCATGGGGTAAAAGCCTAAGAAAAAGCTAAACAACTTCAATCCTAAAAAAAGTTCAACAATTTAAACCCTAAGAAAAGAGCTCAACAACTTCAATCCTTAAAAAAAGTAAACAACTTTGGTCGGCCCTTATGGCCCTTCACTTCATCAAATCTGGCCCTCTTTGAAAAAAGTTTGGACACCACTGCCTAATAGGAAAGTTTCTGTATTTTTTTTTCACAGGCCCACCAGAAATGTATAAGTGTCCCTTCTTCTTTGCTGTAGCACCCTGCTTGTGGTTAACGCTTAGCTGGAATGAAATATTCAACGCAGCAACAGAGAAATTAAAATAATAATTTATTTGTCAGACAAATAAATGAGAGGCACAGTGGTATATGGTTACCAAGCTCTGGCCTGGCCTCCTGCCATTATGGCCAGCACTTATATTCCCTTAATCCAGCCCCCTTTGCTCCTCCTGTGGCTGCCTCTGTTCAATCAGCCTGGTTGAAATTTCTATTGGGTGATTGCTATAACCAATCCTAAAAGATACACCCATATCCTCCTGTCCTTATATGGAACACAAAGAGCTATATATTGTTACATCTATAAATGACAAATAAGTAGTAATATATCTTACATGTGTCTCAACAAGGAATCTTAATTACCAGCTCACCTCTTGCCTTCCTTGCCCTCCAAAACAGATGGTTAATAATTTTAAATTTTTATCTTGAACAGATGTCAGAGACCTTGGGTTCATATTCTCATGCATCATCAATGAAATATCTCCTTTTGGAGGTCTTTAAACAAAGGCCTGACAACCATTTGTCATGAGTGCTCGATTGGCGTCTCCTGTCTGGCAGGGGGGCTAGGCTGGTGGCTGACTTAATTTCAGGATAAATACAACTCTTACAACTATATGAAATAAGAATCTAGCATTTCTTAAATCCTTTGCATAATTACATTTAAGCCAGCATATTTCATACATTATCATAGATAGCTTTTTAGAAGGATAAACTTCCTCAAAGTAAAAAAGAAGGAACAGTTTACAGCCTCAAAATAAAATAGGAAAAAAGCCTCTTCCCCTGTTTACACTCCCCCCCTTCTCCAGCCAGTTGCTTTGCTTCCATGTGCTCTTGGCCTTTTGTCCTGTGGCTCAAGTTTAACGGTTTTATTTTACTATTTACCAACTCTTAATTATGTTTATCTCTGCCTTTTTTATCTTCTGTAACATGTAGGGTCAGTGTCCTCACTCTCAGTCTGTAATTCCAGCTTTTACGACTTTGAGAATTGTTTTCTGCTATAAATCAAGGGGCCCCTTGTCTAGGAGAAAAACATTGCCAAGGTTCTCTAAACAGCTGGCATGAAACATTTGAAAATCTAAGCCCATTTAATTTAGGAACCTGATCAAGATATAAGCCAATATATGCCTTGATTAAAAATGCAGTCTATATTCAGATGCCACATTACTGCACCTCCAGCACAGTTTTTTTGTTTTATACATTTTAGCTATTTTGGCAGGTGTTAAGTACCATCTATAAAACATCTTTTATATAGATGTTCCCCCCACCCCAAGGCAAAAGGGACCAGTTTCTTACGCTGCCTTTCTCTTTCAGCGCGTTGGCCAGGTTGCAGTAGGCGTCAGGGAAGTGGGGCTGGAGCTCAATGGCCCTCTTGTAGGTATCGATTGCCAGATCGATCAGCCCCTGTTCGTAATACACACATGCCAGGTTGCCGTGGACAACAGCGTGGTTGGGACTCAGGCTCAGGGCCCGTAGGTAGGCTGCAACGGCTCTGAAATGAGATCAAGGACTGGTTCAGTTTCATTGTCACCAGGGTGGATAAAAATCTGTTTTTTAAAAAATAAAATGCTTTGGGAGGACGATTAAGAGGATCGAGGCGGGCCGGGACTGCTGATTCTTTTAGATTTGTTAGCGGCCTTCGACATGGTCGATCACAAACTTTTGGACCACCGCCTTGCCAACGTGGGGATTCAGGGCACAGTCAGACAATGGCTGTGCTCCTTTATCTCAGGTCGGGGACAGAGGGTGGCGCTAGGGAGGGAGTTGTCGCTGCGGCACTCCTTGTTGTGTGGAGTGCCGCAGGGCACAATCCTTTCCCAGATGCTTTTCAATATCTTTATGCGCCCCCTTGCCCAGATTGTCCGGAGTTTAGGGCTGAGTTGTCGTCAATATGCTGATGACACCCAACTTTATCTGTCAATGGACTCGGCCCCAGACACACTGACCAGATGCTTGGAAGCCGTGGCTGGGTGGCTGCGTGGGAGCCAGTTGAAGTTAAATCCTTCGAAGACAGAGGTCCTCTGGCTGGGTCAGGACAACATGGGGTTGGGGGGCCAACTCCCATCTCTTGTGGGGGCGCAATTAGTGCCAGAGCCTTCTGTCAAGAGCTTGGGTGTAACCTTCGATGCCTCTCTTTCCATGGAGGCACAGGTTGCAGCCACAGCAAAGGTGGCATTTTTCCACCTCCGCCGTATTAAGGAATTGGTTCCTTACCTTTCTCGCCCTGATCTGGCCAGTGATCCATGCGATAGTCACCTCCAGGCTTGATTATTTTAACTCGCTCTATGCTTAGACTCACTCTGACACCCTATATGGGATTTGGTATATAAATTTTCCCGTGGCTTTTTTTGCTGGCCCATGTAGCACCAGCATGGATAGCTGGCTTGGGTGAATAGCTGATGTTTCCTCCCTTTGTAGTCTTGATGAGGCTGCATTTTAAGCTGTATTTTAATTAACTGGGGTTTTTTTCTATTCTATTTTATTGTAATTTATATTTGGTGTTAGCCGCCCTGAGCCCGGCCCTGGCCAGTGAGAGCGGGGTAGAAATAAATAAATAAATAAATAAATAATTCGGGGAAGAATTATTTGTTTTAAGTTTTTCATGTGTGCGAAAACTCAGTCCAAGTTTTTCTTGGGGAAAAAATGTTTCAGCACATCAGTTAAGCAACATGGATACATATGCTACCATGTTACTGTTTTAGTGAAATAAATTGCTTAAATTGTTATGAAGGAAATGTTTCTTTTCTCCTTCCAATCAAGTGCAGCAGAAAAGTTGTTCAAATAAAAAGTGTTCACTTATTAAAACTCACCATCATTTCGTCACAATCGGGCTGTATATAGCAGAACCAAATCATTTTGATATAACTGTAGAAAAGACTCTGAAGTTAGGATTCCAAAAAGGAAACCTGCCTCCGATTGTCAATATTAAGAGGATGCCAGCAAGGCTGAACCTTCCGGTAAAAGGGGGATTTAAATCAAGTCTTATGGATTTGGGATTTAAATCAATTTGCTTTAAATAAAATCAACCCTCTAGGCAACAATGGGAGTTAGTTTGGGTATGGGTGCAACCACTAAACTGAGAATATAAGACGTAATGTGATTATACGCAAAACCAATAAAAAACATTTATATAAAAAAGAGAATATAAGCTCTATGCCTATTTGCTTACCTGTCAAATATACGCGCCTCCTTCAAGACGTTCCCCAGATTAATGTAAGCATCCAGGAAGTTGGGGTCCAGGGTCACCGTCTGAAAATATTTAAGATAATAGATTTTTGTTACTAATACAGTCATACCTCAGGTTGAAGTAGCTGCGGGTTAAGCATTTTCGGGTTGTGCTCCGTGGCGACCTAGAAGTAACAGAGCACGTTACTTCCGGGTTCTGCAGCTTGCGCACGTGCAGACACTCAAAATGATGCCACACGCATCTACGGAAGCAGCAAATTGTGACCCGAGCATGTTCGCTTCAGGATGCGAACGGGGCCCCGGAACGGATCCCGTTCGCATCCAGAGGTACCACTGTATAACAGCATGGTTACTTTTAAATAAGTGGGTCAACTTTGACCTAGGCTGCCTCCTACCTACCTTCCTACCTTATCGATCTACCGACTTTATCTTATTATCTATCTACTTGCCTACCTATCTTATCTATCTATCTATCTATCTATCTACCTACCTACCCTATCTATCAAATCTATCTACCTACCTACCATCTAATCCAGGTGTGGCCCAACTTGGCCTTCCAACCCCCATCATCCCTACCTAACAGGACCAGTGGTCAGGGACAATGTGAGTTGTAGTCCCAAAACAGCTGGAGGGCCAGGTTTGGCCATGCCTGAATCTATCTACCTACTCAATCAATCAATCTAACTAATCTATCTATCCATCTACCAACCTTTCTTATATATGTATCTATCTAATCTACCTACCTAATCTATCTATCTAATCTAATCTAATCTAATCTAATCTAATCTACTCTAACTATCTATCATCTATCTAATCTATCTATGCAAGGAATATCAACTGTACGAGAAATGGTACCAACTAATGGTACTAACAGGACACCGGAGGCCCATTGCAGCTGAAAAAATGCCTCCAGTTTTAATATAAAAAAGAATGGGAAACGTTTATTGCATATTGACAAAAGCAGTGCACACAGGTTAATACATTAGCAGGATTAATTTTTTTAAAAAACCCCACCTGTAATGGTTAAATTTAAAGTAGAATCATAGAATCATACAGCTGGAATAGACCACAAGGGCCATCGAGTCCAACCCTCTGCCAAGCAGGAAACACCATCAGAGCACTCCTGACATATGGTTGTCAAGCCTCTGCTAACTGGGACTTTTCTCTTGCTTTTCTTTTGTGCAAATACCCCCTTCCCCCTGTACCTACCTACCTCTCGACCCTCCCAAGGCCTGCTACCTGAAAGCCATCGAGACCCAACCCAACTTTGCTGTGGCATGGAGTAACCTCGGCTGTGTGTTCAATGCGCAAGGGGAAATCTGGCTGGCGATTCATCACTTTGAGAAGGTAACTGTTACAGAGTTTCTGGGCTCTAGATGGGAAGGCCTGGAAAAATAATGATAATGATAACAATCCAATATAAGCCCCATTAATTGGGCTAGTAGCGTTCTCTCTTCTTCTGTTAAATAATGTTTTATTAATTTTTCATTAATCACAATCCATTAGAAGCCCCATTAATTGGGTTAGTAGCGTTCTCTCTTCTTCTTTTAAAGAATTTATTATTTTCATTCATAGCAATCTGATTTAAGCCCTATTAATTGGGCAAGTGGCATTCTCTTTGTAAATTATTTTTTCATTAATTTTTTCATTAATAACAATCCCATATGAGCCCCATTAATTGGGCTAGTGGCATTCTCTTTTTAAATTATTTTTTCATTAATTTTTTCATTAATAACAATCCCATATGAGCCCCATTAATTGGGCTAGTGGCATTCTCTTTTTAAATTATTTTTTATTAATTTTCTCATTAATAACAATCAAATATAAGCCCCATTAATTGGGCAAGTAGCATTCTCTTTTGAAATATTTTTTTACTAATTTTTTTCATTCATAACAATCCAATTTAAGCCCCATTGGGCTAGTTGCATTCTTGCTGCCGTCGTTGCAGACATAAGAAGTCTTATACCTAGTGAGAAGGCTTCTGGCTTTTTTGACAAATGTATTTTCAAACATTTTCTTTAAACTCATCATATATTATTTCCCAGAAAGCCTTGACCAATGTCACATAATAACAGATGCATATTAGTACATCGCTGCTTCGCAAGATGTTGCAGGGCTGAATGAAGTGGTTTGTAATAACACTGTCAAAATTGGATGCAATTTTTAAATATATACAGTGGTACCTCGTTTTACATAGACTTCAGGTTATACACTCCGCTAACCCAGAAATCGTGCTTCAGGTTAAGAACTTTGCTTCAGGATGAGAACAGAAATCGTGCTCTGGCGGCTCAATGGCAGCAGGAGGCCCCATTAGCTAAAGTTCAGGTTAAGAACAATTTCAGGTTAGCAAAGAAGGAAAACTACCCAAGACTTTCTTTTCAATGACGAAAAACTGTAATCTAATTGATGTTTGGAGACTTAGACATCCACTGGAGAAACAGTTTACATTTTATTCGGAACCAAATCAGTCAATGTCAAGAATAGATCAAATTTGGGTCTCGAATGAACTAACTCCAAGAATTCGGCAAATTGAAATTCAGCCAAGAGTAATTTCAGACCACAGTCCAATAAAATTGGAAATTAAAGGTTATGAAGAAAGATCATTTAGATGGAGAATTAACGATTACCTCTTGGGTGATCAAAAAATCATACAAGAGGCGCAAAAGAAGTTGATGGAATATTTTATGGACAATGCCAATAAGTCAGGTAAATGGCTCGCGTGGCAAATTAAGAAAAGAAAGGAACAAAACATAATCAACAAAATTATTGTGGATGGAGAAGAGATTGAGAACCTGAAAGGCATTAGAAAAGGATTCTTGGACTTTTATAATCATTTGTACAGCAACAGAGAAAAGAACAATTTGAAGAGAATAGAAAGATATTTAAAAGAAAAAAAGGTGCAAAAGATCCCGACAGAAAAGAAAGACAGACTGAATGCCCCAATTGAGAATGAGGAAATAATAGAGGTCATAAAAGAATTGAAAAAAGGAAAGGCTCCAGGACCAGATGGATTTACAGCCAGTTATTACAAAGAATTGAGGCACACCCTGACGGTACCACTGAAAGAAGTTATGAATAATATTTTGAAGGAAAAAGATATTCTGGAAACTTGGAAAGAAGCCTTCATCATACTTATTCCCAAGCAAGATTCTGATTTAACACACGATCTCATTGTTAAACACAGACTATAAGATTTTTGCTGGAATATTAGCAAAAAGATTAAAAAAGGTATTGAGAGAATTTATTCACGATGATCAAGCAGGGTTTCTTCCAGGCAGGCAGATGAAACATAATGTGAGAAATATAATAAATGTTTTGTAATATCTGTCTGCTAGGAATGAGAAACAAGCTATACTAATGTTTGTAGATGCGGAGAAGGCATTTGATAATACAGTGGTGCCTCGCAAGACGAAATTAATTCATTCCGCAAGTTTTTTCTTCTTGCGAGTTTTTCGTCTTGCGAAGCACCGTTTCCCATAGGAATGCATTGAAAATCAATTAATGCGTTCCTATGGAAACCGCTTTCAAGGCTGGCGGTGCGGAGAAGGGCTTTTCTCCCCACCGCAAGCCTTCAGGACAGATACGGGAACAGAGGGGAAGGGGCGCAGCGCTTCTCCTCTGTTCCCGGGGCTTGCGGTGGGAGGAGGGTTTTTCCTCCCCACCGCCAACATTCAGAACAGCATTCTGAATGTTGGCGGTGGGAAGGAAAACCCTCCTCCCACCGCAAGTCTTCAGGACAGCCACCCGAAGGCTGGCGCGGGGAGAAGGTCTCTCCGCCCCACCGCCAGCCTTCGGAGAGCCTTCCGAAGCCTGGCGGCGGGAGGAGGTCTCTCCGCCCCACCGCCAGGCTTCGGAGCAGCCTTCTGAAGGCTGGCGGTGGGGCAGAGAGACCTCCTCCCGCCGCCAGGCTTCGGAGCATCCTTCCGAAGCCTGGCGGCGGGAGGAGGTTTCTCCACCCCACCGCCAGGCTTCAGAGCAGCCTTCCAAAGGCTGGCGGCGGGAGGAGGTCTCCACACCACCGCCAGCCTTCGGAGGAGGTCCGAGGACAGTGGGGAAGACGTGCTGCGCTTCCCCGCTGTCCCGGAGATTTCCCTATGGGCTTTCGTCTTGCGAAGGAAGCCCATAGGGAAATTCGTTTTGCGAAGCGCCTCCAAAACGGAAAACCCTTTCGTCTAGCGGGTTTTCCGTCTTGCGAGGCATTCGTCTTGCGAGGCACCACTGTATATCATGGGAATTTGTGTTAAAAAATTTAGAATTTATGGAAGTGGGGAACGATTTCTATAATGGAATAAGGGCGATTTATACAGAGCAAAGAGCTAAATTGATTGTGAATAATGTAATAACAGAAGAAGTGAAGATATGGAAGGGTATAAGACAGGGTTGTCCTCTCTCGCCACTGTTATTCATAATGGTTCTGGAAGTCCTCTTGAGTGCAATTAGACGAAATGAATTAATAAAAGGGGTGACAGTAGGTCAAAACGAATATAAAGTTAAAGCCTTTGCTGATGACCTGGTAATAACGATAGAAGATCCTTTAAAGAGTTTAAATGTGGAGATGGAATTTGGCAAGGTGGCCGGGTTTATATTAAATGTGGGAACCAGTTGACGGAAACCAGCCGTCATTTTGGGGTGCAAGGCAAAGAAAAAACACACACAAAGGCAAATGTCTCCATGGACGGAGGGCAAAAAAGCTCCTTCCTCTCTCTCCTCCGATTTTATTATCCTTTGTTCTCTCCAGCCGCATGGCAGCATTCCAATGTCTCACGTTACCTCATCCGGTCAAGCTTTAACCCACCCACAAACCATATAGGGTTACAGTGCCCAGAGGGGAGAACCTAACTCCTTATAGGGTCAATACATTCTAATACATTGTAAGCTCAGAGTGCTGGTCACCGAGGTCAGCAAGGCACCAGGTGGCACTACAAGCCTTTTCCATGACTTCCTGGCTCCCACATGCCCTCTTTCTTTATTTATTTAATCAGAGTCATATATGTCAGTACCAATACGGTTATATCGAGCGCGATAGGCGACTCTTGTGAGACCGGAAGCGGGCCGCGGACTGGAGAACCATGCAGTACATACAGAAATTAAAGAAGGAATACATTGTATACAGCAACACAAAATAATGCAAATAACTACTATAATGATCACTAAAATCAATAAATGTCGAAGCCAACTTCCATCCGGAAGCCAAGAATATAACCATGCCCATGGATCAACGGAAGGAGGGGGGGCAAACGGATTGTGGGCTACCATGGTTTCCATATGGTCGATTGTCGCAGATATGCTGACATTATTATCAGGAATAAACATGCAACAGTGAGAATGAACAAGCGCACAAACTCCTCCTTTTGAAGCTAAAATCACATTCAAAGTATAACGATTCTGTAAAACCACTTCTCTCATTGCAGACACCTCCTGGTTGAGTTCCTTCAAAGCTTTTATGGTATCATTGAATAATCCTTCAGTCCAATTTGCTAGCCGATGGAGGTCCCTATAGTTCATTGCTGCACCCACCGAGGGCAGCAAGGCCCGAGAGACCTGGGTACCGATATATTGATTTATGGGTGAATTTACCTCCCGACGATTTCGTAGTCTAAGAGAAGATGGTAACTTATCAACCTTATACAACAACGGAACCACGAGACCCAATGTACATGTGCCTGTGAGGTTTCGAGGAATGGCTTTGTATGCTTTTTCGCCACAAAGCAACCATAACTCTCTTTGGAGTAAATAGCTGATATTACTACTCTGTTGGGACCAATTAAAGGCTTCAGTAAATAAGGAACTGATATGAAATTGCTCATCTGTGGCATTTGCTAAGCCAGGGATAGAAGAATTCAGACTCCAATTTGCATGGTAGGTTTCTTTCCTAGTTTTTAGCCATGCACTGGTATCGCTTCTAAAGCACTGAGATTGGTCACTGTATGTTCCTGTAAGAGAACAAGAGCTATTAAACATGAATTTCAATGTATATTGACAGTTTGGATATATGCCCCATGATTCTTTCCCCTCTTTAATTTGAAAACAAATGGGGGCAGGCTCATGGAGGGTCAATTGTACTGGAGGCCAAAAAGTTTGCTTAGGGGATATAATATCAGTAAATTGAAAAGATCCATTGACAGGCACGCCATGAAGCATTATGCCTGAATGACTGGCAAAGGGCGGCATGTGCATACATAACCAACATTTAGAAGCATGCAATAAACTGGTAAACTTAATCATATCTTGTACAAAAATATTATTCCTCCATATCTTATGATAATTTTCTCCCCTAAAAGTCTTATTCAACAATGCTGTTCTTATAGTTCGAGAGTGGCTGAGCCGTGGATACTGCCAGCCAGAGTAGGATTCAGGCGACAGCTGCTTGCCAGCCGATAAGGTGAAATATGGTGGCTGCAACTGGATTGTGTCGTCTGCTTCTCATCCTTGTATAATGATGCAGCAAAAGATGGCAAGGCAAATGGTTAGGAAGGCACTTCTGTAGTTGAAGGGACTCGCCATGGCCGCACGCATCGAGCTGGAACCCACAAAGGCTTGTCCTCGACGTCCACTGCCGCGTACCCTCGTCCCCACGTGATCAGCGGAACAGGTCCATGCCACGCGGGATCAGGCAAGCGTCGGTACACCACCAAGGGGCGGGGGAGTGCCTCCTCCTTCCTAAAATGCAATTCCGCGGGAGTATGGGTCCTATTATGTGGATATAAAAGATGGTTAAGTACAAAAAGAACTTGGTGAACAGCCGAAGGGATATCTGCCGTTGGTATGCTTCGGCCGCCAAGCTGTTTAAGCAATAGTGTTTTGAACGTCAGGTGTGCTCTTTCCACTATAGCTTGACCTGTGGAGTTAAAGGGTATGCCATGAGTTAATTTCACATTCCACAACATACAAAATTCCGAAAATGTTTTAGAAATATATGCTGGACCATTATCAGTTTTGATACGCGCAGGTTTACCCATGACTGAGAAACAGCGGATAGTGTGCTGAATGACATGCCGAGCTGTTTCCCCCCTCATGGGCGTAGCCCATATGAATCCAGAGTGGGTGTCCACCGTGAGGTGAACCTTGGAGAGTGGAGCCAACACAGGTGTGTGTGTGACATCCATCTGCCAACACGCCAATGCAGACGTGCCCCTAGGATTGACAGCATCAAAAGGAATGGCCAGCTGAGATTTAGAACAAGAAGCACATTGGGAAACTATATCCCTTGCTTGGGCCAAAGGAATAGAAAAATGCTTTGCCAATGCTTTCGCAGGAAGGTGAAAGGTGTTATGACCTAGTATAGGGTCAGAAAAGAGAGAAAAGGTAGAAATGTCCCTCAGAGCCACATCTGCTCTTGCATTGCCCTCTGCTAAATACCCTGGGTGTGATGTGTGGGAGCGAAGATGTGCAACATAATAAGATAACTCTCTGTGCTGAAGTAAGGCCTGCAGGCCAAGAAACAAGGAAAACAAGTCAGAATCCAAGGAAGGAGTTATATAAGATATTGGTAAACTAGCAAAAAGGCGATATACATACTGAGTATCCACAATAAGATTGAAAGGTTGAGTAGGAAAGGATTGAAAGGCAAGAATCACAGCTGCTAGCTCAGCTCACTGGGCAGAAGACTGTGGAGGGGTATATAAACATTTCCATTTTCCTCCCTCCTCCCATGTCACCACCCCCCTACTTCTTGTTCTATCCATGAAGAGGGTTAGTGCAGAGGGGAGAGGTGTGAGAGACAAGGGGGTAGCCAAACATAGGTGACCTGTGTCAGAAATGTCAAACGGTCATCCTTTGGAGGGTTAAAAATGATGACACCTATAAAATCAGCTAAAGCAATTTGCACGTGAACGTCCTTTGATAACAATGTCTGATGTGGATTCAATTACTGAATAAATGTTCTTCGGTGGGGTATGTGGTAGATGTAACCATTCTATAATGCAGATAGTCTTCTTCTTGTTCCGCCTGAGCATATAAAATTCCTGTTGGCAACGATGTAGCAAATACGGCCAGGTGCAGCTCGTGTGCAGCACCTCTAGGTGGCGCATGTGGAAAGGTTTCAATGCTTCACCCACAAAATGTTGACAAAGTGTAGGGGAGTTCCGCATGCCTTGAGGACAATCCACTGATAACGTTGTGAATCGTGATATACTGGCAATGTAAAAGCAAACTGTTCCTTGTCTGCTGGAGCCAGTGGGATGAAGATGGTTCAATGTGGCCGAAAGTCAATTGTTCAGAGATAAGCTGTTCAGAAACAGGATGGTGCCATTGCTGCGGATTTTTCTTTTGGTGGAGGCCACCGTTCTACCCACACTGAGGTATCGGTGATCCTGGTTCGCCACGCTGGAAACGTTGTATCGGTGGCTACAGGCTGGTTTTCATTGAGCGCTGCTGCTAGCAGATGAATCTTGTGGGTGGCTGTATCACCAGACTGACAAATGCGAAGCATGGCTGCTGTGTCTGTGGCAGGATTGTGTATTATCGGTCTTAACGCAACCTTACAATCCTCTTTGGCATATTCAAAGGCCAATTGTTTGATAATTATTTGTTTGGCTTCAGGATTTTCAATTTGTCTACTCACTGCTGTAATCAGCCTGTCCATAAAGGAAGAATATGATTCTCTTGCCTCTTGCCTGATTGAACCCCACCTTGATTGAATACTGGTGGGTTCTGGGATTTTTCTCATTGCTTGTTGAGCAGCAAGAGCAGTATCCCTCAATAAAATCTGCAGCAGTGTGGCTTGTACTGAAGCCTGAGCAAAGGGCCCACGGCCCATCATAGCATCCATCACATCTGCGAGGGTAATATTAGGATTATTCCCTCTTGCTTGTTGCAGTAAGGCAGGAGCATAACCATGACAGGCGATTTCCCATTCATGAGCAAATAATACACCAGCTGATGGAGGTAAAACTGTACGTGCCAAAAGCTTGATGTCATCTGGAACCAACAGCTGGGCTAATGTGGCTTCCAAAAGAGCCTGTGTGAATGGTGCTTGCAGTCCATTTGTCCTGACTGACAATTGGAGCTCTTTCAAGATTTTAAAGTCAAAAGGTTGGTGCTGGGCTTGAGTTCCTGCTGGAGCACCAGCAGGAGGCACAATAACAGGGAATGCCATGGTATCCTGAGATAAGGAACAGGCAAGGGCTGCACGTTGAAAGGGGGTAGCTGGTTCTGCTGCTGAAAGAGCAGGGTCATTTCCAGCCAGACCACGATATTTTTGCAGGATTGGGTCCTCTAGTGAGGAACTATAATCTGGAGGCTTGGGTTCTGGAGCTGCTGGCAGGGCAAGGATTGGAACAAACTCTAACACAGCAGACTGGATTAAAGAAGCTGGAGGTTGTGATGGCAATGCAGCCAGGGAGATATTTTTTGGTGATAAAGAGCCCATAGCGTAATGAACCTTGCACCATGCATTTAAAATCCGAGTACTGATGCTGGGGAGCTCATGAAAATGTTCACCAATCTTGTCCCAAAGTTTCAGTTCCCAAGTCCCATTTGCAATTACACCCAAGTCCCAGGGAGAATGTTCATCAATGGCCAGAATGAGCTGTATCAAATCACCCTCGGGAACTTCCAGTTTGTTGGAGGAGAGGAGAAATTTTAAGTCTTTTAAAAATTTCTGTTGGGGAGTAGTCAAAGAGCTGCCCATTTTTCAAAAATCAATATAATAGAAGGGATCGAACTCACCGGGATCTTTTTTAAAGATGTAGAGCGCTTTGCAATCCTTGCCGGACGTAGTGAGTCGATGATAACCACTGCTTGGATCAAAAATCCTCTCAGTTTCTTTTAAAATCCTCTTAGTCTGCCTCAGACTGTTTGCTTCCAGTTGCTTCTTTTTTCCCTTTTAAAAACCTCAGCCGTATCCTTTTATTCTGCCTCAGAGAGGGCACCACTTGTGGGAACCAGTTGACGGAAACCAGCCGTCATTTTGGGGTGCAAGGCAAAGAAAAAACACACACAAAGGCAAATGTCTCCATGGACGGAGGGCAAAAAAGCTCCTTCCTCTCTCTCCTCCGATTTTATTATCCTTTGTTCTCTCCAGCAGCATGGCTGCATTCCAATGTCTCACGTTACCTCATCCGGTCAAGCTTTAACCCACCCACAAACCATATAGGGTTACAGTGCCCAGAGGGGGGAACCTAACTCCTTATAGGGTCAATACATTCTAATACATTGTAAGCTCAGAGTGCTGGTCACCGAGGTCAGCAAGGCACCAGGTGGCACTACAAGCCTTTTCCATGACTTCCTGGCTCCCACAATTAAATAAGAAAAAAACCAAAGTAATGATTAAGAATATGGACCAAAGTGCAATAGAAGTAATGCAACGAGAATCAGGGATTGAAGTGGCGAAGAAGGTAAAATATCTGGGAATATGGTTAACTCCAAGAAATATTGATTTATTTCAAAACAACTATATACCGGTGTGGAACAGAATCAAAAAAGTTTTGTAAGTTTGGGGAAGGATGAAACTTTCTTTTTGGGGTAGAATCTCAATGATCAAAATGAGTGTGCTTCCAAAGATGTTATTTTTGTTCCAAATGATTCCTATAATTAGGGGGACAACGACTTTCAAAGAGTGGCAAATTCAAGATATATCTGGCAGGGCAAAAAGCCAAGAATACAATGTAAGTTATTGACAGATGCAAAGGAAAGAGGAGGCTTTGCGCTGCCAGATTTGAAATTATATTATGAAGCGTCTTGTCTCTGCTGGTTAAGGGAATGGATAAAATTAAAAAACAATAAACTGTTAGAGTTAGAAGGATTTGATAATAGATTTGGGTGGCACGTGTATTTGTGGTTGGAGAAGAAGAAAAGTCACAAGGGTTTTGAGAATCACATTTTCAGGAGCTCCATAATAGAAATATGGGATAGGTGTAAAAATATATTAGAACCCAAAGTTCCACACTGGTTGTCTCCATTAGAGGTTATGAGTGTAAAGAAAATCAATATGAGAGGGAATTGGATCACTTACGGAGAGCTAATAATTAAAGAAGGGGGGAAATGGAAAATGAAGCCATATGAACAAGTAAAAGAACATGTGTTTGATTGGTTGCATTATTTTCAGGTAAATGAAATGTTTAAAAAGGATTTAAAAGAGTGGATATACGGAAAAAGAATCGAAATTTCAAATAGAGATGATAAACAATGATTATAAGATATTGTCAAAAATGTATAAAATGTTGTTGGATTGGCAAACGATGGACGAGGAGGTAAAGTCGGTTATGATACATTGGGACAGAGACTTTGGTTATAATATACAATTGGCTGACTGGGAAAAATATTATGAAAATGGAAAAAGGAAAATATTATGAAAATGGTATATAGATGGTACATAACACCGGTTAAGTTAGCAAAAATGTTCAAAACATGTAATAAGTGTTGGAAATGTAAAGAAAAAGAAGGATCTTTTTTCCATATGTGGTGGGAATGTAAGAAGGTAAAGGGTTTCTGGGAAATGATATATAATGAGTTGAAGAAGATGCTTAAATACACATTTGTAAGGAAACCAGAAGCCTTTTTGTTAGGAATAACTGGAAGAGAGATAAATAGAAAGGATTACAAACTTTTCCAATACGCAGTAACAGCGGCAAGAATATTAATGGCCCAAAAATGGAAACAAGAGGAGCTACCGACCCTTGAAGAGTGGAGAATGAAACTTATGGACTATGCAGAACTGGATAAACTGACTGGGAAGATTAGATATCAATGGGATCACAAGTTCATCGAGGACTCGGGAAAGTTTACAGATTATCGGAAAAGCATATGTGACGAACAGACAACGCTAGTGGGATTTAAAGAGGCTTTGTGAAAGTTAAAGATGTATTGTAAAAAAGAAATAGAACTGAAAGGATAATATTAAATGGCAATATAAATTTAGAGAATGCATAAAAATAGAAAATATGGATTGGTGGAAAAGCTTGTGGAAGTCCAAAAAGTTGAAATTTGTGAATACTGTTTGGGATGGCGAATTTGTAAATAGGAAAATTTAATAAAAATTATTATTATTATTTAAAAAAAGAACAATTTCAGGTTAAGAACAGACCTCCGGAACGAATTAAGTACTTAACCCAAGCTACCACTGTATAATATTTTTTTAGTTTTCACAAAAAACCAAATCATTAAATTAAATAATATTTTTTAAAAAAACAACTGTATACACAATCAATGTTAATCCCACATTATGGGATTATTTGACTTGCCTCCCCTGGTTCCTTTGTATTATCATCATTCATTATCATCACTGGAGAGCCAGTGTGGTGTAGTGGTTAAGAGCGGTAGACTCATAATCTGGGGAACCGGGTTCGCGTCTCCACTCCTCCACATGCAGCTGCTGGGTGACCTTGGGCCAGTCACACTTCTCTGACGTCTCTCAGCCCCACTCACCTCACAGAGTGTTTGTTGTGGGGAAGGAAGGGAAAGGAGAATGTTAGCCGCTTTGAGATTCCTTAAAGGGAGTGAAAGGCGGGATATCAAATCCAAACTCTTCTTCTTCTTCAATAAAATCATCATCACTAATTTAAGGTTATCAGATTTTTTTTCAATGAGTCCGGGGATACTTTTCAACTTAAATGGATTTTGTATGGGGACTGATTTGTAAATCCGGGGACTGTCCTTACTCCAGAGGAGGGCAACCAAAATGGTCAAAGGCCTGGAAACGATGCCTTATGAGGAACGGCTAAGGGAGCTGGGCATGTTTAGCCTGGAGAAGAGGAGGTTAAGGGGTGATATGATAGCCATGTTCAAATATAGAAAAGTATGTCACATAGAGGAGGGAGAAAGGTTGTTTTCTGCTGCTCCAGAGAAGCGGACACGGAGCAATGGATCCAAACTACAAGAAAGAAGATTCCACCTAAACATTAGGAAGAACTTCCTGACAGTAAGAGCTGTTTGACAGTGGAATTTGCTGCCAAGGAGTGTGGTGGAGTCTCCTACTTTGGAGGTCTTTAAGCAGAGGCTTGACAACCATATGTCAGGAGTGCTCTGATGGTGTTTCCTGCTTGGCAGGGGGTTGGACTCGATGGCCCTTGTGGTCTATTCCAGCTGTATGATTCTATGATTCTACTTTAAATTTAACCATTACAGGTGGGTTTTTTTAAAAAAAATTAATCCTGCTAATGTATTAACCTGTGTGCACTGCTTTTGTCAATATGCAATAAACGTTTCCCATTCTTTTTTATATTAAAACTGGAGGCATTTTTTCAGCTGCAATGGGCCTCCGGTGTCCTGTTAGTACATTAGTTGGTACCATTTCTCGTACAGTTGATATTCCTTGCATAGATAGATTAGATAGATGATAGATAGTTAGATTAGATTAGATTAGATTAGATTAGATTAGATAGATTAGGTAGGTAGATTAGATAGATACATATATAAGAAAGGTTGGTAGATGGATAGATAGATTAGTTAGATTGATTGATTGAGTAGGTAGATAGATTCAGGCATGGCCAAACCTGGCCCTCCAGCTGTTTTGGGACTACAACTCACATTGTCCCTGACCACTGGTCCTGTTAGGTAGGGATGATGGGGGTTGGAAGGCCAAGTTGGGCCACACCTGGATTAGATGGTAGGTAGGTAGATAGATTTGATAGATAGGGTAGGTAGATAGATAGATAGATAGATAAGATAGGTAGGCAAGTAGATAGATAATAAGATAAAGTCGGTAGATCGATAAGGTAGGAAGGTAGGTAGGAGGCAGCCTAGGTCAAAGTTGACCCACTTATTTAAAAGTAACCATGCTGTTATACAGTGGTACCTCTGGATGCGAACGGGATCCGTTCCGGGGCCCCGTTCGCATCCTGAAGCGAACATGCTCGGGTCACAATTTGCTGCTTCCGTAGATGCGTGTGGCATCATTTTGAGTGTCTGCACGTGCGCAAGCTGCAGAACCCGGAAGTAACGTGCTCTGTTACTTCTAGGTCGCCACGGAGCACAACCCGAAAATGCTTAACCCGCAGCTACTTCAACCTGAGGTATGACTGTATTAGTAACAAAAATCTATTATCTTAAATATTTTCAGACGGTGACCCTGGACCCCAACTTCCTGGATGCTTACATTAATCTGGGGAACGTCTTGAAGGAGGCGCGTATATTTGACAGGTAAGCAAATAGGCATAGAGCTTATATTCTCTTTTTTATATAAATGTTTTTTATTGGTTTTGCGTATAATCACATTACGTCTTATATTCTCAGTTTAGTGGTTGCACCCATACCCAAACTAACTCCCATTGTTGCCTAGAGGGTTGATTTTATTTAAAGCAAATTGATTTAAATCCCAAATCCATAAGACTTGATTTAAATCCCCCTTTTACCGGAAGGTTCAGCCTTGCTGGCATCCTCTTAATATTGACAATCGGAGGCAGGTTTCCTTTTTGGAATCCTAACTTCAGAGTCTTTTCTACAGTTATATCAAAATGATTTGGTTCTGCTATATACAGCCCGATTGTGACGAAATGATGGTGAGTTTTAATAAGTGAACACTTTTTATTTGAACAACTTTTCTGCTGCACTTGATTGGAAGGAGAAAAGAAACATTTCCTTCATAACAATTTAAGCAATTTATTTCACTAAAACAGTAACATGGTAGCATATGTATCCATGTTGCTTAACTGATGTGCTGAAACATTTTTTCCCCAAGAAAAACTTGGACTGAGTTTTCGCACACATGAAAAACTTAAAACAAATAATTCTTCCCCGAATTATTTATTTATTTATTTATTTATTTCTACCCCGCTCTCACTGGCCAGGGCCGGGCTCAGGGCGGCTAACACCAAATATAAATTACAATAAAATAGAATAGAAAAAAACCCCAGTTAATTAAAATACAGCTTAAAATGCAGCCTCATCAAGACTACAAAGGGAGGAAACATCAGCTATTCACCCAAGCCAGCTATCCATGCTGGTGCTACATGGGCCAGCAAAAAAAGCCACGGGAAAATTTATATACCAAATCCCATATAGGGTGTCAGAGTGAGTCTAAGCATAGAGCGAGTTAAAATAATCAAGCCTGGAGGTGACTATCGCATGGATCACTGGCCAGATCAGGGCGAGAAAGGTAAGGAACCAATTCCTTAATACGGCGGAGGTGGAAAAATGCCACCTTTGCTGTGGCTGCAACCTGTGCCTCCATGGAAAGAGAGGCATCGAAGGTTACACCCAAGCTCTTGACAGAAGGCTCTGGCACTAATTGCGCCCCCACAAGAGATGGGAGTTGGCCCCCCAACCCCATGTTGTCCTGACCCAGCCAGAGGACCTCTGTCTTCGAAGGATTTAACTTCAACTGGCTCCCACGCAGCCACCCAGCCACGGCTTCCAAGCATCTGGTCAGTGTGTCTGGGGCCGAGTCCATTGACAGATAAAGTTGGGTGTCATCAGCATATTGACGACAACTCAGCCCTAAACTCCGGACAATCTGGGCAAGGGGGCGCATAAAGATATTGAAAAGCATCTGGGAAAGGATTGTGCCCTGCGGCACTCCACACAACAAGGAGTGCCGCAGCGACAACTCCCTCCCTAGCGCCACCCTCTGTCCCCGACCTGAGATAAAGGAGCACAGCCATTGTCTGACTGTGCCCTGAATCCCCACGTTGGCAAGGCGGTGGTCCAAAAGTTTGTGATCGACCATGTCGAAGGCCGCTAACAAATCTAAAAGAATCAGCAGTCCCGGCCCGCCTCGATCCTCTTAATCGTCCTCCCAAAGCATTTTATTTTTTAAAAAACAGATTTTTATCCACCCTGGTGACAATGAAACTGAACCAGTCCTTGATCTCATTTCAGAGCCGTTGCAGCCTACCTACGGGCCCTGAGCCTGAGTCCCAACCACGCTGTTGTCCACGGCAACCTGGCATGTGTGTATTACGAACAGGGGCTGATCGATCTGGCAATCGATACCTACAAGAGGGCCATTGAGCTCCAGCCCCACTTCCCTGACGCCTACTGCAACCTGGCCAACGCGCTGAAAGAGAAAGGCAGCGTAAGAAACTGGTCCCTTTTGCCTTGGGGTGGGGGGAACATCTATATAAAAGATGTTTTATAGATGGTACTTAACACCTGCCAAAATAGCTAAAATGTATAAAACAAAAAAACTGTGCTGGAGGTGCAGTAATGTGGCATCTGAATATAGACTGCATTTTTAATCAAGGCATATATTGGCTTATATCTTGATCAGGTTCCTAAATTAAATGGGCTTAGATTTTCAAATGTTTCATGCCAGCTGTTTAGAGAACCTTGGCAATGTTTTTCTCCTAGACAAGGGGCCCCTTGATTTATAGCAGAAAACAATTCTCAAAGTCGTAAAAGCTGGAATTACAGACTGAGAGTGAGGACACTGACCCTACATGTTACAGAAGATAAAAAAGGCAGAGATAAACATAATTAAGAGTTGGTAAATAGTAAAATAAAACCGTTAAACTTGAGCCACAGGACAAAAGGCCAAGAGCACATGGAAGCAAAGCAACTGGCTGGAGAAGGGGGGGAGTGTAAACAGGGGAAGAGGCTTTTTTCCTATTTTATTTTGAGGCTGTAAACTGTTCCTTCTTTTTTACTTTGAGGAAGTTTATCCTTCTAAAAAGCTATCTATGATAATGTATGAAATATGCTGGCTTAAATGTAATTATGCAAAGGATTTAAGAAATGCTAGATTCTTATTTCATATAGTTGTAAGAGTTGTATTTATCCTGAAATTAAGTCAGCCACCAGCCTAGCCCCCCTGCCAGACAGGAGACGCCAATCGAGCACTCATGACAAATGGTTGTCAGGCCTTTGTTTAAAGACCTCCAAAAGGAGATATTTCATTGATGATGCATGAGAATATGAACCCAAGGTCTCTGACATCTGTTCAAGATAAAAATTTAAAATTATTAACCATCTGTTTTGGAGGGCAAGGAAGGCAAGAGGTGAGCTGGTAATTAAGATTCCTTGTTGAGACACATGTAAGATATATTACTACTTATTTGTCATTTATAGATGTAACAATATATAGCTCTTTGTGTTCCATATAAGGACAGGAGGATATGGGTGTATCTTTTAGGATTGGTTATAGCAATCACCCAATAGAAATTTCAACCAGGCTGATTGAACAGAGGCAGCCACAGGAGGAGCAAAGGGGGCTGGATTAAGGGAATATAAGTGCTGGCCATAATGGCAGGAGGCCAGGCCAGAGCTTGGTAACCATATACCACTGTGCCTCTCATTTATTTGTCTGACAAATAAATTATTATTTTAATTTCTCTGTTGCTGCGTTGAATATTTCATTCCAGCTAAGCGTTAACCACAAGCAGGGTGCTACAGCAAAGAAGAAGGGACACTTATACATTTCTGGTGGGCCTGTGAAAAAAAAATACAGAAACTTTCCTATTAGGCAGTGGTGTCCAAACTTTTTTCAAAGAGGGCCAGATTTGATGAAGTGAAGGGCCATAAGGGCCGACCAAAGTTGTTTACTTTTTTTAAGGATTGAAGTTGTTGAGCTCTTTTCTTAGGGTTTAAATTGTTGAACTTTTTTTAGGATTGAAGTTGTTTAGCTTTTTCTTAGGCTTTTACCCCATGCTGAATTGGCCAGATTAACAGAGACAATTAGGGCACAACCCAGACAAGAATTCCAAAAGGAATGGGGAAAATGCAGAGAATACTTTACCAAACAGTGCCCCAAAATATACACTTGGACTTGTTTCAATTAATTTCTACAGGAGACTTTGTGGTTTAAGTCATAATTAGGAAAAATTGTAATAATCCCATACAAAAGAAATAGTATACAAGAGGTAAATAAGGCGGCCATTTAACAGAATAAAGTCTTTTATTTTTATGTTATGTTTTCTTTGTGTAAGGGGATAGGAGTTTAATTTTGATAATTAGTCAATGGTGGTGGGTCTGTTTGTATGTATGAGTTGTTGTGGACTATGTTATAAATAAAATAAAAATTAAAAAAAGAAAATGAAACCGGTCCCTTTTGCTTTCTGTATGTCAGAGGGTTTGCTGAAAAAAGCCTTCCGGATGATGGTGACCTCGAAATTGGGCTCTTTGGGGGGGGGATTTGGGGTACAGAACCTAGAAGAAGTCCTCTTTTATTTTTTCCTTTGTCATATCGTCACATACAACTTTGCTCATACCAAGCGTCGACTCCCCTCCCCCCTCCCCCGCTCCCACTCCCTGGCTTTCTTAAGCAGTCACGATCCTCTTAGCATTTCTATATCACCCTTTAAAAATTGTCCAGTAGCACCTGATGATGATAATAATAATAATAATAATAATAATAATAATAATAATAATAATAATAATAATAAAATTTATACCCCGCCTATCTGGCTGGGTTTCCCCAGCCACTCTTGGCGACAAAATATTAAAATACAATAGTCCGTCAAACATTAAAAGCTTCCCTAAACAGGGCTTGCTAAACTTGGCTTCTTCTTGGTATAATTTTTTGTATGCAGGTCCACTTCTTCAGATACAAAAGCTTCTACCAAGACCAAACTGAGTTGGTCTGCAATGTGCTACTGGACAATTTATATATTTTTTATATATTTCAACTGCGTTAGACCACCACAGCTGCCTACCTGAACATATATCGCCCTATTTACCTTCTTACTCTACTTAAAACAATTTACTTTAGCATTTGTAAATCACTTTCAAAAATTAGCCTCTGGTTTTTTTAATAACAGTATATTTAAAGATCTTTTTCAATTCTTTGTAAATCATATCCCAGTAGACTTTGACTTTAGTGCACATCCACCACCTATGGACGAAATTCCCTTCCTTCTCCTTGCATTTCTAGCGTGCCTTATCTTGAGTTATATATATTTTAGCAAGTTTAGTCGGCGTCAAATACCACCTATACGTCACCTTCATTAAATTTTTAATTAGTGCTGTACATTCAATAAATTGTTTTTGCCCATAATCTTTCCCACTTATCTAATTCAATGTTATGACCAAAATCTTGAGCCCATTTAATCATAACCGACTTAACTTCTTCATCCTTTGTATGCCATTCTTATACGTTTTTGGCAATGATTTTCTTTTACTATCTAGCAACTCTGTCTCTTAATTTTGATTTAGTATGACCAAAACCATTTCCCTTACTGTCTTCCTTAAATACATCTTGCAAAAGACGGTAAGTGTGCGGGAAAGAGAGTTTGAATCGGATTAGTCTGCTCTTGTATTTATGTTCCCCTAAACCAAGCATGTCCAAAGTCCACTTTGGGGGCCTTCCACCCATCTCTCCTAGATCTCAAAATGCATTGGTTTTGTCATATTTCCTGCTATCCTGCCAAAGAATTTAAATTTTCCCAATGTTCTTTTAGACCAGGCATGTCCAAAGTCCAGTTCAGGGGCCTAATCTGGCCCTCTGGTCGATTTAATCCGGCCCTCGTGGCGGTTTATTTACTAGGGCAAAACTTCCCCCCAAAAAGCTCAAGAACTTTAATCCTAAAAAAAGGTCAGCACCTCTGGGGTCAAATCCTTAAAAAAGGCTCAACAATTGTGGGGTTTTACTGTTAATATGCTTCTTCTTAATTGCATTTCACTATTAATATACTTCTTAATTGTATTTCAGTTCAACAATGACTTTGATAAAATACCAGACTTTGAAAAACAATCCCTAAAACAGCCATTTAACATGAATTTTACTATCTAACGAGACCACTGATCCCTAAAATGAAAGCAGTCATCCATGTACTGTACTCTAAAATAAATACAACAGTCTTGTAAATGATAAAAATGAAAATTATTTTTTTTCCTCACCTGCACTGATGATAGTCATTGTTCGGATGGGGACCGGGGCTTCTATCCGTTTCTGCAATCACACAATCAATCAATCAATCAATCAATCAATCAGTAACTAAACTGGGATCCGCACAGTCGCAAAAACAAATGAACCAAAAAAGCCTCCGAAACAAAAACACCACATAAATTGCAAAAACCAAAGCACCAAACTTAATCTGTTCCCGAAGTCTGTTTGATTGGTGCAGGCGCCCCAGAAAGAATAGCTGACAGCCAAATTTGATGTTTGGCTTCCGAAAAACGCCTGGAAACTGGAACACTTTTTCTGGGTTTTCGGCATTTGGGAACCAAAGCGTTTGAGTAGTAGTAATAATAATAATAATAATAATTTGTTTTTGTTTGTATCCCACCCTCGCCGGCCAAGGCTGGGCTCAGAGCAGCTAACATCATAAAAACAACACAACGAGCCTAAAAGCAGACATCAAGTAATTCAAATAAAAATTAATTCAGACAAGTTAAAATCCGGGCAGGTGGCAATTATTAGGGTGGAATTGAGAGTGATTAATAATTGCCAGAATTGAGGAGCATGGAATTTCCCAAAAGGAAAGTGCTGCTTGTCCGTATGAAGAGGATGCCACAATGCTGAACCTTTCTGTATAAAAAACCTTCTGTATAAAGAAACCTGTATAAAAAACATTTGAGAACCAAGGTCTCACTGTCTCACATGACCACTAGGGTGGTTCATAAAAAACACTTTTTTGAAGATGCCTGCTCCCAAGGTCTTATCTTACTACACTAGGGATTATATAGCTATATCTGAAATTTTGTGCATATCAGTTAATATCTCAACCCTCCATGAAAATAGCTGTTTTCTTGGACGTTTTCCTATTTTGTGAAGGCTTTGGAGAAGGCATTTTTAAAAAAAGTTTTTTTAATGAACTGCCCTAAAGACCACCGTATAGGATAGAAAGAGCCTTCTTGACCCTTACATTTCCAGCGTAACTTCAGAGTATTTTTGTACCAAAATGGCACTTTTTCTCTCCCCCTCCATGTCAGAATCAGTCCCACTTTTGCAGACGCCTATTCCAACATGGGGAACACCTTGAAGGAAATGCAAGACGTCCAGGGAGCTCTGCAATGCTACACAAGAGCAATCCAGATAAATCCTGCGTTTGCCGATGCCCACAGCAACCTCGCTTCCATCCATAAGGTAAGCTTTGTGTCTCTGCTAAATCTATTTTAAAAAAAAAAACTGGGGGGGGGGGCAGCAGGGGAATCTTAGTTTTTACAAAAGGAAAACAACTGGCAAAAGCCGTCCCAAACCGAGATGGGGCACAAAAAGAAAAAGGGGAGAATTGGAATTTATGCTGGAAGTCTGAGGAGGCAGAGGGCACGCCGATAACTTTATGGTGGGGCTACAGAAACGTTAAAAAATTCATGAGGAAATAAAAAAGATGATCAGAATTAATTTAGAGGGGAAAACCAGAGGCATATTTACTGAGTATAAGAGGTAAAGAAATACCACAAGATGGGAAGATATTATTCTTATACGCGACAGCTGCAGCAAGGCTACTCCTTGCACAAAACTGGAACAGGAAATATATACCCACAAAGGATGACTGGATAAAGAAACTAATTGAATTTATAGAACTGGCAAGGTCAAGTGCAGTAATAAGGTACCAATCAAACTGGAAAATAAAAATATAATGGAAATGGTTTGAAGATTATGTGTTCAAGTACTGCTCAAAAACTAACATGTTGATATGTTTGGTTTAATGTTTGTAAATCTGGTTTATAATAATAATAAATAGTAAGTTAAAAGAGTTAAGAAATATAAATTTAGATAAAAATTGCAATGTGAATGTGAGTGAAGGAAGTCACGTGGGTATTTGGGTAAATGCTGAGTTGTGTATAGGGTTAGATGTGGGGAATCCATATATGTAATGTATAGTGTTGAAAATGTACGGCAACTAGCATGTAAAATGAAATCAAAAATAAATAAATAAATAAATAGGGGGGAAATAAAAATGGCAATGTGAAATATTATATAGGAGGGTGAGGGGCGGTGGAGGGAAGCCACAAGGGTGGTTTTAATGTCTGAAATTTTGGGTGGTAGGGTAATACGAATTTTGTTTTGTGTCTATGTGTTTGTTTGTAAATAATTTTTTTAAAAGGAAAATGAAAAAATTGCTATTTTTACTTTGAAATAAAAATGGGGGGGGAGGTCTTATACGGGTGATTGGGTGGGTGAATGGCTCATTTTCTTAAATTTGAGCCCCCCCCCCCCAAATAGAGGGTGGCTTATATAGACGGAAAGTATGGTGGAGTTCCACACCCAAAAATCTCATTGTGACTTCCAATCACCCCTACGTCACATTTCCGATGGCGCCCTTTTGCTCGTCTCTCCTAGATCTCAAAATGCATTGGTTTTGTCATATTTCCTGCTGTCCTTTGTCAATCCACACCTGCCAAAGAATTTAAATTTTCCCAACATTTTTTTTTAGACCACACATGTCCAGCGTGTGGCCAGGGAGCGTAACCTGGTTTACTTACTGGGGCAACCCCCCCCCCCCAAATGCTCAACAACTTCAATCCTAAAAAGAGCTCAACAACCTTGGGGTTAAATCCTAAAACAGCTCAACAAATTTGCCCCGCCCTCATGTCAAATCTGGCCCTCTTTGGGAAAATTTGGGCACCCCTGTAAATTTAGACAATACAGTCCTATCTCGGGTTAAATATGCTTCAGGATGAATATTTTTGGGTTGCGCTCCGCAGTGACCCAGAAGTAACGGAGCACGTTACTTGCGGGTTTCGCCGCATGCACAGACCCTCAAAATGATGTCATGCGCAGAAGCGGCGAATTGCGACGTGCAGATGCGGGTTGCATTCGCTTCAGGATGCGAACGGGGCTCCGGAACGGATCCCATTCACATCCAGAGGTACCACTGTACTCTGCAAGTGTCCTGTTCTCTATGAAATGTTTCTTCCAAAACCTCTCGTAATTCTGCCTGTATTATAATCTTGCTAATTCTGCGTATTTTAGCCTTTTTGCTAGCTACGCCAACTTAGTAGGGATGGGATTCTCCTTTCCATCCTTTGTCTGTTAAGATTCTCGCTGCGGCTATTGTAGACACTGTGACTTGCCATTGTTTTATAACCATTTATTGTAACATTTATTCTATGATCAATTACAATAATCATTCATTGTAATATTCATTTATTGTACGATTAATTACAATTTATTGTAATTGTTAAGAGTAGGTTTCTATTGAATTTTTACATGCTGATACTCAATATTATTCTATAGCATGGGGAGGCAAACTACGGCCCCATGGCCTTCTCAATCTAGCCGGGAGTCGGCATGTTTTGACACGAGTATAATGTGTCCTTTTATTTAAAATGCACCTCTGGGTTATTTGTGGGACATAGGAATGCGTTCCTTTTTCCCCCTCCCCAAAATCTAGTCTGGCCCCCACAAGGTCTAAGGGACAGTGGACGGCCCCCTGCTGAAAAAGTTTGCCGACCCCTGTTCTATTCCAATGATTGTTGAATGTTACTTTATAAGTCTACCAGGTGTGGATCATCGTGCCTTCTGTCTGTTCTTCATCTTTGGTTTTGATGGTTGAGAAAAAAAGCTAGTGGCAATTGCTGAAATATCCCTCCCTTTCTAGGATTCCGGAAACATCCCAGAGGCAATTGCTTCGTATTGCACCGCCTTGAAACTGAAGCCGGATTTTCCTGACGCTTACTGCAACCTGGCGCACTGTTTGCAGGTGAGGCAGAGTTTTAAGGGCCAACACTCCCAGGGTTTCCGGCATTTGGGAACCGAGGCGTTTGAGTCCCAAGGTACCACGGTAATGGTAAAAGCGTCACCTAATTCAGGAATTGTCCAATGTCACTTTAGAGACCAACTCAGTTTGTTCTGTGTCTAAGCTTTCATGTGCAGGCAGACTTATTCAGATACACTGAAGCGGAAGTCCCCACACCCTGATATTTAGAGGGAGGGTGGGGCGGGGTATTTCTCTGAACGGTAGTAGGACTCAATCGGTATGGTCAACCTGTGGACGACTGTGTCTCATTACATATCCTAAAACTATTTCAGGTCATCTGTGTACCATCCCTTGTTTTTTCAGTCATTCACAGTTGCCAGCAGGTGGACCATACCCATTGACTCCTACTACCCTTCGGAGAAAAACCCCAACTCACCCTCCCACTATATATCAGGGTCTGGGGGCTTCTCCTTACTCTTATATAGCAGGGTCTGGGGACTTCTCCCTCTGTATATCAGGGTCTGGGGACTTCCGCTTCAGTGTATCTGAAGAAGTGTGCATGCACACAAAAGCTTATATCAGGCATCCCCAACCTGCGCCCCCCCCCGATGTTTTGGCCTACAACTCCCATGATCCCTAGCTAACAGGACCAGTGGTCGGGGATGATGGGAATTGTAGTCTAAAACATCTGGAGGGCCGAAGGCTTGGGGTGCCTGGCTTATACCAAGAACAAACTTTGTTGGTCTCTAAGGCACTACTGGACAATTTTTATATATATTTTAACTTCATCAGACCAATACGGCTACCTACCTGAATCTAGAACCCTGGTTTTCTTTGCCCCCTTTCAGATCGTCTGTGATTGGACCGATTACGACGAGAGAATGAAGAAGCTTGTCAGTATTGTGGCTGACCAGCTGGAGAAGAACCGGCTCCCTTCGGTGCACCCCCATCACAGCATGCTGTATCCACTGTCTCACGGCTTCCGAAAGGCTATTGCCGAGAGACATGGGAACCTTTGCCTGGACAAGGTGGGTCTATGCTGTGAAGAGGTGTGCGCCGCTCCGTTCCGTCAGAGTTTGAATGCTTTCATGTTGGCTTTGGATATATAATAATATATAATAATTTATTATTTCTACCCTGCCCATCTGTCTGGGTATCCTCAGCCACTCTGGGTGGCTGCCAACCAAATATTAAAAACACAAGACAGCATTAAATATTTAAAAACTTCCCTAAACAGGGCTGCCTTCAGATGTCTTTTAAAAGTGAGATAATTGCTTATTTCTTTGACATCTGATGGAAGGGCGTTCCACAGGGCGGCCGTCACCACGAGAAGGCCCTCTGCCTGCTTCCCTGTAACTTGGCTTCTTGCAGGGAGGGAAGCGCCAGAAGGCCTTCGGGAGAGGGACCCCGGTGTCCGGGGTGGAGATGCTCCTTCAGGTCTACTGGGCCGAGGCCATTGAGGGCTTTCAAGGTCAGCACCGACACTATGAATTGTGCTTGGAAACGTACTGGGAGCCAAAGCAGATCTCTTGGGACCGGTGGTATGTGGTCTCAGTCAGACTGGATTTAAATCCTTTATTTTACAGAAAGGCTTGATCTTGCTGGCATCCTCTTAATATTGACAACCAGAGGAAAGTTTCATCTGCTGGGCTGTTTAGGGCTTTCAAGGTCAGCACCAACACTTTGAATTGTGCCCGGAAACGTACTGGGAGTCAATGCAGGTCTTTCAAGACTGGTGTTATGTGGTCTCTGCGGCTGTTCACGGCCCCCAGTCTGGCTACCACATTCTGGATTAATTGCAGTAAGGTAGCCCCACATAGAGCGCATTGCAGTCGTCCAAGCTGGAGATAACAAGAGCATGCGCCACTCTGGCAAGAGAGTCCGTGGGCAGGGAGGGTCTTATCCTGCATCCCAGATAGAGCTGCCCTGGACACAGAACAGACCTGTGCCTCCATGGGTCCAAAATGACCCCCAGACTGTGCAGCTGGTCCTTCAGGGGCACAGTTGCCCCGTTCAGGACCAGGGAGTCCCCCCCACCCGCCCACACACCACAGAACTTCAGTCTTGTCAGGATTCAACCTCAACCAGTTAGCTGCCATCCATCCTCCAACCGCCTCAAGGCACCCGCGCAGGAACTCCACCGCCTTTGCCGGCTCTGATTTGAAAGAGAGGTAGAGCTCTCTATCAGGCTTCCTCAACCTTGGCCCTCCTGATGCTTTTGGCCTACAGCTCCATGGTCCCTAGCTAGCAGGTCTAGTGGTCAGGGATGATGGGCACTGTAGTTTGAAAACAGCTGGAGGGCCAAGGTTTAGGAAGCCTGCTCTGTATTGGCGCCAATGGCTGTTAAGCGAAAAAATTCCAGGGTGAGTGACTCCTTGACAGCCTAGCTCACCGGGGCACTTGTCCCCCATGGGTCCATGCTGTCAGTAAAAGGAGGAAGTCCCAGCCCGGTAATTTGGAGCAAAACAGTGGTCAGTAGACCATGATTCTTACTGTTGCACCACAGGTCTGCCCAGGAGTAAGAACCCCGAGCATGGGGCAATGTCAACTTTTAAAACTTCCTTCTTCCCCCCAGAATACACTTCAAGCAGCATCGTTGATACATCATCACTACATCACTAGCACATCACAAATGAGGAGGGGTATACAAGGGTTATGCATTCACTATGAGGTCCCTTTATCAGACCCCTTAAATCTCCATCACTGAAAGAACAATAAAACTCTTGACACGTCCTTTCCCACTGGACTTGTCTGGAGATGGGCATTCAGAACACCTGCCTTGCTAAACTGCCTCGGCAGATGTCTATGGTTGCCCCCTTGGTCCCTCCCTCGGTGGGGTGCCGTGTATGTGCTCTCAGGCTTGGGGAATTCTGGCGGGATGCCCTGTTCCTGCTGCCTACATGACTTCCTGCTTCTTGGCTCATGGAGGGAGGTGGAGCCCAAATTCGTTCAAATGGCGGAATGAGGAGAGTCGGTTAAAGCATAGATTTTCTGCGTGTCTTTCTTGGGCTGTCAAGTCAAAGGTATGTATATTTGTAACATTGGAACAACTTCAAAGATGTGGCCTCATGTCCCCCACCCCCATGTCATTTCCGTAACCCGGCTTTCTTGAATCCCCTTGCTAGATCAACGTGCTCCACAAGCCGCCTTACGAGCACCCCAAGGACCTGAAAGGCAGTGAGGGCCGGCTCCGCGTTGGCTACCTGAGCTCTGACTTTGGGAACCACCCCACCTCCCATCTCATGCAGTGAATCCCAGGCATGCACAATTCGGACAAATTTGAGGTGAGGTGCACAAGAGGGCAGCTGTGTGAGTAGCTCAGGCAGCAGAGCGCTGAGACTCTGAATCTTGGGGTCATGGGTACGAGCCCCACGTTGGGCCAAACGAATGAATACAGCCTAGGACCGCCTCTCCACGGAGGATCTAACAGTCTGCAAATAAAAAAATGTTAGAGGTCCTGGGCTTCAGGGAGATTAGGCTGGCCTCGACCAGGGCCAGGGCCTTTTCAGCCTTGGCCCCGGCCTGGTGGAACTCTCTGCCACAAGAGATCAGGACCCTGTGGGATCTGACATCTTTCTGCAGGGCCTGTAAGATGGAGTTGTTCCGCCGGGCCTTTGGTTCAACCTGACTCCCCTTCTCTTTTTGTGTAAGGACTAGTATGAAAGAGGCCTCCCAGTGTTCTCACAGGCCCATATAAGAGTTGGGCCTGATGAGCGTTTACTGTTCCCAACCCTAATCCTGCGGAAAGCCATCTAATTGGATTTGAATTTGATCCTGGCTTGTTTTCAGGAGGTAATTTCGTTATTGCTTGATTTTATACCAGTGTTACATATTTGGTGTTAGCCTCCCTGAGCCCGGTTTCGGACGGGGAGGGCAGGATACAAATAAAAGTTTTATTATTATTATTATTATTATTATTATTATTATTATTATTATTATTATTATTATCATCATCATCATCATCATTATCATTATCCTCTTAATTTGCATCAGCCCTTGGTTGTAGCAATAAAACAACGAGATGATCTGCAAGGAATAGAAATGAAAAATCAATGATATCAAATACATTTGAGGGTTTTGAATCGAGAGTGGACCTTATTCTGACTGCCCCAGCTCAAAACCCGGCCGCCTTTGCCGTCACCTGCTCCTCTTGATCTGCCAAGAGAGGACTCTGGGGTAGTGGTTGGGCAACCCGGAACAGGCAATAAAGGAGGGGTAATCATCTCACGACAAACCTAGACAGCATCTTAAAAAGCAGAGACACCACCTTGCCAACAAGGTCAGTATAGTAAAAGCTATGTTTTCCCAGTAGTGATGTATGGAAGTGAGAGCTGGACCATAAAGAAGGCTGATCGCCGAAGAATTGATGCTTTTGAATTATGATGCTGGAGGAGACTCTTGAGAGTCCCATGGACTGCAAGAAGATCAAACCTATCCATTCTGAAGGAAATCAGCCCAGAGTGCTCACTGGAAGGACACATCCTGAAGCTGAGGCTCCAAGACTTTGGCCACCTCATGAGAAGAGAATCATAGAATCATAGAGTTGGAATAGACCACAAGGGCCATCGAGTCCAACCCCCTGCCAAGCAGGAAACACCATCAGAGCACTCCTGACATATGGTTGTCAAGCCTCTGCTTAAAGACCTCCAAAGTAGGAGACTCCACCACACTCCTTGGCAGCAAATTCCACTGTCAAACAGCTCTTACTGTCAGGAAGTTCTTCCTAATGTTTAGGTGGAATCTTCTTTCTTGTAGTTTGGATCCATTGCTCCGTGTCCGCTTCTCTGGAGCAGCAGAAAACAACCTTTCTCCCTCCTCTATGTGACATCCTTTTATATATTTGAACATGGCTATCATATCACCCCTTAACCTCCTCTTCTCCAGGCTAAACATGCCCAGCTCCCTTAGCCGTTCCTCATAAGGCATCGTTTCCAGGCCTTTGACCATTTTGGTTGCCCTCCTCTGGACACGTTCCAGTTTGTCAGTGTCCTTCTTGAATTGTGGTGCCCAGAACTGGACACAATACTCTAGGTGAGGTCTGACCAGAGCAGAATACAGTGGCACTATTACTTCCCTTGATCTAGATGCTATACTCCTATTGATGCAGCCCAGAATTGCATTGGCTTTTTTAGCTGCTGCGTCACACTGTTGGCTCATGTCAAGTTTATGGTCAACCAAGACTCCTAGATCCTTTTCACATGTACTGCTCTCAAGCCAGGTGTCCCCCATCTTGTTTTTGTGCCTCTCATTTTTTTTGCCCAAGTGTAATACTTTACATTTCTCCCTGTTAAAATTCATCTTGTTTGTTTTGGCCCAGTTCTCTAATCTGTCAAGGTCGTTTTGAAGTGTGATCCTGTCCTCTGGGGTGTTAGCCACCCCTCCCAGTTTGGTGTCATCTGCAAATTTGATCAGGATGCCCTTGAATCCATCATCCAAGTCGTTGATAAAGATGTTGAATAAGACCGGGCCCAAGACAGAACCCTGTGGCACCCCACTAGTCGCTCTTCTCCAGGATGAAGAGGAACCATTGATGAGCACCCTTTGGGTTCGGTCAGTCAGCCAGTTAAAAATCCACTGAGTGGTAGCATAGTCAAGACCGCATTTTACCAGCTTCTTTACAAGAATATCATGGGGCACCTTGTCAAATGCCTTGCTGAAATCAAGGTAGGCTACATCCACTGCGTTCCCTTCATCTACCAGGCTTGTAATTCTGTCAAAAAAGGAGATCAGGTTAGTCTGACATGACTTATTTTTCAGAAATCCATGCTGACTATTGGTATCACAGCATTCCTTTCTAGGTGCTCACAGACTGTTTGCTTAATGATCTGCTCCACAATCTTCCCTGGTATTGATGTCAGACTGACTGGGCGATAATTATTTGGGTCCTCTCTTTTCCCCTTTTTGAAAATGGGGACAACATTTGCCCTCCTCCAGTCTGCCGGGACTTTGCCTGTTCTCCAGGAATTCTCAAAGATGACTGCCAGTGGTTCTGAGATCACATCTGCCAGTTCTTTTAATACTCTTGGATGCAGTTCATCTGGCCCTGGAGACTTGAATACATCTAAACTAGCCAAGTATTCTTGTACTATCTCCTTAGTTATTCTGGGCTGTGTTTCCTTTGCTGAATCATTTGCTCCAAATTCTTCAGGTCGGGCATTGTTTTCTTTATCGGAGAAGACTGAGGCAAAGAAGGCATTGAGGAGTTCAGCCCTTTCTGTGTCCCCTGTTTGCATTTCACCATCTTCTCCTCTGAGTGACCCCACTGTTTCTTTGTTCTTCCTTTTGCTACGAACATACCCATAAAAGCCTTTTTTGTTGCTTTTAACCTCTCTAGCCAGCCTGAGTTCATTCTGTGCTTTAGCTTTTCTGACTTTGTGTCTACACGTGCTGGCTATTTGTTTGAATTCCTCTTTGGTGGTTTCCCCCCTTTTCCAGTTTTTGTACACATCCTTTTTAAATCTTAACTCAGTTTAAAGTTCTTTAGATAGCCACCCTGGCTTCTTTAGGCACCTTCCATGTTTCAGTCTCATTGGTATTGCCTGACGTTGTGCTTTTACTATCTCCCTCTTAACAAACTCCCAGCCATCATGAACTCCCTTTCCTTTTAGTATTACTGTCCATGGGATCTCACCCAGCATTTCCTGGATTTCCTGGAAAAGACCCTGGTGTTGGGAAAGATGGAGGGCACAAGGAGAAGGGGACAACGGAGGACGAGATGGTGGGACAGTGTTCTCGAAGCTACCAGCATGAGTTGGACCAAACTGCGGGAGGCAGTGGAAGACAGAAGTGCCTGGCATGCTCTGGTCCAGGGGGTCACGAAGAGTTGGACACGACTAAACAACAACACAATCATCTCCTCAAGGCTTTTTATAAAGCACATGCACTACTGATTTGGTGCTACATGGGACATGAGCGTTTCCCATGTGGAATCTGTCGGAATCGTCCCTCGAGTCCAGTCCAGGGCGAGACATTTGATCTTGCAAGGTTCAAAGCTGTCGGCATTTTGGGATTGCTTGGTGATGCAGATCAGGTGCTGGAGAGTCGAAATGGGACGGTGGGAAATTTCCTGATAGCAGTCAAGAGAGCCAGTGTGGTGTAGTGGTTAAGAGCGGTAGTCACGTAATCCGGGAAACCGGGTTCGTGTCTCCGCTCCTCCACATGCAGCTGCTGGGTGACCTTGGGCCAGTCACACTTCTGTGAAGTCTCTCAGCCTCACTCACCTCACAGAGTGTTTGTTGTGGGGGAGGAAGGGAAAGGAGAATGTTAGCCGCTTTGAGACTCCTGAAGGGGAGTGAAAGGCGGGATATCAAATCCAAACTCTTCTTCTTCTTCTTCTTCTTCTTCTTCTTCTTCTTCTTCTTCTTCTTCTTCTGACACTTGAGATCATTTAGGCACTGACAGATTAGACCAGGCATCCCCAGCCGTCGGCCCTTCAGATGTTTTGGACTACAATTCCCATCATCCCTGACCACTGGTCCTGTGAGGTAGGGATCATGGGAGTTGTAGGACAAAAACATCTGGAGGGCCGCAGGTTGGGAATGCCTGGATTAGACTGTTTGCTTGACCAAAATCCAAAGTCAGTATCTGTTGTGGGGATAAGCCACAAGAGGGAAGCTCTTTGGCAAAGATTCCCACATTGCAGGGGGTAAGCCTAGATGAGCCTCGTGGCCCTTTCAAACTCCCTAGTTCTATGATTATATATTAGCAATTGCTTCATCATTGAGGAAAGCTGTGATGGTTCATGCGCTTCGTAAATTCTGGCCTTTTCCTGCGATGTTTGGGAAAGATGGGCTTTGTCTACTGTTTATCGGCCTGTGTTTTGCTGCGCCTCACGTGCTTCCTGCTCAAGTGACCCTCAAATGTATTTTATACAATGGACTTTTTATTTCCATTCTTGATTGATATTTATTACGGCCATTGGCCCGTCACACGACAGTTTCCCACCAACATATATATACTTAAACCTCCAAATTTAAAACAGCTAAAAACTTACAAGAACAGACAAGAACCAAAGCAAAATAAGCAAAAGACCCAACAACATACATTACAATAAATTTGCAACATAGACATCGTCTTCTGCTCATAAATTAATAAAAGACATCAGTGGTGATATCACCTAGTTACATCCTAAAACATATATCATGGTTTAAAAGGGTCATCCGAGCCGCACAGGAGTCCGTTTTTCTTCTTTAGGGATAGGACGCTGATCAAGAATCTGGCAACCGTGAGTGATCTTAGGGGATCTTCATCATTTAGTAGATATCTCAGTTTGGCTTCATTCCAATCATCGGCGATTCCCTTTAGATATGGATCAAGAAACTTGCTCCTGGCCGATGAGTGAGAAGCACAATCAAAGATTATGTGATGCAACGATTCCGGTGCCCCACAATTACAATCACATAAGAGCGATATCTGTCCATTGGAAAATCTATTTCTCAGCACGTTCGATGGGAAGGCGTTGACTCTTGCCTTTATAAAGGCATATCTATGAGTCGAAGAAGTTAAGGAATTCAAATAGTTTGGGAGCCTTAAGAGGGGTAATAAACCAAGGTTTTGAGGTGAGCAGGTACCATTGCCCAACACCATTTTCTGCTGCAAGTCCATCTCCTCTAGTTTACAGGTTACTGTTCTTTTAGCTGGAACTATGTCCTGCTCTAGTAATTTAGATGGGGAGATTCCCATTGCCGTAATTTTCAGTTGTAAATTTTTTACCCATGGGCTCTGGAAATCATCTCTCCACATACATTGTATCAAATACAAGTTTGGGAGATTGTGCCATAGAGATAACCAGTGACAGAGTATGTGCTTCCACAGGGCGTTTTCCAGGGATACAATATTAAGTTCCATGTGTAACGCTGTATTACTTACACAGTTGGGCAGTTTCAATATCCCTCTTAAAAACTGATTTTGAATAACCTGTAGGTGAGATAGGTTGACAAAAGTCCCCCAAGTTGAGATGGCATAAGCAATTGTCGGGATCACCTTGGCCTTGAACACTTTCAACGCCGATGGGATGTGGAGGGCTCCATCGGTGAAGAAGAATCGCAAGATCGCCAAGGAGATAGCTTTGGCTCTGTTTGTAACATAAGCTACATGGGCCTTCCATCTAAGGTTATGTTGTAACCAAACTCCCAAGTATTGGAATCTATAAATTGGTTCGATGACTCTCCCATCAATTCTCCAATTATGGAGTTTCCGGCTCTTTGAGAAAACTAGGATCTTAGATTTTCCATAATTAATTGTAAGGGAATTTGTGTTACAATATGATCCAAAAAATTTTAAGGCCCTCCTGAGACCTACTCTAGAAAAGGAGAGGATGACTGCGTCATCCGCATATAGTAACAGAGGGCAACGATAAAGTGCTAGGCGGGGTGCGTGAATCCTTTCTTGAGCCTCTGTTAGGGGAGTCCTCATGTCGCTTATGAATAAATTAAACAGGAATGGAGCCAATATACAGCCCTGTCGGACACCTCTGTTAATGGGAATTGAATTGGTGAGATCGCCCTCCGGAGTGAGTCTCACTCTGGCCACTGAGTTCTCATGGAGTTTAATTATTAGCCAGAGAAGCCTTCTGTCGATGCCCCAGCGGGTGAGTTTTTCCCAGAGGATGTTCCTGGGGATACTATCGAATGCTGCCTTTAGATCAATGAATGCCACACAGAGTTGGCCACCCTTTGGGGTGGAATATTTCCAGGCAAGATGCTGTAAAATTAGAATATGATTAATTGTTGACTGTTTTGGGCGAAATCCAGCTTGTTCGGGCCCAATTAATTTTTTCTCTTCGGCCCATTGGGTAAGTCTGTTCAACAGGAAGCGGGCATACAGTTTCCCCACTATTGAGAGCAGACTGATATTTCTATAATTTCCTGGGTCGTCTGGTGAGCCCTTTTTGTGGATTGGAACGATAATAGCGTCCTTCCATACTTCCGGGATCATTCCAGAGTTGTTAACGGCATCAAAAATGGTCGCCAGGACTTAAGCCCACCAGTCCGCATGGTATTTTATAGCTTCTGCCGGGATCAGGTCTGGCCCAGGCGCTTTCCCTGTTTTGAGTTTAACGATCAAATCATGGATGTCCTCCGGATCAGTGGGGGGCCAGAGGGGAAGCTGTTCTTGAAATTCATCTCTTGTGTTAGCAGTACAGTCAGTTGTGGCAAAATAATTTTTTAAGTATGATTCCCAAACCGGGGCAGGAATAATAGTTAAAGGGTATCTTTTAGTTCTTTGATTTACCAGGAGCCAAAATTGTCTGGAGTTCCGTAATGATGAGGCTTCTATGATTGCCCGCCATTGATTCACTTGCCATTCCTGTCTAGCTCCCTTTTGAATTTGCTTGTAGGCCGATTTTGCTTGGAAATATTCTTTTGGCAGGACCGTTGCTTTATATTCTTTGTAGATGTTACCAAGAAGTTGTCTAGCCTGTTTACAAGCACTATTGAACCACAATGCACCTATCTTCCTTTGTGTTCGATTTATTTTATGCGTCGGAACAGAGAAAAAGGACGATAGATCTTCTGACAGATTCGAGAATAGTCTTAGAGTTTGGTCATAATCGTAGTAGTCCTCAATTAAGCCTGAATATGCTTGTTTTAGCCCTTGTTGGAAATATGCTGAGTATTTTTGGGCCTGTAATTCGGACCATTTAACACTTTTGATTTGCAATACTGAGTTCGTAATCAGATGTGTTGGGTGCCTGTCTCCATCTGGGGTCCAGTCTATAGTCATTGTGGCGACCAACGGTAGGTGGTCGCTCAGTTGAATATTTTCAACTTTAAAATGGGAAAATTTGGGGGAAATGTCATGAGATACTAACATATAATCCAGGACACTGTTTGCAGAGGAGCTTATGTGTGTAAAATCACCCGGTACGTCTGGCGGGCAGTTCCCGTTTAGAATCACTAAGTTTAGACGTAGTACCAATTGGTAAAGAAGGGTTCCTGCTTCATTTACCCTTTTGTCTTTGGAAAGTCTTTGAGTATGGAGGGCGAGGTCATTAATGAATTCTGGAGTTATCCACCATTTGGCTTTGATTAAAGACTCCCAGTTTGTTGCAATGCGAGCATTGAAGTCCCCTGCTATAACATTGGGTATATTGGGGTATTTGGAGAGACAAAGAGTAAGATGTTCCTCCAAAATTCCCCATTTATTGTATAAGTCTGCAGTGTTGCCTCCAGGAGGAAGATAGACATTTGTTATAACAAGTTCAAAATTTTTCCCCGTAATCAGGGCTGTAATTGCAAAGGTGGAAGCATTTACAAGCGTGAGTTTTGCCTGTATTTTCAAGGAAATTGCTATAACTAATCCTCCACTAGGCCGGCCTCCTTTAGTAGACGGGCATGCCGGTAATGATGTAACATCAAAACCATTAATATCTACTCTCCCCTCTTCCCATGTTTCTTGTAAAAGAATTACTTGGTGTAAGTTTATTAGTTTTACAAGGTCCGGGTCAGATTTTTTCCCCTTCCAACCTGCTATGTTCCAGCTTAAAAAGGAGAACGGGGGGGGGGGGGGGGGAGATTTGACTGGGGTTTGGGTAGTCACAATGGAGAAGGGGGGAACGCTGATCTTGGGTTGTCAGATTTAAAGAAGTCAGTAATTTTCCTTTGACTAATAGTAGATGACTTCTCTCCTTTTGACGCAGGTGTGCCTCTTGAGCTGTTTATAATTATGCTCTGCTCGCTCGGTCCTATAGGGGTAGTGTCCTGGTTTGGTCTGATCTCCTCTCTGAAATCCCTTGTTTTATCAGAGAGCTTATCACCTAGGGGGGCAGAGATTAGGTCGGTACAAGTTTTAGCTATTATTAGATTTTCCTTCCATGGGTATATCATCTTATTTATATGGCCCAAGGGGTCTTCTGTCCAGTCCGTATCGATAACAGATTGAACTTCTAGATCATCAGCTAGGGATTCTCCGTCCGATAATGATGACTCCAGGTCAGGCATTGAGGAATGTGTCGAAATTTTGTTTACATTTTGCTGTTCTTTAGTAGATATATCCATTCCGGTTGGTACAGGATGAGCTGGTTCCAAATTAACTAATGAAGGTGGCGGGACGATTGTCTGTATCGTTGCCTTGGATTTTATAGACCTATTTTGGGGCTGTGGGCTAAATTGGAGAAGGTCCACCGAGCCTTCAATGGCCCTGTTTGTTTGAATTTCTTTGTTTCCTATTTTACTTTTGGCCTGAAACATCTTCTCTCTTAATTTGTCTAATTTATTTATTATTTTTTCTTTTTCTTGTGATTGTAATTCATCAAATGAATTCATAAGGGCGCTTTCACCACTGGATATTCTGGAACTACCCAAATTCATTCCTAGTTGTGGGCTGCAGACGATCTCCTCCGTTCTCTGTGGGGAGAGCAAGATCTCTTTGTCTGGCGATTTTATAGAGCTTGTTTCTGAATCTAATGTCTCTTTCCCTTTTTCCACAAGTAGTGGATTTACTATGCTGTCCGCAAAAACCCTTGTGGGTATGATTTTTGTTTTTATGAATTTCCATTTTTCTCTTATTATTAATAAGGGTAATCTCAGCGAATGGAAGGCTAAAATAACTTTGTAAGGGCCATTTGATTGAGTTAGCGGTGTAGCCTTATTGGAGTTCACCTATTGGGTCTGCATTGCTCCGTGACAGGAGGAAGGAAGTCAAAATGACACCGAGTTGGTTCAAAGAAAGAGTTTATTCTGCTCTCCGGATAGCAGAAGGCACTTGCGTGGTGAGTCCACAGCAAGTCCAAAGAAATGACAGGTTTCATGCAGTTTATATATCCTCCAGGCACCCTCTCACTCCTCCCCTAGGAGCCCAACCACGTTGGCGTACGTACACAGGTTGACATCACATATGTTCCTGCTCTGGTACTCTCAACCATAAAAGGATCTTCCTTCCTGTACTTCTGACCATAAAAGGATATTCCTGTTCCTACTCCTATCTTGAAGCAAGAGGTCACTACTTCCGAGAACATGCTCTGGCGTTAGTCCCAGACTTGGGTCTCTGCGTCATTTGTGGCCAGGACATAAGATATGTCTGTGTCTGTTCTACTGGTAAAGTCAAGGCCAGTCTTGCCGTCAAACTGATAAGGAAGAGAGCTGTGTTCTTGTTTTGCATTTGCTCAACGGCTAAAGTTTATGCATTTTAGCTAAGGAGAAATGGGGATTTTGGTGCAGTTTAAAAACTGCCTACACAGTCAGTTTTGGGGTTTGGGAAACCCATTCCTTCATTCCCTCCTTTTCTTTTGGACAGCCTTTCGGCTCGTCCCAAGGTACTGGCTGGTATTCTCGTGTCACTGCTATAATCTGGGGCCGAATCATTCGTGACATCATTTTACTCATCATATTTTGCAAGCATTGCATTAAGCAGTGTATACAGGAGCAGAAAAGAAGCAAGATTAGTCCATTAACATCATTACAAGTCCTCTAAGCCACCCAAGGTTTGGAAGCCACTCAATCAACCAAGACATGTCCCATCCCTTCCTGGTTGGGACAGGAGCATGGGCTACTTTCTCTCTTTCTGTTGCCAGGTGTCGAATAGCTACACCATGGTCAGAAATGTTAAAGCCACAGGCTCCTTCTGTCAAATTTAATGCAGCCCAAAATCCAGTGGAACCCAAAATCGGGGCCGTAACTGAGGACTCATTCCAAGGCACAGGGAGGAGGGGTACTCTTCCCAAAGCATCTGTAGGTCACAGAGTGCGAGAGGTTCCGGGTGCAGACCGTGCAATTGGTTCGGTTTTGCAGAATAGGCTTCCATTTCTGCGTGTTGCGGGCACCCCATTCTTTCATTAGCCGCTGGGTTACCTTAAGTGGTGTGGGCGCAGTGATGGCCAGAAATAAGAAGATCACCATCCCGGCCAAAACCATGTCCCCCCTCAGCCCTACCTGCATCATTTGGGCACAGGGATATATATCTATTTCCTAATACCTTCCTTCTTCTAATACCTGGGGTACCTCCCACAAAGCAATATACAAAGCTACATATTCATTCAAGGGGAAAGAAAAGAAAATGTCCTCTTTTAGTCCACACTGGAATTTTCTCTTGCCGTGCGTAGAGATGCCAGTTTCCAGGGGTGGCACCAGCAAGGCAGTCGTCGGGTGGGCGCCGAGCCGATGCGATGAGGAGAAGTGTGAGGTGGTGTCTGTAGGGCACCGAGAGATGGTGAGTCGAAGGGGTTGGTGTAGATCAATAGTAGCAGTCCAATCTCATACTGCCTGGGGCTTGCTTCATCCTTCAAATCAGGCCTGCTGGAATATATGCAGTCAGGTGTTGGAGGCCCATCCTCTCCCATAGGTAACCAGGTTAAGAGTCTCAGTAATTCGCAGCTGCAACCGCGGGTGCATGGGCAGTATAAGTCAGCTGCTAGGCGCTTCATCATCTCTGCTTGGGATAGAAAAATAAGTTCCTTTCATGTCCACCAATGCTGGCACAGCATGAGGAGTGACACACGTAGTTTCTTGTCCAAAGGTGAACCTGTCAGTTCTCTTTTAGTCAGTGGCAGCCGCCACTACTGCTCACATGCAGGGAGGCAAACCTTGTTCCATAGTGGTTAATTTTCCAGACAAATAGGCTATGGGTTGGTCATCAACAGGGTCTAACAATTACCTTGATAAAATTACCTTGATAAAAACATATTTCACCGTGTGCAAATGGCTTTAGATACCTACTAGGTCCACAAATCACCATATAGCATATATTCAACACACACACACAAAACGACAATTTGAGCCCAACAAAGGACTGCTGGACATCCAAAGGGCCCCATTACCCCCTTAATGCCTTCTGTTTCTTCAGTCAATTCCCATCCCTGTACTCTGCTGCCCTCAGGACCAAAGGCGCTACACCCACTTTATCGCTATATGATCTTATATACTGAAACACCCTTTTTTTTTACTGTCCTTTTGTCTACTTCACCTCCTTTTCTTAAGTCCTTTCTAAATTATTCAATCCCAACATCATTCCCCCCTCTCATCCTCTCTCTCTCTCTCTCTTGGTGTGTGTGACACTGACACAAAGAGGAAGTACGTTAACAAGGTAACACAGGTGATGATCTGGCATCTGAAATCATTCACACAAACAGAAAGCTTAAAAGCACATACAAAACATGTACTAGATGCTGGCTCTTCTGCAGGGATAAATGTGATTGTAGAATACACACACACAAATTGCAAGCAGAGATTATATCACAAAAGAATGAGATCCTCTTGGAAGGTAGCATATTACCGTGATTATCCTACCTTTGCCTTTTAAGATATGCTTCTGTTTTAAATTCTTTCTGCGGAATATTTACTGCGAAAGGGTGTTCTGTTGGGCTGCATTTGAAAGTTGATTGACCTTTTGAATAAACTGTAGGACAGTCCTTCCCAGTTTTCCCTATTATTATCTATTATTTATCTGCAAATGATTTAATCTTGATATACATATTCACGTACTTAATTGACTTGGGACAGTGGTTCGGTTAGAATTATGGTACAACAATAAGTTAAGTGCTACCTGCTGTATGGCTGACTTTTCTTATACGGAAACATATCATGACAGTCAGAAAGAGTATTCCTATTAAACAGGAGGAATAAGCAACTCATGCTGACTAAATATAAACTCATTTTTGCATCTGTATATTACACACAGAAGGATACAGAGTGCAACTCAACTCTTTAACACCAACTTTTTTTTTTTGCATATCTAGTTAATTCAATCCTATGTAGAGTAGATGGGGGGGTGAGAGAGCAGGTACCAAGCAAGACACTGTTTAGGGGAAAGGTTCCTGCTTGTTCCTTTTCATAATGTGAAACTATATATCTGACCTAGAGCACTAGGAACATTTTAGGGAACACCACCATGTCGGAGAAGGCTACGAAAGCATATGACATCAGCAGTCCTGATAAGAAGAAGTGCCTGATAACTTCCATATTTGAAACCACAAAGAAGGGCACAAACCACAAACAAATGAACACAGACAGTGGGGCCTTCACCTACTTCAATATGTGGCATCTGATTCCTCCTGCATTTTTGGTCCTGCTTGCGTATGCTACAGAGGATGTAAACAAATCCTACACTAGAGAAAAGCTCTGTAGCTTTTGTGTATCACTGTAGCTTTGTGTACACTGTATCTTAAGTGTATTCTGCTGAAGGATAAAGCTTGTTTGGTGTTATTTGCTTTATGAATTAAGGTCCCAGTTTCCCAATACACACATTTGCTATTTCACCCCAACACTCTTCCTAAATGGATTCACACATTCATGCATTCAGTTGGGCCAGTGTTCACATCATTCTGTTTTACTTAGCATTTTGGTTTGAAAACCCAAGTTCCATTTTCTCTGCACTTCCTGCAAGATTGTATAGTTGAAGGAAAGAGCCTCTAATAGAGCTTTTGTTTGCTCTTGAAGCTGTAGACATTATTAACACACAAATATTGGGTTGGATCTACCCACTAGTCCTCTAGTCTAGTGGGGGGGGGGTAATTGCATCAATAAGCATTGAGGTATTTGTCTATCAACATCTTGATTCTGCTGTCACTAATGCATTTGACAACTTTGGAGGTTCAATCAACACAAAGAGCTTCAATATCTCCCTTTCTCATATAAGATGTTTGTTTTGGAACACTTTCCACAGCCTAATGTAAACAGGGAAATAAAAATTATTTTGCCTAAGACCTCTCCTGGCACGTACACTCAGAGCCATCTCAATTTTCAATTAATAGATGTCCAAGGAGTATCTTTCATGGGAGGGACATACTAAAAAGTACAAACAACATTCCAGGTCCTTACTCTTGCCATTAATTTATGGATGGTTAGCTGTCCAGCCAGCCAAAAAAGAAGGCTGTTCTATAATATATTCTTAATTCTTAATTCAGAATTCTTTAAAAGCTGGTTTTACTCATGAAAACCTCAACCAAGAATCTGATTGCATTTTTACAGCACATGCAAGACTTTGACACCAGTGTGTCGCTGGTCACACACACCCTTTATGCAATTCAGCTTTTACTATATTTAGTAAACTCTCTCTCAATAATAGCATCTTAATATATTACTTTCATTAATACTCATCAGCATAAACACTCAACTGTCTTTACAGCCCATTACCCAACTTTTCTCCTGTTCCAACATTCCATTCTCTACCCTCTACCTCTCACTTTCTTTTCTACTTCCCTCTACCTTCTCCAGCCCAGACCACTACTTCACCTTCTGCATACAATTGTTCATCCCTTTTTACAAATAAAAATTATACGCATTTCAAAAATATATCAGAAGAAAGGTAGTGCAAAAATCAATTTTGGTATCAAATAGTGTGCTATTCCTTATTTTAAACTGAACTGAGATTTATAATAATCTATTATTTTAGATAATAAATACCTATTTTTGGTGTGTGTTCTTTGGCCCCCTTTTAACCTGGTTTCCAGACTCCACCAAGGGCTGCATAGCGTCTTTGTTTCTGTGTTAAACACAGACACTGCAAGGGGGATGATTTACTGCTTTGTCCCCTGTAACCCTCTCACTTCTCTTCTCATCTGTCTGAACATGGGATTTAAAACCCCATCCCTTTTGACAACACTACCTTTTCCCATACATTTGTACATTTTTACTTTTGATCAACATTTAACAAGCGGTTTCTAAATCCACCAGGGTACCTTATGCAACAGAGTCAATAAGAAACAATCTTATTAACAAAAACATCTTAACATACCAAGTAGCTCAAAGCACAGTGAATTGATGACATTCAAATTCTGAAACCAGTACATGATTACATGATTGTATTAGTAATTGAAACCTTCTCACCTTTAACATGACTCTCCCATCAATTCTCCAATTATGGAGTTTCCGGCTCTTTGAGAAAACTAGGATCTTAGATTTTCCATAATTAATTGTAAGGGAATTTGTGTTACAATATGATCCAAAAAATTTTAAGGCCCTCCTGAGACCTACTCTAGAAAAGGAGAGGATGACTGCGTCATCCGCATATAGTAACAGAGGGCAACGATAAAGTGCTAGGCGGGGTGCGTGAATCCTTTCTTGAGCCTCTGTTAGGGGAGTCCTCATGTCGCTTATGAATAAATTAAACAGGAATGGAGCCAATATACAGCCCTGTCGGACACCTCTGTTAATGGGAATTGAATTGGTGAGATCGCCCTCCGGAGTGAGTCTCACTCTGGCCACTGAGTTCTCATGGAGTTTAATTATTAGCCAGAGAAGCCTTCTGTCGATGCCCCAGCGGGTGAGTTTTTCCCAGAGGATGTTCCTGGGGATACTATCGAATGCTGCCTTTAGATCAATGAATGCCACACAGAGTTGGCCACCCTTTGGGGTGGAATATTTCCAGGCAAGATGCTGTAAAATTAGAATATGATTAATTGTTGACTGTTTTGGGCGAAATCCAGCTTGTTCGGGCCCAATTAATTTTTTCTCTTCGGCCCATTGGGTAAGTCTGTTCAACAGGAAGCGGGCATACAGTTTCCCCACTATTGAGAGCAGACTGATATTTCTATAATTTCCTGGGTCGTCTGGTGAGCCCTTTTTGTGGATTGGAACGATAATAGCGTCCTTCCATACTTCCGGGATCATTCCAGAGTTGTTAACGGCATCAAAAATGGTCGCCAGGACTTAAGCCCACCAGTCCGCATGGTATTTTATAGCTTCTGCCGGGATCAGGTCTGGCCCAGGCGCTTTCCCTGTTTTGAGTTTAACGATCAAATCATGGATGTCCTCCGGATCAGTGGGGGGCCAGAGGGGAAGCTGTTCTTGAAATTCATCTCTTGTGTTAGCAGTACAGTCAGTTGTGGCAAAATAATTTTTTAAGTATGATTCCCAAACCGGGGCAGGAATAATAGTTAAAGGGTATCTTTTAGTTCTTTGATTTACCAGGAGCCAAAATTGTCTGGAGTTCCGTAATGATGAGGCTTCTATGATTGCCCGCCATTGATTCACTTGCCATTCCTGTCTAGCTCCCTTTTGAATTTGCTTGTAGGCCGATTTTGCTTGGAAATATTCTTTTGGCAGGACCGTTGCTTTATATTCTTTGTAGATGTTACCAAGAAGTTGTCTAGCCTGTTTACAAGCACTATTGAACCACAATGCACCTATCTTCCTTTGTGTTCGATTTATTTTATGCGTCGGAACAGAGAAAAAGGACGATAGATCTTCTGACAGATTCGAGAATAGTCTTAGAGTTTGGTCATAATCGTAGTAGTCCTCAATTAAGCCTGAATATGCTTGTTTTAGCCCTTGTTGGAAATATGCTGAGTATTTTTGGGCCTGTAATTCGGACCATTTAACACTTTTGATTTGCAATACTGAGTTCGTAATCAGATGTGTTGGGTGCCTGTCTCCATCTGGGGTCCAGTCTATAGTCATTGTGGCGACCAACGGTAGGTGGTCGCTCAGTTGAATATTTTCAACTTTAAAATGGGAAAATTTGGGGGAAATGTCATGAGATACTAACATATAATCCAGGACACTGTTTGCAGAGGAGCTTATGTGTGTAAAATCACCCGGTACGTCTGGCGGGCAGTTCCCGTTTAGAATCACTAAGTTTAGACGTAGTACCAATTGGTAAAGAAGGGTTCCTGCTTCATTTACCCTTTTGTCTTTGGAAAGTCTTTGAGTATGGAGGGCGAGGTCATTAATGAATTCTGGAGTTATCCACCATTTGGCTTTGATTAAAGACTCCCAGTTTGTTGCAATGCGAGCATTGAAGTCCCCTGCTATAACATTGGGTATATTGGGGTATTTGGAGAGACAAAGAGTAAGATGTTCCTCCAAAATTCCCCATTTATTGTATAAGTCTGCAGTGTTGCCTCCAGGAGGAAGATAGACATTTGTTATAACAAGTTCAAAATTTTTCCCCGTAATCAGGGCTGTAATTGCAAAGGTGGAAGCATTTACAAGCGTGAGTTTTGCCTGTATTTTCAAGGAAATTGCTATAACTAATCCTCCACTAGGCCGGCCTCCTTTAGTAGACGGGCATGCCGGTAATGATGTAACATCAAAACCATTAATATCTACTCTCCCCTCTTCCCATGTTTCTTGTAAAAGAATTACTTGGTGTAAGTTTATTAGTTTTACAAGGTCCGGGTCAGATTTTTTCCCCTTCCAACCTGCTATGTTCCAGCTTAAAAAGGAGAACGGGGGGGGGGGGGAGAGATTTGACTGGGGTTTGGGTAGTCACAATGGAGAAGGGGGGAACGCTGATCTTGGGTTGTCAGATTTAAAGAAGTCAGTAATTTTCCTTTGACTAATAGTAGATGACTTCTCTCCTTTTGACGCAGGTGTGCCTCTTGAGCTGTTTATAATTATGCTCTGCTCGCTCGGTCCTATAGGGGTAGTGTCCTGGTTTGGTCTGATCTCCTCTCTGAAATCCCTTGTTTTATCAGAGAGCTTATCACCTAGGGGGGCAGAGATTAGGTCGGTACAAGTTTTAGCTATTATTAGATTTTCCTTCCATGGGTATATCATCTTATTTATATGGCCCAAGGGGTCTTCTGTCCAGTCCGTATCGATAACAGATTGAACTTCTAGATCATCAGCTAGGGATTCTCCGTCCGATAATGATGACTCCAGGTCAGGCATTGAGGAATGTGTCGAAATTTTGTTTACATTTTGCTGTTCTTTAGTAGATATATCCATTCCGGTTGGTACAGGATGAGCTGGTTCCAAATTAACTAATGAAGGTGGCGGGACGATTGTCTGTATCGTTGCCTTGGATTTTATAGACCTATTTTGGGGCTGTGGGCTAAATTGGAGAAGGTCCACCGAGCCTTCAATGGCCCTGTTTGTTTGAATTTCTTTGTTTCCTATTTTACTTTTGGCCTGAAACATCTTCTCTCTTAATTTGTCTAATTTATTTATTATTTTTTCTTTTTCTTGTGATTGTAATTCATCAAATGAATTCATAAGGGCGCTTTCACCACTGGATATTCTGGAACTACCCAAATTCATTCCTAGTTGTGGGCTGCAGACGATCTCCTCCGTTCTCTGTGGGGAGAGCAAGATCTCTTTGTCTGGCGATTTTATAGAGCTTGTTTCTGAATCTAATGTCTCTTTCCCTTTTTCCACAAGTAGTGGATTTACTATGCTGTCCGCAAAAACCCTTGTGGGTATGATTTTTGTTTTTATGAATTTCCATTTTTCTCTTATTATTAATAAGGGTAATCTCAGCGAATGGAAGGCTAAAATAACTTTGTAAGGGCCATTTGATTGAGTTAGCGGTGTAGCCTTATTGGAGTTCACCTATTGGGTCTGCGTTGCTCCGTGACAGGAGGAAGGAAGTCAAAATGACACCGAGTTGGTTCAAAGAAAGAGTTTATTCTGCTCTCCGGATAGCAGAAGGCACTTGCGTGGTGAGTCCACAGCAAGTCCAAAGAAATGACAGGTTTCATGCAGTTTATATATCCTCCAGGCACCCTCTCACTCCTCCCCTAGGAGCCCAACCACGTTGGCGTACGTACACAGGTTGACATCACATATGTTCCTGCTCTGGTACTCTCAACCATAAAAGGATCTTCCTTCCTGTACTTCTGACCATAAAAGGATATTCCTGTTCCTACTCCTATCTTGAAGCAAGAGGTCACTACTTCCGAGAACATGCTCTGGCGTTAGTCCCAGACTTGGGTCTCTGCGTCATTTGTGGCCAGGACATAAGATATGTCTGTGTCTGTTCTACTGGTAAAGTCAAGGCCAGTCTTGCCGTCAAACTGATAAGGAAGAGAGCTGTGTTCTTGTTTTGCATTTGCTCAACGGCTAAAGTTTATGCATTTTAGCTAAGGAGAAATGGGGATTTTGGTGCAGTTTAAAAACTGCCTACACAGTCAGTTTTGGGGTTTGGGAAACCCATTCCTTCATTCCCTCCTTTTCTTTTGGACAGCCTTTCGGCTCGTCCCAAGGTACTGGCTGGTATTCTCGTGTCACTGCTATAATCTGGGGCCGAATCATTCGTGACATCATTTTACTCATCATATTTTGCAAGCATTGCATTAAGCAGTGTATACAGGAGCAGAAAAGAAGCAAGATTAGTCCATTAACATCATTACAAGTCCTCTAAGCCACCCAAGGTTTGGAAGCCACTCAATCAACCAAGACATGTCCCATCCCTTCCTGGTTGGGACAGGAGCATGGGCTACTTTCTCTCTTTCTGTTGCCAGGTGTCGAATAGCTACACCATGGTCAGAAATGTTAAAGCCACAGGCTCCTTCTGTCAAATTTAATGCAGCCCAAAATCCAGTGGAACCCAAAATCGGGGCCGTAACTGAGGACTCATTCCAAGGCACAGGGAGGAGGGGTACTCTTCCCAAAGCATCTGTAGGTCACAGAGTGCGAGAGGTTCCGGGTGCAGACCGTGCAATTGGTTCGGTTTTGCAGAATAGGCTTCCATTTCTGCGTGTTGCGGGCACCCCATTCTTTCATTAGCCGCTGGGTTACCTTAAGTGGTGTGGGCGCAGTGATGGCCAGAAATAAGAAGATCACCATCCCGGCCAAAACCATGTCCCCCCTCAGCCCTACCTGCATCATTTGGGCACAGGGATATATATCTATTTCCTAATACCTTCCTTCTTCTAATACCTGGGGTACCTCCCACAAAGCAATATACAAAGCTACATATTCATTCAAGGGGAAAGAAAAGAAAATGTCCTCTTTTAGTCCACACTGGAATTTTCTCTTGCCGTGCGTAGAGATGCCAGTTTCCAGGGGTGGCACCAGCAAGGCAGTCGTCGGGTGGGCGCCGAGCCGATGCGATGAGGAGAAGTGTGAGGTGGTGTCTGTAGGGCACCGAGAGATGGTGAGTCGAAGGGGTTGGTGTAGATCAATAGTAGCAGTCCAATCTCATACTGCCTGGGGCTTGCTTCATCCTTCAAATCAGGCCTGCTGGAATATATGCAGTCAGGTGTTGGAGGCCCATCCTCTCCCATAGGTAACCAGGTTAAGAGTCTCAGTAATTCGCAGCTGCAACCGCGGGTGCATGGGCAGTATAAGTCAGCTGCTAGGCGCTTCATCATCTCTGCTTGGGATAGAAAAATAAGTTCCTTTCATGTCCACCAATGCTGGCACAGCATGAGGAGTGACACACGTAGTTTCTTGTCCAAAGGTGAACCTGTCAGTTCTCTTTTAGTCAGTGGCAGCCGCCACTACTGCTCACATGCAGGGAGGCAAACCTTGTTCCATAGTGGTTAATTTTCCAGACAAATAGGCTATGGGTTGGTCATCAACAGGGTCTAACAATTACCTTGATAAAATTACCTTGATAAAAACATATTTCACCGTGTGCAAATGGCTTTAGATACCTACTAGGTCCACAAATCACCATATAGCATATATTCAACACACACACACAAAACGACAATTTGAGCCCAACAAAGGACTGCTGGACATCCAAAGGGCCCCATTACCCCCTTAATGCCTTCTGTTTCTTCAGTCAATTCCCATCCCTGTACTCTGCTGCCCTCAGGACCAAAGGCGCTACACCCACTTTATCGCTATATGATCTTATATACTGAAACACCCTTTTTTTTTACTGTCCTTTTGTCTACTTCACCTCCTTTTCTTAAGTCCTTTCTAAATTATTCAATCCCAACATCATTCCCCCCTCTCATCCTCTCTCTCTCTCTCTCTCTTGGTGTGTGTGACACTGACACAAAGAGGAAGTACGTTAACAAGGTAACACAGGTGATGATCTGGCATCTGAAATCATTCACACAAACAGAAAGCTTAAAAGCACATACAAAACATGTACTAGATGCTGGCTCTTCTGCAGGGATAAATGTGATTGTAGAATACACACACACAAATTGCAAGCAGAGATTATATCACAAAAGAATGAGATCCTCTTGGAAGGTAGCATATTACCGTGATTATCCTACCTTTGCCTTTTAAGATATGCTTCTGTTTTAAATTCTTTCTGCGGAATATTTACTGCGAAAGGGTGTTCTGTTGGGCTGCATTTGAAAGTTGATTGACCTTTTGAATAAACTGTAGGACAGTCCTTCCCAGTTTTCCCTATTATTATCTATTATTTATCTGCAAATGATTTAATCTTGATATACATATTCACGTACTTAATTGACTTGGGACAGTGGTTCGGTTAGAATTATGGTACAACAATAAGTTAAGTGCTACCTGCTGTATGGCTGACTTTTCTTATACGGAAACATATCATGACAGTCAGAAAGAGTATTCCTATTAAACAGGAGGAATAAGCAACTCATGCTGACTAAATATAAACTCATTTTTGCATCTGTATATTACACACAGAAGGATACAGAGTGCAACTCAAATCTTTAACACCAACTTTTTTTTTGCATATCTAGTTAATTCAATCCTATGTAGAGTAGATGGGGGGGTGAGAGAGCAGGTACCAAGCAAGACACTGTTTAGGGGAAAGGTTCCTGCTTGTTCCTTTTCATAATGTGAAACTATATATCTGACCTAGAGCACTAGGAACATTTTAGGGAACACCACCATGTCGGAGAAGGCTACGAAAGCATATGACATCAGCAGTCCTGATAAGAAGAAGTGCCTGATAACTTCCATATTTGAAACCACAAAGAAGGGCACAAACCACAAACAAATGAACACAGACAGTGGGGCCTTCACCTACTTCAATATGTGGCATCTGATTCCTCCTGCATTTTTGGTCCTGCTTGCGTATGCTACAGAGGATGTAAACAAATCCTACACTAGAGAAAAGCTCTGTAGCTTTTGTGTATCACTGTAGCTTTGTGTACACTGTATCTTAAGTGTATTCTGCTGAAGGATAAAGCTTGTTTGGTGTTATTTGCTTTATGAATTAAGGTCCCAGTTTCCCAATACACACATTTGCTATTTCACCCCAACACTCTTCCTAAATGGATTCACACATTCATGCATTCAGTTGGGCCAGTGTTCACATCATTCTGTTTTACTTAGCATTTTGGTTTGAAAACCCAAGTTCCATTTTCTCTGCACTTCCTGCAAGATTGTATAGTTGAAGGAAAGAGCCTCTAATAGAGCTTTTGTTTGCTCTTGAAGCTGTAGACATTATTAACACACAAATATTGGGTTGGATCTACCCACTAGTCCTCTAGTCTAGTGGGGGGGGGGGGTAATTGCATCAATAAGCATTGAGGTATTTGTCTATCAACATCTTGATTCTGCTGTCACTAATGCATTTGACAACTTTGGAGGTTCAATCAACACAAAGAGCTTCAATATCTCCCTTTCTCATATAAGATGTTTGTTTTGGAACACTTTCCACAGCCTAATGTAAACAGGGAAATAAAAATTATTTTGCCTAAGACCTCTCCTGGCACGTACACTCAGAGCCATCTCAATTTTCAATTAATAGATGTCCAAGGAGTATCTTTCATGGGAGGGACATACTAAAAAGTACAAACAACATTCCAGGTCCTTACTCTTGCCATTAATTTATGGATGGTTAGCTGTCCAGCCAGCCAAAAAAGAAGGCTGTTCTATAATATATTCTTAATTCTTAATTCAGAATTCTTTAAAAGCTGGTTTTACTCATGAAAACCTCAACCAAGAATCTGATTGCATTTTTACAGCACATGCAAGACTTTGACACCAGTGTGTCGCTGGTCACACACACCCTTTATGCAATTCAGCTTTTACTATATTTAGTAAACTCTCTCTCAATAATAGCATCTTAATATATTACTTTCATTAATACTCATCAGCATAAACACTCAACTGTCTTTACAGCCCATTACCCAACTTTTCTCCTGTTCCAACATTCCATTCTCTACCCTCTACCTCTCACTTTCTTTTCTACTTCCCTCTACCTTCTCCAGCCCAGACCACTACTTCACCTTCTGCATACAATTGTTCATCCCTTTTTACAAATAAAAATTATACGCATTTCAAAAATATATCAGAAGAAAGGTAGTGCAAAAATCAATTTTGGTATCAAATAGTGTGCTATTCCTTATTTTAAACTGAACTGAGATTTATAATAATCTATTATTTTAGATAATAAATACCTATTTTTGGTGTGTGTTCTTTGGCCCCCTTTTAACCTGGTTTCCAGACTCCACCAAGGGCTGCATAGCGTCTTTGTTTCTGTGTTAAACACAGACACTGCAAGGGGGATGATTTACTGCTTTGTCCCCTGTAACCCTCTCACTTCTCTTCTCATCTGTCTGAACATGGGATTTAAAACCCCATCCCTTTTGACAACACTACCTTTTCCCATACATTTGTACATTTTTACTTTTGATCAACATTTAACAAGCGGTTTCTAAATCCACCAGGGTACCTTATGCAACAGAGTCAATAAGAAACAATCTTATTAACAAAAACATCTTAACATACCAAGTAGCTCAAAGCACAGTGAATTGATGACATTCAAATTCTGAAACCAGTACATGATTACATGATTGTATTAGTAATTGAAACCTTCTCACCTTTAACATGAAAATATAAAATTTGACCTCATTAGCAACTCGTGTCACTTTTAGTGTTAAAGACCAAATAATCCTTTTTTATACTTGTACTCTGCAAGATTCTAGGTGTTTTAAGGTCTGTTTCCCAATCCCCTAACATGCAGCACAGTAGATGTGGCAGAATTGAGAACCCCTTCATGCAGGGTTCTATTCCTGGCGCCTCTGCAGAGCACATCTCTTTTTTTTTTTTTCGGACCCCACGTGTTGGCAATACAATACAAGCCAACTGGATGCACCTATGCTGGTCACTGCCAGAATACAGAAAGGAGCTTAAAGGGGTTTTTTCAACTGTAGCTTGACATTTCCAATTGACCAAAAAGAACAAACACTGCAAGGGGGTTGGTTTGTTGTTTGTTTTGTTTTGGTTTTTTTTCCCCATAGCCCTGAGACACTCCGTCCACCTAGAGTTGTTTCTCACCCAGTCACCTTTCTCCGCATCCTGTTAGTGGCCTAGACGGACTCGCGTCGCTAGGAACCGCACCTTACAAGGACCACACTTCGCTTCGTCAGTGGCTCTGAGCCCCAGCGTCTCATCCACTCAAAACATTCACTGGAGTGTCCCCATACACAAATAAATACACATACATACAAACCCCATACACATACAAAACCCATGCACCTCCCCAATCCCCTTTTACCCACAAACTTCCCAAAGCCGGTGGCACTTTTACTGCTCTTCTACCGGCAAACCAGCGGCACACTACTGCTCTCTACTGGCTAAACCCAGCGGCACTTTACTGCTCCTACTGGGCGGGGCTGATCAAACCCCTGACTCCCACAAACAAGCTGTGGAGCCTACCTTTCCCTTCCTTGGGCACTCTTTTCCCCGTGCAGCTGCTGTCTTTCTTCCGTCTCTGCTGCATCTCCACTCAGGTACGGGGTGGGGGGCTCCCCCTAGAAATGGTAGGGTGCGCGCTTGGAGCCACCGACGCCGACCGAGCTGTTTGCTTCGCAGTGACGCCTCGGTCCTTTGTCCTGTCCTCGGAGAACGCGGATTCCCGGCCAACGCACCAAGAAATGTAGCCTTATTGGAGTTCACCTATTGGGTCTGCGTTGCTCCGTGACAGGAGGAAGGAAGTCAAAATGACACCGAGTTGGTTCAAAGAAAGAGTTTATTCTGCTCTCCGGATAGCAGAAGGCACTTGCGTGGTGAGTCCACAGCAAGTCCAAAGAAATGACAGGTTTCATGCAGTTTATATATCCTCCAGGCACCCTCTCACTCCTCCCCTAGGAGCCCAACCACGTTGGCGTACGTACACAGGTTGACATCACATATGTTCCTGCTCTGGTACTCTCAACCATAAAAGGATCTTCCTTCCTGTACTTCTGACCATAAAAGGATATTCCTGTTCCTACTCCTATCTTGAAGCAAGAGGTCACTACTTCCGAGAACATGCTCTGGCGTTAGTCCCAGACTTGGGTCTCTGCGTCATTTGTGGCCAGGACATAAGATATGTCTGTGTCTGTTCTACTGGTAAAGTCAAGGCCAGTCTTGCCGTCAAACTGATAAGGAAGAGAGCTGTGTTCTTGTTTTGCATTTGCTCAACGGCTAAAGTTTATGCATTTTAGCTAAGGAGAAATGGGGATTTTGGTGCAGTTTAAAAACTGCCTACACAGTCAGTTTTGGGGTTTGGGAAACCCATTCCTTCATTCCCTCCTTTTCTTTTGGACAGCCTTTCGGCTCGTCCCAAGGTACTGGCTGGTATTCTCGTGTCACTGCTATAATCTGGGGCCGAATCATTCGTGACATCATTTTACTCATCATATTTTGCAAGCATTGCATTAAGCAGTGTATACAGGAGCAGAAAAGAAGCAAGATTAGTCCATTAACATCATTACAAGTCCTCTAAGCCACCCAAGGTTTGGAAGCCACTCAATCAACCAAGACATGTCCCATCCCTTCCTGGTTGGGACAGGAGCATGGGCTACTTTCTCTCTTTCTGTTGCCAGGTGTCGAATAGCTACACCATGGTCAGAAATGTTAAAGCCACAGGCTCCTTCTGTCAAATTTAATGCAGCCCAAAATCCAGTGGAACCCAAAATCGGGGCCGTAACTGAGGACTCATTCCAAGGCACAGGGAGGAGGGGTACTCTTCCCAAAGCATCTGTAGGTCACAGAGTGCGAGAGGTTCCGGGTGCAGACCGTGCAATTGGTTCGGTTTTGCAGAATAGGCTTCCATTTCTGCGTGTTGCGGGCACCCCATTCTTTCATTAGCCGCTGGGTTACCTTAAGTGGTGTGGGCGCAGTGATGGCCAGAAATAAGAAGATCACCATCCCGGCCAAAACCATGTCCCCCCTCAGCCCTACCTGCATCATTTGGGCACAGGGATATATATCTATTTCCTAATACCTTCCTTCTTCTAATACCTGGGGTACCTCCCACAAAGCAATATACAAAGCTACATATTCATTCAAGGGGAAAGAAAAGAAAATGTCCTCTTTTAGTCCACACTGGAATTTTCTCTTGCCGTGCGTAGAGATGCCAGTTTCCAGGGGTGGCACCAGCAAGGCAGTCGTCGGGTGGGCGCCGAGCCGATGCGATGAGGAGAAGTGTGAGGTGGTGTCTGTAGGGCACCGAGAGATGGTGAGTCGAAGGGGTTGGTGTAGATCAATAGTAGCAGTCCAATCTCATACTGCCTGGGGCTTGCTTCATCCTTCAAATCAGGCCTGCTGGAATATATGCAGTCAGGTGTTGGAGGCCCATCCTCTCCCATAGGTAACCAGGTTAAGAGTCTCAGTAATTCGCAGCTGCAACCGCGGGTGCATGGGCAGTATAAGTCAGCTGCTAGGCGCTTCATCATCTCTGCTTGGGATAGAAAAATAAGTTCCTTTCATGTCCACCAATGCTGGCACAGCATGAGGAGTGACACACGTAGTTTCTTGTCCAAAGGTGAACCTGTCAGTTCTCTTTTAGTCAGTGGCAGCCGCCACTACTGCTCACATGCAGGGAGGCAAACCTTGTTCCATAGTGGTTAATTTTCCAGACAAATAGGCTATGGGTTGGTCATCAACAGGGTCTAACAATTACCTTGATAAAATTACCTTGATAAAAACATATTTCACCGTGTGCAAATGGCTTTAGATACCTACTAGGTCCACAAATCACCATATAGCATATATTCAACACACACACACAAAACGACAATTTGAGCCCAACAAAGGACTGCTGGACATCCAAAGGGCCCCATTACCCCCTTAATGCCTTCTGTTTCTTCAGTCAATTCCCATCCCTGTACTCTGCTGCCCTCAGGACCAAAGGCGCTACACCCACTTTATCGCTATATGATCTTATATACTGAAACACCCTTTTTTTTTACTGTCCTTTTGTCTACTTCACCTCCTTTTCTTAAGTCCTTTCTAAATTATTCAATCCCAACATCATTCCCCCCTCTCATCCTCTCTCTCTCTCTCTCTTGGTGTGTGTGACACTGACACAAAGAGGAAGTACGTTAACAAGGTAACACAGGTGATGATCTGGCATCTGAAATCATTCACACAAACAGAAAGCTTAAAAGCACATACAAAACATGTACTAGATGCTGGCTCTTCTGCAGGGATAAATGTGATTGTAGAATACACACACACAAATTGCAAGCAGAGATTATATCACAAAAGAATGAGATCCTCTTGGAAGGTAGCATATTACCGTGATTATCCTACCTTTGCCTTTTAAGATATGCTTCTGTTTTAAATTCTTTCTGCGGAATATTTACTGCGAAAGGGTGTTCTGTTGGGCTGCATTTGAAAGTTGATTGACCTTTTGAATAAACTGTAGGACAGTCCTTCCCAGTTTTCCCTATTATTATCTATTATTTATCTGCAAATGATTTAATCTTGATATACATATTCACGTACTTAATTGACTTGGGACAGTGGTTCGGTTAGAATTATGGTACAACAATAAGTTAAGTGCTACCTGCTGTATGGCTGACTTTTCTTATACGGAAACATATCATGACAGTCAGAAAGAGTATTCCTATTAAACAGGAGGAATAAGCAACTCATGCTGACTAAATATAAACTCATTTTTGCATCTGTATATTACACACAGAAGGATACAGAGTGCAACTCAACTCTTTAACACCAACTTTTTTTTTTTGCATATCTAGTTAATTCAATCCTATGTAGAGTAGATGGGGGGGTGAGAGAGCAGGTACCAAGCAAGACACTGTTTAGGGGAAAGGTTCCTGCTTGTTCCTTTTCATAATGTGAAACTATATATCTGACCTAGAGCACTAGGAACATTTTAGGGAACACCACCATGTCGGAGAAGGCTACGAAAGCATATGACATCAGCAGTCCTGATAAGAAGAAGTGCCTGATAACTTCCATATTTGAAACCACAAAGAAGGGCACAAACCACAAACAAATGAACACAGACAGTGGGGCCTTCACCTACTTCAATATGTGGCATCTGATTCCTCCTGCATTTTTGGTCCTGCTTGCGTATGCTACAGAGGATGTAAACAAATCCTACACTAGAGAAAAGCTCTGTAGCTTTTGTGTATCACTGTAGCTTTGTGTACACTGTATCTTAAGTGTATTCTGCTGAAGGATAAAGCTTGTTTGGTGTTATTTGCTTTATGAATTAAGGTCCCAGTTTCCCAATACACACATTTGCTATTTCACCCCAACACTCTTCCTAAATGGATTCACACATTCATGCATTCAGTTGGGCCAGTGTTCACATCATTCTGTTTTACTTAGCATTTTGGTTTGAAAACCCAAGTTCCATTTTCTCTGCACTTCCTGCAAGATTGTATAGTTGAAGGAAAGAGCCTCTAATAGAGCTTTTGTTTGCTCTTGAAGCTGTAGACATTATTAACACACAAATATTGGGTTGGATCTACCCACTAGTCCTCTAGTCTAGTGGGGGGGGGGTAATTGCATCAATAAGCATTGAGGTATTTGTCTATCAACATCTTGATTCTGCTGTCACTAATGCATTTGACAACTTTGGAGGTTCAATCAACACAAAGAGCTTCAATATCTCCCTTTCTCATATAAGATGTTTGTTTTGGAACACTTTCCACAGCCTAATGTAAACAGGGAAATAAAAATTATTTTGCCTAAGACCTCTCCTGGCACGTACACTCAGAGCCATCTCAATTTTCAATTAATAGATGTCCAAGGAGTATCTTTCATGGGAGGGACATACTAAAAAGTACAAACAACATTCCAGGTCCTTACTCTTGCCATTAATTTATGGATGGTTAGCTGTCCAGCCAGCCAAAAAAGAAGGCTGTTCTATAATATATTCTTAATTCTTAATTCAGAATTCTTTAAAAGCTGGTTTTACTCATGAAAACCTCAACCAAGAATCTGATTGCATTTTTACAGCACATGCAAGACTTTGACACCAGTGTGTCGCTGGTCACACACACCCTTTATGCAATTCAGCTTTTACTATATTTAGTAAACTCTCTCTCAATAATAGCATCTTAATATATTACTTTCATTAATACTCATCAGCATAAACACTCAACTGTCTTTACAGCCCATTACCCAACTTTTCTCCTGTTCCAACATTCCATTCTCTACCCTCTACCTCTCACTTTCTTTTCTACTTCCCTCTACCTTCTCCAGCCCAGACCACTACTTCACCTTCTGCATACAATTGTTCATCCCTTTTTACAAATAAAAATTATACGCATTTCAAAAATATATCAGAAGAAAGGTAGTGCAAAAATCAATTTTGGTATCAAATAGTGTGCTATTCCTTATTTTAAACTGAACTGAGATTTATAATAATCTATTATTTTAGATAATAAATACCTATTTTTGGTGTGTGTTCTTTGGCCCCCTTTTAACCTGGTTTCCAGACTCCACCAAGGGCTGCATAGCGTCTTTGTTTCTGTGTTAAACACAGACACTGCAAGGGGGATGATTTACTGCTTTGTCCCCTGTAACCCTCTCACTTCTCTTCTCATCTGTCTGAACATGGGATTTAAAACCCCATCCCTTTTGACAACACTACCTTTTCCCATACATTTGTACATTTTTACTTTTGATCAACATTTAACAAGCGGTTTCTAAATCCACCAGGGTACCTTATGCAACAGAGTCAATAAGAAACAATCTTATTAACAAAAACATCTTAACATACCAAGTAGCTCAAAGCACAGTGAATTGATGACATTCAAATTCTGAAACCAGTACATGATTACATGATTGTATTAGTAATTGAAACCTTCTCACCTTTAACATGACTCTCCCATCAATTCTCCAATTATGGAGTTTCCGGCTCTTTGAGAAAACTAGGATCTTAGATTTTCCATAATTAATTGTAAGGGAATTTGTGTTACAATATGATCCAAAAAATTTTAAGGCCCTCCTGAGACCTACTCTAGAAAAGGAGAGGATGACTGCGTCATCCGCATATAGTAACAGAGGGCAACGATAAAGTGCTAGGCGGGGTGCGTGAATCCTTTCTTGAGCCTCTGTTAGGGGAGTCCTCATGTCACTTATGAATAAATTAAACAGGAATGGAGCCAATATACAGCCCTGTCGGACACCTCTGTTAATGGGAATTGAATTGGTGAGATCGCCCTCCGGAGTGAGTCTCACTCTGGCCACTGAGTTCTCATGGAGTTTAATTATTAGCCAGAGAAGCCTTCTGTCGATGCCCCAGCGGGTGAGTTTTTCCCAGAGGATGTTCCTGGGGATACTATCGAATGCTGCCTTTAGATCAATGAATGCCACACAGAGTTGGCCACCCTTTGGGGTGGAATATTTCCAGGCAAGATGCTGTAAAATTAGAATATGATTAATTGTTGACTGTTTTGGGCGAAATCCAGCTTGTTCGGGCCCAATTAATTTTTTCTCTTCGGCCCATTGGGTAAGTCTGTTCAACAGGAAGCGGGCATACAGTTTCCCCACTATTGAGAGCAGACTGATATTTCTATAATTTCCTGGGTCGTCTGGTGAGCCCTTTTTGTGGATTGGAACGATAATAGCGTCCTTCCATACTTCCGGGATCATTCCAGAGTTGTTAACGGCATCAAAAATGGTCGCCAGGACTTAAGCCCACCAGTCCGCATGGTATTTTATAGCTTCTGCCGGGATCAGGTCTGGCCCAGGCGCTTTCCCTGTTTTGAGTTTAACGATCAAATCATGGATGTCCTCCGGATCAGTGGGGGGCCAGAGGGGAAGCTGTTCTTGAAATTCATCTCTTGTGTTAGCAGTACAGTCAGTTGTGGCAAAATAATTTTTTAAGTATGATTCCCAAACCGGGGCAGGAATAATAGTTAAAGGGTATCTTTTAGTTCTTTGATTTACCAGGAGCCAAAATTGTCTGGAGTTCCGTAATGATGAGGCTTCTATGATTGCCCGCCATTGATTCACTTGCCATTCCTGTCTAGCTCCCTTTTGAATTTGCTTGTAGGCCGATTTTGCTTGGAAATATTCTTTTGGCAGGACCGTTGCTTTATATTCTTTGTAGATGTTACCAAGAAGTTGTCTAGCCTGTTTACAAGCACTATTGAACCACAATGCACCTATCTTCCTTTGTGTTCGATTTATTTTATGCGTCGGAACAGAGAAAAAGGACGATAGATCTTCTGACAGATTCGAGAATAGTCTTAGAGTTTGGTCATAATCGTAGTAGTCCTCAATTAAGCCTGAATATGCTTGTTTTAGCCCTTGTTGGAAATATGCTGAGTATTTTTGGGCCTGTAATTCGGACCATTTAACACTTTTGATTTGCAATACTGAGTTCGTAATCAGATGTGTTGGGTGCCTGTCTCCATCTGGGGTCCAGTCTATAGTCATTGTGGCGACCAACGGTAGGTGGTCGCTCAGTTGAATATTTTCAACTTTAAAATGGGAAAATTTGGGGAAAATGTCATGAGATACTAACATATAATCCAGGACACTGTTTGCAGAGGAGCTTATGTGTGTAAAATCACCCGGTACGTCTGGCGGGCAGTTCCCGTTTAGAATCACTAAGTTTAGACGTAGTACCAATTGGTAAAGAAGGGTTCCTGCTTCATTTACCCTTTTGTCTTTGGAAAGTCTTTGAGTATGGAGGGCGAGGTCATTAATGAATTCTGGAGTTATCCACCATTTGGCTTTGATTAAAGACTCCCAGTTTGTTGCAATGCGAGCATTGAAGTCCCCTGCTATAACATTGGGTATATTGGGGTATTTGGAGAGACAAAGAGTAAGATGTTCCTCCAAAATTCCCCATTTATTGTATAAGTCTGCAGTGTTGCCTCCAGGAGGAAGATAGACATTTGTTATAACAAGTTCAAAATTTTTCCCCGTAATCAGGGCTGTAATTGCAAAGGTGGAAGCATTTACAAGCGTGAGTTTTGCCTGTATTTTCAAGGAAATTGCTATAACTAATCCTCCACTAGGCCGGCCTCCTTTAGTAGACGGGCATGCCGGTAATGATGTAACATCAAAACCATTAATATCTACTCTCCCCTCTTCCCATGTTTCTTGTAAAAGAATTACTTGGTGTAAGTTTATTAGTTTTACAAGGTCCGGGTCAGATTTTTTCCCCTTCCAACCTGCTATGTTCCAGCTTAAAAAGGAGAACGGGGGGGGGGGGGAGAGATTTGACTGGGGTTTGGGTAGTCACAATGGAGAAGGGGGGAACGCTGATCTTGGGTTGTCAGATTTAAAGAAGTCAGTAATTTTCCTTTGACTAATAGTAGATGACTTCTCTCCTTTTGACGCAGGTGTGCCTCTTGAGCTGTTTATAATTATGCTCTGCTCGCTCGGTCCTATAGGGGTAGTGTCCTGGTTTGGTCTGATCTCCTCTCTGAAATCCCTTGTTTTATCAGAGAGCTTATCACCTAGGGGGGCAGAGATTAGGTCGGTACAAGTTTTAGCTATTATTAGATTTTCCTTCCATGGGTATATCATCTTATTTATATGGCCCAAGGGGTCTTCTGTCCAGTCCGTATCGATAACAGATTGAACTTCTAGATCATCAGCTAGGGATTCTCCGTCCGATAATGATGACTCCAGGTCAGGCATTGAGGAATGTGTCGAAATTTTGTTTACATTTTGCTGTTCTTTAGTAGATATATCCATTCCGGTTGGTACAGGATGAGCTGGTTCCAAATTAACTAATGAAGGTGGCGGGACGATTGTCTGTATCGTTGCCTTGGATTTTATAGACCTATTTTGGGGCTGTGGGCTAAATTGGAGAAGGTCCACCGAGCCTTCAATGGCCCTGTTTGTTTGAATTTCTTTGTTTCCTATTTTACTTTTGGCCTGAAACATCTTCTCTCTTAATTTGTCTAATTTATTTATTATTTTTTCTTTTTCTTGTGATTGTAATTCATCAAATGAATTCATAAGGGCGCTTTCACCACTGGATATTCTGGAACTACCCAAATTCATTCCTAGTTGTGGGCTGCAGACGATCTCCTCCGTTCTCTGTGGGGAGAGCAAGATCTCTTTGTCTGGCGATTTTATAGAGCTTGTTTCTGAATCTAATGTCTCTTTCCCTTTTTCCACAAGTAGTGGATTTACTATGCTGTCCGCAAAAACCCTTGTGGGTATGATTTTTGTTTTTATGAATTTCCATTTTTCTCTTATTATTAATAAGGGTAATCTCAGCGAATGGAAGGCTAAAATAACTTTGTAAGGGCCATTTGATTGAGTTAGCGGAAGTAAAGCACGAAGATCGATATGAACTGTGCTTATTCTCAGGATTTTACTTAGGGCAATTTTAGCTCCTTCTAAGCTTGACCAGTCCCATATCTCTGACCTTATCGTTAGGCACACCTTCTTTGGTTGCAGTGTTAGATTTTGCTTACACATGAGATTGTTTAGTTTGTATTTTCTCATCCCCTTTGCCCCAGATTTTGGTGGGGCTATCCGTGGAGGTCCCCTCTGGTAGTTATTTTTGAGGGCAATTTTGGCATCCATATCCATCACTTTTTCAGTTAGCTTGGAAATTGAGCACGTCAGAAAGTCTATCTTTTTAAATATACAGTCCAGTGTCCTAATGACTAATTGTAAATGGGAGGACTCATTTCCCAGCTGGTTCTCTTTATCCTGGATCTTTTTTCCATCCACGTCAGACCCACCTTTAATGGGAGTGCTCGTTAGATTACAAGTGTGTAAGATGGTATTTTGGGGCTTGGGAATGGCTACATCCAAGTCACTTAGTGGAAGAAATCTATTGTGTGTAGTAACTGCTGCTTGAGGATTTGACTGGACTCTTCTT